>NC_092343.1:126165833-126855000 GCF_046630445.1 Rutidosis leptorrhynchoides
TGGAACTTCTGCATGATTTACCTCAATATAATCACGCTGGCCTGGCGTCATTATATTGTGCTAAATCGTACGTTCATTCCAATATCATTCCATATGGTCAATGTAACATGATCACTTTCAGTTATACTCAATTTCATCTAACAGTGCTTTATCTATGCCATCTCAAAACAGAATCCACATAATTAATCTCACAGTTTCTCGATGTGGTTGCGTAGGTTCCATAGGTCATGCGTCAATGCCTAAGTATAGAAGTGTCGTTAGGTCTTCGAGTAGTGGTGAAGAATGAAAGATATAAGTGACGGTCATGAAAGCGAACGGGATACAGGTCAGCTTGTGGAAACTGAACAACCTTCTAATGTTCATACGATGTACGTGGCTAATTAGAGTGAGCTCGGGGTGCGGTTATTCCGACAAGTCCTCGCATATCTCCTCCTCTGAGGATCAACATTAGTGAGCGTGTAATCCGAGGGGTACTCCTCTCTGGTTGCGTAAAGTAATGTTTCGATCTTTGGAATGGTGGAACAGTAGTAACAAGCGGATTACAATACTAATCCTTAGGGTTAGACGAGTGGGAAAGTAGTTCAGAAAAATATCTGGACTGGGAAGGATAAGTTCTCCACGTCGGTACAGCGAATAATAGACATGTAGCAAGAGCGTAATCAGGCATAATAACTACAGCAGCCTAGATCGTTTACAGCAGCACTTAGCATGGCAATAGTAACAGTATCATACCGAAGTAACATGTTAAAAGCAGATAGTAGCATTCAGTAGCGAGAGTAAGCAAAAGCATACAGCGAGTTTACATAGCAGTAAAAGGAAACGGTAGCATGCAGTAAGTTCATACAGCAGTAGAAGTAAGCAGTGGCATGCAGTAGTAGTAAGCAGTAACACATGCAGTAATATAACACAGTAGAATGCAGCAGGTTCCGCAAAAACAAGTAAATGAGCAAGTTGTAGATTAGTCCTATTAGCGAATCCTACTCGACTCGGTCAAGACTCACTAATGCAACCTAATTCCCTACAAACAATGCTCTGATACCAAATGTGACGCCCCGTACAAAACCATCGTATACGGATCATCAACAACAGGATCATTACAAGTTCAAACACTATATGCTGTTTGAAAACCAGTTTAACATTCATGAAAATATAGCGTTTTACAAAAGATAACGTGCTTCCTAAAAATAGAAGCATAAACATAAGTACGTGACCCAAAGGTCGTTACAAGGCTATTGTTTGAAAATAAGTAAGTTACGAATGCAAAATAAAAGTTCCATGCTTGAGACATCTCTAAGTAATACAACAGAAGTCTAACACTGCAAGTCTATCAGCTGAAGCAACAACGTTTAAGCACCTGAGAAATACATGCTTAAAAAGTCAACACGAATGTTGGTGAGCTATAGTTTGTTTGTAATCAGTAATGTAATGTAGGCCATGAGATTTCAGTGCTTTAACCAGCTGTTTAAATCAGTAATTCAAATTAGTATGCTAAAGTATATGTTTATCCGTGGGCACCCGGTAACTAACTTAACGTTTATAACCCCCTAAAAGTACACTTGGCGAGTGCGTATGTTTACGAATATTAAACACTCGTTAAATGCTAGCGCGACTACCCCGAGTGGGGATGTCAAACCCTATGGATCCATATCTAAGATTCGCGTTCACCGATTCAAAAACCAATGACTAAACGTTACCGAGCTAAAGGGAAAGTTTATGACGTTGTATAACCCACACATATATAAAGTTTAAGTACTCGTGCCTAGTATGTAAAATGTAAAACACGCATGCATTCTCAGTCCCAAAATAGTTAAAGTAAAAAGGGATGCTATAACTCACAGTGGAAAGTAGTAAAAGTCGATACGCGGGAAATAGTAAGCAAGTGGTTGGTCCGGAAAGTCCTCAAACTAAGTCAAAAGTTACTAAGTCAGTAAATCGTTCCCAAAGGTTTAAAAGTATGTAAATTAGGTCTTAAGTACCATCATTATTCATTATTCATCATTAAACAAAAAGTGTAAAGTAAGTTTTAAGTCAAGACTGGGGTTTAATACAAAGGCTGACTTCATTCAGTCGCCACGGCCTCTATAAAAACTGAAATGAGGTGAGACCAGTGGCCATGTCTCCGTATATGAGTCCCCTAGGTACTGACCAATTTCCAGAACCAAACTCATCTTCATTTGACTGTGGTGATGGTTTAAGTGCGAGTAGGTCAGAAATTTCAGCACAACGTTAATAGGGTGTAGTGACTTTCGGGAGGCCATAGATCCTAAACCGTAACTCGGATTAAGACGAAGTCTAAATGGAAAATCATATACTCGAACCAAAATAACTGAAAATCAACTTTTCAGTAGCCCAGATAGTCTGATCAGTTCCAGAAACAGTAAGAAACGTGTTCCGGTGGGTTCTTGGTGCTTGATGCTCATCACGGTTCTCATCCTTGATGTGTATAGCTTCAAGTGTACAACTCGTTGATGGGTTTGCATCATCTTGACCAAGGTTTAACCATCATAACACTAGTGTAAGTCTAAGATGTGTAGCACAACTCACTTAAGAGTTGTATGTAGTTTGATGAACCAAAGTTACATCAAGATCTTAGATCCGACACATACATGAGTTCTACAAGTAATATTAAGCTACAAACTTGGAAGTAAACTAAATAATCAAGATATTAAGTTGTAGAACTTAGATTTTAGCTAGATCTTAAAGATCCTATACTAGAAAGTCTAGATCTAGTGTTCTTAAGTTAGATCCTAAGTTACAAAACTTGGATCTACACTTTAATGAAACCATAAGTTATGAAACTTAGATTTTCAACTTGAAATATGTATGTAAGCTTGTAAGCTCTTATTTACAACAAAATTATAAGACCATAAGTTATATAAACTTAGATCCAACATAAGTATTGTAAGATCCTGTTTTCTTTTTGGGTTTGGACGCCGTCCAAACATTTGGGACGCCGTCCCACATTGAAGATCTGGACGCCGTCCAACAGTTAGGGACGCCGTCCCAGTTTGAAGACCTGGACACCGTCCAACATTTTGGGACGCCGTCCATAATGGATGACAGGCATGTCTTTTTGCTTTTAAATATCTTAGATGGGTAATTTGGTAATTTCACTTGGTGGGCGAATTAAAGGCCCTAGATCAGTTTGGTTGAGCCTCATTACTCCATTCCTAACCACCAAACTTCATCCACTTAAATCCTAGTGAGAGAGTGTGATTCAAGTGTGAGAAAGCTCAAATCGGAGAAGAAGAAGCTCGTTTCGGGTTTTAGCTCGAGCATTAAAGTTGTTCATCTCCTCGTTAGCTTCGTTTTGATTGTTGTGGTAAGCCCTAAACTTGATTACCTTAGTTTAATGTGTTTAAGGGTTAGGGTTTGGATTAGTATTGCACATAAAACCCATTTGTGAGTAATTTGGGGTTTTGGGTAAGTTTGGGTCATGAAGACCCAAATGGTGACTAACTTAGGGTTTTGAAATGTTGAAATGTGTAAATGGGTCTTAAAGGCCTAATAGATCACTAGTACACCTATAGTTAGTGTTAGTGGGAGTCATTTGGGTTGTGGGTGACCTAAAT
Source organism: Rutidosis leptorrhynchoides (assembly GCF_046630445.1). NCBI lineage: Eukaryota > Viridiplantae > Streptophyta > Magnoliopsida > Asterales > Asteraceae > Rutidosis > Rutidosis leptorrhynchoides. Next base: position 126,169,406 of record NC_092343.1, read on the forward strand.
GGGTATGTTGACCTTGAAATGGGTCAAATGGGTCTTTGATGACCTAGGTTGTCTTGCATGTATGAAAACGAGTTAACTTTGTGGTTAAAAGTGTGTTAAGACCTTAATTGGCTAGAGTTAGGGTTTTTGGTGAAGTTAACCCATTATTAGGGTTAAAGGTGCAAAATGGGTTGGGATTGCACTTAGGGTCAAAAGACTCTAGATTTTTGAGTGAGTTGCTTGACCGACTTGAGTTGTGATTTGATTATGTGCTAAAATGTAATAGGTACGTTACATTGAAGTGGCAAGTTCGGTTATCTTTCACGAAGACTCTAAGGTGAGTGGAGTAATTATACGTATGTGTATATGATGTATTTATTTGTGGGTGTTATGGTATGAACCATCGAGCCGGTAGTGCCATAACATGTGTGTGATCGAGTGTGAACCACGAGCCGGTAGCACTATAAACTAAGATGTGAACCACGAGCCAGTAGCATCGAGTGTGAACCACGAGCCGGTAGCACTATAAACTAAGATGTGAACCACGAGCCGGTAGCATCGAGTGTGAACCACGAGCCGGTAGCACTATAAAAGAGTATGACTCAATGGCGTATGGTGTGAACCACGAGCCGGTAACACCATAGCGTTATGGTTAACCATATTGAGATTGTGGATTGTTTAGCATATTGTTTAAATATATTGTGTTGAGTATATGCTAATGCGGTTTTGTGATAATGTGCGACTTGTTAAGTATTTCGGGTATGATGTTATGCTAATTTGAGTTTCAAGTTCGTACAAGGTATTCGGTAATTGTGATTGCAAATAGATGGGTTATATATATGTATGTATAATTATTGCATTCACTAAGCTTTGCTTACCCTCTCGTTGTTTACTTTTTTTTATAGGCTCGGGCGTTGACAAGGGTAAGAGCGTTCAATTGGATTAGTGATCTCCCGCTTGTCTTGTTAGGGGATGCTTTTGGGTGTTAGCTTTTGGAGTTCGACCGAGATTGGGTAGTTTAACCCCAAACACGATGCTCTAGTGTCGTTTGGAACTTAAACTTATATTTGGTCGAAACTTTTATTTTTGAACGAAACTCGTAAAATGGGCGATGTGGGCCCGTTGATGTAAACCTTGATTTGATGATGAAAATCTCTTAGTTTCACTTATATTGACTTGTGGTAAAAAGGTTTTCGTTTGAAAGTGTCGGGAAGCGGGTTTTCCGCTCGTGTGAGTTGGACCCGTGATCAGTAGCTGGAAGGCCATTGGGACGCCGTCCCAATTGCTTGGACGCCGTCCCAGTTATTTGAGCTGGATGCCGTCCCAACCTTTGGACGCCGTCCCACTCTTCTGATCTGGACGCCGTCTAGATGCACTGCCATAATTTTTTTTTTTTGGTACGCGTTTTTGGGTTTATGAAGTCGGGTTGTTACAAGTGGTATCAAAGCATGGTCTAAGGGATTTAGGTGACTTGAGATAGGCGCCTAGACTTAGACTTTTTGTGTGCGCGTTTATGCGGGACATGTAGGACTTTGGGTCGGATCGGGATGGTTAGTGCATAGGTTTATGTGAACTAATCATGCGCTATTTGTTGTGTTGTGTTTAGCAATCATCAAGTGAGATGGACGTTGTACTAGCGAGTTAACGTGACGTGCTCGCGTAGTAATGACTAGCTACCATCACTACGAGTGCAAACCGTGTCAAACAAGTAATGTACGACGATTGTTGAGCGAGATGGAGTAGTGTGGCGTATATGTATGTATATATGTAATTTGTCCTTTCGTTTGTGTGGTTTAACCTATTTCGTTTTATAGAATGAAGACGAGAAACGGTCCCGATCATGATAACGGAAGTACAAGCGAGGACGCCGAGTTTTCGGCCAAGGTAGAGGCCGTCTTTAAAAAGTTAAAAGCGGATTTTCTTACGGACGTTCGAAAGGTCTTTCAAGATTCAGTCGATGGGCAGGTGACCGATTTGATAAATGAACGAATGAAGGCCACTATCGAAGAGGCCCTTGACGCTAGAAACATATATCCTCGTGGTGAAGGAGGTGAAGGAAGGCGAGACTTCCACTACAAGAATTTCAAGGATGCTCAACCCCCGATGTTTAATGGGGTGCGGAATCCTTTAAAAAGTACATGTTGGATCTCCGATATTGAGGGAGCTTTCCGTACCTCGGAATGTCCTCCCGAAAAGAAGGCGAGGTATGGCTCTAGCATGTTACGAGAAGAGGCTAAGTTATGGTGGGATGATAAAATCAACTTGTATGGTGAGGAACAATGTATGGGCTTGACGTGGGAAGAATTTAAGAAGGAGTTTTTCAAGGAATACCGAACTTCTTCCGATCTCGATAGAATCCGGGACGAGTTACACCATTTGCAACAAGGTTCAGTGGACTTAGTTACTCTTAAGTCTACCTTCTTGGCAAAGACTCGTTTTTGCCCGGAGTATGTTGGTGATGATCACAAGCTAATGAAGGATTTTTACCGCACTTTAAATGATGAGTACAAGGGTAAGATTAGTCGGGGTATGGCTAAGTCTTTTGACGAGTTATTTGAATTGGCTCGGGGTTTTGAGCCGGAGGTGCCAAGAAAGAGCGATTTTACTTTTTCAAAGAGGAAGTTTGAGGGTTCAAGTCATTCGAACTTTTCGAATAAGAAGTCAAAGAAAGGCTCCGAAAGCTTTAATAGTGTGAAGAAGGGTGCTTCCGGGGGTTTCGGGCCCACGTGTTATAATTGTAATCAAAGAGGACACATGGCCCGTGATTGCACCAAGGCGTCGACTAAAATCACTTGCTTTAATTGTGGTAAAGAGGGGCATAAGAGGCCGGAATGTCCCGATTTGAATAATGATAATGTTAAACGGTTAGAGAAAGTGGCGGGCACGGCTAGGGGTCGCAACTATTTGATGACCAATGACGAAGCCAAACGATCAAACGAAGTAGTCTCAGGTACTTTCATGGTTAATTCTAATCCGGCGAGAATTCTATTTGATAGCAGTGCAAATTTGTCGTTTGTGTCTCCTAAATTTGTGCCTAAACTTGATAGACCGTTAGCTAAGTTAAGTCGTCCGGTAGAAGTCGAAATAGCGGACGGCAAGACGGTGCTAGTGGTTGATGTGTGTGAAAATTGTGATGTTGTTTTTGGTGCCGAAACCTTTAAAATTGATCTTATTCCAATGACCTTGGGCGACTTTGATATTGTCGTTGGTATGGATTGGCTCGATCGTTATAGAGCCGATATTGCATGCCATGATAAGTTTATTCGTGTGAAGACCCTAAGTGGGGGAGAGTTAATTATTCATGGTGATAAGCGAAGGAGACCGGTGTTGATATGCACTTTTGCACGGGCACGTCGTTTTGTTGTTACCGGTGGCATGGCTTTCCTTGCTCACATTGTTGATACTCGCAATGAGCCACCACCTATTCGTGAAATTCCGGTTGTTAGTGAATTCGAAGACGTTTTTCCGGACGAATTACCGGGTGTTCCGGCTGAAAGACAAGTTGAGTTTCGTATTGAGTTGGTTCCGGAAGCTACTCCCATTGCTAAAACTCCTTATCGTTTAGCACCAACGAAAATGCAAGAGTTGTTAAATCAAACCCAAGAGTTGCTCTAGAAGGGTTTTATTCGACCGAGTGCTTCACCGTGGGGCGCTCCGGTGTTATTTGTGAAGAAGAAAGATGGTAGTATGCGTATGTGCATTAATTACCGTGAGTTGAATAAAGTGACGATCAAGAATCGTTATCCATTACCTAGGATTGACGATTTATTTGATCAACTTCATGGTGCAACGTATTTCTCTAAGATCGACCTACGGTCTGGCTATCACCAAATGCGGGTCCGTGAGGAAGACATAGAGAAAACGGCTTTTCGAACGCGTTACGGGCATTATGAGTTTGTAGTTATGCCCTTTGGTCTTACGAATGCACCGGCGGCATTCATGGATCTTATGAATCGAGTGTGCCAACCTATGTTGGACAAGTCGGTAATAGTGTTCATTGACGACATACTAGTCTACTCGAAAAGTATGAACGAGCATGAACGTCATTTGCGTGAAGTATTGAAGACCTTACGAAAGGAGAAGTTGTATGCTAAGTTCTCCAAATGTGAATTTTGGCTAAGGGAAGTCCAATTCCTTGGTCATATTGTGAACAAAGACGGTATTCAAGTAGATCCGGGGAAGGTCGAGACGGTGAAGAGTTGGGGACGAGCGACTACGCCTACGGAAATCCGAAGTTTTCTCGGATTGGCCGGTTATTATCGTCGGTTTATCCAAGATTTTTCTAAGATCGCTTCTCCATTGACGAAGTTGACGAGAAAGAATGCTTCGTTTAATTGGGAGAACGAGCAAGAGATTGCCTTTCAATTGTTAAAAGAGAAGTTGTGTCAAGCTCCGGTGTTAGTGTTACCGGAAGGTGTTGAAGACATGGTGGTTTATTGTGATGCTTCCTTAAATGGTCTCGGGTGTGTTCTAATGCAAAGAGGTAAAGTCATCGCTTATGCCTCTCGACAATTAAAGGAACATGAAATGAGATATCCGACTCATGATCTTGAGTTGGCGGCGGTTGTGCATGCGTTGAAAATTTGGCGCCATTACTTGTATGGTGTCAAGTGTACGATTTATTCGGATCATAAGAGTTTGAAACATCTCTTTAATCAACGAGATTTGAATTATCGCCAACGTAGGTGGATGGATGTGGTGAAAGATTATGATTGTGAGATACTTTATCATCCGGGTAAGGCGAATGTTGTCGCGGATGCGTTGAGTCGAAAGAGTCAACATCCGGTGATAAAAGTGGGATCGTTACGTTTGATTATTTCCAACGATTTTCTTGAAAGGCTTGGCGAGATTCAAATAGAGGCTTACGTTCACAACAAGCATGCGGAACGAATCGTGGGCCAATCGGAGTTCATTACTATGGGCTCGCGTGGTTTGTTGTCCTTTCAAGGAAGGGTTGAGTGCCTAATATGGGTGATTACCGACGGGTGCTACTTGATGAAGCACATAAGTCAAAATATTCCATTCATCCGGGCGCGACAAAAATGTATCATGACTTAAAGAAAGATTATTGGTGGCCGGGCATGAAACGTGATGTTGTGAAGTATGTTGAGCAATGTGTCACGTGTTTACAAGTAAAAGCCAAACACTAAAAGCCGTATGGTAAGTTGCAACCGTTAGAAATCCTGAAATGGAAATGGGAGCACATTACCATGGATTTCATTACAAAGTTACCTAAAACGGCGAGAACCCAATTCGATTCGATTTGGGTTATAGTTGACCGATTGACAAAAAGCGCTTTGTTTCTTCCCATTAAAGAAGCGATATTGTCGGAGGCCTTGGCTAAGTTGTTTATCAAGGAAGTGGTCTCGCGACATGGGGTTCCTATATCTATTATTTCGGATCGAGATACCCGTTTTACATCTCGGTTGTGGGAAAAGTTTCATGAAGATATGGGTACGCAATTGAAGTTGAGCACGGCGTATCATCTTCAAACGGACGGTCAAACCGAACGTACGAATCAAACTTTGGAAGATATGTTACGGGCGTGCATTATTGACTTTGGTGGTAGTTGGGATGAGCATTTGCCTTTAGTGGAATTCTCGTACAATAATAGTTATCAAACTAGTATCGGGATGCCACCTTACGAAATGCTTTATGGGCGTAGGTGTCGAACTCCCGTTTGTTGGGGAGAAGTGGGTCAAAGAGAGATCGGGAGTACCGATTTGGTTTTAGAGACAAATAGCAAGATCGATTTGATTCGGGAACATTTGAAGAAGGCTCAAGATAGGCAAAAGTCGTATGCCGATAGACGTAAGCGATTGATTGAGTTCCAAGAAGGCGATATGGTGATGCTTAAGGTTTCGCCATGGAAGGGTATTATTCTATTTCGAAAACGGGGAAAGTTAGCTCCTCGGTTTATTGGGCCGTTCAAGGTTTCAGCTCGTGTTGGTGAAGTTGCATATCGATTGGAATTACCCGAAGAGCTTGCGGAGATCCATAATACATTTCATGTTTCCCACCTCCGTAAGTGTCTTGCGGATGATTCCTCATGGATGCCTTTAGACGAGATCGAGCTAAACAACAAGTTAGAATATGTCGAGGAACCGATTGCTATCCTTGACGAGAAGGTGAAAATGTTGAGGAATAAAGAGGTGAGAACTTTCAAGGTTCAATGGCGGCGAAGTAAAGGTTCCGAGTTTACTTGGGAGCCCGAAGAGTTTGTCTTGGTTTATCTTCCTGCTTGTCATGCGGCGTGGATTGCGAGGTCGCAATCCGGTTCAAGTGGGGGAGAGTTGTAAGATCCTGTTTTCTTTTTGGGTTTGGACGTCGTCCAAACATTTGGGACGCCGTCCCACATTGAAGATCTGGACGCCGTCCAACAGTTAGGGACGCCGTCCCAGTTTGAAGACCTGGACGCCGTCCAACATTTTGGGACGCCGTCCAGAATGGCTGACAGGCATGTCTTTTTGCTTTTAAATATCTTAGATGGGTAATTTGGTAATTTCACTTGGTGGGCGAATTAAAGGCCCTAGATCAGTTTGGTTGAGCCTCATTACTCCATTCCTAACCACCAAACTTCATCCACTTAAATCCTAGTGAGAGAGTGTGATTCAAGTGTGAGAAAGCTCAAATCGGAGAAGAAGAAGCTCGTTTCGGGTTTTAGCTCGAGCATTAAAGTTGTTCAACTCCTCGTTAGCTTCGTTTTGATTGTTGTGGTAAGCCCTAAACTTGATTACCTTAGTTTAATGTGTTTAATGGTTAGGGTTTGGGTTAGTATTGCACATAAAACCCATTTGTGAGTAATTTGGGGTTTTGGGTAAGTTTGGGTCATGAAGACCCAAATGGTGACTAACTTAGGGTTTTGAAATGTTGAAATGTGTAAATGGGTCTTAAAGGCCTAATAGATCACTAGGTCACCTATAGTTAGTGTTAGTGGGAGTCATTTGGGTTGTGGGTGACCTAAATGGGTATGTTGACCTTGAAATGGGTCAAATGGGTCTTTGATGACCTAGGTTGTCTTGCATGTATGAAAACGAGTTAACTTTGTGGTTAAAAGTGTGTTAAGACCTTAATTGGCTAGAGTTAGGGTTTTTGGTGAAGTTAACCCATTATTAGGGTTAAAGGTGCAAAATGGGTTGGGATTGCACTTAGGGTCAAAAGACTCTAGATTTTTGAGTGAGTTGCTTGACCGACTTGAGTTGTGATTTGATTATGTGCTAAAATGTAATAGGTACGTTACATTGAAGTGGCAAGTTCGATTATCTTTCACGAAGACTCTAAGGTGAGTGGAGTAATTATACGTATGTGTATATGATGTATTTATTTGTGGGTGTTATGGTATGAACCATCGAGCCGGTAGTGCCATAACATGTGTGTGATCGAGTGTGAACCACAAGCCGGTAGCACTATAAACTAAGATGTGAACCACGAGCCGGTAGCATCGAGTGTGAACCACGAGCCGGTAGCACTATAAACTAAGATGTGAACCACGAGCCGGTAGCATCGAGTGTGAACCACGAGCCGGTAGCACTATAAAAGAGTATGACTCAATGGCGTATGGTGTGAACCACGAGCCGGTAGCACCATAGCGTTATGGTTAACCATATTGAGATTGTGGATTGTTTAGCATATTGTTTAAATATATTGTGTTGAGTATATGCTAATGCGGTTTTGTGATAATGTGCGACTTGTTAAGTATTTCGGGTATGATGTCATGCTAATTTGAGTTTCAAGTTCGTACAAGGTATTCGGTAATTGTGATTGCAAATAGATGGGTTATATATATGTATGTATAATTATTGCATTCACTAAGCTTTGCTTACCCTCTCGTTGTTTACTTTTTTTTATAGGCTCGAGCGTTGACAAGGGTAAGAGTGTTCAATTGGATTAGTGATCTCCCGCTTGTCTTGTTAGGGGATGCTTTTGGGTGTTAGCTTTTGGAGTTCGACCGAGATTGGGTAGTTTAACCCCAAACACCATGCTCTAGTGTCGTTTGGAACTTAAACTTATATTTGGTCGAAACTTTTATTTTTGAACGAAACTCGTAAAATGGACGATGTGGGCCCGTTGATGTAAAACTTTATTTGATGATGAAAATCTCTTAGTTTCACTTATATTAACTTGTGGTAAAAAGGTTTTCGTTTGAAAGTGTCGGGAAGCGGGTTTTTCGCTCGTGTGAGTTGGACCCGTGATCAGTAGCTGGAAGGCCATTGGGACGCCGTCCCAATTGTTTGGACGCCGTCCCAGTTATTTGAGCTGGACGCCGTCCCAACCTTTGGACGCCGTCCCACTCTTCTGATCTGGACGCCGTCCAGGATTCTGGACGCCGTCCAGATGCACTGCCGTAAATTTTTTTTTTTGGTACGCGTTTTTGGGTTTATGAAGTCGGGTTGTTACAAGTATATGAAGTTATAACTAGAAAGTTATACGTCCATGTTCTTGAACTTATAAAGTGAACTTTTAGTTTCAAGAAATATGAGATCAAGATTAACTAGTAATACTTGACCAATTTAACAACATCACAACTTTAAAGTACATAAAATGAAGAGATAAACTAATTCTACAAGTAATAAGTTCATGGTTATTCATACTTAGAAAGATTCAAGCCAAGGCTTTGATCTTTAAGAAAGTAAACCTCAAGTTTACTAACATGAACACAAGTATGATTATATAACTCATGAACTTTAAATCTTTAAAACATTTAAGTGTAGAACCATAAACTAGAAAGTTTAGATTCTTGTTCTTGGTTCTTTACAAACAAAAGATGAAAGTAACCAAGATTACATGAAGATACAAGTTAGAGAACTTGATCCTTAACAACAACAAACAACTACAAGTAACTAAACAACAACAAAGAACAAGTAATTTAATGATGATGGTGGCGGTTTTTAGAGGAAGAAAACGAGAGAAACTAAAGCCTTGTTACTTACAAAGTAGAGAGAAAATGAGAGAAAAATGAAAGTGTGCAAGTATGTGTGTGTAAATGTGAGAGAATACTAGTAAATAAGTCACCAAAAATTGAAAACAACACTCCCTCCTACACCCTTGAAGTTCACGGCCAAGAGGTGTCCCAAAGAGGCAAGTCACATGCTAACTTTCAAATGTGGGAGAATGGTGAGAGCTTGGAATGGTATTAAAGCAAATTGGTATGGGAAAGTGGTGTAAGTATGCATGTAACTAGATTCCATTCACTAATTAATCTAAGTTAAGCCTTAATAAGTTACTAGTAACAAATGGGCTCCTAACTAGTCCATTAAGTGTGTAGGGTGGGCTTCCAAGTCCATGTACATTAATAAAAACCCAAGTCCAAGTAAGTATGCAACAAATTAAATAAAAGCCCAAGTAATTAACTAGTTACATTAGTTAATTAAAAATGATCAATATTAATTAATCATGAATGTAAATAATATCCAAAATATTATTTGTGAAAAACGTGTGTCACAAAGACAAGTCGGGGCATGGAAAGTCAATTAAGGTGCTAAGTCCATTAAGGTAACTAGTAAGCATTAGTAAACACTAAGCTTAGTTAAATAAGCCCTTTAGCCAAGTAATTGGTATAATAAATAACAATCAAGTTTATGCAGTCATAATATTCCAATTACGACAAAAGTTTAACGTGTACCAAGTACGTATCTCGTTTAAAATGATAAGTGACACCAACGGTCGTAATAGCATTCGGGGATCAAGTTAAGTGATTACACACTTAATAGCACGTAGTAAGATATTAATGAGAGTAATTAATCATGATAAAAGATCCCAGAGCATAAGCTAGCTCAGTACGCAAAAATACGCAGTTTCGTGAAAGCACAAAGCACAAAAGTAAGTCAAAAAAGCCGGGTCGTTACAACACTTCACTCGAATCACTTTTTTTATTCTCACACTTTATACATCAGTGATTTTGATACGGAGGTATTAACAATGATAGTAACGATGTGGTTTACAGTCCCACATGACTATGAAAATTTAGATCCTTTAAGGAAATTGGATCTTTATGAAAATATTTGATCTTTTTAAAATTCATTCTAGATTTTACCCTAGATAAGTTTTTCGAAATAACCCTTCATCGGTGTTTGCAAAATGTTTTTTTGGGTTTTGTGGGTTTCAGATTTTAAAATTTTAGCTCAAAACTTGCAGTTTCGTGTCACCCACTTGCTAACCTTGTATTAGGAAAGCACACGTCCAGTTTACTTGTCCTGTATATTACCTTTCGGTAAACTACCGTTCGGTTGTAAAGGAAAGTGTTGAACAAGCAACTGTTAAGGAAATGTCTAATGACATGCATTTGATTATGGCCCAAAAACGTGTCGGATGCAATTACTATCCTTTGTAGGAGAAATAGCAAATATCACCCTATAATTTTTCGGTCTGGCACAAGGTCCTGTCTTCGACCATGCTATGCAACCACCGTTCTTACGGTTGACACCCGATTTGGTTCAGGTGACCTAATGAATTATGATGAATTCTCAGGATTTTACGTTCAATGATAATGAACGCATTGAAAATAGGTTTTCAGAAAACAAATCGGTTTTAATTTGATCAAAATATTTTCTCGTTCAAGCTCGAGTTTAGATATCATTGAATTCCATGAGTTTGTAATTCTCAATCTTTAAGGTCAATCTCAAGGATTGAGTAATATCAGGCTTAAAAGCTGATTTTTAATCTTTAAGGAGATTATCCTTTTTGGGGGTCTGATTCATTAGTCTTATCAAGCTAATTTGCACGGCGCCCTCCCCATTTTACGAGACAGATCCTCTCATGGTTAGGATATGTCTGACCACTTGGCGACCCTGTTTGATGCTGAGCTCCGTGGATTTCCAGCTGATTTTTGAGAAAACTTTTTAAGGTTTTTCGTAGACTCTACAACTGGTCTGGATGACAACTTCCTGACCTAAATCAAGAAGTGCATTTCTTTTTCTGAAGACTTACTTCATTTTAATGATGGAATTGATTCATCGTGTAGATCCATCTTTTCTTTCATTTATGTTACAATTTAATGGGTAAAACAAATTTATACAGTCTAAAGCAAAAGTACCTGCAATAAACTTCGCACAAACATGTGATAACCGTTCTTATATATTGACAAATCTCCCCACACTTGGCTTTTTTCTTGAATCTTTTTATTCCTGATTTAATCAAATAAATTCATAAATTTGGTAGTTTCTCAATTTATGTTCTCGTTGAGGTAACAATAATTTCGGTATTAACACCTAGTTTTATCGTTCATAAACATATTAAACAAGATTTGAATTCATTTAGTTAAAATTTTTTAAATTTTCACAAAATTTAAAAAATAAGTCAAGTGTATAAACCCGAGAGAATTTATAATTCCTCCCACACTTGAGATCATGCAATGCCCTCATTTGCAATGAAATCATACAAGATAAAATTCACGAGGGCAATTAGAATAGAAAGGGAGTTAAAACCTCTTTAGCTAAAAAGCCGTAACTTGTGAAATTTGTTTAATCTGTTGAAGTTGATTTGACCGTCATCCTAAAATTTCTGTCATCTTTTCACATGTTTCGTCAAAAATTGGTTGCTTTTGCTGAACTTAATACTAGTATTTGAAAATGCGTCTTTTACCCTTATTAGTACATAATATAAACTACAAATATATATACATATTTTTGAAGTTGGGTATATTATCCCACATTCATATAATATTTTTGACATACTTTAGATCAATAATATTAAAATAATGATAACAAAATTTTTTGCCCCGTCCTTGGGTAAAGCAATTTCGGTTCTACGATCTAGTGTTTAACTTACGACGAATTTTAGAAATCATTATTTAAACTTAATGAAATAAAGTAAATTTTGTTTTTAAATTCACACAAAACTTAAATTTAAAAAGCATATTATTTTCATACAAAACTTAAAAAAAAATCAGAATGGAGGGAGATGACTAGTTCTTTAGTGTCTGCTTGGGAAAGACTAATCGGGCTCCACTCTCGAAATATTTTGAAACGTTTTAAGAAGGCGAGTGGTTAGCTAAAATTACCCTATATTCATTTGTCCTTAGGGTAGAATGTGATGTCATCTCTGTCAGTGTTGTTGAACCCTTCATAATAGAATTTAAGTCTATGACCATTCACATTAAAAGTACCACCATTCTTGCCATATAACTTTACGTATCCAGATGGAAATGCGTGTTTTACTTCATACGGTCCCGTCCATCGGGACTTAAGTTTCCCATGTGAAAACTTAAAACGTGATTGAAAAACTAGAACTTTGTCCCCAGGTTCAAATGTTTTCTTCTCTTTTAAGCGAGCATCGTGCCATTTCTTAGTTTTCACTTTGTAAGATCTCGAGTTTTCATATGCTTGAAGTCTTAGCTTGTCTAATTCATGCAATTGTAAGAATCGATTTTCTCCGGCTTTCACAAGGTCTGTATTACATTCTTTTAGTGCCCAATACGCTTTGTGTTCAACCTCTACAGGTAGATGACACGCCTTACCATATATTAATCGGAAAGGAGTAGTACCAATGGGCGTTTTGAATGCGGTTCTAAATGCCCACAGCGCATCATCTAGCTTTCGTTGCCAGATTTTTGGATTATTCTTAACCGTTCTTTCTAAAATTCGTTTAAGACCTCTATTTGTGTTTTCAACTTAGCCACTCATTTGAGGGTGGTAAGAAGTTGAGAAATGATGATTAACTCCGTACTTTTTAAGCATTTTCTCGAGTAATAGATTTATAAAATGAGTTCCACGATCACTGATTAATGCTTTTGGAAGCCCAAAACGTAAAAAAAGGTTTTTAAGAAAGCTGACAACAGCTCGAGCATCATTAGTGGGTAGCGCTTTTGCTTCAACCCATTTAGAAACGTAATCGACTGCTACGAGAATGTATTTGCATTTGTTAGAAGTTGGGAATGGACCCATGAAGTCAATACCCCAAATGTTAAATACTTCGCATACTAGGATGCTTTGTTGTGGTATTTCGTCTCTCTTGGAGATATTTCCAGATCTTTGACAAGCGTCACAGGTTTTTACCATGTTGTAAGAATCTTTGAAAATAGTAGGCCAGTAAAAACCTGAGTTAAAGACCTTCTTAGCTATATAGGTTGGTTTGAAATGTCCACCAGCCGGTCCTTGATGACAGTGCTCTAGAATTTGTTGCGCTTCTTTGCCATATACACATCGACGAATAACTTGATCTGCTCCTATACGAAAGAGATTCGGGCTTTCCCAGAAGTAAAACTTCATATCAGCGAAAAATTTCTTCTTTTGCTGGTAAGTTTGATTTTTAACAAGAATTCCTGCGGCTAGATAGTTGGCAAAGTCCGCAAACCATGGAATTTCTTCTTCCGTTTCAATTTTCATTAGGAAATCGTCTGGAAAAGTATCGTGAATAATAGATTCGTGGAGTGTTTCTAAGTTAGGATTTTCAAGACGGGACAAGTGATCTGCAGCGAGATTTTCAGCACCCTTTTTATCCTTGATTTCAATGTCAAATTCTTGTAGGAGAAGAATCCAACGAATGAGTCTAGGTTTAGCATCTTGCTTTTTGAGTAAGTACTTTAGGGCTAAATGATTGGTATAAACAATTGTTTTAGATAACACTAGGTAAGATCTAAACTTATCGAAAGCAAAAACTACTGCAAGAAGCTCCTTCTCAGTAGTTGTGTAATTCAACTGAGCTCTTGTAAGTGTTTTACTTGTGTAGTAGATTGATTGAAATTTGTTATCTTGACGTTGACCTAAAACAGCTCCCAACGCGAAATCACTAGCATTACACATTAGCTCGAAAGGTTTGGACCAGTCGGGTGATACCATAATGGGTGCATTCGTAAGTTTCTCTTTCAGAATGGAGAAAGTGTTTAGACATTCATCGTTGAAATTGAATGTACAGTCTTTCTCAAGAAGTTTAGTCATGGGTCGAGCGATTTTGGAAAAGTCCTTTATGAATCGTCGATAGAATCCCGCATGACCAAGGAAACTATTAATTCCCTTAACATTGGTTGGAGGAGGAAGTTTTGAAATAACGTTAATCTTAGCTTTGTCTACTTCCATTCCAGCTCGAGAAATCTTGTGTCCTAAAACAATGCCTTCCTTCACCATGAAGTGGCATTTCTCCCAGTTTAAAACAAGATTTGATTCTTCACAACGAATTAGCATTTGTTCAAGGTTTGAGAGGCATGAGTTGAAGGAGTCTCCAAAAATAGAGAAATCATCCATAAAGACTTCTATACTTTCTTCAATCATGTCATGAAAAATTGCCATCATACACCTTTGGAAGGTACCTGGGGCATTGCATAATCCGAATGGCATTCGTCGGTAGGCAAAAGTACGAAATGGACAAGTAAATGTGGTCTTGTCTTGGTCTTTTAAATCAATTGGAATTTGAAAATAACCGGAGAATCCATCAAGAAAACAGTAGTAATCTTTTCCCGCCAAACGTTCTAGCATTTGGTCGATAAATGGTTGCGGGAAATGATCTTTCCTTGTAGCGTCGTTTAGACGACGATAGTCTATACAGACTCTCCACCCAGTGACTGTTCTTGTAGGAACTAGTTCATTTTTATCATTTAGAATAACAGTTGTACCCCTTTTCTTAGGTACTATTTGCACAGGACTAACTCACGGGCTATCGGATATAGGGTAAATTAATCCGGCATCAAGTAATTTGATGACCTCCTTTTTGACAACTTCTTTCATGTTAGGGTTTAACCTCCGTTGCCTTTGTACCACGGGTTTAAAATCTTCTTCCATTAGGATTTTGTGAGTACAATAAGCAGGGTTAATCCCAGGAATATCAGTTGTTTTCCAGGCAATTGCCTTTTGTGGGTTTTTAAAACAGACATTAACCTACCCTTTTCGTCATCGGAAAGTTTTGATGAAATTATGACGGGTAATTGTGACGTTCCTTGGAGATAAGCATACTCCAAATGTTCCAGGAGTTCTTTAAGCTCCAAGGTGGGTGGTTCTTCCAAGAAAGATTTTATCCGGAACCTATTACCATCGGTAATTTCTTCAAAAGGTTCATCTTCCCTGGGAATTTCTTCTTCTACATACTCTTCATCAGTGAATACCTTCAACAGCTTGTCTAACTCCATATCGACATCAAAATCTTCACCTTCACCCATCAGGGTGAACTCTGAGGTGTCAATATTTAATAGTTCTTTTAGTTCTTTCTCAATACAACAATCAATCATGTCTATTTGGAAACATTCATCATCAAGAGACATAGGGTGTTTCATAGCCTTATCAATGTTCAATATAATTCTATCCTCCCCCACACCTAAGATGAGATTGTTCTCTCATACGCGCACAATTGCATCTGCAGTATTCAGAAAGGGACGCCCTAGAATTAGGGGAACATTACTATCTTCTTCCATTTCAAGAACAACAAAATCAGCAGGAAAGATTAAGTGATTTACTTTAACCGGTAGGTTTTCAGCAATGCCAATAGGATAGTTGTAAGTTCTATCAGCTAATCGTATACACATCCTGGTTGGTTTTAAATCACCTAAGTTCAATTTTAAGTACAAGGAGTGAGGCATAAGGTTAATGTTCGCTCCTAAATCAGCTAATGCATCGTACATAACTGAATCTCCCATTTGACAGGGAATGATGAAACTTCCAGGATCTCCAAGTTTTGGTGGCAAATTTTGCTTTTGTAAAATTGTCGAGCATTCCTCATTAAGGAATGTGGTTGAAACTTCTGCATATTTTCCTTTGTCAGCTATGAGATCTTTGATAAATCATCCATAATTTGGCATACCCGCAAGAACATCTACAAGCGGTACATTTATACAAATTTGCTTAATCATGTCAGCAAATTTGTTGTATTGTGCTTGTAATTTATCTTTCTTTAAACGTTGCGGATATGGAATTTGAGGTTTGTATACCTTCAATTGTGGTTGATTTTGAGTCTTTGGTGCACTTGTGGTTGGCATCGTATTTTCTTCCACCACAGGTTCTTTGTCTTTTGAAACAGGAATAGGAGCATGAGGGTTTAGAAGATCGGGGTTAATGGTCAACCCACTTTTCGTAGTTATGGAATTAACTTGTGAAAAATTACTTGAATTTTGAGTTTCCTTGTCCTTCGGGTTTGGTTGCATGTTGGATGGTAAAGTTCCTGATTGCCTTTCAGCAAGCAATTGGGATATTCTTCCCATATCTCTTTCAAGGTTTTGAATTGACGCTTGATGATTCCTTTGCACTTGCTCGTTTCCCGTTTGGACTTGATGTAATTGTCTCTTCACTTGCTCATTCGTTTCTGATTGACTTTTGACAAAATTCATCATAACTTCTTCAAAGTTAGATTTCTTTTCTACTGGTTGTGTGTTATGATTTTGTTGTTGATACGGTTGTTGTTGGAAATTTTATTGAGGTGGAAATGGAGGTTGGTTTCTATTGAAAAAGCCAGGTGGTCCATTTCTTTAAAAAGCAAAATTCTTCGGGTTTTGATATCCTGGGTTTGCAGGTTGATAATTATAATTTTCTCCTTGAAAATTGCCTTGTCTTTGATTGGCCATAAAATTAACTTGTGCTACTGAGTTCATTGGCCGATCATTGATATCACAATCTTTCGTGAAATGTGGCTGTCCACAGATTTCACAGCCTACTTGCAATGCTAAAACTGTTGAATTTAGTTTATCTATTTCTCTTCCAAACTTTTTGAATTGATTTGACAGTGAAGCTATGGTTGTGTTATTGTCTTCATTTTCTTCAAGGCATGCCACCGTCCTTCTAGGTTGTTGATCTCTAGACGGTGTCCATTCAAAAGTATGAACTGACATGTCTTCTAACATGTCATACGCTTGATTTGGTGATTTGTACATAAATACTCCTCCAGCGGAGGAATCTAATATACCAGGAGTATGTTCATCAATACCACGATAAAAAGTTTGTACTATTTGCCCTTTTTGCAATCCGTGTTGCGGACAATTTCGTAACATTCTTTTTAATCTTTCCCATGCATCATAAAGAGTTTCATCCGCCTTTTGTTTAAAGGTGGTGATTTCAGTTCTAAGTCTTTCGGCTTTTGCCGGTGGGAAAAATCGGGTAATGAATTTATCTCTTAATTCGTTGAAAGTTTTGATAGAATCAGGTTTTGATGCTTTCAACCATGCTTTTGCGTCTCCGATTAACGAGTATGGAAAAGTTCTTAACTTAAATGCATCTGAAGAAACATCTTTGTTTTTATACAGTTCACATAAATATTCAAAAGCTTCTAGATGTTATATCGGATTATTATTAAGTCTTCCGTCGAATTGGTTCTCACGAACCATGTGCATAAACTATCCCTTGACTTCCCAGTTTTCAGCCTCAATTTCGGGTCTTCTTATAGGTGCAAGAGCGAGAGGGGGAGCAGTTTGTCTGGTATTCCACATTGGTAGATCATGTAGATCAGGTGTTACTTCAGCCATTTCTTCTTTAATGACGATGGTTTCAGGTTCAGTTTTGATTTCTGGTTGACCACTAATGTTTCCTACTTGTTTTTTGATATTTTTCGGTGTTTTCGGTTTACTAGTACTACCTAATTTTTTTTGTTTTTCCTGTTTTAATCTTTTGATCAAGCCTCTTTCAGGTTCTGGATTAAGTGCAACGGGTTTAGGATTTCCTGAACGGGTCATACAATTACTAAATTGTATGTAGTCTTGAAGGATTTATTCACTAAGTGTATAAACATTGAACTTTCTTGAAAATGAATTTTCACGAAAGGATCGAATAACATAAAAACAATGATAAAAACCTTTAAACAAACAGATTTTCCTTCTGATTTTGCCCACATTTCGAATAGCCAAAAGATGCAGCAGAGGGACAGGATTCGTTTGGTCCCAATATAATTGGGTACTGTTTGGCTCCAATAACCCAGTTCACGTACAAATCCAACTACTACTACGAATCAGAAAAATTATCTATTTATTTAACTGTCAACTTTCCCCGGCAGTGGCGCCAAAAAGTTGATGTGCGTGATCGTGTCCTTTTATTTTGAACGGATTTGGATTGAATTTATTACACGAATTGGTTGTGATTATATGGCGTTTTTATTATTTCGAATTGATTTCACACATATAGGCAACTAGTCCCATTCGTATAGTAATATTTTATTTGGTAAATCCGGTTCGTTCCACAGGGAAATGGAGTTTTCAAGATTTTTAATTGCAAAAGTTAAACTATTTAAAAGGGGGAGTTTTGGATTAGGCTTTACTACTTAATTGAACGAACTTTAAATTTAACTAAAACGAAATAACTAAATTAATGAAAGTAAAAATACAATTTATACTAATTTGACAAAATAGAAGAAATAAGGTTTTTCATGGCAATATAGTAAAATAGTAAAAAGTAATTAAAATTTACTATGTGGTAAAAAGTAATAGGGTAAAAAGTAACTAAAATTTATCTACGTAGTAAAAAGTGAAATTGATGAGATTTAAAATAAAGTAGTGGCTACTAAAATATGTCCCCTCTGGATTATGGATTGTTTTTAAGTCCGATTATGATGTTTTTATATATAACATTATATTTTATCTTTCAATTTTTTTATAAAGTTTTAACTAACTAAAATTAAATCTAACTTTCATTAGATCTCGTTTTAGCGAATTAAATTATACCCTGACTATTCAAATTGAGATCTAATCTAGTTTTAACTTTCGCTAATACCAAAATTATAACGGTTTTCCCTTTTTATAATTACACGATTATATAAACTATAATATTACCCAAACCACCAGATCACACTTCTAAATTGTTGTCAATAATTTGTCCATATGTCCGTCTAGATCACTGAGGTGTTGAAGCACAATTTATGTAAATTTAATTAACTTTCGCTTATCAATTTAATAAATTATGTGATAGGGGTGAAAATATCAAATTATATAACAATGGGTCGGTGATTAAACTCAACGTTAAAAATAGTCAAAGTTACATCATGATATTATAATATGGTTCAATCCATTTGTCCAGAGGTTCTACATTTTAGTCACCACTATGGGTATTTAGTTGGACATTACAACGGCATGAAAAGATAAATTATATAAAGTGAACATGATAACAATAATAATAATAATAAACAATAACAATAATAAATAATAAATGACGATAATAACGACGATAATAATAAATATAAATTATGATAATAATAATAAAAATAACAACAATAATAATAATAACAATAATAATAACGATACTTGAAAATAAAGTTGGGACGTGGAGACTTACAGCGAGTTGGAATGGTAAAAAGTGATATTATTAGCGTAGCGTTACACGGACAGAGCTCCGACTTAAAACCCATAATTTAAACTATACCACAAAATACTACTTAGAACTTGGATAAAAATATAAAACCTAAAATATTAAAAATATGAAAAAGGAATGAAACTGGAAAATGAAAAGGAAATTGAGTTGTAAGATGCCCTCTGAAAGATCAGTGAATGATCATATTTATAGCGAATTATTTGATACTGTAGCATAGTTGAATGTATCATAGTTGAAGGGTAGTTGATGAAATATGAAATCAACTTGTTGATTTTTAAAAGTTCCGATGGCTACTGAATTCAATCACGAGATTGATTTATTATTATTATTATTATATTATATTTATTATTATATTATATTATTATTATGAATTATATATATATTATATTATATTCTTGTGCATAGTTAGCTTGTAATTTTTGCTCCGTTGACTTGTACGTTGATAGTTGGTTCATGTCTCGGTTCCGGATTTTCGAACGCCTTTTCGTATGCTTAGATATCTTGTACTTTGCATTTCGCGGCTTGTACTCTTATCAATTTTTAGCCGTTATTCATCGATAAATTAAACCACTTGGAGTGTAACTTGTACGTTTGAGCATTTTGGACGTTTTGGTCTTTCAACTCTTTGTTTTCATCTTTAAATCTTCATTTTAGAGCGATCTTCGTCTTTCATCTTCGCACTTATTTATTTAAACGATTACAACTAAAAATAAAGAAATTACCATTAAATTCTTTACATATTGGAACGATATTGCGACTAAATATATGTTCGTTTTAA
Organism: Rutidosis leptorrhynchoides; assembly: GCF_046630445.1. NCBI lineage: Eukaryota > Viridiplantae > Streptophyta > Magnoliopsida > Asterales > Asteraceae > Rutidosis > Rutidosis leptorrhynchoides. The sequence continues at coordinate 126,189,368 of NC_092343.1, forward strand.
GCAATATCATCTGCAAAAAGTACCTTTTTCGAATTTTGAAATTTAATTTTCAGTTAAATTTATTTTTCCCACATATTTATGCATTCGACACGTGGCAACATATCATCCATGCGATTAACTGCCAACTGTTCATCTTCCACTCGCTATTTAAGATTCAGATTTTTCTGTTTCGCACTTACTTCATCTCGAATTAACTTTTCTTCATCTACCTTAAATCCCTTATAAAGAATTCCCTTCTTAAATACCTAATCAATGGCTATCTTTAATGTTGAAGATATTCCGAGCAGAATTTCATCAATCTATCTCGATCGTGTTAGAATTGCATTCCCTAAATTTTTTAGGGTCGACGCTGTTCTTTCAGGCCCTCATGATCATGCATCTCATCCTCCTTCTGGAAAATTTTCTATTTATGGTCGTGCTTTATATTTTTCTCATCTTCGTGTTCCTTTTACAAAATTTTACTTAGATGTTTGTTGTTTTTACGGCGTTAGTGTTGGGCAATTTGAGCCTATGTCTATTCGTAAAATTATGCTTTACGAGATGTACTGTCACGCTCGAGCTATCACCCCTTCTGTACGACTGTTTTGTCAACTTGCAACTGTAAAGTCGTATGATAAAGGATGGTTCTGTATTACTTTGGATGGATTTCTGCTTAATTCTGGTGATTCACCAGAGGACTGGCATAACACCTTTTTCTTTATTAATAGTGAAGTTATTCCTAAGAACTGCTTGAAAGCCTGTTATTGGCGTACATCACTTGATCCTCCCAAGATTATGCATCCGAGGATAACTAGTGATGAACGAAAGATTGTAAACATGATGAAAAAGGAAAGAATTCCGAATCGCCGATATACAGAGCATATGCTTTCTTTATGTTCCCTTAACGCTGAATGGGACGAAGCAACTCGTGGCTATGCTATGGTTATGATAAAAAACAAAGGTATATTCTGATGATAAATTACAGCTTGCTCATTAAGTTGTATTATCTGTTTAATAATTGTTACTTTGTGTTCTTTCAGCAATTACTCCGTTCACCGCCTTGCATCATATCAAGTTTGATGACTTTCAATTTGCTTCTGAAAAGATGGCTGATGAGGTTCTTGAAAAAATTTTGTGTGAAAACGAGCTTGTTGATGATGCTGCTTTAACTCGAGAAAATTCGAGAAAACGCCGTGCTACTAGTAATCTTTCTTTTGAATCAATAGCAGAAGAAAATCTTTTTTGCTTTTTCCATATGCCTAGCAATGGTGGCTATCATAATGTTGATCCTGATAAATATTCAATATTGAACTGTGATTCATCCTATCTGGATTGGAAATTTTTTTTGAATAACAACTGTTATTTTAATTCAGCCATGTCATCTGAAGGAGAAGCACAGAGAAGGCTTGTTCTTCCGCCCCCCGCTCAGCGTAGCAGAATAGGGGAAAGTAGTTCACAAATTAGCCTCCGTAACTTAGATACTGCTGGTTTGACATTTATTCTGGCGGGTCCTCCTGGTAGCTATGAGGATTTTATGAAATATCATGAAGCTATGGTGTCTCCTTAACTTCTTCATTTCTTTGAGAGTTTATCTGATGGTGATGCTCGAAAATGTCAAGCACAGGGCATTATCTGGAATATTGCTGCGGAGTTTAATAATTTAAAATGTTTAGAACATTCTAATCAGATTCATCGTGATAATCTGAAAGAATTGAGAAAGATTCGGAATTGTTGAAAATTGCAAGGCTTGAGTTAGATGCTGTTGTTGCCACTAAGAATGCTGCTGAGGCTCACTATGTTGAAATGGCAACAAAAGAAAAATGGTATCTTCATAAGATTGAAACATTAACTCAATCTGAAACAGCATTAAAGGAACAGTTGGAAGTAAGTAAAGATGCGACCAAGCGACTTATTTTAGGTGTCCCAAAGATTATAAAAAATGTTTTTGCTTCTGAAAAATTAACCAAGCCTTTTGATGAGTTCATAACTGTTGCGCTGGACGCTGAACGGATAAGATTTCTAGATACATTGAAGAAGGATGTGCCTGATTTCCCTAAATCTTTGCCTGAATCGCTCACATCACAATTGAAACCGGATGCAGAAGATAGGCTTAAAGTAATAAGTGAGCAAATAGAGCATCCATCATTTCCCGAATTAGAAAAGTTGTGTAATAGTGCTGCTACATCAGTAGATGATGTCTTAAATTTGAAATTATAATGTGTACTGCTTGTAGTATCTGCTGTTTATTAATGTGTATTATATATGCAATTATTTTGTGTTAATTTTGCCAAAGCTTTATATGTTTGATTTGAATCAATCAAAAATGATGACTAGCCATTTATTGCTTGTATTATTTTACGTCATGACGGTCGTAGATGCATTCTATTGCCTGGATGTTCAGCGGATTTCTACGTCATCTGCTGCCATTTCAACCCTTTGTTTATGATTGAACCTCTGCCACCGAGAATAAACTTCTCTTCTGTGGGCAGGGATGACACACAGCTTTGTGACATTTGATAAAAATCCTTGGCCGGATAAAAATTATGAACAGTATGTCATAAGAATAATTGTCTGAATTCTTATTACTTAAAGAAATTTTTACATTTATCATTGCATCTCATATTCTCAATAGTTGATCAGGCTATTTGAACATGCAATACTACGCATAAAATTTCTTTAAACTCATTGCGTTCCATGTTCTTTGAATTTCCTCACCGGAGGGTGCTGCAAGGGTATATGATCCATTAGGATGTGCCCGTACAATTTTGTATGGACCTTCCCAGCGTGGCCCTAACTTCCCTTGTTTTTCCTGTCTGCTTGCTTCATTGTCCCTCAACACTAAATCTCCTTCCTTGAATTGCATATATTTGACTCGCTTGTTGTAATATTTTGCCATTCACTGTTTAGCATCCGCTTGATGGATCGCGGCCATGATTCACCTCTCTTCCAATAAATTCAAGTTTTCGCTCAAAATAGATGAATTATTTTCTATATCAGATGCCAAAACTCTTTGTGTCAGAACACGGATTTTAGCTGGTATTACTGCCTCAGTGCCATATACCAAGCTGAACGGTGTTTCACCCGTTCTCTGTTTAGGCGTTGTGCGGTGAGCCCACAAAATATATGGTACTTCATCTATCCATTTAGTCTGAATCAGACCCAACCTAGCCTTTATGCCGACTACAATTTTCTTATTTGTTACCTCAACTTGGCTATTGGCTTGTGGGCGAGCAACTGAGGTAAATCTTTGTTTGATGTTTAATTCCTCACACCAACTTCTGAACGGATTATCTGCAAACTGTTTACCATTATCGCTTACAATTTCATTTGGTAAACTATATCTACACACAATATCATTCCATACAAACTTCTTTATATTTTCTCCCGTTATCCATGCTAACACCTTTGCTTCAACCCACTTACTGAAGAAATCAATTGCAACTACCAAGAACTTTGCATTTCCCACACTTCTTAGAAATGGCCCTACTATATCAATTGCCCACTTACAAAATGGCCATGCAGATGATACTGGGATTAAATCATATTTGGATAAATGTTGGACGGTTCCGTGCCGTTGACAGGCATCACATGTTTTGATTACTTCTGCTGTATCTCTGTAAATTGTTTGCCAATAATATCCTTGTCGTATTATTCATCCAACCACAGTTCTATAACCAGAATGCTGTGCATACAAACCTTCATGCATTTATTTCACCACATCTATTGCTTGCTGTGGTGCTAAGCACCTTAAATTTGGACCACTGAAAGATTTTCTATAAAACACCCCATTTTCCAAGACGTAAAGCAGAGCACTTACCTTTATCCGTCTTGCTTCTATGATATCAGCTGGCAGTGTTCCGTCCTGCAAATACTTCACATAGGGAGTCATCCAACACGGTCCTCCCTCTCCAACTGTTGCCACTATCACTTTTTCATCAATTGATTTATCCTTCAAAACTTCCACCAAAACTTTCTTATACAAGTGATCAAATGTTAGCATTGCTAACTTGCTTAAAACATCCACCTTTTTATTCTTATTTCTTGATATTTGCACAACTTCCAAAGTTTCGAATTTTTTTGAAATTTTCTCAACCAATTGCTAATATCGTTTCATTGAGATATCCTTTGCTTCAAATGCTCGTTTAACCTATTGTGCTACAATTTGAGAATCTACAATGCCTCATATTCTGCTTCATTATTGGATGCATAAAAACAAAACTTTAACGCATATGTATGTTCTTCCCCTTCTGGACTGGTAAGCACCAATCCTGCACCAACTCCTTCCTCTCTTGATGCACCATCAGTGTGCAATTCCCACATGCAATTACCGCTTTTAACATATTGCAAATAATCCACCTTTTCTGTTGTTTCTAAAAGAAAATCTAACAAAATTTGCCCTTTAACTGCATGTCGTGGTGAAAAATTTATTTCCTAGTCCCCTAATTTAATTTCCCATTTCGCTAAACGTCCTGACGACTCTGGATGCTTCAAAATTTGCTTTATTGGTTGATTTTGGTAGAACAAGAATTGGATTTGCTTGAAAATAATGCCTGAGTCGTCTAGCTATGTGTGTTAAAGCATATACCAATTTTTCAATTGACGGATAGTTAACTTTACTTTGCTGCAATATTTTGTTGACAAAGTATATTGGCATTTGTACCCCGTTCCGTTCTGCGATTAAAAGTGAACTAATGGCTTTTGCCGATGCTGCCAGATACAAAATTAGCATTTCCCCTGCTATTGGTGCAGTTAAAGTAGGCAATTCTTTTAAGAGCCGCTTAATATCCTGAAAAGCTGTTTCAGCCTCTTCCGTCCACATAAAATCCTTTTTGTTCAAACAACTTTTTAAGACTTTCATAAATGGTAATGATCGATCTGCTGCTCTAGATAAAAACCTTGTTAAGGCTGCCAATCTTCCATTCAAGTTTTGCACTTCTTTCTTTGTTTTTGGAGATACCATATCTTCAATTGCTTGAATCTTTTTTGGCTTAGCCTTAATTCCTCTCTTTGTAACAATATGACCTAAAAATTTACCTTCTTCCACACCAAATGTGCACTTCTTGGGATTCAACTTCATATTGACTCTTCGTAGTGATTCAAATGTTTCAAGAGTATCTTTGAGCATACTTTATTCCTTATGACTTTTGATAACAATATCATTAACATAGGCTTCCACATTCCTATCTACTTAATCTATAAACGCTTTATCAATCACACGCTGATAAGTTGCTCCTGCATTCTTCAATCCAAAAGGCATCATGATGTAGCAAAAAATTACATCTAGTGTGTGAAATACTGTTTTATCCTGATCCCGTATTGCCATGGGGATTTGATGGCACCCCTTAAATGCATCCAAAAAAGATTTAAATTGATATCCACTGACGAACTCCACTTTCCAATCGATTTCTGGTAAAGGATAGTTGTCTTTTGGACATACTTTATTTATATCTGTGAAATCCACACACATCCTCCATGAGTTATCTGGCTTTCTAACCATCACTGGATTTGCTACCCATGTCTGGTATTTCACTTCCCTCAATATCCCAGCGTCCACTAATTTTTTTACTTCTTCCATGAGAAATTTGGTTCGATCTGGAGCCATGCCTCTTTTCGTTTGACATACTGGTGGCATATTGGGATTCACACTGAGCTTATGTTCAGCTATATGACGTGGTACTCCAATCATATCAGAATCTTGCCACACAAAAATATCTAAGTTGGTTGCTAAAATTTTGTAAAGTTTTTCCTTTGTTTCTTTTGCTATCGTGTTTCCAATAATGATTTTCTGAACTGGGAACTCTGGATTTGGTAACACTCACCCATCTTCATGAAAAATTAGATTGACAGCAGTTCTATTTATTTGTACACATTCTATTGCTCTTCTCCGTTCAGCGTATAGCGTGGCGATGCCAACCGGTGTGGGAAATTTCATTATTCCATGCACCGTTGATGTCACAGCTCCAAATGTCATCATAGCTGATCGACCTAAAATGACATTATACCGTGAATTTGCTTTGACAACTAAAAACTCGATATAAGCTGTTCGTTTAAATGGTGTTTTTCCCAATACTACTTCTAAAACTATTCTTCCTTCTGACTATGACGGATCATTAGCAAAACTTGCTAAAGGAACAAACGTGTCTTTTAACTTCTCCTAAACTCTTTCTGGAAATTGTACAAAACAATGCTCATACATGATATCTGCCCCTACTCCTGTATAAGTATATATTCCTCCAACAACACAATTTGCTATTCGGGCTTCAATCACTACAAGAGCATCAGATGGATTGGTATTAAACATGGAAGGAAAAGCAATCAGTTCCTGTTTCCAATCTTCTAATATTTCTGCTTTCCTTCGTTGTCCGGCTTGCCATGAGTGTATCATATTTGCTTCAATAGGTATTATCTTACGATTATGCCTCTTGGTGCTCTTTGGAGTTGAGTGATCTTTTTTCCCATGGATGGCGCCATTTGTTGGTACGATTTTCCGTGTAGCGGCTGTAAGGTACCAGTACAAGACAATAGTTACTTAGCGTGAAGCGTATGATGCCGACTGATGTTTGCCCTCGAGAAATAATCTCTGCAGACCCGGAACACGAATGAGAGATCCGTAGGGTAGCCTCAATCAGTCTGGGGATCAATCTGTAATTGATCCGTCTAGCGTATTGCTGCTAAGCTGCTAATGTGCGTTTAGAGAGAGAAAGAACTGTGTGAGAGAGAAAGTGTACTTCTTTCTGAATGAAGTTCAGATGATAAATCCACTTTCCCCCTTCGTCTATTTATAGGCGTATAATGTCCGAAATTCTTGGGATACACGTGTCAATCGCTGATTAAATCTGTTATGCGAAATAGACGGAACCGACTTTGGCATTGGTGACGTGGTCGCATTCTGTTCACGTGCCTAGTAAAAGGGCTTAAGCATAGAAGCTGTCTACAGGGCTTATGCATGACGCTGGGTGGCCTGCTGTACGTTGGGCGGCAAGTGCTGAAAACCGTCAAATATTGTTTTTTTTGCGCTCTTTGATCCATTTTTCTATATAAAATGGTGTTTTCATGCGTGTATCCCCAAGGATACACCATTAAATCCAAAGCCTAAAATTATGTACTCAATGAGAAGAACACATTGAGACACTTAAATTAATCAAAAATATTAGTCAAACTCACCGATTTTAACAATATATCCGTTGTCCAAAAATTGATCAACCGAAAACATATGAAATCGAGTATTTCTGAGCAAGCTAACAACACCACAATCAAATACAAGTACTATAACATTAACATACATGTAAAATTAGTAAAAATATATGAAAATTGAAAAGATAGGGTTTGTGTTCATACCCAAATCAAAAATTAAGAAGATGTAGATTAAAGATCGCGAGATGAAGCACCCGGATATGTAATCAACCTTGAGAAATGATGATCAATTGTGTATGATCAAGGGTTGGCCAATTTTTGGTGATGGAAGAGGCTAGGGAGGCTGGAAAAGTCATCCATAGGTGAGGGAGAAAGGAGAAAGAAATTAGGTTTATGTATATTCAAGTGAAGTAGTGTAAAAATGTAGAAAATAAAAGATATGTGATATTTTACATTTTCAATCCCATGGGCATATGGGGATGGGATGGATGAATATGGGAGTGAAATGGGTTCCCTTTAGCCCACTTTGAAGTATGGAACAATATCTTGTGGCTCGAAAGCCCGAACGAATCCCGATTCGCGAAAACACTGTTACGCGATTAAATTTTTGGAAAAAACAAGCATATGCGGAAAATAAAATATAGAAATATTTTATAACTTCATATGATATAGAAATATCATAGATAAAATAATTTGGATTTGAAAATCACGAAAGTCTGATCGTTGGTTTGAAAACCGAAATGATTTACCGGATAGAAATCCAAAATACGTTGAAACGTACAAATCTAAATATGAACACATATAATCAAATAGCACATAATAAAGAATATATTATTACTAAATAATAATATAAATCATAGAAATGACGTGACACGAATATCAATTAATAGACGTTAAATACTAACGGAAAAAGATAATGGAAAAAGTAGGGTCGTGACAGTACCTTTCCGTTACGGAAATTTCGTTCCGAAATTTAAGCAGGTGCAGGGGTTGACTCGCCATTTGAGAACAAATGCGAGCACTTCTGCCTCATCTGATCTTCAGATTCCCAAGTGAACTCGGGTCTGCGTCTAGCATTCTATCTAACTCAGACGATAGGAATCTTGCTTTGCTTGAGCTTCTCAACTTCTCGATCCATAATTTCGATAGGTTCCCCAAAAAAATGGAGTTGTTTATCAACATGAAGTTCATCAAGAGCAATGGTTTCATCTGCCTTAGCCAAACACTTCTTCAAACTAGATACATGAAAAACATCGTGAACAGCGCTAAGCTCTTGTGGCAATTTCAAACGATAAACCACGGATCCAATTCTTTCAGTAACCTCAAACGGTCCAACAAATCGAGGATTCAACTTTCCCCTTTTACCAAAGCATACCATGCCTTTCCAAGGTGATACCTTTAACATGACGTGATCACCAACTTGAAATTCTAAAGATTTCCTTCTAACATAACTCTTTTGCCGAATCCTGGCGATTCTTATCCTTTCTTTAATCTGCACGATCTTCTCGGTAGTCTCATGAATAATCTCTGGGCCTGTGAGTTGAGCATCCCCAACCTTATTTCAACATATAGGAGACCTACACCTTCTACCATATAGTGCGTCAAACGGTGCGGCTTTAATACTTGCATGATAGATGTTGTTATAAAAAAAATTTAGCCAACGGCAAATATCTATCCCAACCATTACCGAAATCAATAATGCACGCTCCCAACATGTTTTCCAACGTTTGAATGGTCCTTTCACTTTGACCATTCGTCTGTGGATGATAAGCAGTGCTCATATCCAATTTTGTTACCAAAGCTTCCTGTAGAAATTGCCAAAACCTCGATGTGAATCGACTTTCTCGGTCTGAAATAATAGATACGGGAACACCATGTCTTGAAACAATTTCTTTCAAATATAAACGGGTAAGCATCTCTATCGAATCAGTTTCTTTAATTGGCAAGAAATGAGCTGACTTTGTGAGTCGATCAACAATAACCCAAATGGTATCATAACTACCCACAACTCTCGGTAACTTCGTAATAAAATCCATCGCAATACCTTCCCACTTCCACTCGGGAATCTCAGGTTGCACTTAAAGTCCGGACGGTTTCTGATGTTCAGCTTTAACTTTAGCACAAGTCAAACACTTAGCCATATAAGTGGCCACATCAGCTTTCAATTTAGGCCACCAATATAGCTCTTTGAGATCATGATACATCTTCCCTGAACCAGGGTGAATATAGTATCTAGATTTATGAGCTTCATCTAAAACAAGTTGTCGCAAGTCACCAAATTTCGGAACCCAAAGGCGTCCCGCAAAATACCGAGTACCATCTGCTCGAACCTCTAATTATTTACTTAAGCCTTTCATATTTTCGTTTACAACATTCTCCTCCTTCAAGGCTTCTTGTTGTGCCGCAAGAATCTGTCTTGCGAGGTTTGTTAGAATAGTCATATTTCAAGGCTCTAAACCTACGAGGTTCAACTCTCTCTTTTCTACTTAAAGCATTAGCCACAACATTGGCTTTTCCAGGATGATTGATATGGCCAAAACGAACGGTTTTATTTGTGCGGTGTCATTAGGTCGCAACGCGTCAGAATTAGCTACCAAAAGAAAGTAATGGTTGAAGGTATTTAGTATGCCCGAGAGACATATTAAATGAAATGTCCCGTTCTTATTGATTAAAAATGTTCCATATTAATTGATTTCGTTGCGAGGTTTTGACCTCTATATGAGACGTTTTTCAAAGACTGCATTCATTTATAAAACAAACCATAACCTTTATTTCATAAATAAAGGTTTAAAAAGCTTTACGTAGATTATCAAATAATGATAATCTAAAATATCCTGTTTACACACGACCATTACATAATGCTTTACAATACAAATATGTTACATCGAAATCAGTTTCTTGAATACAGTTTTTACACAATATCATACAAACATGGACTCCAAATCTTGTCCTTATTTTAGTATGCAACAGCGGAAGCTCTTAGTATTCACCTGAGAATAAACATGCTTTAAACGTCAACAAAAATGTTGGTGAGTTATAGGTTTAACCTATATATATCAAATCGTAACAATAGACCACAAGATTTCATATTTCAATACACATCCCATACATAGAGATAAAAATCATTCATATGGTGAACACCTGGTAACCGACATTAACAAGATGCATATATAAGAATATCCCCATCATTCCAGGACACCCTTCGGATACGATATAAATTTCGAAGTACTAAAGCATCCGATACTTTGGATGGGGTTTGTTAGGCCCAATAGATCTATCTTTAGGATTCGCGTCAATTAGGGTGTCTGTTCCCTAATTCTTAGATTACCAGACTTAATAAAAAGGGGCATATTCGATTTCGATAATTCAACCATAGAATGTAGTTTCACGTACTTGTGTCTATTTTGTAAATCATTTATAAAACCTGCATGTATTCTCATCCCAAAAATATTAGATTTTAAAAGTGGGACTATAACTCACTTTCACAGATTTTTACTTCGTTGGAAAGTAAGACTTAGCCACTGGTTGATTCACGAACCTATAACAATATATACATATATATCAAAGTATGTTCAAAATATATTTACAACACTTTTAATATATTTTGATGTTTTAAGTTTATTAAGTCAGCTGTCCTCGTTAGTAACCTACAACTAGTTGTCCACAGTTAGATGTACAGAAATAAATCGATAAATATTATCTTGAATCAATCCACGACCCAGTGTATACGTATCTCAGTATTAAACTATATATATTTTGGAATCAACCTCAACCCTGTATAGCTAACTCCAACATTCACATATAGAGTGTCTATGGTTGTTCCGAAATATATATAGATGCGTCGACATGATAGGTCGAAACATTGTATACGTGTCTATGGTATCTCAAGATTACATAATATACAATACAAGTTGATTAAGTTATGGTTGGAATAGATTTGTTACCAATTTTCACGTAGCTAAAATGAGAAAAATTATCCAATCTTGTTTTACCCATAACTTCTTCATTTTAAATCCATTTTGAGTGAATCAAATAGCTATGGTTTTATATTGAACTCTATTTTATGAATCTAAACAGAAAAAGTATAGGTTTATAGTCAGAAAAATAAGTTACAAGTCATTTTTGTAAAGGTAGTCATTTCAGTCGAAAGAACGACGTCTAGATGACCATTTTAGAAAACATACTTCCACTTTGAGTTTAACCATAATTTTTGGATATAGTTTCATGTTCATAATAAAAATCATTTTCCCAGAATAACAACTTTTAAATCAAAGTTTATCATAGTTTTTAATTAACTAACCCAAAACAGCCCGGGTGTTACTACGACGGCGTAAATCCGATTTTACGGTGTTTTTCGTGTTTCCAGGTTTTAAATCATTAAGTTAGCATATCATATAGATATAGAACATGTGTTTAGTTGATTTTAAAAGTCAAGTTAGAAGGATTAACTTTTATTTGCGAACAAGTTTAGAATTAACTAAACTATGTTCTAGTGATTACAAGTTTAAACCTTTGAATAAGATAGCTTTATATGTATGAATCGAATGATGTTATGAACATCATTACTACCTCAAGTTCCTTGGATAAACCTACTGGAAATGAGAAAAATAGATCTAGCTTCAAAGGATCCTTGGATGCTTGAAAGTTCTTGAAGCAGAATCATGACACGAAAACAATTTCAAGTAAGATTTCCACTCGAAATAAGATTGTTATAGTTATAGAAATTGAATTAAAGTTTGAATATGATTATTACCTTGTATTAGAAAGATAACCTACTGTAAGTAACAAAGGTTTCTTGATCTTGGATGATTACTTGGAATGGATTTAGAAAACTTGGAAGTAAACTTGCAATCATGGAAGTATTCTTGATTTAATGAAACTAGAACTTTTGGAATTTATGAAGAACACTTAGAACTTGAAGATAGAACTTGAGAGAGATCAATTAGATGAAGAAAATTGAAGAATGAAAGTGTTTGTAAGTGTTTTTGGTCGTTGGTGTATGGATTAGATATAAAGGATATGTAATTTTGTTTTCATGTAAATAAGTCATGAATGATTACTCATATTTTTGTAATTTTATGAGATATTTCATGCTAGTTGCCAAATGATGGTTCCCACATGTGTTAGGTGACTCACATGGGCTGCTAAGAGCTGATCATTGGAGTGTATATATCAATAGTACATACATCTAAAAGCTGTGTATTGTACGAGTACGAATACAGGTGCATACGAGTAGAATTGTTGATGAAACTGAACGAGGATGTAATTGTAAGAATTTTTGTTAAGTAGAAGTATTTTGATAAGTGTCTTGAAGTCTTTCAAAAGTGTATGAATACATATTAAAACACTACATGTATATACATTTTAACTGAGTCGTTAAGTCATCGTTAGTTGTTACATGTAAATGTTGTTTTGAAACCTTTAGGTTAACGATATTGTTGAATGTTGTTAACCCATTGTTTATTATAACAAATGAGATGTTAAATTGTTATATTATCATGATATTATGATATATAATATATCTTAGTATGATATATATACAGTTAAATGTCGTTACAACGATAATCGTTACATATATGTCTCGTTTCGAAATCATTAAGTTAGTAGTCTTATTTTTACATATGTATTTCATTGTTAATACACTTAATAATATATTTACTTATCATTTAATATAATTAACCAAGTGTATCAATATCTTAATATGATTCATACGTACATAGTAAGACGTTGTTATAACGATAATCGTTATATATATCGTTTTCGAGTTTCTTAAATTAATAGTCTCATTTTTATGTATACAACTCATTGTTAAAATACCTAATGAGATACATACTTATAATAAAATCATGTTAACTATATATATAACCATATATATGTCATCGTATAGTTTTTACAAGTTTTAACGTTCGTGAATCACCGGTCAACTTGAGTGGTCAATTGTCTATATGAAACCTATTTCAATTAATCAAGTCTTAACAAGTTTGATTGCTTAACATGTTGGAAACACTTAATCATGTAAATAACAATTTCATTTAATATATATATATAAACATGGAAAAGTTCGGGTCACTACAGTACCTACCCGTTAAATAAATTTCGTCCCGAAATTTTAAGCAGTTGGAGGTGTTGACGTATCTTATGGAAATAAATGCGGGTATTTCTTCTTCATCTAATCTTCACGCTCCCAGGTGAACTCGGGTCCTCTACGAGCATTCCATTGAACCTTAACAATCGGTATCTTGTTTTGTTTAAGTCTCTTAACCTCACGATCCATTATTTCGACGGGTTCTTTAATGAATTGAAGTTTTTCATTGATTTGGATTTCGTTCAACGGAATAGTGAGATCTTCTTTAGCAAAACATTTCTTCAAATTTGAGACGTGGAAAGTGTTATGTACAGCCGCGAGTTGTTGAGGTAGCTCCAGTTGGTAAGCTACTGGTCCGACACGATCTATAATCTTGAATTGTCCAATGTACCTTGGATTTAGTTTCCCCCGTTTACCAAATCGAATAACGCCTTTCCAAGGTGAAACCTTAAGCATGACCATTTCTCCAATTTCAAACTCTATATCTTTTCTTTTACTGTCCGCGTAGCTCTTTTGTCGACTCTGGGCGGTTTTCAATCTTTGTTGAATTTAGATGATTTTCTCGGTAGTTTCTTGTATTATCTCCGGACCCGTAATCTGTCTATCCCCCACTTCACTCCAACAAATCGAAGACCTGCACTTTCTACCATAAAGTGCTTCAAACGGCACCATCTCAATGCTTGAATGATAGCTGTTGTTGTAGGAAAATTCTGCTAACGGTAGATGTCGATCCCAACTTTTTCCGAAATCAATAACACAAGCTCGTAGCATGTCTTCAAGCGCTTGTATCGTCCTTTCGCTCTGCCCATCAGTTTGTGGATGATAGGCAGTACTCATGTCTAGACGAGTTCCCAATGCTTGCTGTAATGTCTGCCAGAATCTTGAAATAAATCTGCCATCCCTATCAGAGATAATAGAGATTGGTATTCCATGTCTGGAGACGACTTCCTTCAAATACAGTCGTGCTAACTTCTCCATCTTGTCATCTTCTCTTATTGGCAGGAAGTGTGCTGACTTGGTGAGGCGATCAACTATTACCCAAATAGTATCATAACCACTTGCAGTCCTTGGCAATTTAGTAATGAAATCCATGGTAATGTTTTCCCATTTCCATTTCGGGATTTCAGGTTATTGTAGTAGACCTGATGGTTTCTGATGTTCAGCTTTGACCTTAGAACACGTCAAACATTCTCCTACATATTTAGCAATATCGGCTTTCATACCTGGCCACCAAAAATGTTTCTTAAGATCCTTGTACATCTTCCCCGTTCCAGGATGTATTGAGTATCTGGTTTTATGAGCTTCTCTAAGTACCATTTCTCTCATATCTCCAAATTTTAGTACCCAAATTCTTTCAGCCCTATACCGGGTTCCGTCTTCCCGAATATTAAGATGCTTCTCCGATCCTTTGGGTATTTCATCCTTTAAATTTCCCTCTTTTAAAACTCCTTGTTGCGCCTCCTTTATTTGAGTAGTAAGGTTAGTGTGAATCATTATATTCATAGATTTTACTTGAATGGGTTCTCTGTCCTTTCTACTCAAGGTGTCGGCTACCACATTTGCCTTCCCCGGGTGGTAACGAATCTCAAAGTCGTAATCATTCAACAATTCAATCCACCTACGCTGCCTCATATTCAGTTGTTTCTGATTAAATATGTGTTGAAGACTTTTGTGGTCGGTATATATAATACGTTTGACCCCATATAAGTAGTGCCTCCAAGTCTTTAATGCAAAAACAACCGCGCCTAATTCCAAATCATGCGTCGTATAATTTTGCTCGTGAATCTTCAATTGTCTAGACGCATAAGCAATCACCTTCGTCCGTTGCATTAATATACAACCGAGACCTTGCTTTAATGCGTCACAATAAATCACAAAATCATCATTCCCTTCAGGCAATGACAATATAGGTGCCGTAGTTAGCTTTTTCTTCAATAATTGAAACGCCTTCTCTTGTTCATCCTTCCATTCAAATTTCTTCCCTTTATGCGTTAATGCAGTCAAGGGTTTTGCTATTTTGGAGAAATCTTGGATGAATCTTCTGTAGTAACCAGCCAATTCTAAAAATTGACGTATATGCTTTGGAGTTTTTGGGGTTTCCCACTTTTCAACGGTTTCAATCTTTGCCAGATCCACCTGGATACCTTCTTTGTTCACTATGTGACCGAGGAATTGAACTTCTTCCAACCAAAATGCACACTTTGAAAACTTAGCGTACAGTTTTTCTTTCCTCAATACTTCTAGCACTTTTCTCAAATGTTCTTCGTGCTCTTGATCATTCTTTGAGTAAATAAGTATGTCATCGATGAAAACAATGACAAACTTGTCAAGATATGGCCCACACACTCAGTTCATAAGGTCCATGAACACAGCTGGTGCGTTAGTCAATTCAAACGGCATAACCATAAACTCGTAATGACCATAACGCGTCCTAAAAGCAGTTTTTGGAATATCATCCTCCTTTACTCGCATTTGATGATATCCAGAACGTAAATCAATCTTCGAATAAACCGACGAGCCTTGTAGTTGATTAAATAAGTCGTCAATTCTCGGTAGTGGATAACGGTTTTTGATGGTAAGTTTGTTCAGCTCTCTGTAGTCAATACACAACCTAAATGTACCATCATTCTTCTTGACAAACAAAACAGGAGCTCCCCATGGTAATGTGCTTGGTCGAATGAAACCACGTTCTAATAGTTCTTGCAGTTGGCTTTGCAGTTCTTTCATCTCGCTAGGTGCGAGTCTATAAGGAGCACGAGCTATTGGTGCAGCTCCTGGTACAAGATCTATTTGAAATTCAACAGATTGATGTGGAGGTAGTCCCGGTAATTCTTTCGAAAATACATCGGGAAATTCTTTTACGACGGGAACATCATTGATGCTCTTTTCTTCAGTTTGTACCTTCTCGACTTGTGCTAGAACAGCATAGCAACCTTTTCTTATTAGTTTTTGTGCCTTCAAATTACTAATAAGATGTAGCTTCATGTTGCCCTTTTCTCCGTACACCATTAAGGGTTCTCCTTCTTCTCGTACAATGCGAATTGCATTTTTATAACATACGATCTCTGCTTTCACCTTCTTTAGCCAGTCCATGCCAACTATTACATCAAAACTCCCTAACTCTACTGGTATCAAATCAATCTTAAATATTTCGCTACCCAGTTTAATTTCTCGATTCCGGCATATATTATCTGCTGAAATTAATTTACCGTTTGCTAATTCGAGTAAAAATTTACTATCCAACGGCGTCAATGGACAACTTAATTTAGCACAAAAATCTCTACTCATATAGCTTCTATCCGCACCCGAATCAAATAAAACGTAAGCAGATTTATTATCAATAAGAAACGTACCTGTAACAAGCTCCGGGTCTTCCTGTGCCTCTGCCGCATTAATATTGAAAACTCTTCCGCGGCCTTGCCCATTCGTGTTCTCCTGGTTCGGGTAATTTCTAATAATGTGGCCCGGTTTTCCACATTTATAACAAATTACATTACCATAACTTGCTCCGACACTACTTGCTCCGCCATTTCTCGTTCCGACACCATTTGTTCCTTTCGTTCTATTAACCCCTGGTCCATAGACCTCACATGTGATGACCCGAGAATTTTCGACCAAATTTAAACTTTAATCTTTATATGTTCCCGATACGATAAGCAAAATCTGTAATGTTGAGTCTCGAAAAGTTTGAAACTATATTCATGTAATCAATTTCCCTTTGACCATGCCTGACGATTCACTAACAACTAAATGTAAATAGATACATATATATAAGAAATTGAAATATTATTTGATATAATATATGATTTAATTGTAGGAAATAAATATGTAAAATGTTATGCGATGTAATAAAAACTATTATGTAATTAAATATATATATATATATATATATATATATATATATATATATATATATATATATATATATATATATATATATATATATATATATATATATATATATATATATATATATATAGATATTTATATTTATATATAAATATTACTTGTAAATATATAATATTATATTTTTTTTAAGAAAATAATTATTATATTTATTTATTTAAATTTGTTAATTAAGATTGGATATATATATATATATAGAATGTGTATATTGAAAATGAAAGATTTTGAGCCTAAATAGTAAACGTCAGCAACACTCGGTTGACATATCGTTAGTTTTAATATAGATATATTACATGTTCATGAAAGACTAAAATAAAAGTTGAACTGTAAATCGATTACGAAGATGTTAGACTTGTTAAAAATATTTTTACCTTTCTAAGTTTAAATATTAGTACTCCGTACATATAAATTGGAACAGAAAATAAATAATTTTTGAACCTTTTTGATCAGGTTTCAAACAGGTAATGAGTGAAATAATTAAATATAGTCAATCTAAAAATTTGGAATTTTTAGGGACACTTTTATACGTTAACTGTTTAGTAATGGACACACCCCGTGGAAACTGTCGGCACAAAAATACAAATATCCGGCTGCTTAACTGTGTTGATTGATTATCCTATTTTATTACTTTTTGCTAATTGATTACTGTACCAAATTGTGACTTAGTAGTCAAATATATTATATTATGTATACACATGTGTTGATATTAAAATGAAGCATCGTATTTTTTTTCATTGCAAGATCATCTGCATTTTTTTTCTTATCAACAACCCAAAACCGAGCAACACCATGATCACCACCGGCCAATTTCATTAGAGCTACCATGATAACCACCATTAACTATGATCAACCGTGTGAGACACCATAAACCACCATGACTATCGAAACCATCAAAACTCACTTCGAGATTTTTCTGTTTTCGTGCAAAAACAACCATTATCATCACCACACTTCCATCACCGATTGCCACCACCACTTTCATTGACCTCCCTCACCACCACAGCCCAATCAATACACCATAAACAAACCTGCAACTACCTTCTTTTTCTCCCTCTCTCTCTACTTCTCTTCCTCGCTCTTTCTTTTTCTGCAAATCACGATTGCCACCACTGTTGTGTTCTGTTGTAGCTTAAAACTATCACAACCACCACCACAACTAAAACCGCTGCCACATCACCTCCCTTAAACTGCCACTATTATTTTTTTCTCTTATCTCTCTCTCTCTTCCTCTCTCTCATCTATCCTTGTTCGAACCTAACACTTGTGCGACGTGCAGCCATTGCAACTGCTGTGCCCGTACAGAACCATCATCCACCTTCAAATAAAGATGAAGATGATACTTCGTGTTCTGACCGAATAAACGATTGTGATTTCTGTTTCCTTTCGGTGTAAATGAAATGAAATAATGAAGGTTTACTGTTGTATGATAATGATGAATAATGGAAGACGATGGTAATAAGGATGTAGAGGGTTAGTGGAGATGATGCTGTGATAGGATAATGAAAATGAATGGTATCGATGGAGGATGATATAAAAGTGACGAAGATCATGATTATGGTGATATGAAAATAACGATGATGATGTTCGTTGAAGATGAAAAGGGTGATCGAGGTGCTTGGTGAGGATGATGATGATATATGATGAGGATGATGATGATTATAGATGATGGTAAGGATGAGATGAATTGATGATTGATTCTGTGATGAACAAAGTTATTATTAGTGAATATGAACAGAGTTCACGTGTTATTTATATTATTGAACGAGTTATATACAGAGAAATAAGATAGCTTAGATGGTTAGGCGTGTTGGTAATTTTCGAGAGGTCCTTAGTTCGAATCTTGGCGGCAGCATTTTTCTTTTTATTTAACAAAGAGAGACTGATGGGCTGAGTAATTGTTATTGGGCCGTGTTCCTTTATTCAGTTGGGCTATAATTACCGGGTGGATTAAATGGATTTCGTTTATTGGGCCTGCTGGGCCGAATTAGTCACAGACTAAAACAAGAACTCACTATGTCTATTATTACGGTAATGGTTAAATAAAATTGACCATGGGTTTTATCATAAAAACGAATTTGCTGGAATGGTTAAGAGTGTTATGGGCGAGCGAGAGGTCTCGAGTTCGAGTCCCATTTGAAGCATTTCTTTTTAGGAGGGTATACTCTTTTATTCCTATTTCCATTATTATTATGATTATTATTAATATCATTATTATTGTTATTATTATTGTTATTGTATGATTATTAGTACTATTATCTTCTCTAATGAAAGTATAGTTGCCATTAATAATTATTATCAAAATCTTGATTACAATTTTATATATATATATATATATATATATATATATATATATATATATATATATATATATATATATATTTGTTATTAAAAAAAATTAATATCATTACTAATATATGTATTATTATTATTAACATATTTAGGATTATTATTATTATCATTATCATTAATATGAAAACAATAAAATTATTATTATCTTTAATTTGTACCATTTTTATAATTATCATTATTAACGATGTCATTATTATTATTAGTATTATCATTATTAATAAAGTTATTATTAATAGAAACTCATTAATATCAAAACTATCATCTTTAACAAATAAATATTTTGTATACAAAATGTATTTAGTACATATACTATAACGATATTAATATCTCATATAACTATATATTAACATTAAATAGATAAATATTATTTACATGTATCAAACTATTGATTTTCAAACATATTAATAGATATATATATATATATATATATATATATATATATATATATATATATATATATATATATATATATATATATATAGGAATATACATATTAATTTAACTAATTGAATAGATATTAATTATTTTAAAATATATATATACAAAATAAATATATATAACATATAATCTGAAATATAATATAAATATTTGTTTTAAATGGAATCTAATATAAACCCTAAATAACTACAAACATATATAAATAATATATATATTAATAAATAAAATTATGTGTTTTTTATTATATATTTTAATATATATATATACAAATGATATATGTTCGTGAATCCGAGGCCAACCCTGCGTTGTTCAATATAGTCGTATGTATTTTTACTATAAAATACATTAGGTGAGTTTCATTATTCCCTTTTTAAATACTTTTGCAATATATATTTTTGGGACTGAGAATACATGCGCTGTTTTTATAACTGTTTTACGAAATAGACACAAGTAATCGAAATTACGTTCTATGGTTGAATGATCGAATATGAATATGCCCCTTTTAGTCTGGTAATCTAAGAATTAGGGAACAGACACCCTAATTGACGCGAATCCTAAAGATAGATCTATCAGGCCCAACAAGCCCCATCCAAAGTACCGGATGCTTTAGTACTTCGAAATTTATATCATGTCCGAAGGAGGATCCTGGAATGATGGGGATATTCTTATATGTATATTGTGAATGTCAGTTACCAGGTGTTCAATCCATATGAATGATTTGTGTCTCTATGTATGGGACGTATGTTTATGAGAAATGGAAATATGAAATCTTCTGGTCTATTAAAATTATAAAATGATTATTTATGCTAAACTTATGAACTCACCAACCTTTTGGTTGACACTTGAAAGCATGTTTATTCTCAGGTACGAAAGAAATCTTCCGCTGTGCATTTGATCATTTTAAAGATATTACTTGGAGTCATTCATGACATATTTCAAAAGACGTTGCATTCGAGTCGTTGAGTTTATCAAGATTATTATTAAGTCAATTATAGATGGATATATTATAAAATGGTATGCATGCTGTTAACATTCGATGTAAATGAAAGTTTGTCTTTTAAAAATGAATGCAATGTTTGTAAAATGTATCATATAGAGGTCAAGTACCTCGCGATGTAATCAGCTATTGTGAATCGTTTGTAATTAATATGGACTTCGTCTGGATGGATTAGGACGGGTCCTTTTAGTTGGTATCAGAGTGGTGGTCTTAGTGAACCATGTCTGCGTTAGTGTGTCTAACTGATAAGTCGTTAGGATGCATTAGTGAGTCTGGACTTTGATCGTGTCTGCATGTCAAAAGTTTTGCTTATCATTTCGTGTCGAAAATTTCCTGCTTATCATTCTTAGGGAATCACTTGCTTATCATTCTTAGTCTAGACACGTTTTACTGCATTGACTGCATGAATAGTGTATAAACAAAATTCATATCTTAGCGTATCTACTACTTCATATCTTAGCGTATCTATTACTGTAACTTTGCCTGACAACTTCCGTAGATTCCTCCGTAACTTATGGGATTTTAGTATTATATATGCATATGTAAATTATGTATTGCAGGGTACTAATCTACATCCTATAATCTATTTCTTATCGAAAATCCTTCATCTGATCGTACGAGATGAATCTTGCAACCAGTTCGAGTCCCTCAGATTTCGATAGCTATTCCGATAGTTATTCCGACAGCTATTCCGACATAGATGTTCACCTAAGCTCCGAAAACAGCGTCATCAGCATGAGTCAACCAATCAGCCATTATCAATTCATCTGATGGGTTTGTAGTTGACTTAATTAATGGAAACGCGCAGAAGGCAATCCCTTCCACCAACCGAATTCACCTCTTGACAATGAACCTGAAGCGTTTACCGGCGAACCTGTTCGAGACACCATTTTCAGTCTCATTTCCAGGGTAACTCGAAAAGATCATATTCTATCCATAATTCTGAACCTTATTCATCCGCTCGTTCCGACCGACAATCATCCTGGAGTAATAGGTCAACGAACTTCGCGCTCGAATAATCAATTCGGAGAATATGGTGCAAAATGTACCAGCTTCAGCAACATCACCGGCACCAACAGTACAATCAATAACAGCACCAGTACCATCAACAATCCATGCTTCAATATCATCATATGTACTTTGAGTATGATCTTCGTTCTACGTATCGTTCTACCTCATTTATCTTCGTTCGACATGGCGAATATGTAATCTCTAAGGTTTTAGAGATTATTTATTCTAGTTCCAACCGAAAAGCAAATGAGCTTAATATCATATTAACTCATTAAATCCATGAATACATCTGAAGAAAATATATATGTATATATGTTTTCATAAAGATTGTAATTAAAAATTCTCTTGTACAAACTGTTAATGGTGAAAATATTTTAACGGGTAGGTAATACCCGAGGAATATTTAAATTTCACATTAATAAGTTACACTGTATATTCTTCGAATCTGATTCAACAGTTATTCACTATCCTATTTACAACTACCGAGATACGTATCCGTTCACCAAAGAATAACTATTTTCATTCAAATTCAATTTCATATTTGGATTTTGACCTATCAGAATCCAACAAGTGACATAATGAAGAAATAATGGACACAATAAAAATTGATTAGAAACAGACTAATTAACAATATTAAATTTTATTAAGAAACCACGCTAACAAAATCCTAGCTAACTGTTCCTAGCTAACTGTTAATTCCGTATTACATTTTATTTGTCGCAATTTAATTATCGCAATTTATTTTATCGCAATTTATATTCTCGCAATTTTATTTATTGTCATTTAATTTCTGTTATTTACTTTACGCACTTTAATTTATCGTCATTTAATTTCTGTTATTTATTTTACGCACTTTAAATATCGGGACACGTATACAAGGTTTTGACATATCATATCGACGCATCTATATATATTATTTGGAATCACCATAGACACTCTATATGCAGTAATGATCGAGTTCTCTATACAGGGTTGAGGTTGATTCTCAAATAATATATATACTTTGAGTTGTGATCGAGTCTGAGACATGTACACGGGTCACGATACGTATTAATTAATTAGAATATTATATATTAATCTATATATGAATTATCGGATTGTTAATTGTGGACTATCGACTGTGGACTAATAAAATTGGACAAGCAAAATGAATTAAAATATTGATTAAAACATATGAAACTAAACATTTCTTCAAGTTTTCCACTTGATTTCATCTTAAACCCCATTTGTATCTTGACGATTATAATCTGTGTTCAAACCTTTCATGATTCTTGAAAACACCTCAATCGATAGGATGAATCAACTACACTTTATCTACGGAAGGAAAGATTTATGCATATAGTTATGCTCCTGAGAAACTCTCGACAACTGAGTAAAAGTTTAACATGTAGCCGCGTCAGATCCTTTGGCATTTATTATCAAAAATAACCTTGCGATCCCTTTTCAAAGTAGCCAATTTTGTCACAGCTCCTGCAGGTCAACTTCGACTTTTCATTCGAAGTAGCCTTACTATAAATCCTGATATATACGATTACCCTTTTGATACCGGAGAATTCTTTTATATTCCACCATATTACCAGCAGACGTACCAGCAACCTCGTTGCTTCTTGGCTTAAATCTCTCTGACAGATCATTATATTTATTCATTGAAACCCTATCATATACTCATCCGCATCTTGTAACGAGAACTGCCATACAAATTACCGGGAATCAGCAATCAGTACTTTAAAAACTCACAGCATATCTACATCAACAGTTATATATATGACATTTATCTCTTAGAATTATGATCTCTCATTCTGAAATTCTAAAAAGCACTCAGTCACAAATAAATACTCCGAATGTTGAAAAAGCTGAATGAAGCAGCAGAAACTGTAGATAACCGTAAACGACCATAATCATCGAAAGTTTGATGATAAAGATTAGTATGTTGGAAAAGCTCAAAAAAGTTGGAACTGGAAAGCGGATTGAGTTAACCATAAAGGAAACCAACGAGAAATACAAGTAACATACCCTAAATTCATAGAACCAGATAAATCTAGATCCGCTAAAATCTTTAGAGAATATCATGCTCCGAAGTCATGTCAAAATCTTGCGGAAAATCTTTCTCCATCAACCATCGAACTTAGAAATTCCAAAATATCATCATCAATATCTTCGATATTTCTGAGGATATTTTCATAAATATTCTCGTCCGAAATTATATACCTCTTCGTGCTTCCTGTGTATCATTATATTGGAAACATTCAATAGAAAATTTAGTACCAAAAGCAGATTATGCAAAACTATGAAGAACGCCGTGGACAAATCGCAAAGAATAAGTTTGACTTCAAAGAATCCAAATGATTCTGTTTCTGATGAAATCTTTAGTGAATACCTTGCTTCCGAATCTAAACCTTTATGGATAAATCTTCTTCATCATCCATCGATATTAGAAATTACAAGATATCATCGTATCTTTCATTATAAATATCCTTCATATTTCTGAAGATATTTTCATAACTATTCTTATCTGAAATCATTAATCTCTTCGGGCTATCAGTGTTACATCATATAGAAACTGTTAGTTTCTATATTCTGTAAACTTTCGAGCTTAAAATATAAATGTTATTGAAGTAGTGTTGGGAACTGATGCATGAGTTAGTATAATATAATGACACTTGATCAACGTGATTATATTACAGTAAGTCATGCTGAGTTTCTAATGGGACGTGATGATTCACAGATCCTAACGTCATCACGTGCCATGTTACATAACTCTTTCATTCTGCTTAACTTCTGAACATATCAAGAAAATATATGAAATGTTCCGTTCTTATTGATTAAAAACGTTCCATATTAATTGATTTCGTTGCGAGGTTTTGACCTCTATATGAGACGTTTTTCAAAGACTGCATTCATTTTTAAAACAAACCATAACCTTTATTTTATAAATAAAGGTTTAAAAAGCTTTACGTAGATTATCAAATAATGATAATCTAAAATATCCTGTTTACACACGACCATTACATAATGGTTTACATTTCAAATATGTTACAACAAAATAAGTTTCTTGAATGCAGTTTTTACACAATATCATACAAGCATGGACTCCAAATCTCGTCCTTATTTAAGTATGCGATAGCGGAAGCTCTTAATAATCACCTGAGAATAAACATGCTTTAAACGTCAACAAAAATGTTGGTGAGTTATAGGTTTAACCTATATATATTAAATCGTAACAATAGACCACAAGATTTCATATTTCAATACACATCCCATACATAGAGATAAAAATCATTCATATGGTGAACACCTGGTAACCGACATTAACAAGATGCATATATAAGAATATCCCCATCATTCCGGGACACCCTTCGGATATGATATAAATTTCGAAGTACTAAAGCATCCGGTACTTTGGATGGGGTTTGTTAGGCCCAATAGATCTATCTTTAGGATTCACGTCAATTAGGGTGTCTGTTCCCTAATTCTTAGATTACCAGACTTAATAAAAAGGGGCATATTCTATTTCGATAATTCAACCATAGAATGTAGTTTCACGTACTTGTGTCTATTTTGTAAATCATTTATAAAACCTGCATGTATTCTCATCCCAAAAATATTAGATTTTAAAAGTGGGACTATAACTCACTTTCACAGATTTTTACTTCGTCGGGAAGTAAGACTTGGCCACTGGTTGATTCATGAACCTATAACAATATATACATATATATCAAAGTATGTTCAAAATATATTTACAACACTTTTAATATATTTTGATGTTTTAAGTTTATTAAGTCAGCTGTCCTCGTTAGTAACCTACAACTACTTGTCCACAGTTAGATGTACAGAAATAAATTGATAAATATTATCTTGAATCAATCCACGACCAAGTGTATACGTATCTCAGTATTGATCACAACTCAAACTATATATATTTTGGAATCAACCTCAACCCTGTATAGCTAACTCCAACAATCACATATAGAGTGTCTATGGTTGTTCCGAAATATATATAGATGTGTCGACATGATAGGTCGAAACATTGTATACGTGTCTATGGTATCTCAAGATTACATAATATACAATACAAGTTGATTAAGTTATGGTTGGAATAGATTTGTTACCAATTTTCACGTAGCTAAAATGAGAAAAATTATCCAATCTTGTTTTACCCATAACTTCTTCATTTTAAATCCGTTTTGAGTGAATCAAATTGCTATGGTTTCATATTGAACTCTATTTTATGAATCTAAATAGAAAAATTATAGGTTTATAGTCAGAAAAAGAAGTTGCAAGTCTTTTTTGTAAAGGTAGTCATTTCAGTCGAAAGAACGACGTCTAGATGACCATTTTAGAAAACATACTTCCACTTTGAGTTTAACCATAATTTTTGGATATAGTTTCATGTTCATAATAAAAATTATTTTCCCAGAATAACAACTTTTAAATCAAAGTTTTTCATAGTTTTTAATTAACTAACCCAAAACAGCCCGCGGTGTTACTACGACGGCGTAAATCCGATTTTACGGTGTTTTTCGTGTTTTCAGGTTTTAAATCATTAAGTTAGCATATCATATAGATATAGAACATGTGTTTAGTTGATTTTAAAAGTCAAGTTAGAAGGATTAACTTTTATTTGCGAACAAGTTTAGAATTAACTAAACTATGTTCTAGTGATTACAAGTTTAAACCTTCGAATAAGATAGCTTTGTATGTATAAATCGAATGATGTTATGAACATCATTACTACCTCAAGTTCCTTGGATAAATCTACTGGAAATGAGAAAAATAGATCTAGCTTCAAAGGATCCTTGGATGGCTTGAAAGTTCTTGAAGCAGAATCATGACACGAAAACAATTTCAAGTAAGATTTCCACTCGAAATAAGATTGTTATAGTTATAGAAATTGAATTAAAGTTTGAATATGATTATTACCTTGTATTAGAAAGATAACCTACTGTAAGTAACAAAGGTTTCTTGATCTTGGATGATTACTTGGAATGGATTTAGAAAACTTGGAAGTAAACTTGCAATCTTGGAAGTATTCTTGATTTTATGAAACTAGAACTTTTGGAATTTATGAAGAACACTTAGAACTTGAAGATAGAACTTGAGAGAGATCAATCAGATGAAGAAAATTGAAGAATGAAAGTGTTTGTAGGTGTTTTTGGTCGTTGGTTTATGGATTAGATATAAAGGATATGTAATTTTGTTTTCATGTAAATAAGTCATGAATGATTACTCATATTTTTGTAATTTTATGAGATATTTCATGCTAGTTGCCAAATGTTGGTTCCCACATGTGTTAGGTGACTCACATGGGCTGCTAAGAGCTGATAATTAGAGTGTATATACCAATAATACATACATCTAAAAGCTGTGTATTGTACGAGTACGAATACGGGTGCATACGAGTAGAATTGTTGATGAAACTGAACGAGGATGTAATTGTAAGCATTTTTGTTAAGTAGAAGTATTTTGATAAGTGTCTTGAAGTCTTTAAAAAGTGTATGAATACATATTAAAACACTACATGTATATACATTTTAACTGAGTCGTTAAGTCATCGTTAGTCGTTACATGTAAATGTTGTTTTGAAACCTTTAGGTTAACGATCTTGTTGAATGTTGTTAACCCATTATTTATTATAACAAATGAGATGTTAAATTGTTATATTATCATGATATTATGATATATAATATATCTTAGTATGATATATATACAGTTAAATATCGTTACAACGATAATAATTACATATATGTCTCGTTTCGAAATCATTAAGTTAGTAGTCTTATTTTTACATATGTATTTCATTGTTAATACACTTAATAATATGTTTACTTATCATTTTACATAATTAACCAAGTGTATCAATATCTTAATATGACTCATATGTACCTAGTAAGACGTTGTTATAACGATAATCGTTATATATATCGTTTTCGAGTTTCTTAAATTAATAGTCTCATTTTTATGTATATAACTCATTGTTAAAATACCTAATGAGATACATACTTATAATAAAATCATGTTAACTATATATATAACCATATATATGTCATCGTATAGTTTTTACAAGTTTTAACGTTCATGAATCACCGGTCAACTTGGGTGGTCAATTGTCTATATGAAACCTATTTCAATTAATTAAGTCTTAACAAGTTTGATTGCTTAACATGTTGGAAACACTTAATCATGTAAATAACAATTTCATTTAATATATATATATATAAACATGGAAAAGTTCGGGTCACTACAGTACCTACCCGTTAAATAAATTTCGTCCCGAAATTTTAAGCAGTTGGAGGTGTTGACATTTCTTCTGGAAATAAATGCGGGTATTTCTTCTTCATCTGATCTTCATGCTCCCAGGTGAACTCAGGTCCTCTACGAGCATTCCATCGAACCTTAACAATCGTTATCTTGTTTTGTTTAAGTCTCTTAACCTCACGATCCATTATTTCGACGGGTTCTTCAATGAATTGAAGTTTTTCATTGATTTGGATTTCGTCCAACGGAATAGTGAGATCTTCTTTAGCAAAACATTTCTTCAAATTTGAGACGTGGAAAGTGTTATGTACAGCCGCGAGTTGTTGAGGTAGCTCCAGTTGGTAAGCTACTGGTCCGACACGATCTATAATCTTGAATGGTCCAATGTACCTTGGATTTAGTTTCCCCTGTTTACCAAATCGAACAATGCCTTTCCAAGGTGAAACCTTAACCATGACCATTTCTCCAATTTCAAACTCTATATCTTTTCTTTTACTGTCCGCGTAGCTCTTTTGTCGACTCTGGGCGGTTTTCAATCTTTGTTGAATTTGGATGATTTTCTTGGTAGTTTCTTGTATTATCTCCGGACCCGTAATCTGTCTATCCCCCACTTCACTCCAACAAATCGGAGACCTGCACTTTCTACCATAAAGTGCTTCAAACGACGCCATCTCAATGCTTGAATGGTAGCTGTTGTTGTAGGAAAATTCTGCTAACGGTAGATGTCGATCCCAACTGTTTTCGAAATCAATAACACAAGCTCGTAGCATGTCTTCAAGCGTTTGTATCGTCCTTTCACTCTGCCCATCAGTTTGTAGATGATAGGCAATACTCATGTCTAGACGAGTTCCCAATGCTTGTTGTAATGTCTGCCAGAATCTTGAAATAAATCTACCATCCCTATCACAGATAATAGAGATTGGTATTCCATGTCTGGAGACAACTTCCTTCAAATACAGTCGTGCTAACTTCTCCATTTTGTCATCTTCTCTTATTGGCAGGAAGTGTGCTGACTTGGTGAGACGATCAACTATTACCCAAATAGTATCATAACCACTTGCAGTCCTTGGCAATTTAGTAATGAAATCCATGGTAATGTTTTCCCATTTCCATTCCAGGATTTCAGGTTGTTGTAGTAGACCTGATGGTTTCTGATGTTCAGCTTTGACCTTAGAACACGTCAAACATTCTCCTACGTATTTAGCAACATCAGCTTTCATACCCGGCCACCAAAAATGTTTCTTGAGATCCTTGTACATCTTCCCCGTTCCAGGATGTATTGAGTATCTGGTTTTATGAGCTTCTCTAAGTACCATTTCTCTCATATCTCCAAATTTTGGTACCTAAATTCTTTCAGCCCTATACCGGGTTCTGTCTTCCCGAATATTAAGATGCTTCTCCGATCCTTTGGGTATTTCATCCTTTAAATTTCCCTCTTTTAAAACTCCTTGTTGCGCCTCCTTTATTTGAGTAGTAAGGTTAGTGTGAATCATTATATTCATAGATTTTACTCGAATGGGTTCTCTGTCCTTTCTGCTCAAGGCGTCGGCTACCACATTTGCCTTCCCCGGGTGGTAACGAATCTCAAAGTCGTAATCATTCAACAATTCAATCCACCTACGCTGCCTCATATTCAGTTGTTTCTGATTAAATATGTGTTGAAGACTTTTGTGGTCGGTATATATAATACTTTTGACCCCATATAAGTAGTGCCTCCAAGTCTTTAATGCAAAAACAACCGCGCCTAATTTCAAATCATGCGTCGTATAATTTTGCTCGTGAATCTTCAATTGTCTAGACGCATAAGCAATCACCTTCGTTCGTTGCATTAATACACAACCGAGACCTTGCTTTGATGCGTCACAATAAATCACAAAATCATCATTCCCTTCAGGCAATGACAATATAGGTGCCGTAGTTAGCTTTTTCTTCAATAATTGAAACGCCTCCTCTTGTTCATCCATCCATTCAAATTTCTTCCCTTTATGCGTTAATGCAGTCAAGGGTTTTGCTATTTTGGAGAAATCTTGGATGAATCTTCTGTAGTAACCAGCCAATCCTAAAAATTGACGTATATGCTTCGGAGTTTTTGGGGTTTCCCACTTTTCAACGGTTTCGATCTTTGCCGGGTCCACCTGGATACCTTCTTTGTTCACTATGTGACCGAGGAATTGAACTTCTGCCAACCAAAATGCACACTTTGAAAACTTAGCGTATAGTTTTTCTTTCCTCAATACTTCTAGCACTTTTCTCAAATGTTCTTCGTGCTCTTGATCATTCTTTGAGTAAATAAGTATGTCATCGATGAAAACAATGACAAACTTGTCAAGATATGACCCACACACTCGGTTCATAAGGTCCATGAACACAGCTGGTGCGTTAGTCAATCCAAACGGCATAACCATAAACTCGTAATGACCATAACGCGTCCTAAAAGCAGTTTTTGGAATATCATCCTCCTTTACTCGCATTTGATGATATCCAGAACGTAAATCGATCTTCGAATAAATCGACGAGCCTTGTAGTTGATCAAATAAGTCGTCAATTCTCGGTATAACGGTTTTTGATGGTAAGTTTGTTCAACTCTCTGTAGTCAATACACAACCTAAATGTACCATCCTTCTTCTTGACAAACAAAACAGGAGCTCCCCATGGTGATGTGCTTGGTCGAATGAAACCACGTTCTAATAGTTCTTGCAGTTGGCTTTGCAATTCTTTCATCTCGCTGGGTGCGAGTCTATAAGGAGCACGAGCTATTGGTGCAGCTCCTGGTACAAGATCTATTTGAAATTCAACAGATCGATGTGGAGGTAGTCCCGGTAATTCTTTCGAAAATACATC
Source organism: Rutidosis leptorrhynchoides (assembly GCF_046630445.1). Classification (NCBI taxonomy): domain Eukaryota; kingdom Viridiplantae; phylum Streptophyta; class Magnoliopsida; order Asterales; family Asteraceae; genus Rutidosis; species Rutidosis leptorrhynchoides. The sequence goes on from NC_092343.1 coordinate 126,220,363, forward strand.
GGGAAATTCTTTTGCGATGGGAACATCATTGATGCTCTTTTCTTCAGTTTGTACCTTCTCGACGTGTGCTAGAACAGCATAGCAACCTTTTCTTATTAGTTTTTGTGCCTTCAAATTACTAATAAGATGTAGCTTCATGTTGCCCTTTTCTCCATACACCATTAAGGGTTCTCCTTCTTCTCGTACAATGCAAATTGCATTTTTATAACATACGATATCTGCTTTCACCTTCTTCAGCCAGTCCATGCCAACTATTACATCAAAACTCCCTAACTCTACTGGTATCAAATCAATCTTAAATATTTCGCTACCCAGTTTAATTTCTCGATTCCGGCATATATTATCTGCTGAAATTAATTTACCGTTTGCTAATTCGAGTAAAAATTTACTATCCAACGGCGTCAATGGACAACTTAATTTAGCACAAAAATCTCTACTCATATAGCTTCTATCCGCACCTGAATCAAATAAAACGTAAGCAGATTTATTGTCAATAAGAAACGTACCCGTAACAAGCTCTGGGTCTTCCTCTGCCTCGGCTGCATTAATATTGAAAACTCATCCGCGGCCTTGTCCATTCGTGTTCTCCTGGTTCGGGCAATTTCTAATAGTGTGGCCCGGTTTTCCACATTTATAACAAACTACATTGGCATAACTTGCTCTGACACTACTTGCTCCGCCATTACTCGTTCCGACACCATTTGTTCCTTTTGTTCTGTTAACCCCTGGTCCGTAGACCTCACACTTCATCGCGCTATGACCATTTCTTTTACACTTGTTGCAAAATTTGGTGCAGAACCCCGAGTGATACTTTTCACACCTTTGGCATAGCTGCTTCTGATTGTTGTTGTTGTTGTTGTTGTTGTTGCAGTTGTTATTGTTGTTGGGATGATTGTTGTAGTTGCTGTTGTTGTTGTTGTTGTTGTTGTTGTTGTTGGGCCATTTGTTATAGTTGTGATTGATGTTGCGATTGTTGGGATAATTTTTGCGATTATTATTGTAATTGCTGTTGTTGTTGTATTGGTGATTCTTATCACCATTTTCCTCCCACTTTCTTTTAACTTACTTCACATTGGCCTCTTTAGCCGTCTGTTCTTTAATTCTTTCCTCAATCTGGTTCACTAGTTTGTGAGCCATTCTACATGCCTGTTGTATGGAGGCGGGCTCGTGTGAACTTATATCTTCTTGGATTCTTTCCGGTAATCCTTTCACAAACGCGTCGATTTTCTCTTCCTCATCTTCGAACGCTCCCGGACATAATAGGCACAATTCTGTGAATCGTCTTTCGTACGTGGTAATATCAAATCCTTGGGTTCGTAACCCTCTAAGTTCTATCTTGAGCTTATTGATCTCGGTTCTGGGAGGGTACTTCTCGTTCATCAAGTGCTTGAATGCTGACCACGGTAGTGTGTAAGCATCATCTTGTCCCACTTGCTCTAGATAGGTATTCCACCATGTTAACGCAGAACCTGTGAAGGTATGCGTAGCGTACTTCACTTTGTCCTCTTCAGTACACTTACTTATGGCAAACACCGATTCGACCTTCTCGGTCCACCGTTTCATTCCGATCGGTCCTTCGGTTCCATCAAATTCCAAAGGTTTGCAGGCAGTGAATTCTTTGTAGGTGCATCCTACACGATTTCCTGTACTGCTAGATCCAAGGTTATTGTTGGTATGTAGCGCAGCCTGTACTGCGGCTATGTTTGAAGCTAGAAAAGTACGGAATTCCTCTTCATTAATATTCACGGTGTGTCGAGTAGTCGGTGCCATTTCCTTCAAAAATAGTCAAATGGAACAAGTTAATCATACAGAATATTAAGAGTAGTTAATAGTATTTCGTAGCATAATATGAACTCATTTATAAAAGCTTTTTTCTTCATATTAGCGTTTTATAAGTTTAAATTCGGGTAGTACCTACCCGTTAAGTTCATACTTAGTAGCTAATATACAATTCAACTACTACAATTCTATATGAAAAACTGATTATAATAATATTTCGCGTTCAAACTTTTATACAATATTTTACAAACTTACAATACCGCTTATTTTACATAAAGCATGAAATATAGCACACAATAACTTTGATACAAGATAGTTGTGAAGATAATTCTAGCTAGTACACAAGTCGTTCAGCAAAGGCAATAAAGACACGTAATTCATACGTCCAGAAACAAGTCATGCATTCTGGTTTTACTAGGACTACTTCCCATCCTTGGTCTTGTGGAACATAACCGTTATGGCCGTTGATAAGATAGCGTGTTGTAACGTCGTCAAAGGGATGAGGGTTACGTAATGACCAACAGTCTCGTAATAACCTAAAAACCTCATTTCTTACCCTAATTACCGACTCCGTCACTTGTGGGAACGTTTTGTTTAATAGTTGTAGCCCGATGTTCTTTTTCTCACTTTGGTGAGAAGCGAACATTACTAACCCGTAAGCATAACATGCTTCTTTATGTTGCATGTTAGCCGCTTTTTCTAAATCATGAAGTCCTATATTCGGATACATTGAGTCAAAATAATTTCTTAACCCGTTGCGTAAAATAGCATTTGGGTTCCCCGCAATATATGCGTCAAAGTAAACACATCGTAACTTATGGGTTTCCCAATGTGATATCCCCCATCTTTCAAACGAAAGCCTTTTATAAACCAAGGCATTCTTGGAACGTTCTTCGAATGTCTTACAAACTGATCTCGCCTTAAATAGTTGTGCCGAGGAATTCTGACCGACTCTAGACAAGATTTCATCAATCATGTCTCCGGGTAGGTCTCTTAAAATATTGGGTTGTCTATCCATTTTGTGTTTTTATACTGTAAAATAGACAAGAGTTAGATTCATAAAAAAAATACTTATTAATACAAGCAATTTTTACATATATCATAAAACATAAGCACACTATATTACATATATTACACCACACGAATACAACTATCTTATTCCGACTCGCTCATTTCTTCTTCTTCGGTTTTGGTTCGTTTTGCCAAGTTTCTAGGGATATATGATGTTCCCCTAATACGAGCTGTTGTTTTCCACAACGGTTTAGAAAAAACCTGGTGGTTTAGAGGTTCCCGGGTCATTGTTACAACTTAAGGGCTTCGGGGGTTGACAATACATATAAAGTTCATCGGGGTTGGAATTAGATTTCTCTATTTTTATGCCCTTTCCCTTATTATTTTCTTTTGCCTTTTTAAATTCTGTTGGGGTAATTTCTATAACATCATCGGAATTCTCGTCGGAATCCGATTCATCGGAGAATTGGTAATCCTCCCAATGTTTTGCTTCCTTGGTGGAAACACCATTGACCATAGTTAACCTTGGTCGGTTGGTTGAGGATTTTCTTTTACTTAACCGTTTTATTATTTCCCCCACCGGTTCTATTTCTTCCTCCGGTTCCTCCTCTTCCGGTTTTGATTCTTCTTCCGGTTCTGATTCTTCTTCCGGTTCTTCTTCGGGAACTTGTGAATCAGTCCAATATATATTCGACTCTTCGTTATTATTAGGTGAGTCAATGGGATTTGTGCTAGAGGTAGACATCTATCACACAATATCAAACATGTTAAGAGATTAATATATCACATAATATATACATGTTAATAATATATAGTTTCCAACAAAAATGTTAAGCAATCATTTTTAAAGAAAACTCGATCGAAGTCCAGACTCACTAATGCATTCTAATAAACTCGATAAGACACACTAATGCAAATTTCTGGTTCTCTAAGACCAACGCTCGGATACCAACTGAAATGTCCCATTCTTATTGATTAAAAACGTTCCATATTAATTGATTTCGTTGCGAGGTTTTGACCTCTATATGAGGCTTTTTCAAAGACTGCATTCATTTTTAAAACAAACCATAACCTTTATTTTATAAATAAAGGTTTAAAAAGCTTTACGTAGATTATCAAATAATGATAATCTAAAATATCCTGTTTACACACGACCATTACATAATGGTTTACAATACAAATATGTTACATCGAAATCAGTTTCTTGAATGCAGTTTTTACACAATATCATACAAACATGGACTCCAAATCTTGTCCTTATTTTAGTATGAAACCACGGAAGCTCTTAGTATTCACCTGAGAATAAACATGCTTTAAACGTCAACAAAAATGTTGGTGAGTTATAGGTTTAACCTATATATATCAAATCGTAAAAATAGACCACAAGATTTCATATTTCAATACACATCCCATACATAGAGATAAAAATCATTCATATGGTGAACACCTGGTAACCGACATTAACAAGATGCATATATAAGAATATCCCCATCATTCCGGGACACCCTTCGGATATGATATAAATTTCGAAGTACTAAAGCATCCGGTACTTTGGATGGGGTTTGTTAGGCCCAATAGATCTATCTTTAGGATTCGCGTCAATTAGGGTGTCTGTTCCCTAATTCTTAGATTACCAGACTTAATAAAAAGGGGCATATTCGATTTCGATAATTCAACCATAGAATGTAGTTTCACGTACTTGTGTCTATTTTGTAAATCATTTATAAAACCTGCATGTATTCTCATCCCAAAAATATTAGATTTTAAAAGTGGGACTATAACTCACTTTCACAGATTTTTACTTCGTCGAGAAGTAAGACTTGGCCACTGGTTGATTCATGAACCTATAACAATATATACATATACATCAAAGTATGTTCAAAATATATTTACAACACTTTTAATATATTTTGATGTTTTAAGTTTATTAAGTCAGCTGTCCTCGTTAGTAACCTACAACTAGTTGTCCACAGTTAGATGTACAGAAATAAATCGATAAATACTATCTTGAATCAATCCACGACCCAGTGTATACGTATCTCAGTATTGATCACAACTCAAACTATATATATTTTGGAATCAACCTCAACCCTGTTTAGCTAACTCCAACATTCACATATAGAGTGTTTATGGTTGTTCCGAAATATATATAGATGTGTCGACATGATAGGTCGAAACATTGTATATGTGTCTATTGTATCTCAAGATTACATAATATACAATACAAGTTGATTAAGTTATGGTTGGAATAGATTTGTTACCAATTTTCACGTAGCTAAAATGAGAAAAATTATCCAATCTTGTTTTACGAATAACTTCTTCATTTTAAATCCGTTTTGAGTGAATCAAATTGCTATGGTTTCATATTGAACTCTATTTTATGAATCTAAACAGAAAAAGTATAGGTTTATAGTTGGAAAAATAAGTTACAAGTCATTTTTGTAAAGGTAGTCATTTCAGTCGAAAGAACGACGTCTAGATGACCATTTTAGAAAACATACTTCCACTTTGAGTTTAACCATAATTTTTGGATATAGTTTCATGTTCATAATAAAAATTATTTTCCCAGAATAACAACTTTTAAATCAAAGTTTTTCATAGTTTTTAATTAACTAACCCAAAACAGCCCGCGGTGTTACTACGACGGCGTAAATCCGATTTTACGGTGTTTTTCGTGTTTTCAGGTTTTAAATCATTAAGTTAGCATATCATATAGATATAGAACATGTGTTTAGTTGATTTTAAAAGTCAAGTTAGAAGGATTAACTTTTATTTGCGAACAAGTTTAGAATTAACTAAACTATGTTCTAGTGATTACAAGTTTAAACCTTCGAATAAGATAGCTTTATATGTATGAATTGAATGATGTTATGAACATCATTACTACCTCAAGTTCCTTGGATAGACCTACTGGAAATGAGAAAAATAGATCTAGCTTCAAAGGATCCTTGGATGGCTTGAAAGTTCTTGAAGCAGAATCATGACACGAAAACAATTTCAAGTAAGATTTCCACTCGAAATAAGATTGTTATAGTTATAGAAATTGAATTAAAGTTTGAATATGATTATTACCTTTTATTAAAAAGATAACCTACTGTAAGTAACAAAGGTTTCTTGATCTTGGATGATTACTTGGAATGGATTTAAAAAACTTGGAAGTAAACTTGCAATCTTGGAAGTATTCTTGATTTTATGAAACTAGAATTTTTGGAATTTATGAAGAACACTTAGAACTTGAAGATAGAACCTGAGAGAGATCAATCAGATGAAGAAAATTGAAGAATTAAAGTGTTTGTAGGTGTTTTTTGTCGTTGGTGTATGGATTAGATATAAAGGATATGTAATTTTGTTTCCATGTAAATAAGTAATGAATGATTACTCATATTTTTGTAATTTTATGAGATATTTCATGCTAGTTGCCAAATGATGGTTACCACATGTGTTAGGTGACTCACATGGGCTGCTAAGAGCTGATCATTGGAGTGTATATACCAATAGTACATACATCTAAAAGCTGTGTATTGTACGAGTACGAATACGGGTGCATACGAGTAGAATTGTTGATGAAACTGAACGAGGATGTAATTGTAAGCATTTTTGTTAAGTAGAAGTATTTTGATAAGTGTCTTGAAGTCTTTCAAAAGTGTATGAATACATATTAAAACACTACATGTATATACATTTTAACTGAGTCGTTAAGTCATCGTTAGTCGTTACATGTAAATGTTGTTTTGAAACCTTTAGGTTAACGATCTTGTTGAATGTTGTTAACCCATTGTTTATTATAACAAATGAGATGTTAAATTGTTATATTATCATGATATTATGATATATAATATATCTTAGTATGATATATATATACAGTTAAATGCCGTTACAACGATAATCGTTACATATATGTCTCATTTTGAAATCATTAAGTTAGTAGTCTTATTTTTACATATGTATTTAATTGTTAATACACTTAATAATATATTTACTTATCATTTAACATAATTAACCAAGTGTGTCAATATCTTAATATGATTCATATCTATCTAGTAAGAAATTGTTATAACGATAATCGTTATATATATCGTTTTCGAGTTTCTTAAATTAATAGTCTCATTTTTATGTATATAACTCATTGTTAAAATACCTAATGAGATACATACTTATAATAAAATCATGTTAACCATATATATAACCATATATATGTCATCGTATAGTTTTTACAAGTTTTAACGTTCGTGAATCACCGGTCAACTTGGGTGGTCAATTGTCTATATGAAACCTATTTCAATTAATCAAGTCTTAACAAGTTTGATTGCTTAACATGTTGGAATCACTTAATCATGTAAATAACAATTTCATTTAATATATATATAAACATGGAAAAGTTCGGGTCACTACAATATATTCATGATAGTTCTATTCTCAGTGATTCAGGTAATGTGACAAAACAAATCGTGCTACTATTTTTCCTTTCTACCTTGTATATTATGATAATTCGAAACTCCATACCTATGAATTCTGGACCGTTACTTGCGAAAAGTAAACAAAAGCATGAAGCTCCGAAATCGAAAGGGGTATAAATCGCAGCAAATAAGAGAGCGCATTAACTGTGGATGACAATAATTATAGGAGACAGAAGCAGTAACATTGAAATATAAGGAAAGATATAAAACCCAATAACAACACAGAAGTTACAAACCGTGAATATTAATACGAATAGCAATATAAAGACACGGTATAATTAAGAATAGTATTCCCCTAAGGCAATAGTAGTAGTAAACAGATTTTCTGGTGGAAGATTGAAAGGAAGGATGACAGATACATAGATAGGAAAATATCAAGAATCAGAACTGGATGGAGCATTTCCACAAAATAGTCAAATGGAACAAGTTAATCATACAGAATATTAAGAGTAGTTAATAGTATTTCGTAGCATAATATGAACTCATTTATAAAAGCTTTTTCTTCATATTAGCGTTTTATAAGTTTAAATTCGGGTAGTACCTACCCGTTAAGTTCATACTTAGTAGCTAATATACAATTCAACTACTACAATTCTATATGAAAAACTGATTATAATAATATTTCGCGTTCAAATTTTATACAATATTTACAAACTTACAATACCGCTTATTTTACATAAAGCATGAAATATAGCACACAATAACTTTGATACAAGATAGTTGTGAAGATAATTCTAGCTAGTACACAAGTCGTTCAGCAAAGGCAATAAAGACACGTAATTCATACGTCCAGAAACAAGTCATGCATTCTGGTTTTACTAGGACTACTTCCTATCCTTGGTCTTGTGGAACATAACCGTTATGGCCGTTGATAAGACAGCGTGTTGTAATGTCGTCAAAGGGACGAGGGTTACGTAATGACCAACAGTCTCGTAATAACCTAAAAACCTCATTTCTTACCCCAATTACCGACTCCGTCACTTGTGGGAACGTTTTGTTTAATAGTTGTAGCTCGATGTTCTTTTTCTCACTTTGGTGAGAAGCGAACATTACTAACCCGTAAGCATAGCATGCTTCTTTATGTTGCATGTTAGCCGCTTTTTCTAAATCATGAAGTCCTATATTCGGATACATTGAGTCAAAATAATTTCTTAACCCGTTGCGTAAAATAGCATTTGGGTTTCCCGCAATATATGCGTCAAAGTAAACACATCGTAACTTATGGGTTTCCCAATGTGATATCCCCCATCTTTCAAACGAAAGTCTATTATAAACCAAGACATTCTTGGAACGTTCTTCGAATGTCTTACAAACTGATTTCGCCGTAAATAGTTGTGCCGAAGAATTCTGACCGACTCTAGACAAGATTTCATCAATCATGTCTCCGGGTAGGTCTCTTAAAATATTGGGTTGTCTATCCATTTTGTGTTTTTATACTGTAAAATAGACAAGAGTTAGATTCATAAAAAAAATACTTATTAATACAAGCAATTTTTACATATATCATAAAGCATAAGCACACAATATTACATATATTACACCACACGAATACAACTATCTTATTCTGACTTGCTCATTTCTTCTTCTTCGGTTTTGGTTCGTTTTGCCAAGTTTCTAGGGATATATGATGTTCCCCTAATACGAGCTGTCATTTTCCACAACGGTTTAGAAAAACCTGGTGGTTTAGAGGTTCCCGGGTCATTGTTACAACTTAAGGGCTTCGGGGGGTTGACGATACATATAAAGTTCATCGGGGTTGGAATTAGATTTCTCTATTTTTATGCCCTTTCCCTTATTATTTTCTTTTGACTTTTTAAATTCAGTTGGGGTAATTTCTATAACATCATCGGAATTCTCATCGGAATCCGATTCATCGGAGAATTGGTAATCCTCCCAATATTTTGCTTCCTTGGCGGAAACACCATTGACCATAATTAACCTTGGTCGGTTGGTTGAGGATTTTCTTTTACTTAACCGTTTTATTATTTCCCCCACTAGTTCTATTTCCTCCTCCGGTTCCTCCTCTTCCAGTTCTGATTCTTCTTCCGGTTCTGATTCTTCTTCCAGTTCTTCTTCGGGAACTTGTGAATCAGTCCAATATATATTCGACTCTTCGTTATTATTAGGTGAGTCAATGGGATTTGTGCTAGAGGTATACATCTATTACACAATATCAAACATGTTAAGAGATTAATATATCACATAATATATACATGTTAATAATATATAGTTTCCAACAAAAATGTTAAGCAATCATTTTTAAAGAAAACACGGTCGAAGTCCAGACTCACTAATGCATCCTAACAAACTCGATAAGACACACTAATGCAAATTTTCTGGTTCTCTAAGACCAACGCTCGGATACCAACTGAAATGTCCCGTTCTTATTGATTAAAAACGTTCCATATTAATTGATTTCGTTGCGATGTTTTGACCTCTATATGAGACGTTTTTCAAAGACTGCATTCATTTTTAAAACAAACCATAACCTTTATTTCATAAATAAAGGTTTAAAAGGCTTTACGTAGATTATCAAATAATGATAATCTAAAATATCCTGTTTACACACGACCATTACATAATGGTTTAAAATACAAATATGTTACATCCAAATCAGTTTCTTGAATGCAGTTTTTACACAATATCATACAAACATGGACTCCAAATCTTGTCCTTATTTTAGTATGCAACAGCGGAAGCTCTTAGTATTCACCTGAGAATAAACATGCTTTAAACGTCAACAAAAATGTTGGTGAGTTATAGGTTTAACCTATACATATCAAATCGTAACAATAGACCACAAGATTTCATATTTCAATACACATCCCATACATAGAGATAAAAATCATTCATATGGTGAACACCTGGTAACCGACATTAACAAGATGCATATATAAGAATATCCCCATCATTCCGGGACACCCTTCGGATATGATATAAATTTCGAAGTACTAAAGCATCCGGTACTTTGGATGGGGTTTGTTAGGCCCAATAGATCTATCTTTAGGATTCGCGTCAATTTGGGTGTCTGTTCCCTAATTCTTAGATTACCAGACTTAATAAAAAGGGGCATATTCGATTTCGATAATTCAACCATAGAATGTAGTTTCACGTACTTGTGTCTATTTTGTAAATCATTTATAAAACCTGCATGTATTCTCATCCCAAAAATATTAGATTTTAAAAGTGGGACTATAACTCACTTTCACAGATTTTTACTTCGTCGGGAAGTAAGACTTGGCCACTGGTTGATTCATGAACCTATAACAATATATACATATATATCAAAGTATGTTCAAAATATATTTACAACACTTTTAATATATTTTGATGTTTTAAGTTTATTAAGTCAGCTGTCCTCGTTAGTAACCTACAACTAGTTTTCCACAGTTAGATGTACAGAAATAAATCGATAAATATTATCTTGAATCAATCCACGACCCAGTGTATACGTATCTCAGTATTGATCACAACTCAAACTATATATATTTTGGAATCAACCTCAACCCTGTATAGCTAACTCCAACATTCACATATAGAGTGTCTATGGTTGTTCCGAAATATATATAGATGTGTCGACATGATAGGTCGAAACATTGTATACGTGTCTATGGTATCTCAAGATTACATAATATACAATACAAGTTGATTAAGTTATGGTTGGAATAGATTTGTTACCAATTTTCACGTAGCTAAAATGAGAAAAATTATCCAATCTTGTTTTACCCATAACTTCTTCATTTTAAATCCGTTTTGAGTGAATCAAATTGCTATGGTTTCATATTGAACTCTATTTTATGAATCTAAACAGAAAAAGTATAGGTTTATTGTCGGAAAAATAAGTTACAATTCATTTTTGTAAAGGTAGTCATTTCAGTCGAAAGAACGACGTCTAGATGACCATTTTAGAAAACATACTTCCACTTTGAGTTTAACCATAATTTTTGGATATAGTTTTATGTTCATAATAAAAAGCATTTTCCCAGAATAAAAACTTTTAAATCAAAGTTTATCATAGATTTTAATTATCTAACCCAAAACAGCCCGCGGTGTTACTACGACGGCGTAAATCCGATTTTACGGTGTTTTTCGTGTTTCCAGGTTTTAAATCATTAAGTTAGCATATCATATAGATATAGAACATGTGTTTAGTTGATTTTAAAAGTAAAGTTAGAAGGATTAACTTTTATTTGCGAACAAGTTTAGAATTAACTAAACTATGTTCTAGTGATTACAAGTTTAAACCTTCGAATAAGATAGCTTTATATGTATGAATCGAATGATGTTATGAACATCATTAATACCTCAAGTTCCTTGGATAAACCTACTGGAAATGAAAAAAATAGATCTAGCTTCAAAGGATCCTTGGATGGCTTGAAAGTTCTTGAAGCAGAATCATGATACGAAAACAATTTCAAGTAAGATTTCCACTCGAAATTAGATTGTTATAGTTATAGAAATTGAATTAAAGTTTGAATATGATTATTACCTTGTATTAGAAAGATAACCTTCTGTAAGTAACAAAGGTTTCTTGATCTTGGATGATTACTTGGAATGGATTTTGAAAACTTGGAAGTAAACTTGCAATCTTAGAAGTATTCTTGATTTTATGAAACTAGAACTTTTGGAATTTATGAAGAACACTTAGAACTTAAAGATAAAACTTCAGAGAGATTAATTAGATGAAGAAAATTGAAGAATTAAAGTGTTTGTAGGTGTTTTTGGTCATTGGTGTATGGATTAGATATAAAGGATATGTAATTTTGTTTTCATGTAAATAAGTCATGAATGATTACTCATATTTTTGTAATTTTATGAGATATTTAATGCTAGTTGCCAAATGATGGTTCCTACATGTGTTAGGTGACTCACATGGGCTGCTAAGAGCTGATCATTGGAGTATATATACCAATAGTACATACATCTAAAAGTTGTGTATTGTACGAGTACAAATACGGGTGCATACGAGTAGAATTGTTGATGAAACTGAACGAGGATGTAATTGTAAGCATTTTTGTTAACTAGAAGTATTTTGATAAGTGTCTTGAAGTCTTTCAAAAGTGTATGAATACATATTAAAACACTACATGTATATACATTATAACTGAGTCGTTAAGTCATCGTTAGTCGTTACATGTAAATGTTGTTTTGAAACCTTTAGGTTAACGATATTGTTGAATGTTGTTAACCCATTGTTTATTATAACAAATGAGATGTTAAATTGTTATATTATTATGATATTATAATATATAATTTATCTTAGTATGATATATATACAGTTAAATGTCGTTACAACGATAATCGTTACATATATGTCTCGTTTCGAAATCATTAAGTTAGTAGTCTGATTTTTACATATGTATTTCGTTGTTAATACACTTAATAATATATTTACTTATCATTTAATATAATTAACCAAGTGTATCAATATCTTAATATGATTCATATGTACCTAGTAAGACGTTGTTATAACGATAATCGTTATATATATCGTTTTCGAGTTTCTTAAATTAATAGTCTCATTTTTATGTATATAACTCATTGTTAAAATACCTAATGAGATACATACTTATAATAAAATCATGTAAACTATATATATAACCATATATATTTCATCGTATAGTTTTTACAAGTTTTAACGTTCGTGAATCACCGGTCAACTTGGGTGGTCAATTGTCTATATGAAACCTATTTCAATTAATCAAGTCTTAACAAGTTTGATTGCTTAACATGTTGGAAACACTTAATCATGTAAATAACAATTTCATTTAATATATATATATATATATATATATATATATATATATATATATATATATATATATATGTATATATATATATATATATATATATATATAACCATGGAAAAGTTCGGGTCACTACATTAAATTAACGTGGCTAATATGTTTTGATCCAAGTCGGGTCATACCCAATAACAAGCTTACCGACATCTTATTCATATTTGATCTTAGCGATTGGATCGTTGATTAAACGCAACACTTGAAGTTTAAGAAAAATGGTTTTCTAAAATAATGTCACTTGATGTGTATATAAATTATGGAATAATTTATATAATAAGTATTTAATTATTTATAGGTTAAATAATTAAATTTAGTTATGTTACATTTTATATAATTGGTTTTATAAAGATAAATGTACATAACTAATAAAATGCATGGAAGTTTATAAAAAAAAAGGAGGGGTTTTATAAAATTAGATTTTATAAAAACTAATCTTAAAATAATTGGAGGAACATATTGGGAGTGCAAGTTCTTGTCTCCAAGACTCCATTTAGTGGTCAACACTTCCCATGTACATGTGCATATGGACCTTGACTCTTTGAGAAACCAAGACACATGCATCTACACATCAAATTAGCAAAAAAATTCTGCTCTCCTTTTGTGCTTGCAGGCCGTCAGCTTCTAAGGCAAGAAGAGGGTTCATTTTTCTTTTTGCAAGCTTATTTTCAAGTGTGAATTAAATCCTAACCAAAGTACAAGGTGTTGGTGGTTAGCTTAGGGTATAACTACTTGAGGTTTCATGCATTTGAGGCTCCATTCTTCATCATCATCTTCATCATATACCAACAAGCTTGGAGTAGGTATAAACTCTTTTCTTGCTTGTAGTTTGTAAGTATATTTCATAACTTGATCCTAATTGGGATTTAACTTTAAATGGGTAAAGATTAACAAGTTCCAAAATGGTAATTTACATGCTTCCGCTATCTTAATTCTTAAATGGTTTTAAGTATATTATAAACTTGTTAAATCCCAACAATGGCATCTAGAGCCGAAGTTGTTGAAATATGCTTCGAGGTGGTTATTAAACTCACTATATATTTTGCATTTTATGTACATGCATGGAAGTAAAATTCAAAAATTAAATGTTTGGATGGGTTTGATGGTTTGGCCAAAATCTTTGAGTCCCAAAATGGGTTTTGGGCTCTTCCATTTTGGTCATATTTTTTGTATGTTGATGTTCACAATCATAGCCTTGACCTTGTGTTTGTTTGGTTGAATGTTTGGTTGATTTATTATTCATTCATTTAGTTTGTAATAATATTTATTCAATTGGTTTATAATAAAATTATTTTGGTTTTGTAATTTATTTTATATTTGGTATGTAAAATAGATTAGGTTGTATTTTCAATTTTTAGAGAAAAATGTATTAGGATATAATTTTGTAAAAGATGGAGATGCAAGATGGAGACAAGGAATATGCAAGATTAAGTGGGAGATTTTTAAATCTCCTATTTTATGTTATAACCCATTGACCGGTGGCATTTTGTTTTCGGCTAAACAAAATACCTACCAAAAGGCTTGATTGTGAACATATTGTTTTGCATGCATGGTTGTTTTGTATGATTGTGGATTGTGCATTTTATTACTACAAGTTAATCACACAAGTTAACAACAAGCAAAACAACATTTAAATGGTTAAATTGAAATGACAAAAGGACGTTAATAAATGGTTATTAAGAACAAGAAAAGGATTACACATATAAAATGGTTTATTTCAAAGTAATGAAATTGGCTTTATTACATGACATGAAAAATGGATTTTCACATATATCACACACTAAATGCATGTTAGTGTATGGTATAAAAGTTTTCTCAAACTAGAAATAATGAAAACTTAAAACCCCTTATTAAAAAGGCAAACAAGTTAAACGCCATCCTTTTGTGTGACACTTAGGCATATTAGGGAACTCATAATGGGATAAAGGTCACCTAACCGTTATGAGCAAACTAATATGATTAAGGTAAATTTTGCACGCTTGTGGGATAAAGGTCACCTAACCACTTGTATGTTAAATTTACACGTCTATACAAGTAGGACAACTTAATTTGGGAATCATGAACTTAGGGTCACCGAAGCATGATGAACAAATAGGCGTTGATGGGATAAATATGCCATACAAATGGATTGTATGATCCCATACTCTAGAAGTTGAAAAAGGATTGCAATTATCATACAATGACTACCTAGCTAAATCAAATAACGGGATAAAGGTCACCTAACCGGAATTTGGTTTACCGTTGGATTCTAAAATTTAATATATCAATTGAATTTAAAAGGGTATTGATTGTTAAATTAATATTGATACTTAAACGAACTTTGTTAAATTTTGTAGATGGCCGCCAATACCAATAACATTCCAAACGAACCAATCAACTTTAATAACCTATCTTTAAGGTCCTTACTCGAAAAGAAAAAACTCAACCATACAAATTTCATGGATTGGTATCGCAATCTAAGAATTGTCCTCAAGCTTGAGGATAGAGCGTATGTGTTAGAAGACCCGATTCCCGACCAACCCGAGGAGGATGATGCCGAAGGTATGGCATATTGGGAGAAATATTGCGCCGATTCAGTGCAAGTTTCTTGTCTTATACTTGGGACCATGATCCCCGAACTCCAAAAGGACTTCGAGCATCATAGTGCATATGACATGATCACACAATTGAAGGAGATGTTCCTTCAACAAGCTCGTGTCGAGCACTTTGAAACGGTTCGAGCACTTCATGCATGTCAAATGGACGACTCCCAATCTATTTCATCTTATGTCCTTAAGATGAAAAGCCTAATTGATCGAATGTACCGTCTGAACTGTAACGTGTCTAATGAATTAGTCACGGACCTTATTCTCAACTCTTTGTCAAAAAGGTTTGACACATTCGTGATGAATTACAACATGAATGGTTGGGATAAGAGCATTGGCGAATTGCATGCCATGCTTAGGACGGCTGAATCAAGCATGGGTAAAAGGGCTTCACTCGTGCTTATGATCAATGAAGGTGGGTCCAAGAACAATTCCACTTCTAAGCCAAAGGTGGCGAAGAAGAAAGGACCCGCCTACCATGGCAAGGGTAAGGTAAAGGGGAAGATGGTCACCCCAACAAACAAAACTAAGAAGCAAAAGGTTGCCGGACAAGCAAACCCCAAGGAAGATCCGTGCTTTAGTTGCGGTGAGATGGGTCACTGGAAACGCAACTGCCCGATCTACCTAAAGGAGTTGAAAGAAAAGAGGGATGCAGGGCAAACCTTAGGTAATGTATATATGGTATACATTGAGCTTGGTATTACTTCTTCTAATACATGGGTATTAGACACAGGATGTGGAACTCATATTTTCAATTCTTTGCAGGGGTTCAAAAGAAGTAAACAAGATGCGGGAACAAAAAGTCTCTTCATGGGAAATGGTGCAAAGGTGCACGTAGAAGCTCAAGGAGACTTTGTTTTGAAGCTACAAACTGGTTTTGGAGCTTTTTTTGAAAAATGTTTTGTATGCTCCTGATTTGACTCGAAACATTATTTCTATTTCCCGTTTAAGACAATGTGGTTTTGATTTTAATTTTATTGATGATGATATCCATGTTTCTTTAGATAGTGTGTTCTATTTTAAGGTTTCGCCTTTGAATGGTATTTATGAATTGGTTCATGATGACACATCACACAATAGCTCAATGTTCCATGCAAATACCAAGAAACTCAAAAGGTATTTGAGTGATTCGTTCTTATGGCATTGTCGCCTTGGTCACATAAACAAGAACCGAATGGATACACTTCAAAAGAATGGCCTTTTGAAATCAAATGAGCTAGACTCGTTTGATGTATGTGAATCTTGTTTACAAGGCAAAATGACTAAAGCACCTTTCAAAGGGACCTATGAAAGGGCTAAGGACTTATTAGGATTAATACATTCGGATGTATGTGGACCCTTTAAGCCTATGACTAGGAAAGGTGAAAGATACTTCGTCACTTTCATTGATGACTTCAGTCATTTTGGATATGTCTATTTATTAAGGCACAAGGACGAAACTTTTGAAGCATTCAAAGAATATCAAAACGAAGTACAAAATCAACTCAACAAGATAATCAAAGTACTTCGTACCGATAGAGGAGGTGAATACCTAAGCGATGCCTTCCAGGATCATCTTAAAAGTTGTGGGATTATCTCGCAACTTACTCCACCCTAGACACCCCAGCTTAATGGAGTGTTCGAAAGGAGGAATTGAACCCTAATGAATATAGTTCGATCTATGATGGCTAGAAGCTCGTTACCTCTATCATTTTGGGGTCATTATCTGTGCTCCGCGGCTCGTATTCTAAATATGGCCCCAACCAAGAAAGTGGAACGAACACCTCATGAGACGTGGTTTGGAAAACCTCCATCTCTATCATACTTAAAGGTACGGGGATGTGAAGCTTACCCTAAGCGTTACGTCCCTAATAAGTCAAATGCTCGATCCACGAAGTGTATCTTCATAAGATATCCCAAGGATGATATGGGATACTATTTCTATGATCCATCCGAGCAAAATGTATTTGTTGCTCGGAAGGCCGAGTTCTTTGAAACTAAGTTCCTAATGGAAGGTAATAGTGAAAGGAAGATAGATCTTGAAGAGGTTCAAGATCAAGTAGATGATACACAATTGGTTGACACTAGCACTCAACATGAAAATGTTGAGAATGATCAAATGGATGATCAAAGTATACAAAATGTTCGTAGATCTGATAGGATTAGTAATCTTCCCGAGAGATATGGATTTCTCATGGATGATTGCTATGTGGTTGATCTGGATGAACCAACCAACTATCAATATGTTTTATCACGGGCTGATAAAGATAAATGGTTTGAAGCCATGAACGATGAGATGCAATCCATGTATGACAACCAAGTTTGGAAACTTGTTTTACAACCAAGTAACTCCAGATTAGTTGATTGTAAATGGATTTTCAAGATAAAAACTGACATGCATGGAAACTTAAATACATATAAAGCTAGACTTGTAGCAAAAGGTTTCACTCAAACTCAAGGGATTGACTATGATGAAACTTTTTCACCCGTAGCAATGCTAAAGTCTATATGGATATTGTTTGCCATTGCTGCTCATTATGATTATGAGATATTGCAAATGGATGTCAAAACCGCTTTCCTAAATAGATATCTTTAGGAAGATGTCTATATGGTTCAGCCTGAAGGTTTTGTCAATTCGAAACATCCTAACAAAGTACGTAAGTTAAAGAAGTCAATCTATGGATTGAAACAAGCATCTAGAATGTGGAATCATCATTTTAATGAGGAGGCTAAGAAATTTGGCTTCATTAAAAATGGTGATGAAGCTTGTGTATGCAAGAAAGCTAGTGGGAGCACTATCATGTTCCTTGTATTATATGTGGATGATATATTATTATTTGGAAATGATATCCCGACGATGCAAGGTGTTAAAATTTGGTTAAAAAGCTGCTTCTCCATTAAAGATCTTGAAGAAGCACAATACATTTTGGGGATTAGGATCTACAGGGATAGATCCAAGAAATTGATAGGTTTGAATCAAAGTGCATACATTGAAAAGATCTTGAAAAGGTTCAAGATGGAGAAATCTAAGAAAGGTTTGGTACCTATTCAAAGAGGAACGCTTCTCAGTTCATCTCAGTGCCCTACCACGAAAGATGAACAAGAGAGAATGAAGAAAGTCTCATACATACCTGCTATTGGGTCAATCATGTATGCAATGATATGTACTAGACCAGGTGTATCATGTGCTCTTAGCTTGACAAGTAGATACCAGAATAACCCAGGAAACAGTCATTGGATTGGGGTTAAAAGTATATTGAAATACCTTAGGAGGACCAAGGATATGTTTCTTATATACGGGTCCGGTGAGGAGGAACTTGCTGTAAAAGGTTACGTGGATGTGAATTTCCAAACTGATCGAGATGATTCTCGATCACAGTCCAGTTATGTTTTCACGTTAAATGGAGGTGCGGTCTCCTGAAAGAGTTTAAAACGGGATGTTGTTGCATTATCCACTACAGAGTCAGAGTACATTGCTGCCTCTTTGGCAGCTCAGGAAGCTGCATGGATGAAGAAATTCATCGATGACTTAGGAGTAGTCCCTTCCATTCAGGACCCTCTTGAGATCTTTTGTGACAACGAGGGTGCGATTGCTCAAATCAAGGAACCTCTGCTCACCAAAAGACCCGTCACATTGAACGGAGATTCAACTACATAAGAGATGAAGTTGAAAAGGGAAAGATATATATTCACAAAGTTCACACAGATCTTAATATATCGGATCCACTCACGAATCTCTTACATGGAATAAAACATCAAGGACATGTTTGTGCATTAGGGCTTCGATATTCTAGTGATTGGTTATGATCTGTTTTAAGTATTGTAACGGAACGAAGTTGTTCAAACTCATTAATATAATTACGGTGTTAATTTATTAATTTTGAGTCAAGTTCCTATTTTGCATATTTTATCCATGAATAAGCTATTATTCTAAATTCCGTAGTTGATCACATTTGTGGGAACAAGTGTGAGGTTTAGACTATTATGAACTTGAATTGGTATACATTCATAGGCTGAATGTGGGGCAAGGTTGCAACCAAAGTTCATAGATATTTGTGGGATACAAATATTGGAAGACCCGCTCTCAAGATTTACTGAATGAAGCCTTTGTGGTTGATCACATGTAATCTTGAGTAAAGGCGAATATCATTGTATCCTCTGACCTGAGATACATATTGGGTTCGGATATTCACAAAGTATTATGCCTTGATTCTTTCCTTCGCTATTCTGAAATATGGTAGTTCATAAGGAAGAGCTCAGGTGTAATAGAAAGTATATATCTAGGACGTATGTAGTCAAGATGGAATTTGTACCTCTTATTCGTTGAGAGTAAGATGTCTAAGGCCTGATAAAGTTAAATCTAGAAGAGAGTGATCACTCTGTGTCTCTTGGATTTAACATGACATCTAGGATGAAAGGATAAATGAAAGATTCACCTATTCATATTCGAGATGGGAACTCGAAAGGGATGATGTTATTGAATGGTATAAAGTCATAACATATTGGGGGTGATGGACAGTCATTAGGTGGTATCCATCACTTGCATTAATTTCTTATGTTTCTCGTGCAAGTGGGAGATTGAAGGTATTTCGTATGCCCGAGAGACATATTGAATTAACGTGGCTAATATGTTTTGATCCAAGTCGGGTCATACCTAATAACAAGCTTACCGACACCTTATTCGTATTTGATCTTAGCGATTGGATCGTTGATTAATTACGCAACACTTGAAATTTAAGAAAAATGGTTTTCTAAAATAATGTCACTTGATGTGTATATAAATTATGGAATAATTTATATAATAAGTATTTAATTATTTATAGGTTAAATAATTAAATTTAGTTATGTTACATTTTATATAATTGGTTTTATAAATATAAATGTACATAACTAATAAAATGCATGGAAGTTTATAAAAAAAAAGGAGGGGTTTTATAAAATTAGATTTTATAAAAACTAATCTTAAAATAATTGGAGGAACATATTGGGAGTGTAAGTTCTTGTCTCCAAGACTCCATTTAATGGTCAACACTTCCCAAGTACATGTGTATATGGACCTTGACTCTTTGAGAAACCAAGACACATGCATCTACACATCAAACTAGCAAAAAAATTCTGCTCTCCTTTTGTGCTTGCTGGCCGTGAGCTTCTAAGGCAAGAAGAGGGTTCATTTTTCTTTTTTCAAGCTTATTTTCAAGTGTAAATTAAATCCTAACCAAAGTACAAGGTGTTGGTGGTTAGCTTAGGGTATAACTACTTGAGGTTTCATCTATTTGAGGCTCCATTCTTCATCATCATCTTCATCATACACCAACAAGATTGGAGTAGGTATAAACTCTTTTCTTGCTTGTAGTTTGTAAGTATATTTTATAACTTGATCCTAATTGGGATTTAACTTTAAATGGTTAAAGATTAACAAGTTCCAAAATGGTAATTTACATGCTTCCGCTATCTTAATTCTTAAATGGTTTTAAGTATATTATGAACTTGTTAAATCCCAACAATGGTTTTATCATTTATATTTAGCTGGGGTTCCTAGCTATAACTCACCTACTTGTCTTCCTTTTAACGAGTAAGTGGTAAATATAACTCAGGTTCGTATTTTTGTATGTTTGCTCAGTAATGTGGGACAAAAGTACCTATAGAGTTAACCCTAGTGACAAGAGGTGATAGATTAAGATTAACTAGATAAAATAGTATTTTAACTTATAAGGTAAAGATAGACAGGTATGAAGAATAGAATTCTGAAGGGGAATTATCGCAAGAGTTTAACTTCCTAGAATAAACACTAAACCTCAATCAACTTGGCTATGAACCTAACTGATTTGTCACTAAGAGTCTAGGCCTTGAAGATTCTGGCTAAGACGGATATCCCTACTTCCAACGTTAACCTAAAGGGTTTAAACGACCTTATGGATAGAATCCTAGGTATATGAAGAAAGTGGTATACCCAATAAAGGAAAGTCTCAGCTTTTCTTAATCCTATTTGGTCTAACTAAAGCAATATCCTACCACTTAATCACAATGATATGCCTTAACATTAACAGATGTGCAATCTTAGATATTCTAAGGTACTGCTAATTGGATTACAGGTCTCTCCTTTTGCGATCACTTATTCAACCCCGGATCATCTTACAACATCTCAAGAACATTGCTTTTGATGCGAATCATGCTTTTGAGCAAGCTAGTATTTACTGAACTCTCTGTTGCTAACTCTAATCATAACCTAAATGGGCAGCTCTTCTATGACGAATAAGTGGTAATTCGTACGTAGGTACTATATCCCTATTGTGACGTTAAGCACACATAACTACTTACCTTGTATCCTAGGGTTGATTAGGTCCTAATACTAGGTTATAGCCACGTGAATAAGCAGAAAGGGTGATCCGTAAATTAAAATTCTAAACCGTCAAGGTTTCAGCATAACAGTATGATAAGTCTCAGATAAAGTATTCAACATATAATAAACATTTGTAACAGATAGATAATCATGCAAGATGAAAGCAACTTAAGATAAGATAACTTCATTAAATTAAGGAAAGCGTTCACCGTTTACAGACGAGATCTGGACCATTACAAGTGCTGACATCCTCTAGACCGCTCATATTAAAATCTTCGGCGTTCGCCTCCGGGTACTTAATTTCCCGCTCGGAGGTGAGAAGGCCTTGAAAGCTCTGGTGAGAAGGCCTTGAAAGATCTAGTGAGAGAAGGTGTATTGTAGTGAGAGATTGAAGAGAGGTGTGTGGAAATTGGATGACAAAAGCCTTTAAATAGACTTGAAAAATGCCTGTAAACGGCTAGCAGGCCGTTTGCCAGGCCGTTTCTGGAGGCCGTTTGCTAAGGCAAGCCGTTTATCGAGCCCATTTGCACTGACCGTTTGGCAGGCCATTTGCCATACTGGCAAGCCATTTGGCAAGCCGTATGGCAGGCCGTTTGCTTAGCCTGGTCAGTCTGATTTCACTGGATCGTAACTTAATTTCTTGTCTTTCACTGTTTTCGCTCTAGAATATTCGTTTTAGCTCCGTTTCTCTTGATTCTTTTTGCATCGTCTTTGTAATTACTTTATCTACAAATTTAACCGAAAAAGCAATTATTTTGCCAACAAAGTTTTGAACTTTATGCTTTTGGGACTCAATATCGGGGGTAAAAACATGACTTTTTATCCGATATCAAATATCCCACACTTAGACTTTGCTTGTCCTCAAGCAAACTTCTTAACTTAAAATAGCGAGGACTTTTATTCGTAGTGATCAAGTTGTCTTTGTTCTGCAAGACGAAAGTGAAAGGACCCGTCCTAATCCATCTGGACGAATACATTACATTTGGTTACATCGCGAGGTACTTAACCTCTATATGATACATTTTACAAACATTGCATTCAATTTTAAAAAGACAAACTTTCATTCCATCAAAAGTTGACGACATGCATACCATTTCATAATATATCCAACTATAATTGACTTACTAATAATCTTGATGAACTCGACGACTCGAATGCAACGTCTTTTGAAATATGTCATGAATGACTCCAAGTAATGTCTCTAAAATGAGCAAATGCACAGCGAAAAATTTCTTTCGTACCTGAGAATAAACATGCTTTCAAGTGTCAACCAAAAGGTTGGTGAGTTCATTAGTTTAACATAAATAATCATTTCCATCATTTTAATAGACCACAAGATTTTCATTTCTGATAAATATACGTCCCATGCATAGAGACAAAAATAATCATTCATATGGTGAATACCTGGTAACCGACATTAACAAGATGCATATAAGAATATCCCCTATCATTCCGAGAAATCCTTAGGACATGATAAAAACGAATTCGAAGTACTAAAGCATCCGGTACTTTGGATGGGGTTCGTTAGGCCCAATAGATCTATCTTTAGAATTCGCGTCAATTAGTAGATCAGTTTACTAATTCTTAGGATACCAAGCAAAAGGGGCATATTCGGCTTCGATCATTCACCCATATAATGTAGTTTCAATTACTTGTGTCTATTTCATAAAACAGTTATAAAATCGCATGTATTCTCTCAGTCCCAAAAATATATATTGCAAAAGCATTTAAAAAGGGAGTAAATGAAACTCACCTAATGTATTTTGTAGTAAAAATACATATGACTATATTGAACAATGCAGGGTTGGCCTCGGATTCACGAACCTATATCATTTGTATATTTATATTAAAACATCTAATCATAACTGAACAAATTTACTTATTATACCTTTAAATTATATATTATGTATGGTTAATTTATGTATATATTCATAATAGTTAATATTTATATAGTTATATTAATATATTTATATTTACATACTTACTTGTTTAATGTTATATTTAAAAATCGATAATTTGTTATTTGTAAGTATTTATATAAATAATATTAGTAGATTATATATATATATATATATATATATATATATATATATATATATATATATATATATATATATATATATATATATATATATATATATTGTTATGTGGAATTTTAATATAATCATAGTATATGTAATAAATATATTTTATGTACAAAATATTTATCTGCTTAAAATGATAGTGTTGATATTAATGATTTATTAATAATAATAATAATCATAACTTTATTAAAAAAGATAATATTAATAATAATAATAGTGATATTGTTAATAATAATACTAATAGTTACAAAAGTGTTACTAATACTAATATTAATGAAAATAATGATAACTTGACTTATTTCCATAATAATAATTATAATAATCCTAACCACAATAATTCTTATATCAATATTAGCAATTCTAATAATACTAATTATATTAGTAATGATAATACTAATAATAATAATAATAATAATAGCTATAATAATACTTTTAATAAAAATGATAGATTTAAAGAAATGAATCCCTTAGTAATTATAATAATCTCTAATAATAACAGTACTTATAATAATAATAATAATAATGATAATAATGATACTAACAATTGTAATTATAATGATAATACTAATAATACTTAGTGATGTTACTTGTTAATAACTAGAATGGTAATAATAGTAATAATCATATCATAAATTTTATCATAATAATAACAATTTATAATAACAATAATAATAATAATAATAATAATAATAATAACAATAATACTAATAATAATAATAATAATAATAATAATAATAATAATAATAATAATAATAATAATAATAATAATAATATTATTATTATTACTAATAGAAATAAAAGTAATTGTGTATACCTTTAAAAGCTTTTCCAAAAAGAATTGCCCGAAACCGGGCTCGAACTCAGGACCTCTCAGTTAAACCCAAACACTCCAAACCATCCCTCTGTCTGTTATCTTTCTGTTTTATAACGCAACCTAATTTTATATAACTTTGATTTCTGTTTTCTTCTTAAATTTCCGAACTAATTAACTCTTTAAACTTATTTATCATCCTCTTTTTCATCCCAACGTAAATCAATTTTAGGTATCTCAGCCCAATACTAATTACGGCCCATCATCAACATCCAGTCTCGGCCCAACTTGTGACGACCCAGAAATTTTCGAACAAATTTAAACTTAATCTTTATATGTTTCCGACACGATAAGAAAAGTCTGTAATGTTGAAAATATATTATGTACTTGCACTCCAAACCATCCCTCTATCTGTTATCTTTCTGTTTTATAACGCAGCCTAATTTTATATAACTTTGATTTCTGTTTTCTTCTTAAATTTCCGAACTAATTAACTCTTTAAACTTATTTATCATCCTCTTTTTCATCCCAACGTAAATCAGTTTTAGGTATCTCGGCCCAATACTAATTACGGCCCATCATCAACATCCAGTCTCGGCCCAACTTGTGACGACCCAGAAATTTCTGAACAAATTTAAACTTAATCTTTATATGTTTCCGACACGATAAGAAAAGTCTGTAATGTTGAAATCTTAAAAACTTTGAACTGTGTTTAATATATTCATTTGACCTTCGACTAGTTCCGACGATTCACGGATAACTATTTGTAAAAAGATACATATATATTTAAAAATGTATATATGTATATTTTAATATAATTTGAAATATTATATTATGTAGTTACTAGAATTAAATTTGTAAAATAAAATGATATCAGTAATAATAAAATTTATTATTAAAATAAATATATATAAAGTATATTGAAAATATATATTTGGTTTCGAATTCATTCTGTAAACGATAGTAGCACTCGTTCATCAGTCGATGGTTAATTAAGCAAGTTTAATTCAAACTTATGTAATTTTAAAATAAACGATGATACGAATATGAGTTCTATAAATTATAGGCTTATTAAAAATGTATTTATGAGCTAATTGTTAAATTGCAACACTTTTCATATTTTACTCAGAATTGAGAGGGACAGTTGATGTAATTTTTATTTAACAAATTAAGGATTGAATTTTATACCATAATGACCGAAATAAATAAAGTTAATTAGTGTAAAAGTTTGGGATTTTTCCGAATACTCTTATCCGTCACTGTTTACAACGGAGCACTAAATAATCCCGTAATTAAACTATTGGCAACAATTATTTTAGAACTATTGTTTTTACATGTTTTTTTATTAATAAATACTATTATTATTTTATTTTATTTTTTTTAAAAGGAAACCATTTTGTAACTTTTAGTGTTTTGTTTGATCTCCATGTTTGATTCTATCATAAGCATTATTGAGTTGGACAATGACTTCACGAATTATGCAAAATTTATCATTTCCACTTTTAAATTAAATACAATAAGGAGAACTAGCTAGATACACTGCATCTTAATTTGCTTCTCAACTAGAAACACTTAGTTATTTAGTTTAATATCTATCTCTACTTCCTTTCTTTTGTTTATGATACTAGATACCATCTTCATCACCGTTCTTGTTGGCTATTCGAGTAAACCCACAAAACCTCATCACATTCTTGTTGGTTTACTTAAACCAAGAAACCACACCACTCTTTATCAACAACCACCTTGATCTCCACTCCATCGCCACCCATGCTTTGAACCACACCTTCACCACCTTTATTTTTTTTCTGTGATCGAAAACCATTCAAAGCCAACATATTTTCTACTACTTATGCTCAGCCTACTGTTTTTCTATTTCGTCTACAGCCCAACAAATCACCATAACCAAATAAATATTACTGCTATACCTTCGTTTGACTCGGTGTAAACCGAAACCCAAAGATAAACATCTATGTTATTACTCGACTACTGTTTTTCTGTACAGCTGCAAACCCCACTCATGTTAATTAAACTACTGCTATGGACTGCTATTGTCTTCCATCGTGAATACCCAAGAACACAAGCATCACAACCTGCAAAATTTGATGATTCGTAACCTGCTGCTACAGTAACTTTCCTGTTTCTATTTCTGTCGAGCAAGACCACCAGGAGGGCTGTTGCATTTTCTTATTTTTCTTCCTGTGTTTGCAGCTGCAATCACACGCACCACCATCTACAAACTACTCCTTATAGGTTCAAGAACAAACCCACACAAACATCTATCGATTTATGTTACAAACAGATTACACAAATTAACTTTTGAAGCACAAACATCCAACACATCGAAACTCACTAGAGATGATAATATTCTGCTGCAACTATCACACCTGTTTATTATTCGAACCAAACAAACCAAATACCACCTCCCTAAACCTTCCATCTATTTATCCTTCCTTCCTCTCTCTAATTCTTCTTCGAGAACCAAACATCACCACCCTCATCCACACTTGTTTTATTTCCTGTTACTTAATTAATCCCCATAAAACCACAACAAACTGATTAAGCTGTTGCACCTGGGTTCTTTTTCTGTTTTAGTCCATCACCAAGAACAACCCAAACAGCCACCACATGAACTACCATTAATTGCCACCATTAAACTGAGGTAATTATCGATCATACTTCTGTTTCTGTTTCGTGTAATTGTTGATCATACTTTTGGTTGCTCGACTTTTTCTGTTTCTTATAAAGGTTAATTGAGATGTGAGGTTTGTTTTTTTTAGTGGACAAATATTAGTGGGTTTTCATATTGTCGACTATATATATATATAAAAAAAGAAAAGAAAAGCAAAGGAGGTCACATGTACATCTTTTATTAGTTTAATAAGAGTATTAAAGTTGTCCATGTTGCAAAATAAAAACAAGTATACCGACTGATTTAATTGAGTGAATGAGATACGGGACTATGATGGGACTTGGGCTGAACGGTTGATAAATGGATTAGTGAAACAATTTGGGCCGAAACCTATTTTCTCTGTTGGGCTTGGGGAAACTGTTTTGGGCCGTAGGCCTTTTAAATATAACAAACCAATATTTAAGTGGGCCGCTGGGCCTGTTGGGCCGGGGTATTCATGAACTAAAACTAGAACACATTTTTGTGTGGTGATAGCGGTATTACATGATGATGTTTATTGATGAGGATGGCAATGTTAAATGATGATGATAATGATGGATATTATGATGATAAGTTATTAAGAATGATGATAACGGTGTATGATTGATGTAGATTGATAATGTATTCGATGATGAAACGGGTCATGATGGTAAGATGATGGGATCGTGATGTTAAGATAAACTAACGAGATTTAGGATGATGATGGCATTAGATTTTGATGATAATATAATAGATGACGTTAAAAATGAAGATAGATGATGATGTTAGTAAAGAAAAGAAACCAGAATAATATGGGTTAAAATAATCTAGTTATTATTTAATTCAGAAATGTATCCTCAGAGCAATGGTTTGGGTGTGTTTGTGTTAAGCGAGAGGTCGCGAGTTCGAGCCCGGTCTATGGCATTTTTTTTTTGAAAGCTTGTTCTTCAAAGGTTGTATTCTATTTTTACTTTTATTATTATTATTATTATTATTATTATTATTATTATTATTATTATTATTATTATTATTATTATTATTATTATTATTATTATTATTATTATTATTATTATTATTATTATTATTATTATGCTAAGTATCGTTAACATTAATATTAGGATTATTATTAACATAAATACAATTTTTATTATTATTATCATAAGTATTAGTGTTATTATTATTAGTAGTATCATTATGACTAAAACAAATATTGTTATGATTATTATCATTATTATTATAAACATCATTATTTCTAAAACTATCATTTTTAGCATTTTTATGAAAAGTATCATTCTAGTAAAAGTATCATTCCTATTAAAATTATTAATATCAATATTATAACATTTTAGTAAAATTATCATTTTTATTACTATTAGGATTATTATTATTATTATTATCATTATTATTATTAGTATTATTTTTAGAGACATTATTGTTATTTTTATCACCATTATTATTACTATAATTAATATTTTTATCAGTATTATTATTATTATTATTATTATTATTATTATTATTATTATTATTATTATTATTATTATTATTATTATTATTATTATTATCATCATCATCATTATAATCAAATACAACCTTTGTTACCATTATTGATATAAAAATATACTTATAGTAATATTACATATAAGTATGTACTAATCATATTATCATTTTTAACAAATTAGGTATTTTTAATATAATACTAATTATATATATATATATATATATATATATATATATATATATATATATATATATATATATATATATATATATATATATATATATATATATATATATATATATTGATATAACTATATAAAAGATTAATCATATTAAATATATACATAAATTAAATATATATAATACATAATTTAAGATATAATATATGATTCTGTTCGATTACGATTATATGTGTTAATATATATATATATAAATGATATAGGTTCATGAATCCAAGGCCAATCCTACACGTGTTCAATGTTGTCATATGTATTTTTACTACAAAATACAGTATTGTGAGTTTCATTTGCCTTTTTACCCTTTATATTTTTGGGCTGAGAATACATGCGCAATTTTTATAACTGTTTTTACGAAATAGACACAAGTAATTGAAACTACATTATATGGTTGAATGATCGAAACCGAATATGCCCCTTTTTAGTCTGGTAATCTAAGAATTAGGGAACAGACACCCTAATTGACACGAACTCTAAAGATAGATCTATCGGGCTCAACAAGCCCCATCCAAAGTACCGGACACTTTAGTACTTCGAAATTTATATCATGCCCGAAGGAGGATCCCAGAATGATGGGGATATTCTTATATGCATATTGTGAATGTCGGTTACCAGGTGTTCAATCCATATGAATGATATTTTTGTCTCTATGCATGGGACGTTTATTTATGAGAACTGAAAATGAAAATCTTGTGGTCTATTAAAATGATGGAAATGATTATTTATGTTAAACTAATGAACTCACCAACCTTTTGGTTGACACTTGAAAGCATGTTTATTCTCAGGTACGAAAAAAATCTTCCGCTGTGCATTTGCTCATTTTAAAGATATTACTTGGAGTCATTCATGACATATTTCAAAAGACGTTGCATTAGAGTCGTCGAGTTCATCAAGATTATTATTAAGTCAATTATAGTTGGATATATTATGAAATGATATGCATGCCGTCAATTTTCGATGTAAAGCAAGTTTGTCTTTTAAAAACGAATGCAATGTTTGTGAAATGTATCATATAGAGGTCAAGTACCTCGCGATGTAATCAACTATCGTGAGTCATTTGTAATCGATATGGACTTTGTCCAGATGGATTAGGACGGGTCGCTTCACAACTACAAAAGGATATATAGTCCAATAGAAGGCCCAAGTTTATTAGTCCATTTAATTGATCCATCTATTTGAGTAATTTGATTCAAGACCCGATAAGTTAATATCTCTGATGGATCGTGGTTTATCCCTAAACATCGACCATCACCATTCTCGTTTTTATGTGATCATCATCATCGTTCTCTATACATCCTACATCATCCGCGTATTCCGTTCATAAACATTATCATTTAACGATTTTAATAATAGTAAATATATAAAAATAATGATTAAAAATAACTATAATAATTATTCCTTTATCTTTAAACCACAAGTGGAGAGGTAGGGTTGTGTGTCTAGTAATTATCGGCAAAAAAGAAGGAAGGACTTCACATAACAGTTCAAATCATTAACATCTATTAAATGAGTTTATTTGATGGTTTCATTCAAGGTGGTGCTTCAACGGAACAGAAATATAGTAACATGCGATGTAGCAACAGAGATGATGGTTTTGTGGTGATGATGATGGGTATTTGTTTCGGTTTTAAACTTGATTACAGAAGCATCGAAGCTGTAGCAGCCATAAGTGATTAAATGGTGGTTTGTTGTAGTGGTTAAACAGCAGCGGCATATAGTACTTTCTTCTTCATTAGATATGACAGCGAACAAGATGGTATCTTTTTGGTTGTGTGGGTTTGACACCGTAAACGGCAACAGCCGTGAAGCAACTAGTAGCTAACATAATTGTAGTGGTTTATGGGTGTTTCTTGTGGTGAGATGGTGATGATTGTTGACTGTTTTGGTGGTGTTTTGGTGGTGTTTTGTATTCGAAGAGAAACAGAAAATAGTAGGCGTAGTAGTAGCATAATTTGTGAGAAGTGGTGAAGGTTGGATTGTAATCCGGTGGTCATGGTGGTGTTCATTTGTTATTAAAACAGAAAAATAATCGAGTAAGTGGTTGATGTTGTGGTTTAGTTTCGATGGTTAACAGGAGGTGGTTAAATGGGTTTGTGTTGGGGTTAAACTCAAACAATAGGTGGTGTTGTGTGTTGAACCGGCGGCCGGTGGAAGGTGTCATGGAGAAGGTGATGTCGAGTGGTTTGATGGTTATGGATGACCAAGGTGGTTGATTAAGAATATGAGGAGGGTGATGGTTTTTCCATATATGATGTTGTATGCATTTATCTATATATTTATTGTAAGTGCAAACACATAAAGTAGTTCATTGATAATATATTTCACGAGTTATACTGTGCGAATAGTAGAGCAGCCTATAATTTGGCATATATTTACCGACAGTTTAACACTGATGACTATATCGTGTCCATTGCTAAACAGTAAAAATATAAAAGTGTTCATAAAAATTCCAAATTTTTAATTTAAGTCCATCTATTTATTCTGGTCATTACCTGTTTGAAACCTGATCAAAAATGTTCGATAATTATTTATTTTCTGTTCTAATTTATATGTACGGAGTACTAATATATAATCTTAAAAAGGTAAAAATATTTTTAACAAATCTAAAATCTTCGTAATCAATTTATAGTCCAACTTTTATCTTAATCTTTCATATATATATATATATATATATATATATATATATATATATATATATATATATATATATATATATATATATATATATATATATATATATATATATATATATATATATATTAGATCTATACGAACATTAACGAAATGTCAACCGAGTATCACAATTGTTTATTATTTAAGCTCAAAATTATTTATTCAATATACTATATATATTTAAGCTCAATTCTTTATTATTTTGTTTATTTTTTATATTCTTAATTCCAAAAATTTAATAGTTTATTAATGTTCATGTTATTATATATATTATACATATATTTATATACACATATTTATATATATCCACATATTTACAAGCAATGGTTCGTGTCATAACCCGACCTTAACCATAAGGACGAATACAATAACATATGATTTCATCGCGAGGTATTGACCTCTATATGCGACATTTTTCAAAAACTGCATTCGTTTTTAAAATACAAACCATAGCTTTTATTACAAATACAAGGTTTAAACAACTTAATAATGATTATCGTTTAGCGATAATCTTAGACTTACAAACTTTACATGTGATAATAACAATACGACTTCCAACATATTTTACATTACAAATCCTCCGATATGCAGTTTTATTTTTGACACAAATATGCATACTCAAGATCTTGCTTAAATTCAACATGTTGCAGCGGAAGCTTTTAGTTATTACCTGAGAATAAACATGCTTAAAACGTCAACATAAAGTTGGTGAGATATAGGTTTAATGCCGGTAGCGTTATAAATATAGACCACAAGATTTCATATATAAACGTTTTAATAAAAATATTCTAAGTTGTTGAGCACTTGATAACCATACTTAACATTTAATCAACGTCGCATATTCCCTTTATTATGAAATCTTACTACACCGTACCAAGTGTAGTCACCGAAACGAAGTACTATGCAACCGTTGAATACTGGTCGTCCAGTCCGGTTGGGGTTGTCAGGCCCGATAGATCTATCAACAGGATTCGCGTTTACAATACCTCATGTAAATAATAGTTACCAAGTTTCAGGGAAGTATGCCAGTGGTACAACTCAACGTAGAATATATATTTTTAATCACTTGTGTCCATAACGTAAATCATAAAATGCATGTATTCTCATCCCAAAATATTTAGAGTTTAAAAGTGGGACTATATACTCACGTTTTGCCTTGAAGGTAATAAACACGACTTGGTCTCCGATTGATATCACAAACCTAACCATATATATAATATATCAACATATTTTCTTTTCAAGTAATCGTTACATATATATATATATATATATATATATATATATATATATATATATATATATATATACTTTTAATACTTTTAATATTTTCTTAGTCCGTAGTTAGCAGTCCGATGTTAGTGGTCCACAATTAGTTGCTTAAATAAAATAAATAAAGACCCCATCGTATTAGTATTGATTAGAATTAATCTCGACCCATGGTACCATGTTGTCAAGTGACGTGTTGCGTACATTAAGTACCGTGTTGTCAAATGACGTGTTGCGTACAATCATGAGGTCTTATGATTAATCTTCTCGTGTTGTTTACGGGTGGTCCTGAAATATATAAAATCAAATCATAAGTAAATATATATGAAATATCATATTAATTAGAAAATATATGATTAATTTAATTTTTCTCCAAATATTTTCGTAGCTAAACTAGCTTCGGATACCCGATCTTGTTTTAGTCGTAGTTTCTTCATTACAACTCCGTTTTTGTTGGTTCAACTTGCCACTTCCTTGGATCGAGTCAAATTTTAAGAATATGAACTGATAATACCTTAGTTTGTATTTAAAATCAAAGGTTATAGGTCAAACTTTGGTGAAACTTATGAAAGTGATCATTTTCCATCATAAAAACAACATTTAATGATCATTTTTCTAAAAATACTTACACTTTGAGTTAAACCATGAAATTTTTATGTGTTAACATATTCATAAGAAATATCATTTTTCCAGAACATGAACTTCCAATTCAAAGTTCAAGATAGTTTTTATTTATCCAACCCAAAACAGCCCCCGGTTGCACTCCGACGACGTAGATTCAGTTTTTAAGGTGTTCTTTGTAAAAACAAGTTATATCTTGTTAAGTTAGCATATCATTATAATATATTACAGGTCTTGAAGTATTTTAAAAGTCAAGTTAGAAGGATCTATTTAGTTTGCGAACAAGTTTGAAATCATTCAAACTATGTTCTTGTTGTTAAAATTTTATACCACAAAATAAGACAGCTATATGAATATGAATTGAATAAGATTATGAATAAGGTTACTACCTCAAGTTACTTGGACAAAGTTACTGTAAGAGATGAGAAAAATCCTAGAATCAAAAGAGTAGTGGAGTTGGATTGAAAGGTTGGAAGTAAACTTGTTTACTTGGAAGGATTTTTGAAGTGTTCTTGAATGGATTTTCTTATGATGATTAAGGGTTGTTTTTGAAGCTAGATCTTCATGGTTATTTGCTGAGATTGTGAAGAACACTTAAGGTTCCTAAGAGTGTGTTTTTGGTTAGAGAAAATGTGTAGTAAAAATGAAAATGGAATGGAGTATAAATGGTGTATAAATTTGTAATATTGTGCAAAAGTCTTGTAATATGCCAAATTGATTAATCATGCATGCTAAGATCCAAAATTGGCTGACTCATGGCTGCTAATAAAGTGATTGTAATGTGTATATACCAATAGTAAATATGTATAGAAGCTGGGTATGATACGGGTACATATACCCTAGATATACGTATAAAAATCTTGAGAAAACGGAACGAGGATTCAAATATAGCTATGTAATGACCCAGAAATTTCCGATCAAATTTAAACCTTAATCTTTATATGATTCCGACACGATAAGCAAAATCTGTAATGTTGAGTCTAGAAAGTTTGAAATCTGCATTCGGATAATCAGTTACCTTTTTGACAAAGCCTGACAGTTCACGAACATTATTATAAATAAATATGTATATATTAAATATATGAATATAATATTTTGATTCAATAATGTATACTTTAAATATTTGGAATTTAAAATGTGATATGACAATTAGAATAATTAAGTATGTGTATATTATTATAAATCTATTATCTTTATTAAATAGCTCTTCATTAGATATCAACATATAATATAATATTACATAAATAATAAATGACATTACATTAAATTACAAGATCGAATATAATTGATATATTAACAGTATTAACGTTACTTTCATTATTATGATTACTATTAATATTTGTATAAGCAATATTATTATGTATAAAATTTTATATGTATAAATTGACATGATATTATTATTATTAACATTTTTATCAATATTAATGTATTTTAACAAAAGTGTTATTCTATTAAAAATTATTATAAGTATTGTTATTTTTATTAAAGATACAATCTATTAATATTATTATCATTAATATTATAATTATTATTAATATTATATTTAACATTATTATTAATAATTATTATTATCATTATTACTAGTAATATTAAAAGAGTTATTATTATTAAGATATACTTATATTTATTATATTTATTACTAGTAGTTATTAATATTTATTGTATATAAAAAAATATAATAATAATAAAAATAAAAAGAACATATACATATATGCTTTATTATCTGATTATGAATAAAACCAAACAAATCGTTTATCTTTTTCCTCTGTATCCTGCTCACGCGTGACTCTTTGTCAAATTTATCATCTTATAAAACGAACAATCAGTTCAATTGTATTATAGAGGAACGTTCATTTAGTGATTTTTACCCCTGTAAATCGAAAGCAAAAACAGATAATATCAAACAGACAGGTCGATGGTTCCCATTCTTAGATCAATTTTTAAAACAGCTCAATTTGAGTTTAATTTTAAAAAGTAAAAATATAGTTTTGTTAACAATCTTTAATGCAAACTTTCTGCAAAAATTCGTGTCTCAATTCGTTCTATCGAACACGAATTTCCTGAGTTAAAGTTTCGGGTCAAAGGGTCAAAATATTCGTTCATCGAGAAATCCAAACCCATTTTAATGTTTTAAGTTTAATTGATGATTCAGACAAATTCTAATATCAATTTAGAAATTTTTTTTTGTGTTGAAGTTGTGATCCAAAATATCCCGAAAACTCGATTTTGATTTTGAGTTCATGATATCATACGTGAATCAGACTTCTTTTTTTTTTCTTTTTTTTTGTTATTTAATCCAACTTTAAAGAGTCATAAACGATTCCTGTCTCATTTGAATATATAAAAATCAAGCAGTTAAATTAGTTGTAGTAATGGAATCTGGTTGATCGATTAATGGGTCTGGTAATTGTGAGAGGAAGAAGAAGGGACAGTCAAAATAAATAGGTTAAAGAGAATTAAAATTGATATATAATCAGAAAACGAAAGATGGAGTAATGGTTATGAGTTTGTTCAGGTATCCAGGAGGTCTTGGGTTCGAGTCCCACTTGTTGTAGTTTTTTTTTTTTTTGAGGAAATCCCCAAGGTAGTTTTCATTATTAATTTTATCATTATAATTATAATTATTATTATTATTATTAATAGGCATTTAGTAATAACATCAAAATAATTATTATTTTCATCACTATATTAATTAAAATATTTAGTATATTAAAAATTATTGATGTTATCATTAATAAAATAGCTATTATAAGTATTACTATGATTATTTTTTTTATCAAAAATTATTATGTTGTTTTCATTAAAACTATCATTTTTATCCTATTATTTTTATCTTATCATTTTTATCTTCTTATTAAAATTATTATTATTATTATTATTATTATTATTATTATTATTATTATTATTATTATTATTATTATTATTATTATTATTATTATTATTATTATTATTATTATTATTATTATTATTATTATTATTGATATTAGTATTATAATTATTATTATTCTCTTTATTCTAGTATTATTATTATTATAACAATAACTATTACGTTGCAAACTACAGAAATTTATATACAAATATTTTTTGTTATATAATTATACTAAAACCATTTAATATTATGATATAATTAATATTGATATAACGTTAACTAAATTCTATATCAGATAAGCATTATAATATATTATAAATATTAATAAGAATATATATATATATATATATATATATATATATATATATATATATATATATATATATGATCTTAATACATAACTAAGTAGATAAAGTTGCTCGATTACGATTATATGTTTTAATGTATATACAAATAATATAGGTTCGTGAATCGAAGGCCAACCTCATAATTGTTAAATGGTGTTATATGTATTTTTACTACAAAATACATTAGGTGAGTATATAGTTCCCTTTTAACTCTAAATATTTTGGGCTGAGAATACATGCGTTGTTTTTATAAATGATTTATGTTATGGACACAAGTGATCAAAAATATAAATTCTACGTTGAGTTGTACCATGGCATATCTCTTTATACTTGGTAGCTAATATTTACGTGAGGAGCGTAAACGCGAATCCTGTTGATAGATCTATCGGGTCTGACAACCCCAACCGGGCTGGACGACCAGTTTTTAACGGTTGCACAGTACTTCGTTTCGTTACTACACTTGGTACGGTGTAGGGTTTATTTAAGAATATGCTGCTGTGATTTAAATGTTAAGTATGGTTACCAAGTGCTCAACGACTTTTCATACACGAGGAGTGTATTATGTATAAACATGAAATCTTGTGGTCCATAGTTATAACGCTGCTAGCATCAAACCTATATATCTCACCAACTTTATGTTGACGTTTTAAAGCATGTTTATTCTCAGGTACGAATTAAGTCTTCCGCTGTGCATTTGCTCATACTAAAGACATTACTTGGAGTCGATCATCGCAATGGAACCAAATGTTGAAGATATTGTCCGGATGGATAAGGACGGGTCTTTACAGGTGGTATCAGAGCGTTGGTCTTAGCGAACCAGGCCTTGCATTAGTGTGTCTAACTGGTAGTTGTTAGGATACATTAGTGAGTCTGGACTTTGACCGTGTCTACCTGTCAAAAAGTTTTGCTTATCATTTCTAGTCGGAAACCATCTGCTTATCATCTTTAGGGAATTGCCTGCTTATTATTCTTTAGTCTAGACACGTCTTACTGCATTTAGTGCATCGATAGTGTATAGACAAAAAAAAAAAAAAAAAAAAATTCATATCTTAGCGCATCTGTAGACTTGCTTCTCATATGCCGTAAGTTCCCCTGTAGGCTATGAAATCTTTAGTATTATAGATATTCTATGAAGTTAGAATATCATTATATATTCGAAAATTATTTCACATCGAAGATCCTTCTCATTCACCAAATTGCCCTTTTCAACCTGAAGCGCTTACCGGCGAACCTGTTCGAGAAACCATTTTCTCTCCCCTTTTTCCGCGTATTTCATCACGATTACATACTGTCCCATATTTCGAATCTTATTCATTCGCTCGCTTCAACCATCAATCATCCCGTAGTACTAGAAGAAGTTAACAAACTACGCGCTCGTGTGACGACTTTGGAGAACCTGGTGCGAAGGTTACGAACACCAGCAGCAGCACCAGCAGCATAATCAGTACCACCATCATCGACGTCGACAGTACCCTTATCATCCCTAAACCATAACCGCGCCGTAACTCTCAACATCACAATCTGTACCTCGAATATCAACATTACACGCCTCAATATCACCATCTGTACTTCGAGTATGAACTTCGTTCTACACATCTATCTACATCGACTATCTTCGCTTTACGTATCATTCTACCTCATTTTTCCTCGTTCGACAAGGTGATTATGTAATTTCTAAAGTTTTAGAGATTATGTAATCTAGTATTAACGATAAATCAGATGAGTTTTTGACTCATCAAATCCATAATTACATCTGACGAAATTATATATGCAAGTATATTTTCATAAAGATGGTAATTAAAAATTCCTTCGTACAAACTATTAATGATGAAAATATTTTAACGGGTGGGTAGTACCCGAGGAATATTTAGAATTCACATTAAGTTACACTGTACATTCTTCGAATTTGATTCAACGGTCATTTGCTATCCTACTTGCAATCACCGATATACGTATCCGTTCATTCCAGATTAATCATTTCCATTTAAATTTCATATTTGGATTTTACCTACCCGAATCCAACAGGTGGCATAAAGAAGAAATATTGGATAAATTAAAAATTGTTAGAAACACATGAATTAACTAATTAAAAATCTGTTAAGGATTCCACGCTAACTGTTCCGGCTAACTGTTCCCAGCTAACTGATTAACATTTAATTTATCGCAATTTACATTCTCGCAATTTTAAATTTCTGCACTGTATATACTGTCGGGACACATGTACAACAATACGTCGGATTAATTCTGAGACAACACGTTGTATAATGGGTCATGATATATATTTATTTATTTTTTCGCACTTTAAATTAATGGGACACGTATACAAGGTTTTGACCTATCATATCGACCCATCTATATATATATTTCGGAACGACCATAGACACTCTATAGTTGACTATACAGGGTTGAGGTGGATTCCAAAATATATATATACTTTGAGTTGTGATTGACACTGAGATCGGTACACGGGTCACGATACGTATTAATTATGTATATTAAACTGTTGAACTATTGGACCATTGGACAATCGGACTAATAGACTGCTAACTATGGACAAGTAAAATGAATTAAAATATTGATTATAACATATGAAACTAAACTAATCTTCAAGTTTGCCACTTGATTCTATCTTAAACCTCATTCGTATCTTGACGATTACAATTCGCATTCACAACTTTTCATGATCCTTGAAAACATCTCGATCGGAAATATGAACCAACCGCACTTCATCTACGGAAGAAAAGATTTATGCACCGGAAAGACTTTCGAATCCAAATTTATAGTTTAACACATATCGTGTTGAATCTTTTGCCATTTATTAGCAAAAACAACCCTACAAATTTCTTTTCAGAAAGCTAATTTTGTCACAGCTCCACTTCGACTTCTCAGTGAGACTACTCCTATTATAATCTTGATATTTATACCTTGCCCTTTCGCTGTCGTTACCGGAGAACCTTTTATATTTCACAACATCATCAACAGATGTACCAGCAACTCGTTATCTTTTTGGCGAAATCCGCAAATCAATATTTTGAAAATCTCGTAGAAATTCTCCTGTCATACCTACAACGTCTATTCCTAAGAGTTACATATTTCGAATGTGAAGTTTCTAAAAAAACACCCTGGACTATGAAGTAGTTCTTGAAATACTGATGAAGCAGCAAAAACCGTAAACGACTTTAACAGTCAAAAGTTTACGATGAAGTAAAGTATGTTGGAAAAGCTCAGAAAAAGAGAAGGGTTGAAACTGGAAAACGGATTGAGCAAAGTATGAAGGAGACCGTGGACAAAACATGAAAACTAAACCCGAATTCAGAGAATTCAAATGATTTAGTGCCTGCTGAAATCGTTAGTAAGAACCCTACTCCTTATCCTAAACCTTTCCAGATGATATTCTTCATCAACATCTTATCTCAGATATTATAAGATATCTTCATATTTTCCGTTATACATATTCTCCATATTGTTGGAAATATTTTCACAACTATCCTTATCTGAAATCATTTATCACTCCGTAATATCTGCATTACAATATAAAGGAAACTGTGTTAGTTTCTAAATTCTAAAACCTTCGAGTTTGAAATAGAAATGTTCTGAAGCAGTGTTGGGAACTGATGCATGAATTAGTATAATATAATGAAACTTGATCAACTTCATTATATTACATTAAGTTATGTTAAGTTTCTAATGGAATGTGATGATTCACAGTACCATTATCATGTGCCATGTTACACGGCTCTTACATTCTATCCAATCTCCAGACATATTAGGAACATATCATCTTGATAGTTCAATCTTTTCCAAGATATTCTGGTAATTTGACAAATCAAGATCGTGCCATTACCATTCCTTTCTAAGAGAATTATCTATGTTCATACCTACAAATTTCGAATCATTACTCGCTTGACTTGATG
Organism: Rutidosis leptorrhynchoides; assembly: GCF_046630445.1. NCBI lineage: Eukaryota > Viridiplantae > Streptophyta > Magnoliopsida > Asterales > Asteraceae > Rutidosis > Rutidosis leptorrhynchoides. Next base: position 126,261,277 of record NC_092343.1, read on the forward strand.
ACGGGAAGAAGAAACGAAGGGACAATGTCCCGAAATAGAAATTGGAGTATAAATCGCAGCAAATAGAAGAGAGTATTAACTGTGGATGACAATGATTATAGAAGACAGGAGCAGGAACATCGAAATATAAGGGAAGAAATCAAACTCAACAACCACTCAGAAATTACAAACCGTGTATATCAATACGTATTGCAATATAAAGACACGGGAGAATTAGAAACATTATAATACCAAGAAAATCATAAAAGCGAATAGATTCTTCTGGCGGCAGATGAAAGAGAAGAATGAAAGATATGAAAGTTAGAAGTATAATAAGAATCAGGATTGGATGAAGCATATTAAGGAATGAGTAGAGGAAGCAAGAATAGAAGGTGTGGAAAATAAGGAAATGGAGGAGGAAGATTTATAGTGAAATATCCGACAGAGAAATCAAAACAGATTGCCACATTAAATTGAAGAAGATTCTTATCCCTAAAGAGCCAAATCTTGTTACATAATATTTTCTTTAAATCCCTTAAATTCTGGAAATCAATCCTAATCATGTCATCGGTTAAAAAAATTTCATATTCACTCATTTCATTCTGTTGTGATAGCTTCACTCGTGCGCTTCACATGATCGAATCGTTTTATCCATATCTTTCAATAATGATAAAACTCTATTATTACCTCATATTAGTCATGAAAACATTCCTATTGTTATTTATGACAACCTCTACCAAATTTCGGGGACGAAATTTATTTAACGGGTAGGTACTGTAATGACCCGGAAATTTCCGATCAAATTTAAACCTTAATCTTTATATGATTCCGACACGATAAGCAAAATCTGTAATGTTGAGTCTAGAAAGTTTGAAATCTGCATTCGGATAATCAGTTACCTTTTTGACCAAGCCTGACAGTTCACGAACATTATTATAAATAAATATGTATATATTAAATATATGAATATAATATTTTGATTCAATAATGTATACTTTAAATATTTGGAATTTAAAATGTGATATGACAATTAGAATAATTAAGTATGTGTATATTATTATAAATCTATTATCTTTATTAAATAGCTCTTCATTAGATATCAACATATAATATAATATTACATAAATAATAAATGACATTACATTAAATTACAAGATCGAATATAATTGATATATTAACAGTATTAACGTTACTTTCATTATTATGATTACTATTAATATTTGTATAAGCAATATTATTATGTATAAAATTTTATATGTATAAATTGACATGATATTATTATTATTAACATTTTTATCAATATTAATGTATTTTAACAAAAGTGTTATTCTATTAAAAATTATTATAAGTATTGTTATTTTTATTAAAGATACAATCTATTAATATTATTATCATTAATATTATAATTATTATTAATATTATATTTAACATTATTATTAATAATTATTATTATCATTATTACTAGTAATATTAAAAGAGTTATTATTATTAAGATATACTTATATTTATTATATTTATTACTAGTAGTTATTAATATTTATTGTATATAAAAAAATATAATAATAATAAAAATAAAAAGAACATATACATATATGCTTTATTATCTGATTATGAATAAAACCAAACAAATTGTTTATCTTTTTCCTCTGTATCCTGCTCACGCGTGACTCTTTGTCGAATTTATCATCTTATAAAACGAATAATCAGTTCAATTGTATTATAGAGGAACGTTCATTTAGTGATTTTTACCCCTGTAAATCGAAAGCAAAAACAGATAATATCAAACAGACAGGTCGATGGTTCCCATTCTTAGATCAATTTTTAAAACAGCTCAATTTGAGTTTAATTTTAAAAAGTAAAAATATAGTTTTGTTAACAATCTTTAATGCAAACTTTCTGCAAAAATTCGTGTCTCAATTCGTTCTATCGAACACGAATTTCCTGAGTTAAAGTTTCGGGTCAAAGGGTCGAAATATTCGTTCATCGAGAAATCCAAACCCATTTTAATGTTTTAAGTTTAATTGATGATTCAGACAAATTCTAATATCAATTTAGAAATTTTTTTTTTGTGTTGAAGTTGTGATCCAAAATATCCCGAAAACTCGATTTTGATTTTGAGTTCATGATATCATACGTGAATCAGACTTCTTTTTTTTTTCTTTTTTTTCTGTTATTTAATCCAACTTTAAAGAGTCATAAACGATTCCTGTCTCATTTGAATATATAAAAATCAAGCAGTTAAATTAGTTGTAGTAATGGAATCTGGTTGATCGATTAATGGGTCTGGTAATTGTGAGAGGAAGAAGAAGGGACAGTCAAAATAAATAGGTTAAAGAGAATTAAAATTGATATATAATCAGAAAACGAAAGATGGAGTAATGGTTATGAGTTTGTTCAGGTATCCAGGAGGTCTTGGGTTCGAGTCCCACTTGTTGTAGTTTTTTTTTTTTGAGGAAATCCCCAAGGTAGTTTTCATTATTAATTTTATCATTATAATTATTATTATTAATAGGCATTTAGTAATAACATCAAAATAATTATTATTTTCATCACTATATTAATTAAAATATTTAGTATATTAAAAATTATTGATGTTATCATTAATAAAATAGCTATTATAAGTATTACTATGATTATTTTTTTTATCAAAAATTATTATGTTGTTTTCATTAAAACGATCATTTTTATCCTATTATTTTTATCTTATCATTTTTATCTTCTTATTAAAATTATTATTATTATTATTATTATTATTGATATTAGTATTATAATTATTATTATTCTCTTTATTCTAGTATTATTATTATTATAACAATAACTATTACGTTGCAAACTACAGAAATTTATATACAAATATTTTTTGTTATATAATTATACTAAAACCATTTAATATTATGATATAATTAATATTGATATAACGTTAACTAAATTCTATATCAGATAAGCATTATAATATATTATAAATATTAATAAGAATATATATATATATATATATATATATATATATATATATATATATATATATATATATATATATATATATATATATAATGATCTTAATACATAACTAAGTAGATAAAGTTGCTCGATTACGATTATATGTTTTAATGTATATACAAATAATATAGGTTCGTGAATCGAAGGCCAACCTCATAATTGTTAAATGGTGTTATATGTATTTTTACTACAAAATACATTAGGTGAGTATATAGTTCCCTTTTAACTCTAAATATTTTGGGCTGAGAATACATGCGTTGTTTTTATAAATGATTTATGTTATGGACACAAGTGATCAAAAATATAAATTCTACGTTGAGTTGTACCATGGCATATCTCTTTATACTTGGTAGCTAATATTTACGTGAGGAGCGTAAACGCGAATCCTGTTGATAGATCTATCGGGCCTGACAACCCCAACCGGGCTGGACGACCAGTTTTTAACGGTTGCACAGTACTTCGTTTCGTTACTACACTTGGTACGGTGTAGGGTTTATTTAAGAATATGCTGCTGTGATTTAGATGTTAAGTATGGTTACCAAGTGCTCAACGACTTTTCATACACGAGGAGTGTATTATGTATAAACATGAAATCTTGTGGTCCATAGTTATAACGCTGCTAGCATCAAACCTATATATCTCACCAACTTTATGTTGACGTTTTAAAGCATGTTTATTCTCAGGTACGAATTAAGTCTTCCGCTGTGCATTTGCTCATACTAAAGACATTACTTGGAGTCGATCATCGCAATGGAACCAAATGTTGAAGATATCGTCCGGATGGATAAGGACGGGTCTTTACAAGCTATCTTTTGTAAATATACTTATATTGTTTTATGTATATAAATCCTTTAAAAGTGATAAAATACATATCTATGTTGGGATTTAACAAGTTTGATAATACTTAAAACCTTTTAAGAATTTTATTAAAGCGGAAGCATGTTAGTTACATTTTAGAACTTGTATATCTTTAAACCATTTTAAAGTTAAACCCCATGGATCAAGTTGTGAACAAATATGCTTACAAACTAAGTAGAAAGTTAAGATGTTTATACCTCCTTAAAACAAGTTTAAGGGCTGCAAAATGCTTGGATGATGATGAAGGAAATGAAGAAGCAAAGCACCAAAACACCCTTGCTTTGTTATAAACCTTGTACACCTTGAAACCTAGCTTGAAAACCCTCTTTTCTGCCCTTGAGAAAACCGAACAGCAGCAGCAGAATTTGAGCTGAAATGTTTGATGAAATTGATGACTTAAAAGCTTCTAACTTGAAGCCTCAAGTGTAGTATACCCCAAGCTTTGAATCACCAACACTTTCCTTGAATTAGTTAGGATTTTAAGACACTTATTAAGCTAGAAACCAAGCAAGAAACCTCCTCAAAACAGCTCACAAATTTCGGCCAGAATAGTAGCTGAAAAGTTAAGAGAGTTTTCTTGAACTTTTAAGTGGAATCCTTGGTCAAATTACTTGGTTGTTGTGTCTAGCATGCACTTAAGAACTTGTGTATATAGGAAGTAACAAAAGTGAGCATGTGTGGTCTTCTCTTGGAGTCCCAAATCAGCCCACTACACATATATATATGTTTTATATATATATACATGTAAGTTCATAAAAGTTTATAAATTTTTATAAACTTATGTATTGATTTGTTACTTATACATTTTTTTTATAAAACCTTTTATAAAATATAACACAACATAATCATTTAAACCTATAAACAATTATATATAAATTATACAAATAATTTATCTCAAGTGAAATTTCTTTAGAAAACCGATTTTCTAAAGTTCAAGTGTCGCGTATTTATTTAACAATCCATTCGTTAAGATTAAATACATATAAGGTGTCGATAAGCTTGTTATTGGGTATGACCCGACTTGGATCATAACACATTAGCCACATTAATTTAATATCTCTCTCGGGCATATGAAATACCTTCAATCTCCCACTTGCACGAGAAACGTAAGAAATTAATGCAAGTGACGGATACCACCTAACGACCGTCCATCACCCCCAATATGTTATGACTTTGTGCCATTCAATAACATCATCCTTTTCGAGTTCCCATCTCGAATATGAATAGGTGAATCTTTCATTATATCCTTTCATCCTAGATGTCATGTCAAATCCAAGAGATACAGAGTGACCACTCTCTTATAGATTTAACTTTATCAGGCCTTAGACATCTGACTCTCAACGAATAAGAGGGACAAATTCCATCTTGACTACATACGTCCTAGATACATACTTTGCATTATACCTGAGCTCTTCCTTATGTACTACCATATTTCAGAATAGCGAAGGAAAGAATCAAGGCATGATACTCGGTGAATATCCGAACCCAATATGTATCTCAGGTCAGAGGATACAATGATATTCGCCTTTACTCAAGATTACATGTGATCAACCACAAAGGCTCTATACAGTAATTCTTGAGAGCGGGTCTTCCAATATTTGTTTCCCACAAATATCTATGAAGCTTGGTTGCAACCTTGCCCCACATTCAACCTATGAATGTATACCAATCCGAGTTCATAATAGTCTAAACCTCACACTTGTTCCCACAAATGTGATCGACTACGGAAATTTAGAATAATTGCTTATTCATGGATGAAATATGCAAAATAGGAACATAACTCAAATAAATTAACACCATAGTTATATTAATGAGTTTGAATAATTTCGTTCCGGTACAATACTTAAAACAGATCATAACCAATCACTAGAATATCGAAGCCCTAATGCACTAACATGCCCTTCATGTTTTGCTCCATGTAAGAGCTTCGTGAGTGGATCCGCTATATTAAGATCTGTGTGAATCTTGCGAATACATATCTTTCCTTTTTCAACTTCATCCCTTATGTAGTTGAATCTCCGCTCAATGTGACGGGTCTTTTGGTGAGCACGAGGTTCCTTGATTTGGGCAATCGCACCCTCGTTGTCACAAAAGATCTCAAGAGGGTCCTGAATGGAAGGGACCACTCCTAAGTCGTCGATGAATTTCTTTATCCATGCAGCTTCCTGTGCTGCCAATGAGGCGGCAATGTACTCCGACTCTGTAGTGGATAACGCAACAACATCCTGTTTTGAGCTCTTCCAAGAGACTGCACCACCATTTAACATGAAGACATAACCGGATTGTGATCGAGAGTCATCTCGATCAGTTTGGAAACTCGCGTCCACGTAACCTTTTACAGCGAGTTCCTCCTCACCAGACCCGTATATTAGAAACATATCCTTAGTCCTTCTAAGGTATTTCAATATACTTTTAACAGCAATCCAATGACTATTTCCTGGGTTGTTCTGGTATCTACTTGTCAAGCTTAGAGCGCATGACACATCCGGTCTAGTACATATCATTGCATACATGATAGACCCAATAGCAGATGCGTATGGGACTTTCTTCATTTTCTCTTGTTCATCTTTCGTGGTGGGACACTGAGATGAACTGAGACTGGTTCCTCTTTGAATAGGTACCAAACCTTTCTTAGAGTTTTCCATCTTGAACCTTTTCAAGATTTTATCAATGTATGTACTTTGACTTAAACCTATCAATCTCTTGGATCTATTCCTATAGATCCCTATCCCCAATATATATTGTGCATCTCCAAGATCCTTAATGGAGAAGCAACTCTTTAGCCAAGTTTTGACTCCTTGCATTGTGGTAATATCATTCCCAAATAATAATATATCATCCACATATAGTACAAGGAATATGATAGTGCTCCCACTAGCTTTCTTATATACACAAGCTTCATCACCATTTTTAATGAAGCCAAATTTCTCGACTTCCTCATTAAAACGATGATTCCACATTCTAGATGCTTGTTTCAATCCGTAGATTGATTTCTTTAACTTGCATACCCTTTTAGGATATTTTGGATCAACAAAACCTTCAGGTTGGACCATATAGACATCTTCCATAAGATATCCATTTAGGAAAGCGGTTTTGACATCCATTTGCCATATTTCATAGTCGTAGTGAGCAGCAATGGCAAATAATATCCTAATAGACTTTAGCATTGCCACTGGCGAGAAAGTTTCATCATAATCAACCCCTTGAGTTTGAGTGAAACCTTTTGCTACAAGTCTAGCTTTATATGTATCCAAGTTTCCATGTATGTCGGTTTTCTTCTTGAAAAGCCATTTGCAATCAACTAGCTTAGAGCTAGGAGGTTGCTCAACAAGTTCCCACACTTGGTTTTCATACATGGATTGCATCTCGGCGTCCATGGCATCCTGCCATTTATCTTTATCAATCCTTGATAAAGCATCTTGGTAGTTTGTTGGTTCATCCAAATCAACCGTATGGCAACCATCTATGAGAAACCCATATCTCTCAGGAGGATTGCTAATCCTACCAGATCTACGAATGTCTTGTGTATTTTGATCATCCATTTGATCACTATCAACATTTTCATGTTGAGTGCTAGTGTTAACCAATTGTGTATCATCTACTTGATCTTGAACCTCTTCAAGATCTATCTTCCTTTCACTATTTCCTTCCATTAGGAACTTAGTTTCAAGGAATTTCGCCTTCCGAGCAACAAATACATTCTGCTCGGATGGATCATAGAAATAGTATCCCATATCATCCTTGGGATATCCTATGAAGATACACTTCGTGGATCGAGCATTCAACTTATTAGGGACGTAACGCTTAGGATAAGCTTCACATCCCCATACCTTTAAGTATGATAGAGATGGAGGTTTGCCAAACCACATCTCGTGAGGAGTTCGTTCCACTTTCTTGGTTGGGGCCATATTTAAAATACGAGCCGCGGAGCTTAGACAATAACCCCAAAATGATAGAGGCAACGAGCTTCTTGCCATCATAGATCGAACCATATCCATTAGGGTTCGGTTCCTCCTTTCGGAAACTCCATTAAGTTGGGGTGTTCCGGGTGGAGTAAGTTGTGAGATAATCCCACAACTCCTAAGATGATCTTGGAAAGCATCGCTTAGGTATTCACCTCCTCTATCGGTACGAAGTACCTTAATTGTCTTGTTGAGTTGATTTTGTACTTCGTTTTGATATTCTTTGAATGCTTCAAAAGTTTCATCCTTGTGTCTTAATAAGTAGACATATCCGAAACGACTGAAGTCATCAATGAAAGTAACGAAGTATCTTTCACCATTCCTAGTCATGGGCTTAAAGGGTCCACATACATCCGAATGTATTAATCCCAATAAATCTTTAGCCCTTTCATAAGTCCCTTTGAAAGGTGCTTTGGTCATCTTGCCTTGTAAACAAGATTCACATACATCAAACGAATCCATTTCATTTGATTTCAAAAGTCCATCCTTTTCAAGTGTATGCATTCGGTTCTTGTTTATGTGACCAAGGCGACAATGCCATAAATAGGAATCACTCAAATCCCTTTTGAGTTTCTTGGTGCTTGTATGGTACATTGAGCTACTAGATGATGTGTCATCATGAACCAATTCATAAATTCCATTTGAAGGTGAAGCCTTGAAATAGAATACATTATCTAAATAAATATGGATATCATCATTAACAAAATTAAGATAAAAACCACATTGTTTCAAACGGGAAATGGAAATAATGTTTCGACATAAATCGGGTGCATACAAAACATCTTTCAAAATAAGTTCCAAACCACTTGGAAGCTTTAACACAAAGTCTCCTTGAGCCTTCACTTGCACTTTGGCCCCATTACCCATGTAGAGACTTGATGTTCCCGTTTGCTTGCTACTTCTTTTGAACCCCTGCAATGAATTGCAAATGTGAGTTCCACATCCAGTGTCTAATACCCATGTATTAGAAGAAGTAATACTAAGCTCTATATATACCATATATATATTACCTGAGGTTTGCCCTGCATCCCTCTTGTCCTTCAACTCCTTAAGATAGACTGGACAGTTTCGTTTCCAATGACCCATTTCACCGCAACCGAAACATGGGTCTTCCTTGGGGTTTGCCTTCTCGGCTACCTTTTGCTTCTTAGCCTTGTTCTTGGTTGGGGTAACCATCTTCCCCTTCCCTTTGCCTTGATGGGCGGGTCCTTTCCTCTTAGCCACCTTTGGCTTAGAGGTGTTACCTTTGGATCCACCTTGATCGATTGCTAACACGGGTAAAGCCCTTTTACCCATGCTAGTTTCCGCTGTTCTAAGCATACCGTGAAGCTCACCTATGCTCTTATCCATCCCATTCATATTGTAATTAATTACAAATTGATCAAACCTTTTTGATAGGGAGTTAAGGATAAGATCGGTGGCTAACTCATTAGATATGTTTAGGTTAAGACGGTTAGCACGATCGACAAGGCTTTTCATCTTAAGTACATAAGATGAAACCGATTGGGTATCGTCCATACGACAAGCATGTAGCGCCCGAACCGTTTCGAAGCGTTCGACACGCGCTTGTTGGAGGAACATCTCCTTCAATTGCGTTATCATGTCGTATGCACTATGATGCTCGAAATCCTTTTGGAGTTCGGGTATCATAGTCCCAAGCATTAAGCATGAGACTTGAAGGGAGTCGTGGCAATACTTATCGTAAGAGGCCATTGCCTCCACATCATTCTCATCCGGTTGATCGGGAATGGGGTCCTCAAGCACATACATTTTATCCTCTTGTTTGAGGACAATCCGAAGATTGCGGAACCAATCCATAAAGTTTGTATGGTTGAGTTTGTCTTTCTCTAAGAGAGACCTTAATGATAGGTGGTTCAGGTTAAGTGGTGCGTTTGGAATGTTGTTGTTGTTATTGGCGGCCATCTATAAAATTAACAAAGTTCGTTTAAGTATCGATTTTAATGTAACATTCAATACCCTTTTAAAATTTTAATTGACTTATTAAATATTAGAATCCAACGGTAAATCAAATTTCGGTTAGGTGACCTTTATCCCGTTATTTGATTTAGCTAGGTAGTCATTATATGACAATTGCAATCCTTTTGCAACTTCTAAGTTATGGGATCATGCAATCCTTTTGCATGGCATATATATCCCATCAACGCCTATTTGTTCCTCATGCTTCGGTGGCCCTAAGTTCATGATTCCCAAATCAAGTCGTCCCACTTGTGTAAACATGTAAATTCAACATACAAGTGGTTAGGTGACCTTTATCCCACAAGTGTGCGAAATTTACCTTATTGATATTAGTCCGCTCATGACGGTTAGGTGACCTTTATCCCGTCAAGAGTTTCTTAATATGTCTAAGTGTTTTCACAAAAGGATGGCGTTAAACTTGTTAAGCTTGTTTGTTAAAGGGATTTTGAGTTTTCGTTATTTCTAGTTTAGGAAAACATTTGCACCATACACCAACATGCATTTAGTGTATGGTTTATTTGAAAATCCATTTTCATGTTTTGTAATTAAGCCAATTACTTGATATAAACCATTTTATATGTATGATCCTTATCATGTTCTTAATAACCATTTATTAAGGTTCTCGGTTGCCTTTTAAATTTAACCATTTAAATTGCCGTTTTGCATGTACTTAGCACGTCTAATTTAACCAATTAAAATGTCGTTTTGCTAGTTGTTATCTTGTGATTAATTGTATCAACCAAACATACAAAACAATAATCATACAAACAACCACACATGAAAATAAGTATGTTCACAATCTAGCCATTTTGGTGGACATTTGTTTAGCCGAAAACAAATGTCACCGGGTAAGGGTTAATCATACAAAGTAGGAGATTACAATCTCCCACTTAACCTTGCATCCATATGCTCCTTGTGTTCTTGAAGTCTTCATGATCTTGTTCTTCATTTTTACAAAATATGTATCCTAATACATTTTTATCTAGAAAATGAAATACAACCTATTCTATTTTACATACCAAATGCAAAACAAATTACATAGCCAAAATAATAATTATTACATGCCAATTGAATGAATAATATTACATACCAAATGAATATAACAAATCAACCAAATATAGCATGCAATCAACACAAGGTCAAGGCTAGGATTGTGAACTTTAACATGCAACAAAATATGACCAAATGATAGAGCTCAAAACCCAATTTTGAACCCTAATAAATTCGGCCATAATGAAGTACCCACCCAAAACCAACAATTTTTGCATTCTTCTTTCATGCATGTACTTAGAATGCAAATATAGTGGGTTTAAAACAATAATTCGAAGCATATTTCAACAACTTCGGTTCTGATACCATTGTTGGGATTTAACAAGTTTGATAATACTTAAAACCTTTTAAGAATTTTATTAAAGCGGAAGCATGTTAGTTACATTTTAGAACTTGTATATCTTTAAACCATTTTAAAGTTAAACCCCATGGATCAAGTTGTGAACAAATATGCTTACAAACTAAGTAGAAAGTTAAGATGTTTATACCTCCTTAAAACAAGTTTAAGGGCTGCAAAATGCTTGGATGATGATGAAGGAAATGAAGAAGCAAAGCACCAAAACACCCTTGCTTTGTTATAAACCTTGTACACCTTGAAACCTAGCTTGAAAACCCTCTTTTCTGCCCTTGAGAAAACCGAACAGCAGCAGCAGAATTTGAGCTGAAATGTTTGATGAAATTGATGACTTAAAAGCTTCTAACTTGAAGCCTCAAGTGTAGTATACCCCAAGCTTTGAATCACCAACACTTTCCTTGAATTAGTTAGGATTTTAAGACACTTATTAAGCTAGAAACCAAGCAAGAAACCTCCTCAAAACAGCTCACAAATTTCGGCCAGAATAGTAGCTGAAAAGTTAAGAGAGTTTTCTTGAACTTTTAAGTGGAATCCTTGGTCAAATTACTTGGTTGTTGTGTCTAGCATGCACTTAAGAACTTGTGTATATAGGAAGTAACAAAAGTGAGCATGTGTGGTCTTCTCTTGGAGTCCCAAATCAGCCCACTACACATATATATATGTTTTATATATATACATGTAAGTTCATAAAAGTTTATAAATTTTTATAAACTTATGTATTGATTTGTTACTTATACATTTTTTTTATAAAACCTTTTATAAAATATAACACAACATAATCATTTAAACCTATAAACAATTATATATAAATTATACAAATAATTTATCTCAAGTGAAATTTCTTTAGAAAACCGATTTTCTAAAGTTCAAGTGTCGCGTATTTATTTAACAATCCATTCGTTAAGATTAAATACATATAAGGTGTCGATAAGCTTGTTATTGGGTATGACCCGACTTGGATCATAACACATTAGCCACATTAATTTAATATGTCTCTCGGGCATATGAAATACCTTCAATCTATATGATACATGTATAAGCATTATAAGTTTTAAGTATTTAAGTCGAAGAACGTCACATATAGTTATCGTTTTGAAAACTTAAGTTAGTAGTCTCAAAATATACTTATAACTCATTGTTATTAGTACACAATGAGATGTTAAAACATTCTTAGATCATGTTAAATATATAAAAATACATATATATACACAAACGTATAATTATCGTATGTTATATAGTTCGTGATATCATCGGTCAAATTGGACGGTCAAACGTTGTGTAAAACTCTTTTCAAAAACATAAGTATCAACAATTTAGATTGCTTATCATGTTGGTAAGGTTTAATTTATGTAAATATTAATCTTATAAGTGTAAAACGATCGGAAAAATCCGGGTCGTTACAGTACCTACCCGTTAAATAAATTTCGTCCCGAAATTTTAAAGTTGTACCTATTTTGCGTTCTCGAGAAACAAATGTGGGTACATTTGTTTCATCTGATCCTCTCATTCCCAAGTAAACTCGGGACCTCTTCGAGCATTCCAATGAACCTTAACGATTGGTATGTTGCTCTGCTTGAGCCGTTTAACTTCACGGTCCATGATTTCGACTGGTTCTTCTATGAATTGTAGTTTCTCATCGACTTGGATTTCTTCAAGAGGAATGGTGAGATCTTCCTTTGCAAGACATTTCTTGAGGTTTGAGACGTGAAATGAATTATGTATTCCGGCGAGTTATTGTGGTAACTCAAGTCGATAAGCTACCGGTCCGATGCGTTCGATGATCTTGAACGGGCCTACATACCTTGGGTTCAGTTTACCCCTTTTTCCAAAACGTATTACACCTTTCCAAGGTGACACCTTTAGCATAACCATGTCACCGATCTGAAACTCTAATGCTTTCCTTCGGACATCCGCGTAGCTCTTTTGGCGACTACGGGTTGTTTTCAATCTCTCCTTGATTTGTACTATCTTCTCAGTCATTTCGTGTATGATCTCGGGACCAGTTAATTGTCGATTTCCTATTTCATTCCAACGGATAGGGGATCTACACTTCCTTCCATACAGTGCTTCAAATGGTGCAGCTTTAATGCTCGCATGATAACTGTTATTATACGAGAATTCTGCTAATGGTAGATACTTATCCCATCCGTTCCCAAAATCGATCACACATGCCCTGAGCATGTCTTCAAGAGTCTGAATTGTTCTTTCACTCTGCCCGTCAGTTTGTGGATGATATGCGGTGCTCATATCTAAACGAGTTCCCAGGGCCTCCTGTAGTGATTGCCAAAACTTTGATGTAAATCTACTATCACGATCGGATATAATGGAAATAGGTATTCCATGCCTTGAAACAATTTCCTTTATGTATAATCGTAATAGTTTTTCCATTCTATATGTTTCCTTTATAGGCAATAAATGTGCAGATTTGGTGAGACGATCAACTATTACCCAAATGGTGTCATAACCCCAGGCAGTCTTAGGTAACTTTGTGATGAAATCCATGGTAATACCATCCCATTTTCATTATGGGATTTTTGGTTGTTGAAGTAACCCTGATGGCTTCTGGTGTTCTGCTTTGACTTTGGAACAAGTTAAACATTCCCCAACATATGTTGCAACATCTGTCTTTAAATTAGGCCACCAATAATGCGTCTTAAGATCTTGATACATCTTTCCAACTCCAGGATGTATCGAGTATCTTGTCTTATGTGCCTCGTTCAATATCAACTTCCTTAATCCACCCAACTTTGGTACCCAAATAAGGTTTGCAAAATATCGAATTCCGTCTTCCCGTATAACGAGTTGTTTCCCATACTTCTTCATTATTTCATTTCCTATGTTTTCTTTAGTAAGAGCTTCTCGTTGAGCCTCTTTGATTTATGAGTTGAGATTCATGCGAATTTTTATGTTCATCGCTCGTACTCGAATTGGTTCCCGTTCCTTTCTGCTTAGAGCGTTGGCCACTACATTCGCTTTCCCGGGATGATAGCGAATCTCACAATCATAGTCGTTTATCAGCTCGAACCACCTACGTTGCCTCATGTTCAGCTGTTTCTGATCAAAAATATGTTGTAGGCTTTTATGATCAGTAAACACAGTGCATTTAACCCCATATAAATAGTGTCTCTATATCTTCAATGCAAACACTACTGCTCCCAATTCTAAATCATGCGTCGTATAATTCCGCTCGTGAATCTTCAATTTTCGGGATGCGTATGCTATAACTTTCTTCCTTTGCATAAGGACGCAACCAAAACCTTGTCGCGAAGCGTCACAATATATCTCAAAATCACCGTTCCCTTCAGGTAACGATAAAATAGGTGCTGTAGTCAACTTCTTCTTCAGTAATTGAAATGCACTTTCCTGCTCAGAAGTCCATTCGTACTTCTTCCCTTTTTGCATTAACGCTGTTAATGGTTTAGCTATTCGGGAAAAATCTTGAATAAACCTTCTATAATAACCAACTAAACCCAAAAATTGGCGTATCTGCGTTGGTGTCTTAGGAGTCTCCCATTTTTCAATGGCCTCAATTTTAGCTGGATCAACCTGAATTCCTTTGCTACTAACAACGTGGCCAAGAAATTGCACTTCTTTCAACCAAAATGCATACTTATAAAATTTGGCGTATAACTGTTCTTTTCTTAACAATTCTAATACCAACCTTAAATGCTGTTCATGCTCTTGCTCACTCTTGAAATAGATAAGAATATCGTCAATGAAAACGATAACAAACTTATCTAAATACGGACTACAAACTCGATTCATGAGGTCCATGAATACAGCTGGCGCATTAGTCAACCCAAACGGCATAACCAAAAATTCGTAATGACCATAACGTGTCTGAAAAGCAGTTTTCGGAATATCTTCTTCTTTGACACGTAATTGATGATAGCCCGATCTTAAGTCGATTTTCGAGTACACACATGATCCTTGCAGTTGATCAAATAAGTCGTCAATTCTCGGTAGTGGATACCGATTCTTGATAGTTAACTTATTTAATTCACGATAATCTATACACATCCTAAAAGATCCATCTTTCTTCTTGACGAATAAAATCGGAGCTCCCTACGGTGAAGTACTTGGTCGTATGAATCCACGGTCCAGTAATTCTTTTAACTGACTCTGAAGTTCTTTTAACTCAGTCGGTGCAAGTCTATATGGAGCACGAGCCACTGGTGCAGCTCCTGGTACTAGATCTATTTGAAATTCTATAGATCTAAATGGAGGTAATCCCGACAACTCTTCAGGAAAGACTTCAGGAAAATCTCTTGCCACAGGCACGCCATTGATGCTCTTCACTTTTTCCTTCGTTTTGACTTTATTAACATGTGCTAAGATAGCATAACACCCTTTCTTCAAGCACTTTTGAGCTTTCAAACAACTAATGAGTTTTAGCTTTGAGTTACCCTTCTCTCCATAAATCATTACTGGCGTTTTATCCTTACGAGGAATGCGAATTGCCTTCTTGGCACACACAACTTCAGCTCCTATTTTGGACATCCAGTCCATGCCGACTATTACATCAAAACTTCCTAATTCTACGGGTATCAAATCAATCTTAAATATTTCTCCGGCTAAATTTATTTTACAATCACGGTAAATTTTATCGGATTTAATTAGTTTACCATTAGCTAACTCAATCATGTACTTAGCATCTAGAGGTAATGATGAACAATTCAATTTAGCGTAAAAGTCTCTACTCACGTAACTTCTATCGGCACCAGTATCAAATATAATAGATGCGGATAAGTTATTAATGGTAAACGTACCCGTAACAAGCTCCGGGTCTTCACACGCCTCTCTAGCATTAATAACAAATGCTCTTCCACGTGTAGATCCATTATTCTTCTATGGATTCGGACACTGGCTCTTATAATGACCCTGTTTCCCACACCCATAATAGGTAACAGTGGCCAAGGCAGTTCTATTTGCATTAGTGGCAGGAGTCTTGGTGCCATTTGTATTTGTAACAGGAATCCGACAATCTTCAGCAAGATGACCCCTTCGATTACAATTTTCGCACACCACATTACAATAACCAGAGTGATGTTTGTAGCATCTATTACATAAAGGATTTCGTCCTTTGTAACCTGAGTTCGAACCGCTACCCGCACCTTGCATGGTTTCTTGTTTCTTGTTGGATTGTTGATGATTACCTTCCCACTTTCTTTTGTTTCCCGATGTCTTGACATCGGTTTTCTTATCCAGAATAATCTGGTCCATCAACTCGTTCGCCATGGTGATGGCTTCGTGAATAGTCTTGGGTTTTGATGCTGTAACATTTGCTTTGACATTTTTAGGCAAACCATCTTTGTACAGTTCTATCTTTCGTTCTTCGGTTGGTACCAATTCGGGACATAGCAAAGCTAATTCCATGAATCGCTGATTGTAGTTGGTGAGTTCAGTACCAACAACTTTCAGGCTTCGTAATTCAGCTTCCAACTTCCTAACCTCGTTCCTTGGACAATACTCGTTGATTAGCATTGTTTTAAATTCTTCCCAGGGAGTATCATAAGCTACATCTCCTCCTACGGCCTTCACATAGTTTTTCCACCATGTGAGTGCACTATCTTGTAAGGTGCACAATGCATACTTGGTCATGTCCTTCTCAATACAACCACTAATTTTAAACACAGACTCAATCTTTTCGATCCACCGGGTTAAACCGACTGGTCCTTCTGTTCTACTGAATGATGAGGGCTTGCAACCTTGAAAAGTTTTGTAAGTACATCCCACACGAGGATTTGGGTTAACTGCAGCACCTCTCGTAGCCTTGACCCATAACATTCTGTCGTCCACTCGCTGATTGATGAGTTCCTCGATTTCTTGTTCCGTCATTCGGTTCAATCGCGCCATAATCTTCAATAAGAATGAAAAAAAATAATTATTCACATGGAATATTATAGATGTAGTATGTATTTACAGTACATCGTAGCTTATTAATAATATGAACCAGTTATTATTATAAAAGCCTTTTCTTCTTATTAGCGTTTTATAATTATATCTAGGGTAGTACCTACCCGTTAAAGTTCATACTTAATAGCTTAGTACAGAAATCAATTACTATCACCCAAATAATACTCAACCATGGAAAATTATTGCATTTCACACATCACTATTTTACATATGCTTATCTTACATCAAACATTAAGCAAACCACACTAGTAATATTATACAAAATGTTATATGATCACATGGTTTAAAACAACAGCGCATCATTTAACCCAAAACGTTTGTGTTCAAAGAAATCGCTTATAGGTTATCTTGACTGTCTCCCTGCGTTTTGGCAGAGGGGCTGAAGAACTGGATGCCGGGGTAGAACTAATAGGAATAGCGGGAATAGGGGTGGAAGTGTCTGGTGGAGTTGGTGCCACAACATCCTCACTAAACTTGGGATTTGGATTTTCCAATTCAGTAGCCTTTCGTTTCTTTCCTCTTTCAAACTTGTCTTTCGCAATTTCCTGTATTTCTTCCTCCTCAGGATCACTTTCCAGTTCCTCTTCAATTGATTCATCCTAAAATTGTTAGTCTTCCCCAAAGGTATCGTTTTCATCATCGGACAGGTTAATGACTGGAACACCATCTGAAGATTCTGGTTCGGAGTCGCTGAATGTGATAACAAGTTCTAAGCCAGACATCTATCACATAACAACTAGCACGTTAGTACCACATAATATTTACATATTAATTTTTTTTAACCAACAAGGATAAGCAATAGTTTTCGAAATCAAACACGGTCAAAGTCCAGACTCACTAATGCATCCTAACAAACTCGATAAGACATACTAATGCAAATTTTCTGGTTCTCTAAGACCAACGCTCCGATACCACATGTCATAACCCGACCTTAACCATAAGGACGAATACAATAACATATGATTTCATCGTGAGGTATTGACCTCTATATGCGACATTTTTCAAAAACTGCATTCGTTTTTACAATACAAACCATAGCTTTTATTACAAATACAAGGTTTAAACAACTTAATAATGATTATCGTTTAGCGATAATCTTAGACTTACAAACTTTACATGTGATAATAACAATACGACTTCCAACATATTTTACATTACAAATCCTCCGATATGCAGTTTTATTTTTGACACAAATATGCATACTCAAGATCTTGCTTAAATTCAACATGTTGCAGCGGAAGCTTTTAGTTATCACCTGAGAATAAACATGCTTAAAACGTCAACATAAAGTTGGTGAGATATAGGTTTAATGCCGGCAGCGTTATAAATATAGACCACAAGATTTCATATATAAACGTTTTAATAAAAATATTCTAAGTTGTTGAGAACTTGATAACCATACTTAACATTTAATCAACGTCGCATATTCCCTTTATTATGAAATCTTACTACACCGTACCAAGTGTAGTCACCGAAACGAAGTACTGTGCAACCGTTGAATACTGGTCATCCAGTCCGATTGGGGTTGTCAGGCCCAATAGATCTATCAACAGGATTCGCGTTTACAATACCTCATGTAAATAATAGTTACCAAGTTACAGGGAAGTATGCCAGTGGTACAACTCAACGTAGAATATATATTTTTAATCACTTGTGTCCATAACGTAAATCATAAAATGCATGTATTCTCATCCCGAAATATTTAGAGTTTAAAAGTGGGACTATATACTCACGTTTTGCCTTGAAGGTAATAAACACGACTTGGTCTCCGATTGATATCACAAACCTAACCATATATATAATATATCAACATATTTTCTTTTCAAGTAATCGTTACATATATATATATATATATATATATATATATATATATATATATATATATATATATATATATACTTTTAATACTTTTAATATTTTCTTAGTCCGTAGTTAGCAGTCCGATGTTAGTGGTCCACAATTAGTTGCTTAAATAAAATAAATAAAGACCCCATCGTATTTGTATTGATTAGAATTAATCTCGACCCATGGTACCATGTTGTCAAGTGACGTGTTGCGTATATAAAGTACCGTGTTGTCAAATGACGTGTTGCGTACAATCATGAGGTCTTATGATTAATCTTCTCGTGTTGTTTACGGGTGGTCCTGAAATATATAAAATCAAATCATAAGTAAATATATATGAAATATCATATTAATTAGAAAATATATGATTAATTTAATTTTTCTCCAAATATTTTCGTAGCTAAACTAGCTTCGGATACCCGATCTTGTTTTAGTCGTAGTTTCTTCATTACAACTCCGTTTTTGTTGGTTCAACTTGCCACTTCCTTAGATCGAGTCAAATTTTAAGAATATGAACTGATAATACCTTAGTTTATATTCGAAATCACAGGTTATAGGTCAAACTTTGGTGAAACTTATGAAAGTGATCATTTTCCATCATAAAAACAACATTTAATGATCATTTTTCTAAAAATACTTACACTTTGAGTTAAACCACAAAATTTTTATGTGTTAACATATTCATAAGAAATATCATTTTTCTAGAACATGAACTTCCAATTCAAAGTTCAAGATAGTTTTTATTTATCCAACCCAAAACAGCCCCCGGTTGCACTCCGACGACGTAGATTCAGTTTTTAAGGTGGTCTTTGTAAAACCAAGTTATATCTTGTTAAGTTAGCATATCATTATAATATATTACAGGTCTTGAAGTGTTTTAAAAGTCAAGTTAGAAGGATCTATTTAGTTTGTGAACAAGTTTGAAATCATTCAAACTATGTTCTTGTTGTTAAAATTTTATACCACAAAATAAGATAGCTATATGAATATGAATTGAATAAGATTATGAATAAGGTTACTACCTCAAGTTACTTAGACAAAGTTACTGTAAGATATGAGAAAAATCCTAGAATCAAAAGAGTGGTGGAGTTGGATTGAAAGGTTGGAAGTAAACTTGTTTACTTGGAAGGATTTTTGAAGTGTTCTTGAATGGATTTTCTTATGATGATTAAGGGTTGTTTTTGAAGCTAGATCTTCATGGTTATTTGCTGAGATTGTGAAGAAAACTTAAGGTTCCTAAGAGTGTGTTTTTGGTTAGAGAAAATGTGTAGTAAAAATGAAAATGGAATGGAGTATAAATGGTGGTGAAAAGATGTATAAATTTGTAATATTGTGCAAAAGTCTTGTAATATGCCAAATTGATTAATCATGCATGCTAAGATCCAAAATTGGCTGACTCATGGCTGCTAATAAAGTGATTGTGATGTGTATATATCAATAGTAAATACGTATAGAAGCTGGGTATGATACGGGTACATATACCCTAGATATACGTATAAAAATCTTGAGAAAAAGGAACGAGGATTCAAATATAGCTATCTTTTGTAAATATACTTATATTGTTTTATGTATATAAATCCTTTAAAAGTGATAAAATACATATCTATACGATACATGTATAAGCATTATAAGTTTTAAGTATTTAAGTCGAAGAACGTCACATATAGTTATCGTTTTGAAAACTTAAGTTAGTAGTCTCAAAATATACTTATAACTCATTGTTATTAGTACACAATGAGATGTTAAAACATTCTTAGATCATGTTAAATATATAAAAATACATATATATACACAAACGTATAATTATCGTATGTTATATAGTTCGTGATATCATCGGTCAAATTGGACGGTCAAACGTTGTGTAAAACTCTTTTCAAAAACATAAGTCTCAACAATTTAGATTGCTTATCATGTTGGTAAGGTTTAATTTATGTAAATATTAATCTTATAAGTGTAAAACAATCGGAAAAATCCTGGTCGTTACAGTTCGTGAATCATCGGGGACAGTCGAAGGTCACATGAATATATGAAAATAGTTCAAACTTTTTGAGACTCAACTTTACAGACTTTGCTTATCATCTCGAAATCATATAAAGATTAAGTTTAAATTTGGTCGGAAATTTTCGGGTCGTCACAGTATCTACCCGTTAAATAAATTTCGTTCCGAAATTTGATCGAGGTCGTCATGGCTAACAATAAGAATGTTTTTATAACAAATTTGAGTTGACAATTAGAGTTTTATCATCATTGTGTAATATGGATAAAACTATTTGGTTACTCGAAGCGTACGATTGAAGCTATCACAAAAGAATGAAATGAGTAAATGCAGATTCTCCTTAACCAGTGACGTAGTCATGGTTGATTTCCGAAAATCAAGGAATTTAAAGAAAATCTTCGAAATCTATAAGATTTGATTCTTCAGTGAATAAGGAAATTAAGATCTCTAAAATTAAATACGGTGATCTGCCTCGATTACTCTGTCTGATATCTCCATTATAATTTAAGCTCTTTTGTTCCATTATTCTCACCATTCCTATACTTTCTTTCTTAATTCTTACCTCCAAACGATTGTGAAAATGCTTAATCCCGTTCTAATCCTTGATATTTTCCTAATTATCATTTCTGTCATCTTTCTTTTCGATCTTCCTCCAGAAGAATCTGTTTACTTCTACTATTACCTTGGGGTGATACTATTCTTAATTATACTGTGTCTTTATATTGCTATTCATATTAATATCCACGGTTTGTAATCTCCGTGTTGTTATTGGGCTTTATATTTTCTCTTATATTTTGGAGCTCTTTTGCCATTTTATTCTCTTCTCGACCTCTAGTAAAGCGTGTAATGGTCCAGAATTCGTAAGTATGGAGTTTCGAATGAACTTAATGTTCTAAACGAGAAAGAACATAATAGCACGATTTGATTTGTCAAATTACCAGAATCACTGAGAATAGAACTATCAAGAATATATTTTCTTGATATGTTCAGAAGTTAATTAGAATGAAAGAATTATGTAACATGACACGTGATGACGTTATAATCTGTGAATCAACATGTTCCATTTAGAAACTCGGCATGACTTATTGTAATATAATCACATTGATCAAGTGTCATTATATTATACTAACTCATGCATCAGTTCCCAACATTACTTCAATAAAATTCATATTTTAAGCTCGAAAGTTTACAGAATATAGAAACTAACAGATTCTATATGATGTAACACTGATAGCACGAAGAGATTAATAATTTCAGATAAGAATAGTTATAAAAATATCTTCAGAAATATGGAGGATATTTATAATTAAAGATACGATTATATCTTGGAATTTCTAATATCGAAGGATGGTGAAGAAAATTTGTCCGCAAGAGTTTGGAGTCAGAAGCAAGGTATTCGCTAAAGATTTCATCAGAAACAGAATCATCAGGATTCTTAATGTACAAGTTTAGTCGTTGTGATTTGTTCAGAGACTCCTTCGTAGTTTGCTCAATCAGTTTTTCAGTACCAAATTTTCTATCGAGCGTTCCCAACATTCCACTCTTTATTATCAAACTTTTGGCCGTTTAGACCATCTACGATTTTACTGTTTCCTCTGCATTTAATGCTACCATATCTGAATCATTGGTTATCAATTCAAGGTGGTTTCAAGAGAATTGTGTTTTTAGATGATTAAACGCTGATGGTAATATGGTGGAATATAAAAGGTTCTCCGGTAACAATAAAAGAGCACATATATATCAAAGTTACAATAAGGTTGTTTTGAACGAAAAGTCGAAGTTGACTTGCTGGAGCTTTGACAAAATTGGCTACTTTGAAGAGGGATTGTAAAGTTATTTTCGGTAATAACAACGCCAAAGGAGCTAGCACAGATACGTGTTAAACATTTACTCAGGTTCCAAGTGTTTTCAAGTGCATAACTATATGCATCAATCTTTTCTTCCGTAGATGAAATGCGGTTGGTTCATTCTCTCGATTGAGGTGTTTTCAAGAATCATGAAAGATTTGAACGCAGATTGTAATTGTCAAGATGCAAATGAGGTTTAAAATGAAATCAAGTGGCAAACTTGAAGAATTGTTTAGTTTCATATGTTATAATCAATATTTTAATTCATTTTAATTGTCCAATGTTGGTAGTCCACAGTTAGCAATATATAATATTCGAATTAATTAATACGTGTTGTGACCTGTGTAAATGTCTCAGACTCGATCACAACTCAAAGTATATATATTATTATAGAATCAACCTCAACCCTGTATAGCTAACTCCAGCATTACTGCATATAGAGTGTCTATGGTTATTCCAAATAATATATATAGATGCGTCGATATGATATGTCAAAACCTTGTATACGTGTCCCGATATTTAAATGCGTAAATAACAGTATTTAAATGATGATAAATAAAGTGCGTAAAATAAATAACAGAAATTAAATGATGATAAATAAAATGGCAAGAATATAAATTGCGATAAATAAACTGCGATAAATAAATTGCGATAATAAAATGTAATAAGGAATTAACAGTTAGCTAGGATTTTGTTAGCGTGGATTCTTAACAAAATTTCTCATAGTTAATTTGTTTGTTTCTAACAAATTTTATTTTTGTCCAATGTTTTCTTCATTATGCCACTTGTTGGATTCTGGTAAGTCAAAATCCAAATATGAAATTGAATGAAAATTGTTATTCTGTGGTGAACGGATACGTATATCTTGTGGATGTAAGTAGGATAGTAAATGACTGTTGAATCAGATTCGAAGAATGTACAGTGTAACTTTTTAACGTGAAATCTAAATATTTCTCGGGTATTACCTACTCGTTAAAATATATTCACCATTAACAATTTGTACAAAAGAGTTTTCAATTACAATCTTTGTGAAAACATATATACATATATATTTTCTTCAGATGTAACCATGTATTTAATGAGTCAATATGATATTAAACTCATTTAATTTACCGTTAGAAAAAGAATATATAATCTCTAAAACATTAGAGATTACATAATCGCCATGTCGAACGAAGATAAATGATGTAGAACGATGATTATACTCGAGATACAGAATAAGATGTTGAGGCATGGATTGTTGATGGCACTGGTGCTGTTATTGATGATACTGTTGGTGCCGGTGATGTTGCTGAAGCTGGTAAATTTTACACCATATTCTCCAAATTGATTACTCGAGCGCGAAGTTCGTTGACTTCTTCTATTATTCCGGGATGATTGTCGGTCGGAACTAGTGGATG
Source organism: Rutidosis leptorrhynchoides (assembly GCF_046630445.1). Lineage (NCBI taxonomy): Eukaryota > Viridiplantae > Streptophyta > Magnoliopsida > Asterales > Asteraceae > Rutidosis > Rutidosis leptorrhynchoides. The sequence continues at coordinate 126,285,459 of NC_092343.1, forward strand.
AATAAGGTTTAGAATTTTGGATAGAATATACTCGTGGTGAGGTATTCGGGAAATGAGGGTGAAAATAGTGTTTCAGACTGGTTCGCCGGTAAGTGCTTCAGGTTCTTCGCCAAGAGGTGAATTCGGTTGGTGGATGGAAGGGATCACCTTCTTCTTATCTCCAATGATTGAGGAGGTTACGAACTCATCAGATGAATTGGGGATGGCTGATTGGTTGACCCATTTTGGTTGCACTGCTTTCGGAGTTTAGGTGAGCATCCATGTCAGAATAGCTGTCGGATTTCGAGAAATTTGAACTAGTGACGAGTTCCATTTCATTCGATTGAATGAAGGATTTTTCGATATGAAATGATTATAGGATGTGGATTAGTACCCTGAAATACATAATTTACATATGCATATATAATACTAAAATCCCATAAGTTACGGAGGAATCTACGGAATCTGTCAGGCAAAGGTAACAATAACAGATACGCTAAGATATGAATTTTGTCTATACACTATTCATGCAATCAATGCAGTAAGATGTGTCTAGACTAAGAGTGATAAGTAAGTGATTCCCTAAGAATGATAAGCAGGTAATTTCGAAATGATAAGCAAAACTTTTGACATGCAGACACGGTCGAAGTCCAGACCCACTAATGCATCTAAACAACTATCAGTTAGACACACTAATGCAAGACCTGGTTCGCTAAGACCACCGCTTTGATACCAACTGAAAGGACCCATCCTAATCCATCTGGACGAATACATTACATTTGGTTACATCGCGAGGTACTTGACCTCTATATGATACATTTTACAAACATTGCATTCGATTTTAAAAAGACAAACTTTCATTTCATCAAAAGTTGACGGCATGCATATCATTTCATAATATATCCAACTATAATTGACTTAATAATAATCTTGATGAACTCGACGACTCGAATGCAACATCTTTTGAAATATGTCATGAATGACTGCAAGTAGTGTCTCTAAAATGAGCAAATGCACAGCGGAAGATTTCTTTCGTACCTGAGAATAAACATGCTTTCAAGTGTCAACCAAAAGGTTGGTGAGTTCATTAATTTAACATAAATAATCATTTCCATCATTTTAATAGACCACAAGATTTTTATTTCTCATAAATATACGTCCCATGCATAGAGACAAAAATAATCATTCATATGGTGAACACCTGGTAACCGACATTAACAAGATGCATATAAGAATATCCCCTATCATTCCGGGAAATCCTTCGGACATGATAAAAATGAATTCGAAGTACTAAAGCATCCGGTACTTTGGATGGGGTTCGTTAGGCCCAATAGATCTATCTTTAAGATTCGCGTCAATTAGTAGATCGGTTTACTAAATCTTAGTCTACCAAGCAAAAGGGGCATATTCGGCTTCGATCATTCACCCATATAATGTAGTTTTAATTACTTGTGTCTATTTCGTAAAACAGTTATAAAAGCGCATGTATTCTCAGTCCCAAAAATATATATTGCAAAAGCATTTAAAAAGGGAGCAAATGAAACTCACCTAATGTATTTTGTTGTAAAAATACATATGACTATATTGAACAATGCAGGGTTGACCTCGGATTCACGAACCTATATCATTTGTATATTTATATTAAAACATATAATCATAACTGAACAAATTTACTTATTATACCTTTAAATTAAATATTATGTATGGTTAATTTATGTATATATTCATAATAGTTAATATTTATATAGTATATTAATATATTTATATTTACATACTTACTTGTTTAATGTTATATTTAAAAATCGATAATTTGTTATTTCTAAGTATTTATATAAATAATATTCGTAGATTATATATATATATATATATATATATTTATAGTTATGTGGAATTTTAATATAATCATAGTATATGTAATAAATATATTTTATATACAAAATATTTATCTGCTTAAAATGATAGTGTTGATATCAATGATTTAATAATAATAATAACTTTATTAAAAATGATAATATTAATAATAATAATAGTGATATTGTTAATAATAATACTAATAGTTACAAAAGTGTTACTAATACTAATATTAATGAAAATAATGATAACTTGTATTATTTCCATAATAATAATTATAATAATCCTAACCACAATAATTCTTATATCAATATTAGCAATTCTAATAATAATAATTATATTAGTAATGATAATACTAATAATAATAATAATAATAATAATAGCTATAATAATAGTTTTAATAAAAATGATAGATTTAAAGAAATGAATCCCTTAGTAATTATAATAATCTCTAATAATAACAGTACTTATAATAATAATAATAATAATAATAATAATAATAATAATAATAATAATAATAATAATAATAATAATAATAATAATAATAATAATAATGATAATAATGATACTAACAATTGTAATTATAATGATAATACTAATAATATTTAGTGATGTTACTTGTTAATAACTAGAATGGTAATAATAGTAATAATCATATCATAAATTTTATCATAATAATAACAATTTATAATAACAATAACAATAATAATAAAAATAATAATAATAATAATAATAATAATAATAATAATAATAATAATAATAATAATAATAATAATAATAATAATAATAATAATAATAATAGAAATAAAAGTAATTGTGTATATCCTTAAAAGCTTTTCCAAAAAGAATTGCCCGAAACCGGGCTCGAACTCAGGACCTCTCAGTTAAACCCAAACACTCCAAACCATCCATCTGTCTGTTATCTTTCTGTTTTATAACGCAGCCTAATTTTATATAACTTTGATTTCTGTTTTCTTCTTAAATTTCCGAACTAATTAACTCTTTAAACTTATTTATCATCATCTTTTTCCTCCCAACGTAAATTAGTTTTAGGTATCTCGACCCAATACTAATTACAGCCCATCATCAACATCCTGTCTCGGCCCAACTACAAAAGGATACATAGTCCAATAGTAGGCCCAAGTTTATTGGTCCATTTAATTGATCCATCTATTTGAGTAATTTGATTCAAGACCCGATAACTTAATATCTCCGATGGATCGTGGTTTATCCCTAAACATCGACCATCACCATTCTTGTTTTTATGTGATCATCATCATCGTTCTCTATACATCCTACATCATCCGCGTATTCCGTTCATAAACATTATCATTTAACGATTTTAATAATAGTAAATATATAATAATAATGATTAATAATAACTATAATAATTATAGCTTTATCTTTAAACCAAAAGTGAGAGAGGTAGGGTTGTGTATCTAGTAATTATCGGCAAAAAAATAAGGAAGGACTTCACATAACAGTTCAAATCATTAACATCTATTAAATGGGTTTATTTGATGGTTTCATTCAAGGTGGTGCTTCAACGGAATAGAAACATAGTAACCTGCGATGTAGCAACAGAGATGATGGTTTTGTGGTGATGATGATGGGTATTTGTTTCAGTTTTAAACATGATTACAGAAGCATCGAAGCTGTAGCAGCCATAAGTGATTAAATGGTGGTTGTGGTGGTTAAACAGCAGCGGCATATAGTACTTTCTTCTTCATTAGATATGACAGCGAACAAGATGGTATCTTTTTGGTTATGTGGGTTTGACACCGTAAACAGCAACAGCCGTGAAGCAACTAGTAGCTAACATAATTGTGTTGGTTTATGGGTGTTTCTTGTGGTGATATGGTGATGATTGTTGACTGTTTTGGTGGTGTTTTGTATTCGAAGAGAAACAGAAAATAGTAGGCGTAGTAGTAGCATAATTTGTGAGAAGTTGTGAAGGTTGGATTGTAATCCGGTGGTCATGGTGGTGTTTGTTTGTTATTAAAACAGAAAAATAATCGAGTAAGTGGTTGATGTTGTGGTTTAGTTTCTATGGTTAACAGGAGGTGGTTAAATGGGTTTGTTTTGGGGTTGAACTCAAACAATAGGTGGTGTTGGGTGTTGAACCGGCGGCCGGTGGAAGGTGTCATGGAGAAGGTGATGTCGAGTGGTTTGATGGTTATGGATGACCAAGGTGGTTGATCAAGAATATGAGGAGGGTGATGGTTTTTCCATATATGATGTTGTATGCATTTATCTATATATTTATTGTAAGTGCAAACACGTAAAGTAGTTCATTGATAATATATTTCACGAGTTATACTGTGCGAATAGTAGAGCAGCCTATAATTTGGCATATACTTACCGACAGTTTAACACTGATGACTATATCGTGTCCATTGCTAAAAGTAAAAATATAAAACTGTTCCTAAAAATTCCAAATTTTTAATTTAAGTCCATCTATTTATTCTGGTCATTACCTGTTTGAAACCTGATCAAAAATGTTCGATAATTATTTATTTTCTGTTCTAATTTATATTTACGGAGTACTAATATATAATCTTAAAAAGGTAAAAATATTTTTAACAAATCTAAAATCTTCGTAATCAATTTACAGTCCAACTTTTATCTTAATCTTTCACATATATATATATTAGATCTATACGAACATTAACAAAATGTCATCCGAGTATCACAATTGTTTATTATTTAAGCTCGAAATTATTTATTCAATATACTATATATATATATATATATATATATATATATATATATATATATATATATATATATATATATATATATATATATATATATATATATATATATATATATATATATATATATATAGATTCATTTTAATAATAATCTTTATTATTTTGTTTATTATTTATATTCTTAATTCCAAAAATTTAATAGTTTATTAATGTTCATGTTATTATATATATTATACATATATTTATATACACATATTTATATATATCCACATATTTACAAGTAATGGTTCGTGAATCATCAGGGACAGTCGAAGGTCTTATCGACTCATCTTGGATTGTGAAAAGATGGGGATTTGGAAGTTTCTAGGGTGCGAAGGGTTTTGATAGATAGGAGTTTCTTTTGAAAGATCGATTTTAGTGATCCTTTCAGCTTTTTGTCAGGAATTTCATGGTGAGCATCCCTCTTTTTGACTGCCAGGAGTTTCTTTTCTCGAATCTTTTCCGGTTCTGCTCCTTTTCTTAGAACCTTTTTATTCATCAACAAATTTTTTTTTTCAACAAGCATCTTTTGCTTTTCTCTTCGAGGTCTCCTTTCATTGGCGGTCTTCTTTGATAATTAGCTCGGATGCTCGCATTTTTTTCTAATGCGGTTTTGCAAAGGGTTTTCCCGAAAAGAATGGTTTGTCGGGATTTATTTCTTTTATGAAGCGGATAGAATAGATAAGTAGAGGTGAATGAGTTTTTTGGAATGAAGATGGAAGCGAAAATGTGTAGCGAGGGTTGTTTTCGTCTTCACGAATAGCTGAGGTTCTAACTTAGTCATCCTCGTCAAAATGTGTGATTTCGAAATGTAGATCAAGAGCAAGTTCTGATTCCGAGATGTTAACATCGGCGCATTCAATGGAAGTATGGTGAAGCACTAAAAATGAGTGCTTATAAAGCCTTATTTGGGGGTGCCTCACAACAATTATAGCAGGTCGAATTGCGCCTTTCGTTATGCAATGCTCTTTTGGAAAGTTGGTTTGATTTTCGCAAAAAGTTTTCAACCTTGTTTTACCCTTTTGTCTATTTTGTAGCAAAAACTTTTTGATCTTTTATAGAATTTTATAATCCTTAGTGTTTTATAATTCGGAAAGTTTTAAATTTTATGAAAAATTTAGTTTTTTCTACATTTGAGGATTTTACAAGAATCGTTATGTGCAACATTTGCTATCCCACACTTTAAAATAACATTGTCCTCAATGTTAAGGATACGACGTATCCCACACTTTAGGTTTTAAAAGAGGCGTTGTGTTATAAAAAGTTTATGTTGGTGGGGTTGCCAATCCCACACTTAGTTTTTAAAGTGGTATAGTAGTTTGCGTATATTCTATTTGAAAAAGTGGTGAAGACATAGTACTCCTTTATGGTTTCAGGACGTGTAGTCAGATGGCGCGCTAATTATGGATTCTTCAATTCCTGTTCCGGTGTCATCCTCGTTTAAAGCGTCCTTGCAATTCCTGTGCTTCCATCTCGTACGGTCTCGATCGTTGTTTGTTTTGTGACATTTTATTCATGCAATTGTTATTCTAAACATCATACATACTAAAAACATAAAATAGTTATGCACGAAACCGGGCGTACAAGCATAAAGTTGTAGAGTAATAATAAATAATAATCTGAATATTCTAATATATAAATACAGTTATGGTTGAGGTGGTGGGTACAGAGGGGAATAGATTACGCTGGTGCGCGGCCTCGTCGGGTTTCTCAATGCGGACTGACCCTCGTCTGTCATCTCCTTGTCTGTGGTGAACAGTTTCGCCAATTCTTCCATGTTCACACCTGAGGATATCCTGAACTGTATCTCGTCCGACCGTGCAATCAACCCTGTAAGCGATGAGGTGCTTGTGTAAACCATAGGCCCTGTACGCCAACCCATGCCTTCCTATAAATCCCTACCCCTACCCCACTGTGGGTTAACATCCATACCATCTATACCCTGCGCAATCCCCTCAGTCCTATAACGGTGCGCCACCTGATCCCATACCGACTCCTGAGCATCGGTAGATGTATCTCTGTTAGTGTTCAAATGGGAGGTGTCGAATAGGTTATCGACAAAACCCGCAGCCCCTTTGCTCTGTGGAGGTGGAGGTGGAGGTGGATACGGGATGACTGTGTGCTGCGTGTAGTGATGCTGAGGTGGAGATGGATGTCCCGAATGCTAGTGGCTTGGGCCTGCTCCTCTAGGGTCCCTGTGGGATACTAATACCGGGTACTCATGAGGGTAAGGTGGAACATGGAGCTGCCTGCCCGCATAATGTGCAAAATGATCCAAATTCTGAAAGATCACATGCTGGGCAAACCAACTCTCGTGTCCTGGTAGATCCCCCATGTGGTAGTGGTATGGAGGAAACCGTGGCCTATCACCTTCCCCAACTGATGAGTGCCAGCGGGTGTCAGTGAGACGTCCCTGTGTGGTGGGATCATCCTCATCCCTTGGTTCCTGAGAACCTCGCCGCCTTCTACCATCTTTCGTCCTAGAATCAGGTCTGAACCCTTGCACTCTCACCCCCGGCACTATCCGGTCTTCAGAATCAGGTATATCTGGATAAGCTTGAATGATCAACTGTTCACCCTTAATACGAATGTATTCCCAAGTGTTCAGTATCTTATACCCTATTTCTTCTGACTCAGCCCCGATCTTATAATTAAACCGCTCTACATTCCCCAAAACACGCATCCGATGGAGGAGTTTAGTAACAATGCCCCCCAAAACTGGCACAACTGTCCTTGCTGAATTCTTCTCATTAGTAAAAGCCTGGGCCAGGAGATGTGCTACCTGCATATTTTGGTTGTGTATCATGGTGTGCATTAGGTGCATATCATTAATGGTAACATCGCCGTCATGTTGGGCTTTTGGGTGAAGGGTTTTGGTGATGAGGTGTCGAAGGATTCGGTGTACGGGATTGGTGAATTTTGATGCCTTTTTACTTGATCTCCACGGCTCATTATCGGTGGTGTACTCGAGCCAGAAAGCTTGGTGATCTATGTTATTCAAGGTGGTGAATCCTCTCTTGAATATGGAACCGGTGAGCTGCGACGGTTTGTACAACTCCAAATACCTTGCAAACTGTATATAAGAGATAGGTGATATGCGTGATTTTGGTGGCGAAAGTGGATACACTCTTGATCACTGTAATCCTCCTGATCAACATCTGAATCAAAACTCCAAGTAGCCATAAATTCTGCGTATGGCTCATTGTATGTTTTCTCATCCAATTCAAACAAGTGTTGCCAGGATCTGTGTGTCCTCCCGTATGATCTAAAGTTCAAGATTGCCTTAAGCTCGTCGGCCCATCCACACTGTTCCATGATCGTCCAGTTAATATACTTGTTACCCCCTTTTGGCCGATTAATCCAGACTCTCATAACTGGCTCATTATCTGCTGGATCATCTTGTCCGAGAAGGTAATGGGGTAACTCATATTCGTGTGGTAAGCGATTAGCCATCTGCAAGAGTCAAGTAACATAGGTTATGTTCCAAAAGATTAAGACTTAGAATTCAAAAATGCATATATTTTTGAAAAAAAATTCGAAATGAGGGCTTTAAAAATGGCATTTTCCAAATTCCTATTATAGTCAAATATAGCCAAAATTACCACAAACAATATGTAATCGAACTATAAACTTATTTGTAGGCAAAATTCAAAGTGTACTCATGATTACAATAAATAATGCTAAAAATAATAATTGTAGCAAGTTAGTCGTAATAAGCAATTTTGATCCAAAAGTGGTGATTTTTAAGCATACAATGGTTCTAATCACCATTTTTAATTACCTTAAATATTTTTAGTCACCAAACTCGAGCTATAACATCCTTAAGTTAAAGATTAAAGCCGTTTTACCAAAAAATATTCATTTTGTCCAAAACGTACAAAATAAGGAAATTCAAAGATTAAGCTACATTTTCATGAGCAAATCAATGATATCTTCATTTGAACTAGTTTAAAGGCAATCCTAAGTTTTAAAAATGTTTTAACTACAGGAAAAACCTTAATCCTAATTACGTGTAGTTTGACCAAAAAGTCAAATTCAAGCAAACAAGCATATATTGTTCCAAAATCAGTTTCTAAGCACTCTTAATGAATCACTAAGCCTAACTAAGCTAGCAAAACAACAAGTTTTCAAAAATTTCACCAATTTCTACCCTAAAACCTCAACTAAAAAAATCGAGAGCTAAAAACTATCCAAAATGCTTCAATCAAGCCTAAAAACTAACAAATAGCAATCACATTATCTAACTAAGCATAAAGGAATCCAAAATTCGGTCTAAAACAAAGTTTTTCTAAAAAGCAAAAAATTTGACTTTTGAAGAGAATTCGAATTTTAACCAAAAAGGAGTACCTTTTATACCAAATTAACGATGGAAATGCGTTTAGGAGGCACGAGAGAATAGGATTTGAGCTTCGAATCGCAAATATTGGTCAAGATTTGATGGTGGTGGTGTGGTGGGTGCTCGTTGGCCGAAGAACACAAGAGTGAGAAGAGAAAAAGAGAAAAGAAAGAAGAAAAAGGAGAGGAAGGGAAGAAAAGGAGAAGAAAAAAGGGCCCGTGTGGCTCACGGGCTTATTTCCCCGACCCGACTCGCAAATTTTTAACTTCTTAAAATTTAAAATTTTAATGAGGTTAATAAAAGATAAGTAAAATTTTAGGCTATTTTTTTAAATAAACTAAAATTAAAAAGAAAAAGACAAATGTACGGAGTAAAATTAAATTATTTTATTTTATAAAAACACAAATTACACAGGTTCTACAACTAAATTCCAGAAATGACGTGGGAAGAAAGACAATTTTAAAGCTTCTTTGACCATCCAGAGTAAATCAGCGGGGTGTACTGAAAATATTTCGAAATCACTTAACATTTTGCACTCGCGCTTTTGTAAATCTCCGATATCGTCCATAAGTTTAACCAACGTCCTTTTAACTTTTTTAATGTTTGAAATTCCATCCCTTGGTCCAGTATCTCGATAATTAAGCTCAAAAAGAAGTTTTGACACTGTGTCTTGAAATAACAGATCTTTCGCGCAGTCAGGATCACCGATAGTAAATTTAAAATTTGTAGATATTTTTCGAATGATCTTCCTTTGCGGAGTTGTAAATGAAAATTTTGACATAGTGAGGATTTGTACGAGTTCTGAATATATTTTCTTTCTTTTTGCGAAGAAATTCCGATGTATTCTTTCCTCGGTAGAATCCGGAAAAGCTTCAATTAATCTTTTAATGAGAAATGAGGCTGGATCAAAGTAAAAGAAATCTCGGTTTCCATATTTTGAAATAGGGTTAGGTTTTCTTGCTTTCAATCCAAAATTCTAATTCAGAGATCATCGCGGCGACATGACGGTTTATATGAACTGGAGGAATTTCCTTATTGGTGAATTGAGGGAGAAAACTGACAAATGACTCTAAATCGAATTTGAAATCAATTTCTGCATCCCGATATTTGACGAAAAGGTCATCCCCACATTCTTTTAATAGTTTGTGAAGAGAACGGATCTAAGAACGCGGCTCTTTTAACAGATTGATTTGAAATGTTGAAAATGAGAAATCTAAGGAATAGAGGTGCCTAATGAATGCTCTATAGACGTCTAACCTTCTACTAGGATTTAACAAATTTCCAATAAATGGAGCTTTTGTTTTGTCAGTGTGTCGTATTTCTTTGGGATTAAATTCAAACAAGTCTGGATAATTGAAAATAGTTGGATATTCTTCCCGTATTTCATCTTCCATAATCAGGAGTTCGTTAAGACTGAGCCTCCCTTTTGGATCGTGAAGAGGGTTGAATCCTGGTTCATTTGAGTAAAACTTATCCAAAAGCAATGAAATCTCTAAGTCAGATGAAATCATCCGGCTTCTTGGACTACAACCCTTGATGAGATTCATCGGGGTTTAGATTTGTTTTGGGTTTATAAAGAAAAACTTCACTGGTTTCCGAAGTTGTGGGAGAGAAACTGCCTTTCGCACTTTCTTCGTAGTCGGTTAAGTTTGAACTGGAATCTACAGAAATTAATACCATAATTAATATTTTGTTTTTATAATTTTGAAAAGGGTTTACTGTAATGGCGACTCTAAATCCTATACCGACAAACTCCCTGATTGTTAAGCATATGTGCTTCTTGTCAATTTATCCTTGAAACAAGTGGCCAGGCAGATAACGAAGAGGCAGGATCCTTTTGGTTCCAATACAATTGGAGACTGTTCGGAAAATCCAACAACCAAGTCCGTGTATAATTGTCTTTCTAAGACACCACTCAAGAGTCTCAGATATCTTGACAGAACCAAAGATTACCTTAACATACAGAAAATAAGTCCCCGACAGCTGCGCTAAAAACTTACTTCCCTCTTGATATGGCCAAAATGGACGATTTTATTTATGCGGTGTCGTTAGGTCGTAACGCGTCAGAATTAGCTACCTAAAGAGAGTAATGGTTTTATCATTTATATTTAGCTGGGGTTCCTAGCTATAACTCACCTACTTGTCTTCCTTTTAACGAGTAAGTGGTAAATATAACTCAGGTTCGTATTTTTGTATGTTTGCTCAGTAATGTGGGACAAAAGTGCCTATAGAGTTAACCCTAGTGACAAGAGGTGATAGATTAAGATTAACTAGATAAAAGAGTATTTTAACTTATAAGGTAAATATAGACAGGTATGAAGAATAGAATTCTGAAGGGGAATTATCGCAAGAGTTTAACTTCCTAGAATAAACACTAAACCTCAATCAACTGGGCTATGAACCTAACTGATTTGTCACTAAGAGTCTAGGCCTTGAAGATTCTGGCTAAGACGGATATCCCTACTCCCAACGTTAACCTCATGGGTTTAAACAACCTTATGGATAGAATCCTAGGTATATGAACAAAGTGGTATAACCAATAAAGGAAAGTCTCAGCTTTTCTTAATCCTATTTGGTCTAACTAAAGCAATATCCTACCACTTAATCACTATTGTAGCGACCCGACAAAATTGTCATTTGACGGCGCCGACTACTTAGGTCCCGTTACGTGGTCATAAGTCTTTAAAATAACGTTTGACCAAAATATGTCGCATTCATTGCAAAAGTAAAGATTGTTCCCTAGTTTACAAGAATTGTTCATCCAAAAGTTACGTTACAAAGTTATAAGTACAAATGAAACCTATGCGACACAATTTAAAAGTAGCCAAAAGATGCTCCATGTATGCATAAATACTCAACATCCAAAGTAAGTATCAAAATAATGAGCGGAAGCATGTAACACATATCGTTCAAAGACCTGAGAAAAACATAGAAATCTGTCAACGAAAACGTTGGTGAAATCATAGGTTTAAGTAAGTAAGTGAGTAAATAAGTAGATTGAACCACAAGATTTGCAACATCGAATTAGTAGTTAACCATTCCAAAATTTGTTTCACGAGCACCCAATTATCAATGCTTAACATTTCTCCCATTGAACCCCATCACTTAGTGCTAGAACATACACTGTTTCTCGAAAATATATTTCATTCGTAAACGGTAGCGAACCGTTTGAATGAGGGTTTGTCAAACCCATATGGATCCATACAACATAAGTTCTCGCTTACACCCGGCAAGTGTAACTAATGATAATCGAATTCAGGATTTTTGTTCTAAACTCGTATGTAGAATGTTTGTTTTCCTGTACTTGTGTTCACTTAGTAAAAGAAATGTTTATGTTTTCTCATCCCAAATGTAAGTTCAAAAAGAGTAAAAGTGGGACTATGATCTCACCTTGAGTGCACGAGTAGTAAAGTACTTCAACAAGTAAACGTGTGCAAAGAACAATGCTAATCTTGACCTAAACAATAGGTTGTATCAATAACGGTAAACACGATAGGTCAAAGATGTTCAATTAGTCCTATGGCTCGTTACGACTCGATTATGTAGCATGTGAATCAAATTGTCAAGTTTCATGCAAGATACAAGTACAGAAACAAGTTAGGAAGGTTGCATAATCATTTGGTTAAGTTTGACAAAAAGTCAAACTTTGGTCGGTCAAAGTCAACGAAAGTCAACACATTCGGGTCGGGTCCCGAACTATTTTTCTGAGGTTTTTATTCATATATAAGCATGTTAGAACAAGTCTCATGTGAATCGGAGGTCTAGAACGGGCCAAACATTTTTCACATTTGGGACAAGGAGGTCAGAACCTGGCCCCCTTATATGTCGCGCCGCGACAGGAAAGGGCCGCGCCGCGGCAAAGGCCGGGTGCTGGTGCCTGGCCAGTCCCAAATGTTCAAGTCTCAATCCAAAACCTTTTTGTGCATAAAACACAAACCGCTAACACTTAGGACTCGCACCTTATATCGTTGGAAAGCTCTTTTGACGTAGAATGCAACTAAACACAATTCATCAATCAATCTACCTATTACAACAACCAAAACTGCATCTAATGCTTAACATTAACCGCATACAAGTTCATAAATGCAATTCAATGATTCGGGCAACCAATATACATGAATGATATGCCGTTTCGAAGGTAATCAAACATACAATCCAACTAAACACTTACCAATAATAATCCATGGCATTCAATGCATCAAAAGTCCATTTCAAGTTCATCAAACCCTAACCCAAATTCACCAAAATCAATAATCAAGTTCATCAAGTTTTCTAAGGCAACCTACACATCAAATTGAAGCTAGTGATGCTAGTAACACAATTAAAACATCAACTTTTAACATCTAACAACATATGATCATCCTAAATTCAAGAACAACACACTAAAATTCAAGTTCATGCTAGTTACACTAAAACAACAAGATCGAGCATATAAATCATATATTCATGTTAGACTTGAGCCATAGACACTAATTAACACCATTTCAAGTCAAAAACACGAATTTAGAGAAATCTAGAGTTTTATAAATGTTACCCAAACGAGATGAAGTTGGTACCAAAATGAAGAGGATGAAGAGAGGATTAGGAATATGTAATTTATTTTGTTGTAAGCCTCCTAGATCGGATTTAGATGATGATTGAATGAATTTGGTAATGGTGTGTGTGTTCTTGCTAGAGAGAAAGAGAGAGAGATGGAGAGGATAATGAATGGGTGAAAGGGGTTTGACCCTTTGACCTAGTCAAGGGTTTGATCCCTTGTCAAGTTTAGTCCCTCAACTTTCGTTCGGGTGCGTGAATTACCTAAACGAGATAATTTAAAACGCGTATCAACGGGAGATGTTATAAATATATAACGGACTTTATATTAGTATAACGGAAAAGTAAATGGAAAAAGGGCGGGATGTTACATTACCTACTCCTTAAAAGAAATTTCGTCCCGAAATTTAAGTAGGCGTAGTAGTCGTTGTTTCTTCCTCGAAATCTTGCGTTTCCGAATTCACGAATAGATGAGGATACTTCCTTTGCATTTGGTCTTGCCTTTCCCAAGTAAACTCGGGTCCTCTTTTGGCATTCCAACGAACCTTGACAATCAGAATTCGGCTTTATTTCAATGTCTTGACGGAGGTGTCCACAATTTTAACCGGTTCCTCCACAAAATGAAGTTTGTCATCAATAGTAAGTTCCTCGAGAGGGATGACGATATCGGGTTCGGCAAGACACTTTTTCAAGTTAGATACATGGAAGGTAGGATGGACGGAGTTCAATTAAGGCGGAAGATCTAAACGATAAGCAACAGTTCCAATACGCTCCAAGATTCTGAAAGGACCGATATACCGCGGATTTAGCTTCTCGCGTTTCCCAAAACGGATTACACCTTTCCAAGGCGCGACTTTTAACATTACTCGGTCACCGACTTAAAATTCAAGATCGTTGCGTCGTTTGTCGGTATAGCTCTTTTGACGACTTCGGGCCGTCCTAAGCCTATCTCGGATTTGAACGATTTTCTCGGTGGTTTCGTGAATGAGTTCGGGTCCAGTGATTTGCACGTCGCCTACCTCGGCCCAACAAAGAGGTGAACGACATTTTCGGCCGTATAGCGCTTCAAAAGGTGCGGCTTTAATACTCGCGTGATAACTGTTGTTGTAAGAGAACTCGGCGAGAGGTAAGTGCTTGTCCCAAGCTTTTCCAAAATCAACCACGCAAGCTCGTAACATGTCCTCCAAGGTTTGAATTGTACGTTCGCTTTGTCCATCGGTTTGAGGATGATATGCGGTGCTCATGTCTAAACGCGTTCCCAACGCTTCTTGCAATGTACGCCAAAATCTAGAAACGAAACAGCCATCTCGGTCGGAGATAATCGATAAAGGTACACCATCTCGGGCTACGATCTCCTTAATGTAAAGTTGTGCAAGTTTCTCCATTTTGTCCGTTTCTCTCATGGCAAGGAAGTGTGCGGATTTGGTGAGACGGTCAACAATAACCCAAATGGTATCATAACCGCCCGTTGTTTTTGGTAGCTTGGTGATAAAATCCATCGTTATCCTTTCCCACTTCCATTGCGGGATCTCGGGTTGTTGAAGTAGTCCGGACGGTCTTTGGTGTTCGGCTTTGACTTTGGAACATGTCAAACACTTGGAAACATAAGTAGCTACGTCCCTTTTGATGTTCGGCCACCAATATAGTTGTTTAAGGTCGTGGTACATCTTATTGGCACCGGGGTGGATCGAGTATCGTGACTTATGGGCTTCATCTAAAATGAGACTTCGTAGGTTCCCATAACTAGGCACCCAAATCCTTCCGGCGAAATATCGGAGTCCGATTTCCTTAGTTTCGAATCGAGAGACGAGAATGTTCAAGAGCTCGTGTGAAACGTTTTCGTCCTTGAGAGCCTCATCTTGGGCTACCCGAATTTGGCTATTAAGGTTGGTGTGGATGGTGATGTTTAAGGCTCGGACACGAAGAGGCACCGCTCTTTCTTTTCGACTTAAGGCATCGGCTACTACGTTTGCCTTCCCGGGATGGTAACGAAGTTCGCAATCGTAATCGTTTAAGGTTTCAATCCACCTTCGTTGTCTCATGTTTAGTTGATTTTGATCGAAGATGTGTTGGAGACTTTTGTGATCGGTAAAGATAGTACTCTTGGTTCCATAAAGATAGTGTCTCCACATTTTAAGTGCAAAGACAACGGCTCCGAGTTCGAGATCATGTGTCGTGTAGTTGCGTTCATGAATTTTGAGTTGTCGAGAAGCATAAGAAATGAATTTCGTTCGTTGCATCAACACACACCCAAAACCATGTTTCGAGGCATCGCAATACACAACAAAATCATCGTTGCCTTCGGGAAGTGACAAGATAGGAGCGGTGGTAAGCTTTGTCTTCAAGATTTGGAACGCGGATTCTTGCTCGGTCGGCCAAATGAATTTCTTTCCCTTGTGAGTTAAAGCGGTTAGAGGACGAGCAACCAAAGAAAAATCCTTGATGAATCTACGGTAGTATCCGGCGAGACCCAAGAATTGACGAATGTGAGTAGGAGTAGTAGGAGTCTCCCATTTACTAATGGCTTCGATTTTCGTGGGATCGACTTTAATACCTTGATCACTTACAACAAGACCAAGAAATTGAACTTCCTTCAGCCAAAATTCACACTTGGAGAATTTGGCATAAAGTCGTTCTTGTCTCAAGAGTTCAAGCACAAGTCGAAGATGTTGTTCGTACTCTTCTTCATTTTTTGAATAGACTAAAATATCATCGATGAACACGATAACGAATTTGTCAAGATACGGTTTGCACACGCGGTTCATAAGATTCATGAATACCGCCGGTGCATTAGTGAGACCAAATGGCATTACAAGAAATTCATAACTACCATAACGAGTTCGGAAAGCGGTTTTGGAGACATCTTCCCCCTTAACCCTTAATTGATGATAACCCGAGCGGAGATCAATTTTTGAATATACACAAGACCCTTGTAGTTGATCAAAGAGGTCATCGATGCGAGGAAGAGGATATCGGTTCTTAACCGTCAATTTATTTAGTTCACGATAATCAATGCACATTCGTAGGGATCCGTCTTTCTTTTTAACAAACAAAATCGGAGCGCCCCAAGGTGAATGGCTAGGTTGGATAAAACCACGATCAAGTAGTTCTTGGATTTGACTTTGCAATTCTTGCATTTCGGATGGAGCGAGTCTATACGGTGCACGTGCTACGGGTGCGGCTCCCGGAATAAGATCGATTTGGAATTCAACCGGTCGATGAGGTGGAAGACCCGGCAATTCGTCGGGAAATACATCGGAATAGTCACTAACAATTGGCACATCACCGATGTGCTTCTCATCGGACTCGACTTTCTTGACGTGAGCAAGGATCGCAAAACAACCCTTACGGAGTAGTTTTCTAACTTTAATACACGAAACGAGGTTGAGTCTGGTGCAACTCTTATCGCCACAAATAATCAAAGGTTCACCATTCTCGATAGGAATTCGGATTGCGTTAAGATCACAAAGGATGTGAGATTTCGTTTTGACTAGCCAATTCATACCGATTATTACATCAAAGCTTCCTAGTTCCATGGGTATCAAGTCAATTTCAAATTCCTTACCCAAAATGTTTAACGTACACCCCCGGTAATATGTGTCGGCACTTAATAGTTTCCCGTTAGCCACTTCAATGGTATAAGTGGTATCTAATGGAAAAGGTGGTGTGCTAAAAGAATGAGTCAAAGTCTTGGATACAAAGCATTTATCGGCACCCGAATCGAATAAGCAAGAGACATAAGAATTGTTGAGAAGAAACGTACCCGTGACTAATTCATTATCATCTCGGGCTTCCTCGGTGTTGATGTTGAAAGCTCGGCCGCGCGTATTGGTGTTATCTTTCCTCTTCGGGCATGCATTTCTATAATGGCCCGTTTGGCCACATTCATAACAAGTGCCCGTCTTTGGTGCATTGGGCCACTTTCGAGCGACGGGAGTGGCACTTTTACAATCGTTGGCCTTATGACCAACTCCTTGGCACCGGTGGCAAATTAACTTACTACATTCGCCAAAGTGTTGTTTGTTGCATTTGTTGCAAAGAGGTAGGTTCCCGGCATAACCCTTCTTGCCGTCGGAGGTGTAAGGCTTCTTAGCAAAGTTGTTGTTATTTGATTGGGAGGGTTCCCACTTTCTTTTGTTGCCGCCCGATTTACCCTCGGCCTTAGGTGCCAGAACTACGATTTCGTCAACTGTTTCTATCAATTTGCGGGCCATGTTCAAAGCTTCTTGATGATTAGTAGGTTTGGATGACATTACTCCGTGTTTGATACTCTTTGGAAGACCATCCATGTAAAGTTCAACCTTTAAAGCTTCGGGGTTCACAAGATTTGGGCACATCAAGGCTAGTTCGGAAAATCGTTGATTGTAAGCCTTGAGATCATTTCCGATCGCCTTTAAAGTTCTTAGCTCTTGTTCGATCCTTCGGGTTTCTTCACAAGGGAAATATTCGACAACCATCTTTTCCCTCAAGTCGGCCCAAGAGAGGGCGTGAGCTTCATCGGTACCCACCGATTGTACATAAGTATTCCACCATGTAAGAGCGACACCGGCGAAGGTGTGGGTGGAGTATTTGACCTTGTCTTGGTCCCGACAACCGCTTATGCTAAAGACGGCTTCCGTTTGCTCAAACCATCGGGTGAGCACGATCGATCCCCCGGTTCCATCGAAAGTGTGAGGTTTGCACCCCATGAAAGTTTTATAGGAGCATCCCTCGTTTGAGTTACCAGCTCCATTGTTGTTGTTGTTGTTGTTGTTGTTGTTGTTGTGGTTGTTATTATTATTGTTGTTGGATGAGTGACCGGCCATGGCCGCATCTACGGCGGTAGCTATCATCCGTTCGAGAGCTTGTTCGGGAGTTTCATTGCGGCGTACACGACGAGGAGCCATTGTTCCTTCAAGACACAAGAATATCATTGATTAGTATTCTCAATAATACTAACCGTGATATAGAATAAGGATAAAGAGAAGTTTTTCCTCGACTCGCCTTAAATTCTTTATGCCATAATGTCGGAACGTTCATATGAGTCACCGTAATATAATCCCGGAAATTATATTACCCTGATTCATATGTGCATTCGACATTATTCTATAAAGTCAAGGTGGCGTGTCAATCAAATTAAACAACGTGAGATTAAGATGAACTAAGAGTAGATATGAGTAGAAGCGTTCGAGTATAAATGCACAAGTAGTCAAGTAATTCCTACTTCAAGTCTATATGCCGGTTGTAGTCTAGACTCACCAATGTACCCTATGACTCGAGGTTGACACCAATGAACTCTAAATCCCTACAACCAACGCTCTGATACCAATTGTAGCGACCAGACAAAATTGTCATTTGACGGCGCCGACTACTTAGGTCCCGTTACGTGGTCATAAGTCTTTAAAATAACGTTTGACCAAAATATGTCGCATTCATTGCAAAAGTAAAGATTGTTCCCTAGTTTACAAGAATTGTTCATCCAAAAGTTACGTTACAAAGTTATAAGTACAAATGAAACCTATGCGACACAATTTAAAAGTAGCCAAAAGATGCTCCATGTATGCATAAATACTCGACATCCAAAGTAAGTATCAAAATAATGAGCGGAAGCATGTAACACATATCGTTCAAAGACCTGAGAAAAACATAGAAATCTGTCAACGAAAACGTTGGTGAAATCATAGGTTTAAGTAAGTAAGTGAGTAAATAAGTAGATTGAACCACAAGATTTGCAACATCGAATTAGTAGTTAACCATTCCAAAATTTGTTTCACGAGCACCCAATTATCAATGCTTAACATTTCTCCCATTGAACCCCATCACTTAGTGCTAGAGCATACACTGTTTCTCGAAAATATATTTCATTCGTAAACGGTAGCGAACCGTTTGAATGAGGGTTTGTCAAACCCATATGGATCCATACAACATAAGTTCTCGCTTACACCCGGCAAGTGTAACTAATGATAATCGAATTGAGGATTTTTGTTCTAAACTCGTATGTAGAATGTTTGTTTTCCTGTACTTGTGTTCACTTAGTAAAAGAAATGTTTATGTTTTCTCATCCCAAATGTAAGTTCAAAAAGAGTAAAAGTGGGACTATGATCTCACCTTGAGTGCACGAGTAGTAAAGTACTTCAACAAGTAAACGTGTGCAAAGAACAATGCTAATCTTGACCTAAACAATAGGTTGTATCAATAACGGTAAACACGATAGGTCAAAGATGTTCAATTAGTCCTATGGCTCGTTACGACTCGATTATGTAGCATGTGAATCAAATTGTCAAGTTTCATGCAAGATACAAGTACAGAAACAAGTTAGGAAGGTTGCATAATCATTTGGTTAAGTTTGACAAAAAGTCAAACTTTGGTCGGTCAAAGTCAACGAAAGTCAACACGTTCGGGTCGGGTCCCGAACTATTTTTCTGATGTTTTTATTCATATATAAGCATGTTAGAACAAGTCTCATGTGAATCGGAGGTCTTGAACGGGCCAAAAATTTTTCACATTTGGGACAAGGAGGTCAGAACCTGGCCCCCTTATATGTCGCGCCGCTACAGGAAAGGGCCGCGCCGCGGCAAAGGCCGGGTGCTGGTGCCTGGCCAGTCCCAAATGTTCAAGTCTCAATCCAAAACCTTTTTGTGCATAAAACACAAACCGCTAACACTTAGGACTCGCACCTTATATCGTTGGAAAGCTCTTTTGACGTAGAATGCAACTAAACACAATTCATCAATCAATATACCTATTACAACAACCAAAACCGCATCTAATGCTTAACATTAACCGCATACAAGTTCATAAATGCAATTCAATGATTCGGGCAACCAATTTACATGAATGATATGCCGTTTCGAAGGTAATCAAGCATACAATCCAACTAAACACTTACCAATAATAATCCATGGCATTCAATGCATCAAAAGTCCATTTCAAGTTCATCAAACCCTAACCCAAATTCACCAAAATCAATAATCAAGTTCATGAAGTTTTCTAAGGCAACCTACACATCAAATTGAAGCTAGTGATGCTAGTAACACAATTAAAACATCAACTTTTAACATCTAACAACATATGATCATCCTAAATTCAAGAACAACACACTAAAATTCAAGTTCATGCTAGTTACACTAAAACAACGAGATCGAGCATATAAATCATATATTCATGTTTGACTTGAGCCATAGACACTAATTAACACCATTTCAAGTCAAAAACACGAATTTAGAGAAATCTAGAGTTTTAGAAATGTTACCCAAACGAGATGAAGTTGGTACCAAAATGAAGAGGATGAAGAGAGGATTACGAATATGTAATTTATTTTGTTGTAAGCCTCCTAGATCGGATTTAGATGATGATTGAATGAATTTGGTAATGGTGTGTGTGTTCTTGCTAGAGAGAAAGAGATAGAGATGGAGAGGATAATGAATGGGTGAAAGGGGTTTGACCCTTTGACCTAGTCAAGGGTTTGATCCCTTGTCAAGTTTAGTCCCTCAACTTTCGTTCGGGTGCGTGAATTACCTAAACGAGATAATTTAAAATGCGTATCAACGGGAGATGTTATAAATATATAACGGACTTTATATTAGTATAACGGAAAAGTAAATGGAAAAAGGGCGGGATGTTACAACTATGTTATGCCTTAACATTAACAGATATGCAATCTTAGATATTCTAAGGTACTACTAATTGGATTAGAGGTCTCTCCTTTTGCGATCACTTATTCAACCCCGGATCATCTTACAACATCTCAAGAACATTTCTTTTGACGCGAATCATGCTTTTGAGAAAGCTAGTATTCACTGAACTCTCTGTTGCTAACTCTAATCACAACCTAAATGGGCAACTCTTCTATGATGAATAAGTGGTTATTCATACGTAGGTACTATATCCCTATTGTGACGTTAAACACACATAACTACTTACCTTGTATCCTAGGGTTGATCAGGTCCTAATACTAGGTTATAGCCACGTGAATAAGCGGAAAGGGTGATCAGTAAATTAAACTTCTAAACCGTAAGGGTTCCAGCATAACAGTATGATAAGTCTCAGATAAAGTATTCAACATATAATAAACATTTGTAACAGATAGATAATCATGCAAGATGAAAGCAACTTAAGATAAGATAACTTCATTAAATTAAGGAAAGCGTTCACCATTTACAGACGAGATCTGGACCATTACAAGTGCTGACATCCTCTAGACCGCTCCTATTACAATCTTTGGCGTTCGCCTCCAGGTACTTAATTTCCCGCTCGAAGGTGAGAAGGCTTTGAAAACTCTAGTTAGAGAAGGTGTATTGTAGTGAGAGAGTGAAGAGAGGTGTGTGGAAATTGGATGACAAAAAGCCTTTAAATAGACTTGAAAAATGCCTGCAAACGGCTGGGAGGCAGTTTTTCAGGCCATTTGGCAGGCCGTTTTTGAAAGCCGTTTGCTAAGGCAAGCCATTTATCGAGCCCGTTTGCACTGACCGTTTGGCAGGCCGTTTGCCATACTGGCAAGCCATTTGGTAAGCCGTATGGCAGGCCGTTTGCTTAGCCTGGTCAGTCTAATTTCCATGGATCGTAACTTGATTTCTTGTCTTTCACCGTTTTCGCTCTAGAATCTTCGTTTTAGCTCTGTTTCTCTTGATTCTTTTTGCATCGTCTTTGTAATTACTTTATCTACAAATTTAACCAAAAAAATGATTATTTTTCCGACAAAGTTTTGAACTTTATGCTTTTGGGACTCAATATCGGGGGTAAAAACATGACTTTTTAGCCGATATTAATGATAAAGGAGTTCACAATCAGAATCGTTCAACAATTCAACCCATCTTCGCTGTCTCATATTCAAATATTTTTGATCAAAGATATGTTGAAGACTTTTGTGATCAGTGTACACTGTACATTTGACCCCATACAAATAATGTCTCCAAATCTTGAGTGCGAACACAACAGCTCCCGATTCTAAATCATGGGTCGTATAATTCTATTCATGAATCTTCAACTGACGTGACGCGTAAGCAATGACTTTCTTTCGCTGCATCAAAACACAACCAAAGTCCTGACGCAAAGCGTCACAATAGATAACAAAATCATCATTACCTTCAGGTAGTGATAATATCGGTGCGGAAGTTAACTTCTCTTTCAACATTTGGAAAGTAGACTCTTGTTCACTTTTTCACTTTTTCACTCGTACTTCTTCCCCTTATGCGTTAAAGCAGTCAGAGGTTTCGCTACTCGTGAAGAATCTTGAATAAATCTTCTATAATAGCCTGCCAAACCTAGGAACTGACGAACCTGAGTAGGAGTCTTCAGAATTTCCCACTTTTCAATTGCCTCAACCTTAGTAGGATCAACTTGAATTCCCTGTTTACTAACAACGTACCTAAGGAATTGAACTTCTTTCAACCAGAACGTACACTTGGAAAACTTAGCATACAGTTCTTCTTTTCTTAACAAATCAAGCACTAATCTCAAATGCTCTTCATGCTCTTGATCACTCTTGGAATAGATAAGAATATCATCAATGAAAACGATAACGAACTTATCCAGATAAGGATTACACACACGGTTCATGAAATCCATGAACACTGCAGGTGCGTTAGTCAATCCGAACGGCATAACCAGAAATTCGTAATGACCACAACGGGTTCGGAAAGTGGTTTTTGGAATATCTGTTTCTTTAACACGCAGTTGGTGATAACCAGAATGGAGATCAATCTTAGAATAAATGGATGAACCTTGGAGCTGATCGAACAGATAATCAATTCTCAGAAGAGGATAACGATTCTTAACAGTAAGCTTGTTCAATTCACGATAATCAATGCATAGTCGGAACGAACCATCTTTCTTCTTAATAAACAAAACAGGAGCTCCTAAGGGGACGAACTGGGATGAATAAAACCCTGGTCTAACAACTCATGAAGTTGACATGATAATTCTTGAAGTTCAGAAGGAGAAAGTCCATAAGGAGCACGTGCTACAGGAGCAGCACAGGGTACAAGATCAATTTGAAATTCTACCTCGTGATGCGGCAAAATCCAAGCAAATCCTCGGGAAAATCTCTAACGACATGTAACTGATGATCTCAAAGTTTATTTATGTGGAAGTTTGTGTGAGAAGATAAATATTCAGCACACAATGTTGTAAATGAGAGGATGCAAGTCCCAACATGAGATTAGGCAAAACGAACTAACGGGTCTGAGCAATGATTGGTTGGTGCAGCTAATGCTCTTAGCACCAAGGCATAATGAAGTATCATAAGATCTTTAAGAAGTGATTCATGACTCAAAGGTCACGACTTATCATATATGCACCTCAAATTGTGTTATGCTTAACCTTAGGTAACATAATGGAAATTATATCAATGCTACCTTGATCATATTGAGTGTGTGAAGAATCACATGGTACCAATATAAAGGTAGTAATATATGTAAACGTCAGCCATTTCTAACCCAATGAGAGGATACATCATAATATTTATGAATTCCTTTATTTGTCATAGTAGTTTTCGGATGTATTTAGGATGAACTTAGTTCATGCCACAGCCCACAGGCAAATGAAAGAACTTCAGATGATGTATCTCACCCTAGGTTTTAAATTCATAGTGAACTATTTTTAGTTGGGTACAACATCATTACTCGCATGGTGCCGAGAAATCTTCTATTTAATGAACGCACGAGCATGAAAATTCTCTTGATCATATTAATCAAAAGATACACGTAGGTAGGTTCGATTCTTGAAAAGGTTATGCCCGTGAGATAATTACCTTTTCAGCATAAGGGACGAAATAGTAAATAGAACATGGTCCACGGCTCTTTAAGAGAAATTTCGGACATACAAGTGATTGTCAATTATGTCCGTTGAATTTCCCTACAAGCGATTGTCAATTATGTCCGTTGAATTTCCAAATGTGGTCATGGGAATCATATGAAAATCTACGCTAAAAGGGTAATAATAGATAACAAGATGCACGCTTTAGGGAATTCCGAGGGTGTCACTACCAGTCACATAAGAATATGTATTATGTCCCCCAATAAGGATATGGTTGTGAGTATCGAATTAACATTAAACATAGTGTAATAGGGTGAACCCAAATTCAATAAGTGATGATGAATTATCAAGGAATAAGAGGTATGTCATTAACAAATATGAATAAAAAATTCCACGGCTCCTCGATTCACAATCTTTATGGTATATGAGAGACTGTAAATCTACTCATGAGCATAAGATAGATAGTATGGTTAAAACGATTTCTTCGTACATCAACAAATAAGATAATGAGTATTTTCATTCCTCATGTAATAACATTGGAATTTCTGAATGAGTAGTGTAAATATTTTCTTTGACTCGCTTTCTATTCCACATGTCACAATACTGGAATTTCTATATGAATTATCGTAATATAATCCCATTGGCCAGACGCCATTATATTTCACTTATTCATAGTTCTATTCCAATAGCACTACATAAGGTCAAGACACGTGATCAACCTCGGATTTCTACACAATTTTTCTCTAAAATGGTTTCTTAAACAGTGTGCTAAGGATAGCACAAAGAGATAAAATATCAAAAGAAATGAATAGGAGTAACGATGACATAAAAATGTCTTTGAAGTATCAAGAATCTTTAAAATTTAAGAATGACGTTTTCTGGTACGCAAACCAAAGCATAAATTCACAAAGGCACAAAGGTACGCAATATAACAAGAATGTTATATACATAATGTAGTGACCCGAACTTTTCCATGTTTATATATATTAATTGAGATTGATATTTACATGACTAAATGTTTCCAACGTGTTAAGAAATCAAACTTATTAAGACTTGATTAAATGAAATAAGTTTCATATAGACAATTGATCACCCAAGTTGACCGGCGATTCACGAACGTTAAAAATTTGTAAAAACTACATGTTGTGGTATATATAGACATATATATATATATGGTTTACATGAGATTATTATGAGTAAGTATCTCACTAAGTATATTAATAATGTGTGATATACATAAGAAATGAGATTACTAAGTTAAGAAACTCGAAATGATATATATAACGATTATCGTTATGATAACGTCTACTAAATACATATGTATCATATTAAGATATTGATACACTATATTTAACATGATAAAATGAAATTTAAATATATCATTAAGTGTGTTAACAATGAACTACATATGTAAAAACAAGACTACTAACTCAAGAATTACGAAACGAGACTTATATGTAACGATTATCGTTGTAACGATATTTTAATGTATATATCATATTAAGAGATATTCATACATCATAATATCATGATAATATAATAATTTAATATCTCATTTGATATAATAAACATTGGGTTAACAACATTTAACAAGATCGTTAACCTAAAGGTTACAAAACAACACTTACATGTAACGACTAACGATGACTTAATGACTTCATTAGAATGTATATACATGTTGTGTTTTAATATGTATTCTTACACTTTTGAAAGACTTTAAGACACATATCAAAGTACTTCTACTTAACAAAAATGATTACAATTACATCCTCGTTCAGTTTCATCAACAATTCTACTCCTATGCACCCGTATTCGTACTCGTACAATACACAGCTTTTAGATGTATGTACTATTGGTATATACACTCCAATGATCAGCTTTTAGCAGCCCATTTGAGTCACCTAACACATGTGGGAACCATCATTGGGCAACTAGCATGAAATATCTCATAAAATTACAAAAATATTAGTAATCATTCATGACTTATTTACATGAAAACAAAATTACATATCCTTTATATCTAATCCATATACCAACGACCAAAAACATCTACAAACACTTTAATTCTTCAATTTTCTTCATCTAATTGATCTCTCTCAAGTTCCATCTTCAAGTTCTAAGTGTTCTTCATAAATTCCATAAGTATAGTTTCATAAAAATCAAGAATACTTCCAAGTTTGCAAGTCTACTTCGAAGCTTTCTAATCCATTCCAAGTAATCATCTAAGATCAAGAAACCTTTGTTATTTGCAGTAGGTTATCTTTATAATTCAAGGTAATATTCATATTCAAACTTTGATTCAATTTCTATAACTATAACAATCTTATTTCGAGTGAAAATCTTACTTGAACTGTTTTCGTGTCATGATTCTACTTCAAGAACTTTCAAGCCATCCAAGGATCCTTTGAAGCTAGATCCATTTTTCTTATTTCCAGTAGTTTTATCCAGAAAACTTTAGGTAGTAATGATGTTCATAACATCATTCAATTCGTACGTATAAAGCTATCTTATTCGAAGGTTTAAACTTGTAATCACTAGAACATAGTTTAGTTAATTCTAAACTTGTTCGCAAACAAAAGTTAATCCTTCTAACTTGAATTTTAAAATAAAATAAACACATGTTCTATATCTATATGATATGCTAACTTAATGATTTAAAACCTGGAAACACGATGAACACCATAAAATCGGATATACGCCGTCGTAGTGAAACCGGGGGCTATTTTGGTTTGGATAATTAAAAACTATGATAAACTTTGAGTTAAAAGTTTTTCTTCTTTGAAAATGATTTTTCATATGAACATGAAACTATATCCAAAAATCTTGGTTAAACTCAAAGTGAAAGTATGTTTTTCAAAATGGTCATCAAGATGTCGTTCTTTCGACGGAAATGACTACCTTTTTAGTAATTGACATGTAACTTAAATTTCCGACTATAAACCTATACTTTTTTTGTTTGGATTCTTAAATTATAGTTCAATATGAAACCATTGCAATTTGATTCACTTAAAACGGATTTAAAATGAAGAAGTTATGGGTAAAACAAGATTGGATATTTTTGATCTTTTTAGCTACGGGAAATGTTTAACAAATCTATACAAATCATATCCTAGCTAAATTATATTGTATTATACATGTATTCTAATATATTATGTAATCTTGGGATACCATAGACACGTATGCAAATGTTTTGGCATATCATATCTGTAGTGACCCGAACTTTTCCATGTTTATATAAATATTAAATGAAATTGTTATTTACATGATTAAGTGTTTCTAACATGTTAAGTAATCAAACTTGTTAAGACTTGATGAATTGAAATAGGTTTCATATAGACAATTGACCACCCAAGTTGACCGGCGATTCACGAACGTTAAAAATTGTAAAAACTATATGATGACATATATATGGATATATATATATATATATATATATATATATATATATATATATATATATATATATATATATATATATATATATATATATATATATATATATATATATATATATAGTTAACATAATATTATGATAAGTAAACATATCATTAAGTATACTAGCAATGAACTACATATGTAAAAACAAGACTACTAACTTAATGATTTTGAAACGAGACATATATGTAACGATTATCGTTGTAACGACATTTAATGTATATATATCATATTAAGATATATTAATACATCATGATATCATGATAATGTAATAATTTAACATCTCATTTGATTTAATAAACAATGGGTTAACAACATTTAACAAGATCGTTAACCTAAAGGTTTCAAAACAACACTTACATGTAACGACTAACGATGACTTAACGACTCAGTTAAAATGTATATACATGTAGTGTTTTAATATGTATTCATACACTTTTGAAAGACTTCAAGACACTTATCAAAATACTTCTACTTAACAAAAATGCTTACAATTACATCCTCGTTCAGTTTCATCAACAATTCTACTCATATGCACCCGTATTCGTACTCGTACAATACACAGCTTTTAGATGTATGTACTATTAGTATATATACTCCAATGATCAGCTTTTAGCAGCCCATGTGAGTCACCTAACACATGTGGGAACCATCATTTGGCAACTAGCATGAAATATCTCATAAAATTACAAAAATATGAGTAATCATTCATGACTTATTTACATGAAAACAAAATTACATATCCTTTATATCTAATCCATACACCAACGACCAAAAACACCTATAAACACTTTCATTCTTCAATTTTCTTCATCTAATTGATCTCTCTCAAGTTCTATCTTCAATTTCTAAGTGTTCTTCATAAATTCTACAAGTTCTAGTTTCATAAAATCAAGAATACTTCCAAGTTTGCTAGCTTACTTCCAATCTTGTAGAGTGATCATCCAACCTCAAGAAATCTTTCTTATTTACAGTAAGATATCTTTCTAATACAAGGTAATACTCATATTCAAACTTTGATTCAATTTCTATAACTATAACAATCTTATTTCGAGTGGAAATCTTACTTGAACTTGTTTTCGTGTCATGATTCTGCTTCAAGAACTTTCAAGCCATCCAAGGATCCTTTGAAGCTAGATCCATTTTTCTTATTTCCAGTAGCTTTATCTAGAAAACTTGAGGTAGTAATGATGTTCATAACATCATTCGATTCATACATATAAAGCTATCTTATTCGAAGGTTTAAACTTGTAATCACTAGAACATAGTTTAGTTAATTCTAAACTTGTTCGCAAATAAAAGTTAATCATTCTAACTTGACTTTTAAAATCAACTAAATACATATTCTATATCTATATGATATGCTAACTTAATGATTTAAAACCTGGAAACACGAAGAACACTGTAAAACCGGACATACGCCGTCGTAGTAACACCGCGGGCTGTTTTGAGTTAGTTAATTAAAAACTATGATAAACTTTGATTTAAAAGTTGTTTTTCTGGGAAAATATTTTTCTTATGAACATGAAACTATATCCAAAAATCATGATTAAACTCAAAGTGGAAGTATGTTTTCTAAAATGGTCATCTAGACGTCGTTCTTTCGACTGAAATGACTACCTTTACAAAAATGACTTGTAACATATATTTCCGACTATAAACCTATACTTTTTCTATTTAGATTCATAAAATAAAGTTCAATATGAAACCATAGCAATTTGATTCACTCAAAACGGATTTAAAATGAAGAAGTTATGGGTAAAACAAGATTGGATAATTTTTCTTGTTGTAGCAACGTGAAAATTGGTAACAAATCTATATTAATCATATCCTAGCTAACTTATATTGTATTATACATGTATTCTAATATATTATGTAATCTTGGGATACCATAGACACGTATGCAAATGTTTTGACATATCATATCGACCCATGTGTATATATTATTTGGAACAACCATAGACACTCTATATGCAGTAATGTCGGAGTTAGCTATACAGGGTTGAGGTTGATTCCAAATATATTTATATACTTTGAGTTGTGATCTAGCCTGAGACGTGTATACACTGGGTTGTGGATTGATTCAAGATAATATATATAAATTTTTTTCTGTACATCTAACGTTGGACAACTAGTTGTAGGTTACTAACGAGGACAGCTGACTTAATAAACTTAAAACATCAAAATGTATTAAAAGTGTTGTAAATATATTTTGAATATACTTTGATATATATGTACATATTTGTTATAGGTTCGTGAATCGACCAGTGGCCAAGTCTTACTTCCCGACGAAGTAAAAATCTATGAAAGTGAGTTATAGTCCCACTTTTAAAATCTAATATTTTTGGGATGAGAATACATGCAGGTTTTATAAATGATTTACAAAATAGACACAAATACGTGAAACTACAATCTATGGTTGAATTATCGAAATCGAATATGCCCCTTTTTATTAAGTCTGGTAATCTAAGAATTAGGGAACATACACCCTAATTGACGCGAATCCTAAAGATAGATTGGGCCTAACAAACCCCATCCAAAGTACCGAATGCTTTAGTACTTCGAAATTTATATCATATCCGAAGGGTGTCCCGGAATGATGGGGATATTCTTATATATGCATCTTGTTAATGTCGGTTACCAGGTGTTCACCATATGAATGATTTTTATCTCTATGTATGAGATGTGTATTGAAATATGAAATCTTGTGGTCTATTGTTACGATTTGATATATATATATATATATATATATATATATATATATATATATATATATATATATATATATATATATATATATATATATATATATATATATATATAGGTTAAACCTATAACTCACCAACATTTTTGTTGACGTTTAAAGCATGTTTATTCTCAGGTGAATACTAAGAGCTTCCGCTGTTGCATACTAAAATAAGGACAAGATTTGGAGTCCATGTTTGTATGATATTGTGTAAAAACTGCATTTAAGAAACATATGTCGATGTAATATATTTCTATTGTAAATCATTATGTAATGGTCGTGTGTAAACAGTATATTTTAGATTATCATTATTTGATAATCTACGTAATGCTTTTGAAACCTTTATTGATAAAATAAAGGTTATGGTCGTTTTAAAAATGAATGCAGTCTTTGAAAAACGTCTCATATAGAGGTCAAAACCTCGCAACGAAATCAATTAATATGGAACGTTTATAATCAATATGAAAGGGACATTTCAGTTGGTATCCGAGTGTTGGTCTTAGAGAACCAGAACTTTGCATTAGTGTGTCTTATCAAGTTTGTTAGGATGCATTAGTGAGTCTGGACTTCGACCGTGTTTACTTGAAAAATGATTGCTTAACAAATTTTGTTGGAAACTATATATTTTTAACATGTGAATATTATGTGATATATTAATCTCTTAACGTGTTTGATATTATGTGATAGATGTCTACCTCTAGAACAAGTCCCATTGACTCACCTAATAATATGAAGAGTCAAATGTAAATTGGAATGATTCGTGGACTGATTCACAAGTTCCCGAAGAGGAACCGGAAGAAGAGTCGGAACCGGAAGAAGAAACGGAACCGGAAGAAGAATCGGAACTGGAAGAAGAAATAGAACCAGTGGGGGAAATATAAAAACGATTAAGTAGAAGAAAATCCTCAACAACCGACCAAAGTTAATTATTGTCAATGGTGTTTCCACCAAGGAAGCAAAGTATTGGGAGGATTACCAATTCTCCGATGAATCGGATCCCGACAAGGATTTCGATGATGTTATAGAAATTACCCCAACACAATTTAATAAGGCAAAAGAGAACAATAAGGGAAAGGGCATAAAAATAGAGAAATTTGATTCCAAACCCGATGAACTTTATATGTATCGTCAACACCCGTATTTCTTAAGTTGTGACAATAACCCGGGAACCTCTAAACCACCAGATTTTTCTAAACCAATGTGGAAAACGATGGCTCGTATTAGGGGAACATCATATATCCCTAGAAACTTGGCAAAACGAACCAAAACCGAAGAAGAAGAAACGAGCGAGTCGGAATAAGATAGTTGTATTCGTGTGGTGTAATATATGTAATATAGTGTGCTTATGCTTTATGATATATGTAAAAATTTCTTGTATTAATAAGTATTTTTTATGAATCTAATTCTTGTCTATTTTACAGTTTAAAAACACAAAATGGATAGATAACCCAATATTTTAAGAGACCTACCCGGAGACATGATTGATGAAATCTTGTCTAGAGTCGGTCAGAATTCCTCGGCACAACTATTTAAGGCGAGATCAGTTTGTAAGACATTCGAAGAACGTTCCAAGAATGCCTTGGTTTATAAAAGGCTTTCGTTCGAAAGATGGGGGATATCACATTGGGAAATCCATAAGTTACGATGTGTTTACTTTGATGCATATATTGCGGGGAACCCAAATGCTATTTTACGCAACGGGTTAAGAAATTATTTTGACTCAATATATCCGAATATAGGACTTCGTGATTTAGAAAAAGCGGCTAACATGCAACATAAAGAAGCATGTTATGCTTACGGCTTAGTAATGTTCGCTTCTCACCAAAGTGAGAACAAGAACATCGGGCTACAACTATTAAACAAAACGTTCCCACAAGTGACGGAGTCGGTAATTGGGGTAAGAAATGAGGTTTTTAGATTGTTACGGGACTGTTGGACATTACGTAACCCTCGTCCCTTTGACGAAATTACAACACACTGTCTTATCAATGGCCATAACGGTTATGTTCCACAAGACCAAGGATGGGAAGTAGTCCTAGTAAAACCAGAATGCATGACTTGTTTCTGGACGTATGAATTACGTGTCTTTATTGCCTTTACTGAACGACTTGTGTACTAGCTAGAATTAATTCACAACTATCTTGTATCAAAGTTATTGTGTGCTATATTTCATGCTATATGTAAAATAAGCGGTATTGTAAGTTTGTAAAATATTGTGTAAAAGTTTGAACGCGAAATATTATTATAATCAGTTTTTCATATAGAATTGTAGTAGTTGAATTGTATATTAGCTACTAAGTATGAACTTAACGGGTAGGTACTACCCGAATTTAAACTTATAAAACGCTAATATGAAGAAAAAGCTTTTATAAATGAGTTCATATTATGCTACGAGATACTATTGACTACTCTTAATATTCTGTATGATTAACTTGTTTCATTTGACTATTTGAAGGAAATGGCACCGACTACTCGACAAACCATGAATATGAGCGAAGAGGAATTTCGTACCTTTCTTGCTGCAAACATAGCCGCAGTACAGGCTGCGCTACATACCAACAATAACTCCGAATCTAGCAATGCAGCTAATGGCGCAAGAAATCGTGTAGGATGCACCTACAAAGAATTCACTGCCTGCAAACCTTTAGAATTTGATGGAACCGAAGGACCGATCAGATTGAAACGGTGGACCGAGAAGGTCGAATCGGTGTTTTCCATAAGTAAGTGTAGTGAAGAGGACAAAGTGAAGTACGCTACGCATACCTTCACAGGTACTACATTAACATGGTGGAATACCTATCTAGAGCAAGTGGGACAAGATGATGCTTGCGCACTACCGTGGTCAGCATTCAAGCACTTGATGAATGAGAAGTACCGTCCCATAACCGAGGTCAATAAGCTCAAGACAGAACTTAAAGGGGTACGAACCCAAGGATTTGATATTACCACGTACGAAAGACGATTCACAGAATTGTGCCTATTGTGTCCGAGAGCGTTCGAAGATGAGGAAGAGAAGATCGACGCGTTTGTGAAAGGATTAACGAAAAGAATCCAAGAAGATATAAGTTCACACGAGCCCGCCTCCATACAACAGGCATGTAGAATGGCTCACAAACTAGTGAACCAGATTGAGGAAAGAATTAAAGAACAAGCAGCTGAAGAGGCCAATGTGAAGCAAGTCAAAAGAAAGTGGGAGGAAAACGGTGATAAGAATCACCAATACAACAACAACAGCAATTACAACAATAATCGCAACAACTATCCCAACAATCGCAACATCAATCGCAACTACAACAAACGGCCCAACAACAACAACAACAACAACAACTACAACAATCATCCCAACAACAATAACAACCGCAACAACAACAACAATCAGAAGCAGCTATGCCAAAGGTGTGAAAAGTATCACTCGGGGTTCTGCACCAAATTTTGCAACAAGTGTAAAAGAAATGGTCATAGCGCGGCGAAGTGTGAGGTCTACGGACCAGGGGTTAACAGAACGAAAGGAACAAATGGTGTCGGAACGAGTAATGGGGGAGCAAGTAGTGTCGGAGCAAGTTATGCCAATGTAGTTTGTTATAAATGTGGAAAACCGGGCCACATTATTAGAAATTGCCCGAACCAGGAGAACACGAATGGACAAGGCCGTGGAAGAGTTTTCAATATTAATGCGGCAGAGGCACAGGAAGACCCGGAGCTTGTTACGGGTACGTTTCTTATTGACAATAAATCTGCTTACGTTTTATTTGATTCGGGTGCAGATAGAAGCTATATGAGTAGAGATTTTTGTGCTAAATTAAGTTGTCCATTGACGCCTTTTGGATAGTAAATTTTTACTCGAATTAGCAAACGGTAAATTAATTTCAGCCGATTATATATGCCGGAATCGAGAAATTAAACTGGGTAGCGAAATATTTAAGATTGATTTGATACCAGTAGAGTTAGGGAGTTTTGATGTAATAGTTGGCATGGACTGGCTGAAGAAGGTGAAAGTAGAGATCGTATGTTATAAAAATGCAATTCGCATTGTACGAGAAGAAAGAGAACCCTTAATGGTGTACGGAGAAAAGGGCAACACGAAGCTACATCTTATTAGTAATTTGAAGGCACAAAAACTGATAAGAAAAGGTTGCTATGCTGTTCTAGCACACGTCGAGAAAGTATAAACTGAAGAAAAGAGCATCAATGATGTTCCCGTCGCAAAAGAATTTCCCGATGTATTTCCGAAAGAATTACCGGGACTACCTCCACATCGATCTGTTGAATTTCAAATAGATCTTGTACTAGGAGCTGCACCAATAGCTTGTGCTCCTTATAGACTCGCACCCAGTGAGATGAAAGAACTGCAAACCCAACTGCAAGAACTATTTGAACGTGGTTTCATTCAACCAAGCGCATCACCATGGGGAGCTCCTGTTTTGTTTATCAAGAAGAAGGATGGTACATTTAGGTTGTGTATTGACTACAGAGAGTTGAACAAACTTACCATCAAAAACCGTTATCCACTGCCGAGAATTGACGACTTATTTTGTAGTGACCCGAACTTTTCCGAACCTTTCTATGATTATATGTTTAATGAAAACTATATTTACATGATTAAATGTTTCCAACATGTTAATCAATCAAACTTGTTAAGACTTGGTTAATTGAAACGGAAATTTTGTAAACGTCTGATTACCCAGTTTGACCAATGATTCACGAACGCTATAAGTTGTATATGACATGATGATACATAAATGAATAAATATATATGTTTAACATGATATAATGATCATCAAGTATCTCATTAAAAATAGTAACAATAAGTTATATACTTAAAAAGGAGACTATTGACGTATGAAACTCGAAACGATACATATAACGATTATCGTTATAACCACGTCTTACTAAATATATATGAAGCATATTAATACATTGTTATATTATATATAACAAGATAATATGATAATTAAATATATCATTAAGTGTATTAACAATGAACTACATAAGTAAAAACAAGACTACTAACTTAAGGATTTCGAAACGAGACATATATGTAACGATTATCGTTGTAACGACATTTAAATGTATATATCATATTAAGATATATTAATATATCATAATATCATGATAATATAATAATTTAAAATCTCATTTGATATTATAAACATTGGGTTAACAACATTTAACAAGATCGTTAACCTAAAGGTTTCAAAACAACACTTACATGTAACGACTAACGATGACTTAACGACTCAGTTAAAATGTATATACATGTAGTGTTTTAATATGTATTCATACACTTTTGAAAGACTTCAAGACACTTATCAAAATACTTCTACTTAACAAAAATGCTTACAATTACATCCTCGTTCAGTTTCATCAACAATTCTACTCATATGCACCCGTATTCGTACTCGTACAATACACAACTTTTAGATGTATATACTATTGGTATATACACTCCAATGATCAGCTCTTAGCAGCCCATGTGAGTCACCTAAAAAATGTGAGAAACATCATTTGGCAACTAGCATGAAATATCTCATAAAATTACAAAAATATGAGTAATCATTCATGACTTATTTACATGAAAACAAAATTACATATCCTTTATATCTAATCCATACACCAACGACCAAAAACACCTACAAACACTTTCATTCTTCAATTTTATTCATCTAATTGATCTCTCTCAAGTTCTATCTTCAAGTTCTAAGTGTTCTTCATAAATTCTACAAGTTCTAGTTTCATAAAATCAAGAATACTTTCAAGTTTGCTAGCTCACTTCCAATCTTGCAAGGTGATCATCCAACCTCAAGAAATCTTTCTTTCTTATAGTAGGTTATCATTCTAATACAAGGTAATAATCATATTCAAACTTTGGTTCAATTTCTATAACTATAACAATCTTATTTCAAGTGATGATCTTACTTGAACTTGTTTTCGTGTCATGATTCTGCTTCAAGAACTTCGAGCCATCCAAGGATCCGTTGAAGCTAGATCCATTTTTCTCTTTTTCAGTAGGTTTATCCAAGGAACTTAAGGTAGTAATGATGTTCATAACATCATTTGATTCATACATAAAAAGCTATCATATTCAAAGTGGTAAACTAGTAATCACTAGAACATAGTTTAGTTAATTCTAAACTTGTTCACAAATAAAGTTAATCCTTCTAACTACACTTTTAAAATCAATTTTACACATGATCTATATCTATATGATATGCTAACTTAATGATTTAAAACCCGGAAACACGATAAACACCATAAAACTGGATATACGCCGTCGTAGTAAAAACAGGGGCTGTTTTGGTTGGGATAATTAAAAGCTAAGAAGAACTTTGATTTAAAAGCTATACTTCTGGAAAAATGATTTTTCTTATGAACATAAAACTATATCCAAAAATCATGGTTAAACTCAAAGTGAAAGTATGTTTTTCAAAATGGTCATCAAGATGTCGTTCTTTCGACGGAAATGACTACCTCTTTCAAAAACGACTTGTAACTTGTATTTCTGACTATAAACTTATACATTTTCTATTTATATTCATAAATTTAAGTTCAATACGAAACCGTGGCCACTGGAATCACTCAAAACGGATTAGAAACGAAGAAATGGCGAGTAAAACAAGATTGATAAAAACTACTCATTTTACCTACGTGAAAGTTAGTAATAAATCTATTCCAACCATAACCTAATCAACTTATATTGTATATTTTGTAATCTTGAGATACCATAGACACGTATACAATGTTTCGACCTATCATGTCGACCCATCTATATATATATTGCGGAACAACCATAGACACTCTATATGTGAATGTTGGAGTTAGCTATACAGGGTTGAGGTTGATTCAAAAATATATATATAGTTTGAGTTGTGATCAATACTGAGATACGTATACACTGGGTCGTGGATTGATTCAAGATAATATTTATCGATTTATTTCTGTACATCTAACTGTGGACAACTAGTTGTAGGTTACTAACGAGGACAGCTGACTTAATAAACTTAAAACATCAAAATGTATTAAAAGTTTTGTAAATATATTTTGAACATACTTTGATATATATGTATATATTGTTATAGGTTTGTGAATCAACCAGTGGCCAAGTCTTACTTCCCGACGAAGTAAAAATCTGTGAAAGTGAGTTATAGTCCCACTTTTAAAATCTAATATTTTTGGGATGAGAATACATGTAGGTTTTATAAATGATTTACAAAATAGACAAAAGTACGTGAAACTACATTCTATGGTTGAATTATCGAAATCGAATATGCCCCTTTTCATTAAGTCTGGTAATCTAAGAATTAGGGAACAGGCACCCTATTTGACGCGAATCTTAAAGATAGATCTATTGGGCCTAACAAACCCCATCTAAAGTACCGGATGCTTTAGTACTTCGAAATTTATATCATATCCAAAGGGTGTCCCGGAATGATGGGGATATTCTTATATATCCATCTTGTTAATGTCGGTTACCAGGTGTTCACCATATGAATGAATTTTATCTCTATGTATGGGATGTACATTGAAATATGAAATCTTGTGGTCTATTATTATGATTTGATAATATATAGGTTAAACCTA
The DNA here is from genome assembly GCF_046630445.1 of Rutidosis leptorrhynchoides. Lineage (NCBI taxonomy): Eukaryota > Viridiplantae > Streptophyta > Magnoliopsida > Asterales > Asteraceae > Rutidosis > Rutidosis leptorrhynchoides. The sequence continues at coordinate 126,323,407 of NC_092343.1, forward strand.
TAACTCACCAAAATTTTTGTTGACGTTTTAAGCATGGTTATTCTCAGGTGATTATTAAGAGCTTCCGCTATCGCATACTTAAATAAGGATAAGATTTGGAGTCCATGCTTGTATGATATTGTGTAAAAACTGCATTCAAGAAACTTATTTCGTTGTAACATATTTGTATTGTAAACCATTATGTAATAGTCGTGTGTAAACAGGATATTTTAGATTATCATTATTTGATAATGTACGTAAAGCTTTTTAAACCTTTATTGATGAAATAAAGGTTATGGTTTGTTTTAAAATGAATGCAGTCTTTGAAAATATATATTGTTTCAAAACCTCGCAACGAAATCATTTAATATGGAACGTTTTTAATCAATAAGAACGGGACATTTCAGTTGGTATCCGAGCGTTGGTCTTAGAGAACCAGAATTTTGCATTATTGTGTCTTATCGAGTTTGTTATGATGCATTAGTGAGTCTGGACTTCGACCGTGTTTACTTGAAAAAAAAATAAAAAATTTGCTTAACAAATTTTGTTGGAAACTATATATTTTTAACATGTGAATATTATGTGATATATTAATCTCTTAACGTGTTTGATATTATGTGATAGATGTCTACCTCTAGAACAAGTCCCATTGACTCACCTAATAATAATGAAGAGTCAAATGTAAATTAGAATGATTCGTGGACTGATTCACAAGTTCCCGAAGAGGAACCGGAAGAAGAGTTGGAACCGAAAGAAGAATCGGAACCGGAAGAAGAATCGGAACCGGAAGAAGAAATAGAACCAGTGGGGAAAATAATAAAACGGTTAAGTAGAAGAAAATCCTCAACCAACCGACCAAAGTTAATTATGGTGAATGGTGTTTCCGCCAAGGAAGCAAAGTATTGGGAGTATTACCAATTCTCCGATGAATCGGATCCCGACAAGGAACTCGATGATGTTATAGAAATTACCCCAACACAATTTAATAAGGCAAAAGAGAACAATAAGGGAAAGGACACAAAAATAGAGAAATTTGATTCCAAACCCGATGAACTTTATATGTATCGTCAACTCCCGTATTTTTTAAGTTGTGACAATAACCCGGGAACCTCTAAACCACCAGGTTTTTCTAAACCAATGTGGAAAATGACAGCTCATATTAGGGGAACATCATATATCCCTAGAAACTTGTCAAAACGAACCAAAACCGAAGAAGAAGACACGAGCGAGTAAAAATAAGATAGTTGCATTCGTGTGGTGTAATATATGTAATATAGTGTGCTTATGCTTTATGATATATGTAAAAATTGCTTGTATTAATAAGTATTTTTTTTTATGAATCTAACTCTTGTCTATTTTACAGTATAAAAACACAAAATGGATAGACAACCCAATATTTTAAGAGACCTACCCAGAGACATGATTGATGAAATCTTGTCTAGAGTCGGTCAGAATTCCTCGTCACAACTATTTAAGGAGAGATCAGTTTGTAAGACATTCGAAGAACGTTCCAAGAATTCCTTGGTTTATAAAAGGCTTTCGTTCGAAAGATGGGGGATATCACATTGGGAAATCCATAAGTTACGATGTGTTTACTTTGACGCATATATTGCGGGGAACCCAAATGCTATTTTACGCAACGGGTTAAGAAATTATTTTGACTCAATATATCCGAATATAGGACTTCATAATTTAGAAAAAGTGGCTAACATGCAATATAAAGAAGCATGTTATGCTTACGGCTTAGTAATGTTCGCTTCTCACCAAAGTGAGAACAAGAACATCGGGCTACAACTATTAAACAAAACGTTCCCACAAGTGACGGAGTCGGTAATTGGGGTAAGAAATGAGGTTTTTAGATTGTTAAGGGACTGTTGGATATTATGTAACCCTCGTCCCTTTGACGACATTACAACACGCTGTCTTATCAACGGCCATAACGGTTATGTTCCACAAGACCAAGGATGGGAAGTAGTCCTAGTAAAACCAAAATGCATGACTTGTTTCTGGATGTATGAATTACGTGTCTTTATTGCCTTTACAGAACGACTTGTGTACTAGCTAGAATTATCTTCACAACTATCTTGTATCAAAGTTATTGTGTGCTATATTTCATGCTATATGTAAAATAAGCGGTATTGTAAGTTTGTAAAATATTGTGTAAAAGTTTGAACGCGAAATATTATTATAATCAGTTTTTCATATAGAATTGTAGTAGTTGAATTGTATATTAGCTACTAAGTATGAACTTAACGGGTAGGTACTACCCGAATTTAAACTTATACAACGCTAATATGAAGAAAAAGCTTTTATAAATGAGTTCATATTATGCTACGAGATACTATTGACTACTCTTAATATTCTGTATGATTAACTTGTTTCATTTGACTATTTGAAGGAAATGGCACCGACTACTCGACAAACCTTGAATATGAGCGAAGAGGAATTTTGTTCCTTTCTTACTTCAAACATAGCCACAGTACAGGCTGCGCTACATACCAACAATAACCTTGGATTAGCAGTACAGGAAATCGTGTAGGATGCACCTACAAAGAATTCACTGCCTGCAAACCTTTGGAATTTGATGGAACCGAAGGACCGATCGGATTGAAACGGTGGACCGAGAAGGTCGAATCGGTGTTTGCCATAAGTAAGTGTACTGAAGAGGACAAAGTGAAGTACGCTACGCATACCTTCACAGGTTCTGCGTTAACATGGTGGAATACCTATCTAGAGCAAGTGGGACAAGATGATGCTTACGCACTACCGTGGTCAGCATTCAAGCACTTGATGAACGAGAAGTACCGTCCCAGAACCGAGGTCAATAAGCTCAAGACAGAACTTAGAGGGTTACGAACCCAAGGATTTGATATTACCACGTACAAAAGACGATTCACATAATTGTGCCTATTGTGTCCGGGAGCGTTCGAAGATGAGGAAGAGAAGATCGACGCGTTTGTGAAAGGATTACCGGAAAGAATCCAAGAAGATATAAGTTCACATGAGCCCGCCTCTATACAACAGGCATGTAGAATGGCTCACAAACTAGTGAACCAGATTGAAGAAAGAATTAAAGAACAGACTGCTGAAGAGGCCAATGTGAAGCAAGTCAAAAGAAAGTGGGAGGAAAACAGTGATAAGAATCACCAATACAACAACAACAGCAATTACAACAATAATCGCAACAACTATCCCAACAAACGGCCCAACAACAACAACAACAACAACAACAACAACAACAACAACAACAACAACAACAACAATAACAACAACAACAACAACAACAACAACAACAGCAACTACAACAATCATCCCAACAACAATAATAACCACAACAACAACAACAATCAGAAGCAGCTATGCCAAAGGTGTGAAAAGTATCACTCGGGGTTCTGCACCAAATTTTGCAATAAGTGTAAAAGAAATGGTCATAGCGCGGCGAAGTGTGAGGTCTACGGACCAGGGGTTAACAGAACGAAAGGAACAAATGGTGTCGGAACGAGTAATGGCAGAGCAAGTAGTGTCGGAGCAAGTTATGCCAATATAGTTTGTTATAAATGTGGAAACCGGGCCACATTATTAGAAATTGCCCGAACCAGGAGAACACGAATGGACAAGGCCGTGGAAGAGTTTTCAATATTAATGCGGCAGAGGCACAGGAAGACCCGGAGCTTGTTACGGGTACGTTTCTTATTGACAATAAATCTTCTTACGTTTTATTTGATTCGGGTGCAGATAGAAGCTATATGAGTAGAGATTTTTGTGCTAAATTAAGTTGTCCATTGACGCCTTTGGATAGTAAATTTTTCCTCGAATTAGCAAATGGTAAATTAATTTCAGCAGATAATATATGTCGGAATCGAAAAATTAAACTGGTTAGCGAAACATATAAGATTGACTTGATACCAGTAGAGTTAGGGAGTTTTGATGTGATAATCGGTATGGACTGGTTGAGAGAAGTGAAAGCAGAGATCGTTTGTTACAAAAATGCAATTCGCATTATACGAGAAAAAGGAAAACCCTTAATGGTGTACGGAGAAAAGAGCAACGCGAAGTTAAATCTTATTAGTAACCTGAAGGCACAAAAACTAATAAGAAAAGGTTGCTATGCTATACTAGCACACGTCGAGAAAGTCAATTCCGAAGAAAAGAACATCAATGATATTCCCGTCGCAAAAGAATTTCTTGATGTATTTCTGAAAGAATTACCGGGACTACCTCCACACCGATCCGTTGAATTTCAAATAGACCTTGTACCGGGAGCTGCACCAATAACTCGTGCTCCATACAGACTCGCACCTAGCGAAATAAAGGAACTTCAGAGCCAATTACAAGAACTTTTAGAGCGTGGTTTCATTCGACCAAGCACATCACCGTGGGGAGCTCCTGTTTTGTTTGTCAAGAAGAAAGATGGTACATTCATGTTGTGTATCGACTACCGAGAGTTGAACAAAAATACCATCAAGAACCGCTACCCACTAACCAGAATCGACGACTTATTTGATCAACTACAAGGCTTGTCTATTTATTCGAAGATCGATTTACGTTCTGGATATCATCAAATGCGGGTGAAAGAAGATGATATTCCAAAGACTGCTTTCAGAACACGTTACGGTCATTACGAGTTTATGGTCATGCCGTTTGGTTTAACTAATGCACCAGCTGTGTTCATGGACCTTATGAACAGAGTGTGTGGACCATACCTTGACAAGTTTGTCATTGTTTTCATTGATGACATACTTATTTACTCAAAGAATGACCAAGAACACGGTGAACATTTGAGAAAGGTGTTAGAGGTATTGAGGAAGGAAGAATTGTACGCTAAGTTTTCAAAGTGTGTATTTTGGTTGGAAGAAGTTCAATTCCTCGGTCACATAGTGAACGAAGAAGGTATTAAGGTGGATTCGGCAAAGATAGAAACTGTTGAAAAGTGAAAAACCCCGAAAACTCGGAAACACATACGCCCGTTTTTTGGACTAGCTGGTTACTACAGAAGGTTCATCCAAGACTTTTCCAGAATAGCAAAACCCTTGACTGCATTAACGCATAAAGGGAAAAAATTTGAATGGAAGGATGAACAAGAGAAAGCGTTCTAGTTATTGAAGAAAAAGCTAACTACGGCACCTATATTGTCATTGCCTGAAGGGAATGATGATTTTGTGATTTATTGTGACGCATCAAAGCATGGTCTCAGTTGTGTATTAATGCAACGAACGAAGGTGATTGCTTATGCGTATAGACAATTAAAGATTCACGAACAAAATTATACGACGCATGATTTGGAATTAGGCGCGGTTGTTTTTGCATTAAAGACTTGGAGGCACTACTTATATGGGGTCAAAAGTATTATATATACCGACCACAAAGTCTTCAACACATATTTAATCAGAAACAACTGAATATGAGGCAGCGTAGGTGGATTGAATTGTTGAATGATTACGACTTTGAGATTCGTTACCACCCGGGTGAAATGTCCCATTCTTATTGATTAAAAACGTTCCATATTAATTGATTTCGTTGCGAGGTTTTGACCTCTATATGAGACGTTTTTCAAAGACTGCATTCATTTTTAAAACAAACCATAACCTTTATTTCATAAATAAAGGTTTAAAAAGCTTTACGTAGATTATCAAATAATGATAATCTAAAATATCCTGTTTACACACGACCATTACATAATGGTTTACAATACAAATATGTTACATCGAAATCAGTTTCTTGAATGCAGTTTTTACACAATATCATACAAACATGGACTCCAAATCTTGTCCTTATTTTAGTATGCAACAGCGGAAGCTCTTAGTATTCACCTGAGAATAAACATGCTTTAAACGTCAACAAAAATGTTGGTGAGTTATAGGTTTAACCTATATATATCAAATCGTAACAATAGACCACAAGATTTCATATTTCAATACACATCCCATACATAGAGATAAAAATCATTCATATGGTGAACACCTGGTAACCGATATTAACAAGATGCATATATATAAGAATATCCCCATCATTCCGGGACACCCTTCGGATATGATATAAATTTCGAAGTACTAAAGCATCCGGTACTTTGGATGGGGTTTGTTAGGCCCAATAGATCTATCTTTAGAGTTCGCGTCAATTAGGGTGTATGTTCCCTAATTCTTAGATTACCAGACTTAATAAAAAGGGCATATTCGATTTCGATCATTCAACCATATAATGTAGTTTCAATTACTTGTGTCTATTTCGTAAAACAGTTATAAAAACAGCGCATGTATTCTTAGTCCCAAAAATATATATTGCAAAAGCATTTAAAAAGGGAATAATGAAGCTCACGCATATAAATATTGTAAAACGGTTAATAAAGCATTTGCATGTATTCTCAGCCCAAAAGTGTAAAGAGAAAAGGGGCAAATGAAACTCACGCATATAAATATTGTAAAACAGTTAATAAAGCATTTGCATGTATTCTCAGCCCAAAAATGTATATAAAAAGGGAATAATGAAACTCACTTTCACAGATTTTTACTTCGTCGGGAAGTAAGACTTGGCCACTGGTTGATTCACGAACCTATAACAATATATACATATATATCAAAGTATGTTTAAAATATATTTACAACACTTTTAATATATTTTGATGTTTTAAGTTTATTAAGTCAGCTGTCCTCGTTAGTAACCTACAACTAGTTGTCCACAGTTAGATGTACAGAAATAAATCGATAAATATTATCTTGAATCAATCCACGACCCAGTGTATATGTATCTCAGTATTGATCACAACTCAAACTATATATATTTTAGAATCAACCTCAACCCTGTATAGCTAACTCCAACATTCACATATAGAGTGTCTATAGTTGTTCCGAAATATATATAGATGTGTCGACATGATAGGTCGAAACATTGTATACGTGTCTATGGTATCTCAAGATTACATAATATACAATACAAGTTGATTAAGTTATGGTTGGAATAGATTTGTTACCAATTTTCACGTAGCTAAAATGAGAAAAATTATCCAATCTTGTTTTACCCATAACTTCTTCATTTTAAATCCGTTTTGAGTGAATCAAATTGCTATGGTTTCATATTGAACTCTATTTTATGAATGTAAACAGAAAAGTATAGGTTTATAGTCGGAAAAATAAGTTACAAGTCGTTTTTGTAAAGGTAGTCATTTCAGTCGAAAGAACGACGTCTAGATGACCATTTTAGAAAACATACTTCCACTTTGAGTTTAACCATAATTTTTGGATATAGTTTCATGTTCATAATAAAAATCATTTTCTCAGAATAACAACTTTTAAATCAAAGTTTATCATAGTTTTTAATTAACTAACCCAAAACAGCCCGCGGTGTTACTACGACGGCGTAAATCCGGTTTTACGGTGTTTTTCGTGTTTCCAGGTTTTAAATCATTAAGTTAGCATATCTCATAGATATAGAACATGTGTGTAGTTAATTTTAAAAGTCAAGTTAGAAGGATTAACTTTTGTTTGCGAACAAGTTTAGAATTAACTAAACTATGTTCTAGTGATTACGAGTTTAAACCTTCGAATAAGATAGTTTTATATATATGAATTGAATGATGTTATGAACATCATTACTACCTCAAGTTTAGTAGGTAAACCTACTGGAAGTGACAAGAAATGATCTAGCTTCAAAGGATCTTGGATGGCTTGAAAGTTCTTGAAGTAGGATCATGACACAAAAACAAGTTCAAGTAAGATTTTTTACTCAAATTAAGATAGTTTATAGTTATAGAAATTGAATCAAAGTTTGAATATGAATATTACCTTGAATAAGAAAGATAACCTACTGTATATAACAAAGGTTTCTTGATCTTAGATGATTACTTGAAATGGATTAGAAAGCTTGGAAGTAAATTAGTAAACTTGAAGGGATTTTTGAAGTGTTCTTGAAGTGTTCTTCCTATGATGATTATAGCTTGATTCTTGAAGTGATTTTTGATGAAGATGATGATTAAATACTGGAAAAATACGTTCATAATAGTGTGTGTGTGTTGAGAGAGAATTAGAAAGAGAATTCGAAGTGAAATGGAGTGAATGATGAGTGGTAATTGGTGAGTGGTGAGTGGGGTTAAAAGGAGTTCTAGTTACTTGACTAGCTCATGGTAGAAGTTAAAATTGATTAGTCATACAAGACATAATCAAGACTGGAATCCCATGCTAGTTCCTATTGGTATATACTCATAGTAAGTACTTTTTGAAGCTGTGTATAATACGGGTAAGAATACGACTAGAATTCTTGATGAAAGAAAAGAATGGAAAAGTAACTGTAACCATTTTCATTAAGTATGAGTGTTTTGATATATGTCTTGAAGTCTTCCAAAAGTATTTTAATACATCTAAATACACTACATGTATATACATTTTAACTGAGTCGTTAAGTCATCGTTAGTCGTTACATGTAAATGTTGTTTTGAAACCTTTAAGTTAACGATCTCAATTAATGTCGTTAACCCATTGTTTATTATATCTAATGAGATGTTAAATTATTATATTATCATGATATTATGATATATTAATATATCTTAATATGATATATATACATTTAAATGTTGTTACAACGATAATCGTTACATATATGTCTCGTTTCGAAATCCTTAAGTTAGTAGTCTTGTTTATATGTATATAACTCATTGTTAATATACTTATGGAGATACTTACTTATTATAATCTCATGTTAGCCATATGTATATCCATATATATATCGTCATGTCATTTTTACAAGTTTTAACGTTCGTGAATCGCCGGTCAACTTGGGTGGTCAATTGTCTATATGAAACATATTTCAATTAATCAAGTCTTAACAAGTTTGATTGCTTAACATGTTGGAAATATTTAATCATGTAAATATCAATCTCAATTAATATATATAAACATGGAAAAGTTTGGGTCACTACAGTACCTACCCGTTAAATAAATTTCGTCCCGAAATTTTAAGCTGTTGAAGGTGTTGACGAATCTTCTGGAAATAGATGCGGGTATTTATTCTTCATCTGATCTTCACACTCCCAGGTGAACTCGGGTCCTCTACGAGCATTCCATCGAACCTTAACAATTGGTATCTTGTTTTGCTTAAGTCTTTTAACCTCACGATCCATTATTTCGACGGGTTCTTCGATGAATTGGAGTTTTTCGTTGATTTGGATTTCATCTAACGGAATAGTGAGATCTTCTTTAGCAAAACATTTCTTCAAATTCGAGACGTGGAAAGTGTTATGTACAGCCGCGAGTTGTTGAGGTAACTCAAGTCGGTAAGCTACTGGTCCGACACGATCAATAATCTTGAATGGTCCAATATACCTTGGATTTAATTTCCCTCGTTTACCAAATCGAACAACGCCTTTCCAAGGTGCAACTTTGAGCATGACCATCTCTCCAATTTCAAATTCTATATCTTTTCTTTTAATGTCAGCGTAGCTCTTTTGTCGACTTTGGGCGGTTTTCAACCGTTGTTGAATTTGGATGATCTTCTCGGTAGTTTCTTGTATAATCTACGGACCCGTAATCTGTCTATCCCCCACTTCACTCCAACAAATCGGAGACCTGCACTTTCTACCATAAAGTGCTTCAAACGGCGCCATCTCAATGCTTGAATGGTAGCTGTTGTTGTAGGAAAATTCTGCTAATGGTAGATGTCGATCCCAACTGTTTCCGTAATCAATAACACATGCTCGTAGCATATCTTCAAGCGTTTGTATCGTCCTTTCGCTCTGCCCATCAGTTTGTGGATGATAGGCAGTACTCATGTCTAGACGAGTTCCTAATGCTTGCTGTAATGTCTGCCAGAATCTTGAAATAAATCTGCCATCCCTATCAGAGATAATAGAGATTGGTATTCCATGTCTGGAGACGACTTCCTTCAAATACAGTCGTGCTAACTTCTCCATCTTGTCATCTTCTCTTATTGGCAGGAAATGTGCTGATTTGGTGAGACGATCAACTATTACCCAAATAGTATCAAAACCACTTGCAGTCCTTGGCAATTTAGTGATGAAATCCATGGTAATGTTTTCCCATTTCCATTCCGGGATTTCGGGTTGTTGAAGTAGACCTGATGGTTTCTGATGCTCAGCTTTGACCTTAGAACACGTCAAACATTCTCCCACGTATTTAACAACATCGGCTTTCATACCCGGCCACCAAAAATGTTTCTTGAGATCCTTGTACATCTTCCCCATTCCAGGATGTATTGAGTATCAGGTTTTATGAGCTTCTCTAAGTACCATTTCTCTCATATTTCCAAATTTTGGTACCCAAATCCTTTCAGCCCTATACCGGGTTCCGTCTTCCCGAATATTAAGATGCTTCTCCGATCCTTTGGGTATTTCATCCTTTAAATTTCCCTCTTTTAAAACTCCTTGTTGCGCCTCCTTTATTTGAGTAGTAAGGTTATTATGAATCATTATATTCATAGATTTTACTCGAATGGGTTCTCTGTCCTTCCTGCTCAAGGCATCGGCTACCACATTTGCCTTCCCCGGGTGGTAACGAATCTCAAAGTCGTAATCATTCAATAATTCAATCCACCTACGCTGCCTCATATTCAGTTATTTCTGATTAAATATGTGTTGAAGACTTTTGTGGTCGGTATATATAATACTTTTGACCCCATATAAGTAGTGCCTCCAAGTCTTTAATGCAAAAACAACCGAGCCTAATTCCAAATCATGCGTCGTATAATTTTGTTCGTGAATCTTCAATTGTCTAGACGCATAAGCAATCACCTTCGTTCGTTGCATTAATACACAACCGAGACCTTGCTTTGATGCGTCACAATAAATCACAAAATCATCATTCCCTTCAGGCAATGACAATATAGGTGCCGTAGTTAGCTTTTTCTTCAATAACTGAAACGCTTTCTCTAGTTCATCATTCCATTCAAATTTCTTCCCTTTATGCGTTAATGCAGTCAAGGGTTTTGCTATTCTGGAAAAGTCTTGGATGAACCTTCTGTAGTAACCTGCTAGTCCTAAAAACTGGCGTATGTGTTTCGGAGTTTTCGGGGTTTCCCACTTTTCAACAGTTTCTATCTTTGCCGGATCCACCTTAATACCTTCTTTGTTCACTATGTGACCGAGGAATTGAACTTCTTCCAACCAAAATGCACACTTTGAAAACTTAGCGTACAATTCTTCCTTCCTCAATACTTCTAACACCTTTCTCAAATGTTCACCGTGTTCTTAGTCATTCTTTGAGTAAATAAGTATGTCATCAATGAAAACAATGACAAACTTGTCAAGGTATGGTCCACTCACTCGGTTCATAAGGTCCATGAACACAGCTGGTGAATTAGTTAAACCAAACGGCATGACCATAAACTCGTAATGACCGTAACATGTTCTGAAAGCAGTCTTTGGAATATCATCTTCTTTCACCCGCATTTGATGATACCCGGAACGTAAGTCAATCTTTGAATAAACAGACGAGCCTTGTAGTTGATCAAATAAGTCGTCGATTCTCGGTAGTGGGTAGCGGTTCTTGATGGTAAGTTTGTTCAACTCTCGGTAGTTGATACACAACCTGAATGTACCATCTTTCTTCTTGACAAACAAAACAGGAGCTCCCTACGGTGATGTACTTGGTCGAATGAAACCACGCTCTAAAAGTTCTTGTAATTGGCTTTGCAGTTCTTTCATCTCGCTGGGTGCGAGTCTGTAAGGAGCACGAGCTATTGGTGCAGCTCCTGGTACAAGATCTATTTGAAATTCAACGGATCGCTGTGGGGGTAATCCCGGTAATTCTTTCGGAAATACATCGGGAAATTCTTTTGCAATGGGAACATCATTGATGCTCTTTTCTTCAGTTTTTACTTTCTCGACGTGTGCTAGAATAGCATAGCAACCTTTTCTTATTAGTTTTTGTGCCTTCAAATTACTAATAAGATGTAGCTTCGTGTTGCCCTTTTCTCCGTACACCATTAAGGGTTTTCCTTTTTCTCGTATAATGCGTATTGCATTTTTGTAACAAACGATCTCTGCTTTCACTTCTTTCAACCAGTCCATACCGATTATCACATCAAAACTCCCTAACTCTACTGGTATCAAATCAATCTTAAATGTTTCGCTAACAAGTTTAATTTCTCGATTCCGACATATATTATCTGCTGAAATTAATTTACCATTTGCTAATTCGAGTAAAAATTTACTATCCAAAGGCGTCAATGGACAACTTAATTTAGCACAAAAATCTCTACTCATATAGCTTCTATCCGCACCCGAATCAAATAAAACGTACGCAGATTTATTGTCAATAAGAAACGTACCCGTAACAAGCTCTGGGTCTTCCTGTGCCTCTGCCGCATTAATATTGAAAACTCTTCCGCGGCCTTGTCCATTCGTGTTCTCCTGGTTCGGGCAATTTCTAATAATGTGGCCCGGTTTTCCACATTTATAACAAACTACATTGGCATAACTTGCTCCGACACTACTTGCTCTGCCATTACTCGTTCCGACACCATTTGTTCCTTTCGTTCTATTAACCCCTGGTCCGTAGACCTCACACTTCGCCGCGCTATGACCATTTCTTTTACACTTGTTGCAAAATTTGGTGCAGAACCCCGAGTGATACTTTTCACACCTTTGGCATAGCTGCTTCTGATTGTTGTTGTTGTTGCGGTTATTGTTGTTGTTGTTGCGGTTATTATTGTTGTTGGGATGATTGTTGTAGTTGCTGTTGTTGTTGTTGTTGTTGTTGTTGGGCCGTTTGTTGTAGTTGCGATTGATGTTGCGATTGTTGGGATAATTGTTGCGATTATTGTTGTAATTGCTGTTGTTGTTGTATTGGTGATTCTTATCACCGTTTTCCTCCCACTTTCTTTTGACTTGCTTCACATTGGCCTCTTCAGCAGTCTGTTCTTTAATTCTTTCTTCAATCTGGTTCACTAGTTTGTGAGCCATTCTACATGCCTGTTGTATGGAGGCGGGCTCGTGTGAACTTATATCTTCTTGGATTCTTTCCGGTAATCCTTTCACAAACGCGTCGATCTTCTCTTCCTCATCTTCGAATGCTCCCGGACACAATAGGCACAATTCTGTGAATCGTCTTTCATACGTGGTAATATCAAATCCTTGGGTTCGTAACCCTCTAAGTTCTGTCTTGAGCTTATTGACCTCGGTTCTGGGACGGTACTTCTCGTTCATCAAGTGCTTGAATGCTGACCACGGTAGTGCGTACGCATCATCTTGTCCCACTTGCTCTAGATAGGTATTCCACCATGTTAATGCAGAACCTGTGAAGGTATGCGTAGCGTACTTCACTTTGTCCTCTTCAGTACACTTACTTATGGCAAACACCGATTCGACCTTCTCGGTCCACCGTTTCAATCCGATCGGTCCTTCGGTTCCATCAAATTCCAAAGGTTTGCAGGCAGTGAATTCTTTGTAGGTGCATCCTACACGATTTCCTGTACTGCTAGATCCAAGGTTATTGTTGGTATGTAGCGCAGCCTGTACTGCGGCTATGTTTGAAGCTAGAAAAGTACGGAATTCCTCTTCATTCATATTCACGGTGTGTCGAGTAGTCGGTGCCATTTCCTTCAAAATAGTCAAATGGAACAAGTTAATCATACAGAATATTAAGAGTAGTTAATAGTATTTCGTAGCATAATATGAACTCATTTATAAAAGCTTTTTCTTCATATTAGCGTTTTATAAGTTTAAATTCGGGTAGTACCTACCCGTTAAGTTCATACTTAGTAGCTAATATACAATTCAACTACTACAATTCTATATGAAAAACTGATTGTAATAATATTTCGCGTTCAAACTTTTATACAATATTTTACAAACTTACAATACCGCTTATTTTACATAAAGCATGAAATATAGCACACAATAACTTTGATACAAGATAGTTGTGAAGATAATTCTAGCTAGTACACAAGTCGTTCAGCAAAGGCAATAAAGACACGTAATTCATACGTCCAGAAACAAGTCATGCATTCTGGTTTTACTAGGACTACTTCCCATCCTTGGTCTTGTGGAACATAACCGTTATGGCCATTGATAAGACAGCGTGTTGTAACGTCGTCAAAGGGACGAGGGTTACGTAATGACCAATAGTCTCGTAATAACCTAAAAACCTCATTTCTTACCCCAATTACCGACTCCGTCACTTGTGGGAACGTTTTGTTTAATAGTTGTAGCCCGATGTTCTTGTTCTCACTTTGGTGAGAAGCGAACATTACTAACCCGTAAGCATAACATGCTTCTTTATGTTGCATGTTAGCCGCTTTTTCTAAATCATGAAGTCCTATATTCGGATATACTGAGTCAAAATAATTTCTTTACCCGTTGCGTAAAATAGCATTTGGGTTCCCCGCAATATATGCGTCAAAGTAAACACATCGTAACTTATGGATTTCCCAATGTGATATCCCCCATCTTTCGAACGAAAGCCTTTTATAAACCAAGGCATTCTTGGAACGTTCTTCGAATGTCTTACAAACTGATCTCGCCTTAAATAGTTGTGCCGAGGAATTCTGACCGACTCTAGACAAGATTTCATCAATCATGTCTCCGGGTAGGTCTCTTAAAATATTGGGTTGTCTATCCATTTTGTGTTTTTATACTGTAAAATAGACAAGAGTTAGATTCATAAAAAAATACTTATTAATACAAGCAATTTTTACATATATCATAAAGCATAAGCAAACTATATTACATATATTACACCACACGAATACAACCATCTTATTCCGACTCGCTCGTTTCTTCTTGTTCGTTTTTGGTTCGTTTTGCCAAGTTTCTAGGGATATATAATGTTCCCCTAATACGAGCCGTCGTTGTCCACATTGGTTTAGAAAAACCTGGTGGTTTAGAGGTTCCCGGGTCATTGTTACAACTTAAGGACTTCGGGGGTTGACGATACATATAAAGTTCATCGGGGTTGGAATTAGATTTCTCTATTTTTATGCCCTTTCCCTTATTATTTTCTTTTGCCTTTTTAAATTCAGTTGGGGTAATTTCTATAACATCATCGGAATTCTCGTCGGAATCCGATTCATCGGAGAATTGGTAATCCTACCAATATTTTGCTTCCTTGGCGGAAACACCATTGACCATAATTAACCTTGGTCGGTTGGTTGAGGATTCTCTTTTACTTAACCATTTTATTATTTCCCCCACCGGTTCTATTTCTTCTTCCGGTTCCGATTCTTCTTCCGGTTCCGATTCTTCTTCCGGTTCCGACTCTTCTTCCGGTTCCTCTTCGGGAACTTGTGAATCAGTCCACGAATCATTCCAATTTACATTTAACTCTTCATTATTATTAGGTGAGTCAATGGGACTTGTTCTAGAGGTAGACATCTATCACATAATATCAAACACGTTAAGAGATTAATATATCACATAATATTCATATGTTAAAAATATATAGTTTCCAACAAAAATGTTAAGCAATCATTTTTAAAGGAAACACGGTCGAAGTCCAGACTCACTAATGCATCCTAACAAACTCGATAAGACACACTAATGCAAATTTTCTGGTTCTCTAAGACCAACGCTCGGATACCAACTGAAATGTCCCGTTCTTATTGATTAAAAACGTTCCATATTAATTGATTTCGTTGCGAGGTTTTGACCTCTATATGAGACATTTTTCAAAGACTGCATTCATTTTTAAAACAAACCATAACCTTTATTTTATAAATAAAGGTTTAAAAAGCTTTACGTAGATTATCAAATAATGATAATCTAAAATATCCTGTTTACACACGACCATTACATAATGGTTTACAATACAAATATGTTACATCGAAATCAGTTTCTTGAATGCAGTTTTTACACAATATCATACAAACATGGACTCCAAATCTTGTCCTTATTTTAGTATGCAACAGCGGAAGCTCTTAGTATTCACCTGAGAATAAACATGCTTTAAACGTCAACAAAAATGTTGGTGAGTTATAGGTTTAACCTATATATATCAAATCGTAACAATAGACCACAAGATTTCATATTTCAATACACATCCCATACATAGAGATAAAAATCATTCATATGGTGAACACCTGGTAACCGACATTAACAAGATGCATATATATAAGAATATCCCCATCATTCCGGGACACCCTTCGGATATGATATAAATTTCGAAGTACTAAAGCATCCGGTACTTTGGATGGGGTTTGTTAGGACCAATAGATCTATCTTTAGAGTTCGAGTCAATTAGGGTGTCTGTTCCCTAATTCTTAGATTATCAGACTTAATAAAAAGGGCATATTCGATTTCGATCATTCAACCATATAATGTAGTTTCAATTACTTGTGTCTATTTCGTAAAACAGTTATAAAAACAGAGCATGTATTCTCAGTCCCAAAAATATATATTGCAAAAGCATTTAAAAAGGGAATAATGAAACTCACGCATATAAATATTGTAAAATAGTTAATAAAGCATTTGCATGTATTCTCAGCCCAAAAGTGTAAAGAGAAAAGGGGCAAATGAAACTCACGCATATAAATATTGTAAAACAGTTAATAAAGCATTTGCATGTATTCTCAGCCCAAAAATGTATATAAAAAGGGAATAATGAAACTCACTTTCACAGATTTTTACTTCGTCGGGAAGTAAGACTTGGCCACTGGTTGATTCACAAACCTATAACAATATATACATATATATCAAAGTATGTTTAAAATATATTTACAACACTTTTAATATATTTTGATGTTTTAAGTTTATTAAGTCAGCTGTCCTCGTTAGTAACCTACAACTAGTTGTCCACAGTTAGATGTACAGAAATAAATCGATAAATATTATCTTGAATCAATCCACGACCCAGTGTATACGTATCTCAGTATTGATCACAACTCAAACTATATATATTTTGGAATCAACCTCAACCCTGTATAGCTAACTCCAACATTCACATATAGAGTGTCTATGGTTGTTCCGAAATATATATAGATGTGTCGACATGATAGGTCGAAACATTGTATACGTGTCTATGGTATCTCAAGATTACATAATATACAATACAAGTTGATTAAGTTATGGTTGGAATAGATTTGTTACCAATTTTCACGTAGCTAAAATGAGAAAAATTATCCAATCTTGTTTTACCCATAACTTCTTCATTTTAAATCCGTTTTGAGTGAATCAAATTGCTATGGTTTCATATTTAACTCTATTTTATGAATCTAAACAGAAAAGTATAGGTTTATAGTCGGAAAAATAAGTTACAAGTCGTTTTTGTAAAGGTAGTCATTTCAGTCGAAAGAACGACGTCTAGATGACCATTTTAGAAAACATACTTCCACTTTGAGTTTAACCATAATTTTTGGATATAGTTTCATGTTCATAATAAAAATTATTTTCTCAGAATAACAACTTTTAAATCAAAGTTTATCATAGTTTTTAATTAACTAACCCAAAACAGCCCGCGGTGTTACTACGACGGCGTAAATCCGGTTTTACGATGTTTTTTGTGTTTCCAGGTTTTAAATCATTAAGTTAGCATATCATATAGATATAGAACATGTGTGTAGTTAATTTTAAAAGTCAAGTTAGAAGGATTAACTTTTGTTTGCGAATAAGTTTAGAATTAACTAAACTATGTTCTAGTGATTACGAGTTTAAACCTTCGAATAAGATAGTTTTATATATATGAATTGAATGATGTTATGAACATCATTACTACCTCAAGTTTAGTAGGTAAACCTACTAGAAGTGACAAGAAATGATCTAGCTTCAAAGGATCTTGGATGGCTTGAAAGTTCTTGAAGTAGGATCATGACACAAAAACAAGTTCAAGTAAGATTTTTTACTCGAATTAATATAGTTTATAGTTATAGAAATTGAATCAAAGTTTGAATATGAATATTACCTTGAATAAGAAAGATAACCTACTGTATATAACAAAGGTTTCTTGATCTTAGATGATTACTTGGAATGGATTAGAAAGCTTGGAAGTAAATTAGTAAACTTGAAGGGATTTTTGAAGTGTTCTTGAAGTGTTCTTCCTATGATGATTATAGCTTGATTCTTGAAGTGATTTTTGATGAATATGATGATTAATTACTTGAAAAATACGTTCATAATAGTGTGTGTGTGTGTGTGTTGAGAGAGAATTAGAAAGAGAATTGGAAGTGAAATGGAGTGAATGATGAGTGGTAATTGGTGAGTGGTGAGTGGGGTTTAAAGGAGTTCTAGTTAGTTGACTAGCTCATGGTAGAAGTTAAAATTGATTAGTCATACATGACATAATCAAGAGTGGAATCCCATGCTAGTTCCTATTTGTATATACTCATAGTAAGTACGTTTTGAAGCTGTGTATAATACGGGTAAGAATACGACTAGAATTCTTGATGAAAGAAAAGAATGGAAAAGTAACTGTAACCATTTTCGTTAAGTATGAGTGTTTTGATATATGTCTTGAAGTCTTCCAAAAGTATTTTAATACATCTAAATACACTACATGTATATACATTTTAACTGAGTCGTTAAGTCATCGTTAGTCGTTACATGTAAGTGTTGTTTTGAAACCTTTAAGTTAACGATCTCAATTAATGTTGTTAACCCATTGTTTATTATATCTAATGAGATGTTAAATTATTATATTATCATGATATTATGATATATTAATATATCTTAATATGATATATATACATTTAAATGTCGTTACAACGATAATCGTTACATATATGTCTCGTTTCGAAATCCTTAAGTTAGTAGTCTTGTTTATATGTATATAACTCATTGTTAATATACTTATGGAGATACTTACTTATCATAATCTCATGTTAACCATATGTATATCCATATATATATCGTCATGTCATTTTTACAAGTTTTAACGTTCGTGAATCGCCGGTCAACTTGGGTGGTCAATTGTCTATATGAAACATATTTCAATTAATCAAGTCTTAACAAGTTTGATTGCTTAACATGTTGGAAACATTTAATCATGTAAATATCAATCTCAATTAATATATATAAACATGGAAAAGTTCGGGTCACTACACCGGGGAAGGAAAATGTGGTAGCCGACACCTTGAGCAGGAAGGACAGAGAACCCATTCGAGTAAAATCTATGAATATAATGATTCACAATAACCTTACTACTCAAATAAAGGAGGCGCAACAAGGAGTTTTAAAAGAGGGAAATTTAAAGGATGAAATACCCAAAGGATCGGAGAAGCATCTTAATATTCGGGAAGGCGGAACCCGGTATAGGGCTGAAAGGATTTGGGTACCAAAATTTGGAAATATGAGAGAAATGGTACTTAGAGAAGCTCATAAAACCAGATACTCAATACATCCTGGAACGGGGAAGATGTACAAGGATCTCAAGAAACATTTTTGGTGGTCGGGTATGAAAGCCGATGTTGCTAAATATGTAGGAGAATGTTTGACATGTTCTAAGGTCAGAGCTGAGCATCAGAAACCATCAGGTCTACTTCAACAACCTGAAATCCTGGAATGGAAATGGGAAAATATTACCATGGATTTCATCACTAAATTGCCAAGGACTGCAAGTGGTTTTGATACTATTTGGGTAATAGTTGATCGTCTCACCAAATCAGCACACTTCCTGCCAAAAAGAGAAGATGACAAGATGGAGAAGTTAGCACAACTGTATTTGAAGGAAGTCGTCTCCAGACATGGAATACCAATCTCTATTATCTCTGATAGGGATGGCAGATTTATTTCAAGATTCTGGCAGACATTACAGCAAGCATTAGGAACTCGTCTAGACATGAGTACTGCCTATCATCCACAAACTGATGGGCAGAGCGAAAGGACGATACAAATGCTTGAAGACATGCTACGAGCATGTGTTATTGATTTCGGAAACAGTTGGGATCGACATCTACCGTTAGCAGAATTTTCATACAACAACAGCTACCATTCAAGCATTGAGATGGCGCCATTTGAAGCACTTTATGGTAGAAAGTGCAGGTCTCCAATTTGTTGGAGTGAAGTGGGGGATAGACAGATTACGGGTCCGGAGATAATACAAGAAACTACTGAGAAGATCATCCAAATTCAACAACGGCTGAAAACCGCCCAAAGTCGACAAAAGAGCTACGCCGACATTAAAAGAAAAGATATAGAATTTGAAATTGGAGAGATGGTCATGCTTAAGGTTGAACCTTGGAAAGGTGTTGTTCGATTTGGTAAACGAGGGAAATTAAATCCAAGGTATATTGGACCATTCAAGATTATTGATCGTGTCGGACCAGTAGCTTACCGACTTGAGTTACCTCAACAACTCGCGGCTGTACATAACACTTTCCACGTCTCGAATTTGAAGAAATGTTTTTCTAAAGAAGATCTCACTATTCCGTTGGACGAAATCCAAATCAATGAAAAACTTCAATTCATTGAAGAACCCTTTGAAATAATGGATCGTGAGGTTAAGAGACTTAAACAAAACAAGATACCGATTGTTAAGGTTCGATGGAATGCTCGTAGAGGACCCGAGTTCACCTGGGAACGAGAAGATCAGATGAAGAAGAAGTATCCACACTTATTTCCAGAAGATGAGCCAACACCTCCAATCGCTTAAAATTTCGGGACGAAATTTATTTAACGGGTAGGTACTGTAGTGACCCGAACTTTTCCGAACCTTTCTATGATTATATGTTTAATGAAAACTATATTTACATGATTAAATGTTTTCAACATGTTAAGAAATCAAACTTGTTAAGACTTGGTTAATTGAAATGGAAATTTTGTAAACGTCTGATTACCCAGTTTGACCAATGATTCACGAACGCTATAAGTTGTATATGACATGATGATACATAAATGAATAAATATATATGTTTAACATGATATAATGATCATCAAGTATCTCATTAAAAATAGTAACAATAAGTTATATACTTAAAAAGGAGACTATTGACGTATGAAACTCGAAACGATACATATAACGATTATCGTTATAACCACGTCTTACTAAATATATATGAAGCATATTAATACATTGTTATATTATATATAACATGATAATATTATAATTAAATATATCATTAAGTGTATTAACAATGAACTACATAAGTAAAAACAAGACTACTAACTTAAGGATTTTGAAACGAGACATATATGTAACGATTATCGTTGTAACGACATTTAAATGTATATATCATATTAAGATATATTAATATATCATAATATCATGATAATATAATAATTTAAAATCTCATTTGATATTATAAATATTGGGTTAACAACATTTAACAAGATCGTTAACCTAAAGGTTTCAAAACAACACTTACATGTAACGACTAACGATGACTTAACGACTCAGTTAAAATGTATATACATGTAGTGTTTTAATAAGTATTCATACACTTTTGAAAGACTTCAAGACACTTATCAAAATACTTCTACTTAACAAAAATGCTTACAATTACATCCTCGTTCAGTTTCATCAACAATTCTACTCGTATGCACCTGTATTCGTACACGTACAATACACAGCTTTTAGATGTATGTACTATTGGTATATACACTCCAATGATCAGCTCTTAGCAACCCATGTGAGTCACCTAAAAAATGTGAGAACCATCATTTGGCAACTAGCATGAAATATCTCATAAAATTACAAAAATATGAGTAATCATTCATGAATTATTTACATGAAAACAAAATTACATATCCTTTATATCTAATCCATACACCAACGACCAAAAACACCTACAAATACTTTCATTCTTCAATTTTCTTCATCTAATTGATCTCTCTCAAGTTGTATCTTCAAGTTCTAAGAGTTCATCATAAATTCTACAAGTTATAGTTTCATAAAATCAAGAATACTTTCAAGTTTGCTAGCTCACTTCCAATCTTGCAAGGTGATCATCCAACCTCAAGAAATCTTTGTTTCTTATAGTAGGTTATCATTCTAATACAAGGTAATAATCATATTTAAACTTTGGTTCAATTTCTATAACTATAACAATCTTATTTCAAGTGATGATCTTACTTGAACTTGTTTTCGTGTCATGATTCTGCTTCAAGAACTTCGAGCCATCCAAGGATCCGTTGAAGCTAGATCCATTTTTCTCTTTTTCAGTAGGTTTATCCAAGGAACTTAAGGTAGTAATGATGTTCATAACATCATTCGATTCATACATAAAAAGCTATCATATTCGAAGTGGTGAACTAGTAATCACTAGAACATAGTTTAGTTAATTCTAAACTTGTTCGCAAATAAAGTTAATCCTTCTAACTACACTTTTAAAATCAACTATACACATGATCTATATCTATATTATATGTTGACTTAATGATTTAAAACCCGGAAATACGATAAACACCATAAAACTGGATATACGCCGTCGTAGTAAAACCGGGGGCTGTATTGGTTGGGATAATTAAAAGCTAAGAAGAACTTTGATTTAAAAGCTATACTTCTGGAAAAATGATTTTTCTTATGAACATGAAACTATATCCAAAAATCATGGTTAAACTCAAAGTGAATGTATGTTTTTCAAAATGGTCATCAAGATGTCGTTCTTTTGACGAAAATGACTACCTCTTTCAAAAACGACTTGTAACTTGTATTTCCGACTATAAACTTATACCTTTTCTGTTTAGATTCATAAAGTTAAGTTCAATACAAAACCGTGGCCACTGGAATCACTCAAAACGGATTAGAAACGAAGAAATGGCGAGTAAAACAAGATTGATAAAAACTACTCATTTTACCTACGTGAAAGTTAGTAATAAATCTATTCCAACCATAACCTAATCAACTTATATTGTATATTATGTAATCTTGAGATACCATAGACACGTATACAATGTTTCGACCTATCATGTCGACCCATCTATATATATATTGCGGAACAACCATAGACACTCTATATGTGAATGTTGGAGTTAGCTATATAGGGTTGAGGTTGATTCCAAAATATATATATAGTTTGAGTTGTGATCAATACTGAGATACGTATACACTGGGTCGTGGATTGATTCAAGATAATATTTATCGATTTATTTCTGTACATCTAACTGTGGACAACTAGTTGTAGGTTACTAACGAGGACAGCTGACTTAATAAACTTAAAACATCAAAATGTATTAAAAGTTTTGTAAATATATTTTGAACTTACTTTGATATATATGTATATATTGTTATAGGTTTGTGAATCAACCAGTGGCCAAGTCTTACTTCCCGACGAAGTAAAAAATCTGTGAAAGTGAGTTATAGTCCCACTTTTAAAATCTAATATTTTTGGGATGAGAATACATGCAGGTTTTATAAATGATTTACAAAATAGACACAAGTACGTGAAACTACATTCTATGGTTGAATTATCAAAATCGAATATGCCCCTTTTTATTAAGTCTGGTAATCTAAGAATTAGGAAACAGACACCCTAATTGACGCGAATCCTAAAGATAGATCTATTGGGCCTAACAAACCCCATCCAAAGTACCGGATGCTTTAGTACTTTGAAATTTACATCATATCCGAAGGGTGTCCGGAATGATGGGGATATTCTTATATATGCATCTTGTTAATGTCGGTTACCAGGTGTTCACCATATGAATGAATTTTATCTCTATGTATGGGATGTATATTGAAATATGAAATCTTGTGGTCTGTTATTATGATTTGATAATATATAGGTTAAACCTATAACTCACCAACATTTTTGTTGACGTTTTAAGCATGTTTATTCTCAAGTGATTATTAAGAGCTTCCGCTGTCACATACTTAAATAAAGACAAGATTTGGAGTCCATGCTTGTATGATATTATGTAAAAACTGCATTCAAGAAACTTATTTCGTTGTAACATATTTGTATTGTAAACCATTATGTAATAGTCGTGTGAAAACAGGATAATTTAGATTATCATTATTTGATAATCTACGTAAAGCTTTTTAAACCTTTATTGATGAAATAAAGGTTATGGTTTGTTTTAAAATGAATGCAGTCTTTGAAAAACGTCTCATATAGAGGTCAAAACCTCGCAACAAAATCAATTAATATGGAACGTTTTTAATCAATAAGAACGGGACATTTCATATTTGATCAACTACAAGGCTCGTCGGTTTATTCGAAGATCGATTTACGTTCTGGATATCATTAAATGCGAGTAAAGGAGGATGATATTCCAAAAACTGCTTTTAGGACGCGTTATGGTCATTACGAGTTTATGGTTATGCCGTTTGGATTGACTAACGCACCAGCTGTGTTCATGGACCTTATGAACCGAGTGTGTGGGCCATATCTTGAAAATTTTGTCATTGTTTTCATCGATGACATACTTATTTACTCAAAGAATGATCAAGAGCACGAAGAACATTTGAGAAAAGTGCTAGAAGTATTGAGGAAAGAAAAACTGTACGCTAAGTTTTCAAAGTGTGCATTTTGGTTGAAGAAGTTCAATTCCTCGGTCACATAGTGAACAAAGAAGGTATCCAGGTGGACCTGGCAAAGATTGAAACCATTGAAAAGTGGGAAACCCCAAAAACTCCGAAGCATATATGTCAATTTTTAGGATTGGCTGGTTACTACAGAAGATTCATCCAAGATTTCTCCAAAATAGCAAAACCCTTGACTGCATTAACGCATAAAGGGAATAAATTTGAATGGAAGGATGAACAAGAGAAGGCGTTTCAATTATTGAAGAAAAAGCTAACTACGGCACCTATATTGTCATTGCCTGAAGGGAATGATGATTTTGTGATTTATTGTGATGCATCAAAGCAAGGTCTCGGCTGTGTATTAATGCAACGAACGAAGGTGATTGCTTATGCGTCTAGACAATTAAAGATTCACGAACAAAATTATACGACGCATGATTTGGAATTAGGCGCGGTTTTTTTGCATTAAAGACTTGGAGGCACTACTTATATGGGGTCAAAAGTATTATATATACCGACCACAAAAGTCTTCAACACATATTTAATCAGAAACAACTGAATATGAGGCAGCGTAGGTGGATTGAATTGTTGAATGATTACGACTTTGAGATTTGTTACCACCCGGGGAAGGCAAATGTGGTAGCCGATGCCTTGAGCAGAAAGGACAGAGAACTCATTCGAGTAAAATCTATGAATATAATGATTCACACTAACCTTACTACTCAAATAAAGGAGGCGCAACAAGGAGTTTTAAAAGAGGAAAATTTAAAGGATAAAATACCCAAAGGATTGGAGAAGCATCTTAATATTCGGGAAGACGGAACCCAGTATAGGGCTGAAAGAATTTGGGTACCAAAATTTGGAGATATGAGAGAAATGGTACTTAGAGAAGCTCATAAAACCAGATACTCAATACATCCTGGAACGGGGAAGATGTACAAGGATCTTAAGAAACATTTTTGGTGGCCAGGTATGAAAGTCGATATTGCTAAATATGTAGGAGAATGTTTGACGTGTTCTAAGGTCAAAGCTGAACATCAGAAACCATCAGGTCTACTACAACAACCTGAAATCCCGGAATGGAAATGGGAAAACATTACCATGGATTTCATCACTAAATTGCCAAGGACTGCAAGTGGTTTTGATACTATTTGGGTAATAGTTGATCGTCTCACCAAATCAGCACACTTCCTGCTAATAAGAGAAGATGACAAGATGGAGAAGTTAGCACGACTGTATTTGAAGGAAGTTCCAGACATGGAATGCCAATCTCTATTATCTCTGATAGGGATGGCAGATTTATTTCAAGATTCTGGCAGACATTACAGCAAGCATTAGGAACTCGTCTAGATATGAGTACTGCCTATCATCCACAAACTGATGGGCAGAGCGAAAGGACGATACAAATGCTTGAAGACATGCTACGAGCATGTGTTATTGATTTCGGAAACAGTTGGGATCGACATCTACCGTTAGTAGAATTTTCCTACAACAACTGCTATCATTCAAGCATTGAGATGGCGCCGTTTGAAGCACTTTATGGTAAAAAGTGCCGGTCTCCGATTTGTTGGAGTGAAGTGGGGAATAGACAGATTACGGGTCCGGAGATAATACAAGAAACTACCAAGAAGATCATTCAAATTCAACAACGGTTGAAAACCGCCCAAAGTCGACAAAAGAGCTACGCCGACATTAAAAGAAAAGATATAGAATTTGAAATTGGAGAGATGGTCATGCTTAAGGTTGCACCTTGGAAAGGTGTTGTTCGATTTGGTAAACGAGGGAAATTAAATCCAAGGTATATTGGACCATTCAAGATTACTGATCGTGTCGGACCAGTAGCTTACCGACTTGAGTTACCTCAACAACTCGCGGCTGTACATAACACTTTCCACGTCTTGAATTTGAAGAAATGTTTTGCTAAAAAAGATCTCACTATTCTGTTAGATGAAATCCAAATCAACGAAAAACTTCAATTCATCGAAGAACCCGTCGAAATAATGGATCGTGAGGTTAAAAGACTTAAGCAAAACAAGATACCAATTGTTAAGGTTCGATGGAATGCTTGTAGAGGACCCGATTTCACCTGGGAATGAGAAGATCAGATGAAGAAGAAATACCCGCATTTATTTCCAGAAGATACGTCAACACCTCCAGCTTCTTAAAATTTCGGGACGAAATTTATTTAACGGGTAGGTACTGTAGTGACCCGAACTTTTCCATGTTTATATATATATTAAATGAAATTGTTATTTACATGATTAAGTGTTTCTAACATGTTAAGCAATCCAACTTGTTAATACTTGATTAATTGAAATAGGTTTCATATAGACAATTGACCACCCAAGTTGACCGGCGATTCACGAACGTTAAAACTTGTAAAAACTATATGATGACATATATATGGATATATATATAGTTAACATGATATTATAATAAGTAAACATATCATTAAGTATATAAGCATTGAACTACATATGTAAAAACAAGACTACTAACTTAATGATTTTGAAACGAGACATATATGTAACGATTATCGTTGTAACGACATTTAATGTATATATATCATATTAAGATATATTAATACATCATGATATCATGATAATGTAATAATTTAACATCTCATTTGATTTAATAAACAATGGGTTAACAACATTTAACAAGTTCTTTAACCTAAAGGTTTCAAAACAACACTTACATGTAACGACTAACGATGACTTAACGACTCAGTTAAAATGTATATACATGTAGTGTTTTAATATGTATTCATACACTTTTGAAAGACTTCAAGACACTTATCAAAATACTTCTACTTAACAAAAATTCTTACAATTACATCCTCATTCAGTTTCATGAACAATTCTACTCGTATGCACCTGTATTCGTACTCGTACAATACACAGCTTTTAGATGTATGTACTATTGGTACATACACTCCAATGATCAGCTCTTAGTAGAACATGTGAGTCACCTAACACATATGGGAACCATTATTTGGCAACTAGCATGAAACATCTCATAAAATTACAAAAATATGAGTAATCATTCATGACTTATTTACATGAAAACAAAATTACATATCCTTTATATCTAATCCATACACCAACGACCAAAAACACCTACAAACACTTTCATTCTTCAATTTTCTTCATCTAATTGATCTCTCTAAAGTTCTATCTTCAAGTTCTAAGTGTTCTTCATAAATTCTACAAGTTCTAGTTTCATAAAATCAAGAATACTTCCAAGTTTGCTAGCTTACTTCCAATCTTGTAGAGTGATCATCCAACCTCAAGAAATCTTTATTATTTACAGTAAGATATCTTTCTAATACAAGGTAATACTCATATTCAATATTTGATTCAATTTCTATAACTATAACAATCTTATTTCGAGTGGAAATCTTACTTGAACTTGTTTTCGTGTCATGATTCTGCTTCAAGAACTTTCAAGCCATCCAAGGATCCTTTGAAGCTAGATCCATTTTTCTCATTTAAAGTAGCTTTATCCAGAAAACTTGAGGTAGTAATGATATTCATAACATCATTCAATTCATACATATAAAGCTATCTTATTCGAAGGTTTAAACTTGTAATCACTAGAACATAGTTTAGTTAATTCTAAACTTGTTCGCAAACAAAAGTTAATCCTTCTAACTTGACTTTTAAAATCAACTAAACACATGTTCTATATCTATATGATATGCTACCTTAATGATTTAAAACTTGGAAACAAGAAGAACACTGTAAAACCGGACATACGCCGTCGTAGTAACACCGCGGGCAGTTTTGGGTTAGTTAATTAAAAACTATGATAAACTTTGATTTAAAAGTTGTACTTCTAGGAAAATTATTTTTCTTATGAACATGAAACTATATCCAAAAATCATGATTAAACTCAAAGTGGAAGTATGTTTTCTAAAATGGTCATCTAGACGTCGTTCTTTCGACTGAAATGACTACCTTTACAAAAATGACTTGTAACTTATATTTCCGACTATAAAACTATACTTTTTCTATTTAGATTCATAAAATAGAGTTCAATATGAAACCATAGCAATTTGATTCACTCAAAACGGATTTAAAATGAAGAAGTTATGGGTAAAACAAGATTGGATAATTTTTCTTGTTGTAGCAACGTGAAAATTGGTAACAAATCTATATTAATCATATCCTAGCTAACTTATATTGTATTATACATGTATTCTAATATATTATGTAATCTTGGGATACCATAGACACGTATGCAAATGTTTTGACATATCATATCGACCCATGTGTATATATTATTTGGAACAACCATACACACTCTATATGCAGTAATGTGGGAGTTAGCTATACAGGGTTGAGGTTGATTCCAAAAATATATATACTTTGAGTTGTGATCTAGCCTGAGACGTGTATACACTGGGTCGTGAATTGATTCAAGATAATATATATCAATTTTTTTCTGCACATCTAACGTTGGACAACTAGTTGTAGGTTACTAAGGAGGACAGCTGACTTAATAAACTTAAAACATCAAAATGTATTAAAGGTGTTGTAAATATATTTTGAATATACTTTGATATATATGTACATATTTGTTATAGGTTCGTGAATCGACCAGTGGCCAAGTCTTACTTCCCGACGAAGTAAAAATCTGTGAAAGTGAGTTATAGTCCCACTTTTAAAATCTAATATTTTGGGATGAGAATACATGCAGGTTTTATAAATGATTTACAAAATAGACACAAGTACGTGAATCTACATTCTATGGTTGAATTATTGAAATCGAATATGCCCCTTTTTATTAAGTCTGGTAATCTAAGAATTAGGGAACAGACACCCTAATTGATGCGAATCCTAAAGATAGATCTATTGGGCCTAACAAATCCCATCCAAAGTACCGGATGCTTTAGTACTTCAAAATGTATATCATATCCGAAGGGTGTCCCGGAATGATGGGGATATTCTTATATATGCATCTTGTTAATGTCGGTTACCAGGTGTTCACCTTATGAATGATTTTTATCTCTATGTATGGGATGTGTATTGAAATATGAAATCTTGTGGTCTATTCTTACGATTTGATATATATATATATATATATATATATATATATATATATATATATATATATATATATATATATATATATATATATATATATATAGGTTAAACCTATAACTCACCAACATTTTTTTTGACGTTTAAAGCATGTTTATTCTCAGGTGAATACTAAGAGCTTCCGCTGTTGCATACTAAAATAAGGACAAGATTTGGAGTCCATGTTTGTATGATATTGTGTAAAAACTGCATTTAAGAAACATATGTCGATGTAATATATTTCTATTGTAAATCATTATGTAATGGTCGTGTGTAAACAGTATATTTTAGATTATCATTATTTTATAATCTACGTAATGCTTTTGAAACCTTTATTGATAAAATAAAGGTTATGGTCGTTTTAAAAATGAATGCAGTCTTTGAAAAACGTCTCATATAGAGGTCAAAACCTCGGAACAAAATCAATTAATATGGAACATTTATAATCAATATGAACGGGACATTTCAATATCGACCCATGTATATATATTATTTGGAACAACCATAGACACTCTATATGCAGTAATGTTGGAGTTAGCTATACAGGGTTGAGGTTGATTCCAAAAATATATATACTTTGAGTTGTGATCTAGCCTGAGACGTGTATACACTGGGTCGTGGATTGATTTAAGATAATATATATCAATTTATTTCTGTACATCTAACTGTGGACAACTAGTTGTAGGTTACTAACGAGCACAGCTGACTTAATACACTCAAATCTTTAAAACATAATAAAAATGGTTGTAATTATATTTTGATCATACTTTGATATATATGTACATATTTGTATAGGTTCGGGAATCGATCCGTGGCCAAGTCTTATTTCCGAGGAAGGAAATATCTGTGAAAGTGAGTTATAGTACCACTTTTAAAATCTAATATTTTTGGGATGAGAATACATGCAGGTTTTTATAAATGATTTACAAAATAGACACAAGTACGTGAAACTACAGTCTATGGTTGAATTATCGAAATCGAATATGCCCTTTTTAATTAAGTCTGATAATCTAAGAATTAGGGAACAGACACCCTAATTGACACGAATCCTAAAGATAGATCTATTGGGCCTAACAAACCCCATCCAAAGTACCGGATGCTTTAGTACTTCAAAATTTATATCATATCCGAAGGGTGTCCCGGAATGATAGGGATATTCTTATATATGCATCTTGTTAATGTCGATTACCAGGTGTTCACCATATGAATGATTTTTATCTCTATGTATGGGATGTGTATTGAAATATGAAATCTTGTGGTCTATTGTTACGATTTGATATATATATACTTTAAACCTATAACTCACCAACATTTTTGTTGACGTTTAAAGCATGTTTATTCTCAGGTGAATAATAAGAGCTTCCGCTGTTGCATACTAAAATAAGGACAAGATTTGGAGTCCATGTTTGTATGATATTGTGTAAAAACTGCATTCAAGAACCATATGTCGATGTAATATATTTCTATTGTAAACCATTATGTAATGGTCGTGTGTAAACAGTATATTTTAGATTATCATTATTTGATAATCTACGTAATGTTTTTAAAACCTTTATTGATAAAATAAAGGTTATGGTTGTTTTAAAAATGAATGCAATCTTTGAAAAACGTCTCATATAGAGGTCAAAACCTCGCAACGAAATTAATTAATATGGAACGTTTATAATCAATATGAACGGGACATTTCAGTTGGTATCCGAGCGTTGGTCTTAGAGAACCAGAAAATTTGTATTAGTATGTCTTATCGAGTTTGTTAGGATGCATTAGTGAGTCTGGACTTCGACCGTGTTTACTTGAAAAAAAAATTGCTTAACATTTTTGTTGGAAACTATATATTATTAACATGTAAATATTATGTGATATATTAATCTCTTAACATGTTTGATATTGTGTGATAGATGTCTACCTCTAGCACAAATCCCATTGACTCACCTAATAATAACGAAGAGTCGAATATATATTGGCAAGATTCACAAGTTCCCGAAGAACCGGAAGAAGAGGAACCGGAAGAAGAAGAGATTCCGGAGGGGGGAATAGTAGGAACCACAGAAAACCGGTCAAATAAAAGAAAATCCTCAACCAATGGACCAAAGTTAATAATGGTCAATGGTGTTTCCGCTAAGGAAGGCAAATATTGGGAAAATTACTAATTTTCCGATGAATCGGATCCTGATGAGGATTCTGATGATGTTATAGAAATTACCCCGACCCAATTTAATGAGGCAAAAGAAAATAATAAGGGAAAAGGCATCAAAATAGAGAAATCTGATTCCGACCCCGATAAACTTTATATGTACCGTCGACACCCGTATTTTCAATATCGTGACAATAACCCGGGAATCTCTAAACCACCAGGTTTTTCTAAACCAATGTGGAAAATGATGACTCGTATTAGAGGAACATCATATATCCCTAGAAGATTAGGAAAAAAAGAACCAAGTCCGAAGAAGAAGAAACCAGTGATTCAGATTAGAGGGGTGTGAGCAGGTTGTGTAATAAATGTATTGTAGTGTGCTTGTACTTTTATGTTCTATGTAAAAATTGCTTGTATTGTTTGTTATTACGGATCTAATCCTTGTCTATTTACAGTATAAAAACAAAATGGACGTTAAGGGTAGACAACCGAATATTTTAGAAGACCTACCAGAGGATATGATTGAGGAAATCTTGTCTAGAGTCGGTCAGAATTCATCAGCACATTTAGTTATGGCGAAATTAACTTGTCAAACATTTGAAAGACTTTCCAGAAATGCCTTAGTTTATAAAAGGCTTTCCTTTGATAGATGGGGTATATCACATTGGGAAGACTTTAAGTTACGCCGTGTTTTCTTTAAAGCGTTAAATGCGGGGAACCCAAATGCAATTTTACGCTACGGGTTAAGAACCTATTTTGACTCAACATATCCCAACATATGATTTCGTGAATTAGAAAGAGCTTCTAACATGCAACATAAAGAAGCATGTTATGCTTACGGGTTAGTGATATTCGCTTCTTACCAAAGTGAGAAAAAGAACATCGGATTGCAGCTTTTAAATAAAACTTTCCCACAAGTGACGGATTCAGTAGTTGGGGTGAGAAACAAGGTTTTTAGATTATTACGGGGCTGTTGGACATTACGAAACCCTCGTTCTTTTGACGACATTACAACATGCTGCCTAGCCAATGGTCATAATGGTTATTTTCCACAAGACCAAGGATGGGAAGTTGTCTTAGTAAAACCAGAATGCATAACTTGTTTCTGGACTTATGAATTACGTGTCTTTATTTCCTTTGCTGAACAACTCGCGTATTAACTAGATTTATCTTCAAAACTGTCCTGTATCATAGTGTACTATATTTCATGTTATATGTAATATAGCGAAGTTGTAAATTTGAAGAATATTTGTATGTGATATATTATTATAATCAGTTTTTCATATGGAATTGTAGTAGTTGAATTGTATATTAGATACTAAGTATGAACTTAACGGGTAGGTACTACCCGAATTTAAACTTATAAAACGCTAATATGAAGAAAAAGCTTTTATAAATGAGTTCATATTATGCTACGAGATACTATTGACTACTCTTAATATTCTGTATGATTAACTTGTTTCATTTGACTATTTGAAGGAAATGGCACTGACAACTCGACAAACCATGAATATGAGCGAAGAGGAATTTCGTACCTTTCTTGCTTCAAACAAAGCCGCAGTACAGGCCGCGCTACATACCAACAATAAATCTGAATCTAGCAATACGGCTAACGGAGCAAGAAATTGTGTAGGATGCTCCTACAAGGAATTCACTGCCTGCAAACCTTCAGAATTTGATGGGACCGAAGGACCAATCGGATTGAAACGGTGGACCGAGAAAGTTGAATCGGTGTTTGCCATAAGTAAGTTTGTTGAAGGAGACAAAGTGAAGTACGCTACGCATACCTTCACAGGTATTGCGTTAACATGGTGGAATACCTATCTAAAGCAAGTGGGACAAGATGCTGCTTACGCGCTACCGTAGTCAGAATTCAAGCACTTAATGAACGAGAAGTACCGTCCCAGAACCGAGGTCAATAAGCTCAAGTTAGAACTTAGAGGGTTACGAACACAGGGATTCGATATTACTTCGTACGAAAGACGATTCACAGAATTGTGCCTATTGTGTCCGAGAGCGTTCGAAGATGAGGAAGAGAAAATCGACGCGTTTGTGAAAGGGTTACCGGAGAGAATCCAAGAAGATATAAGTTCACACGAGCCTGCCTCCATACAAAAGGCATGTAGAATGGCTCACAAACTAGTGAACCAGATTGAGGGAAGAATTAAAGAACATGCGGCCGAAGAGGCCAACGTGAAGCTAGTCAAAAGAAAGTGGGAGGAAAACGGTGATAAGAGTCACCAATACAACAACAACTATCCCAACAATCGCAACATCAATCGCAACTACAACAAACGGCACAACAACAAAAACAACAACAACAACTACAACAATCATCCCAACAACAATAACAACCGCAACAACAACAACAATCAGAAGCAGCTATGCCAAAGGTGTGAAAAGTAACACTCGAGGTTCTGCACCAAATTTTGCAACAAGTGTAAAAGAAATGGTCATAGTGCAGCGAAGTGTGAGGTCTACGGACCAGGGGTTAACAGAACGAAAGGAACAAATGGTGTCGGAACGAGTAATGGCGGATCAAGTAGTGTCGGAGCAAGTTATGCCAATGTAGTTTGTTATAAATGTGGAAATCCGGGCCACATTATTAGAAATTGCCCGAACCAGGAGAACACGAATGGACAAGCCCGCGAAAGAGTTTTCAATATTAATGC
The DNA here is from genome assembly GCF_046630445.1 of Rutidosis leptorrhynchoides. Taxonomy (NCBI): domain Eukaryota; kingdom Viridiplantae; phylum Streptophyta; class Magnoliopsida; order Asterales; family Asteraceae; genus Rutidosis; species Rutidosis leptorrhynchoides. The sequence continues at coordinate 126,357,611 of NC_092343.1, forward strand.
GGCAGAAGCACAGGAAGACCCAGAGCTTGTTACGGGTACGTTTCTTATTGACAATAAATCTGCTTACGTTTTATTTGATTCGGGTGCGGATAGAAGCTATATGAGTAGAGATTTTTGTGCTAAATTAAGTTGTCCATTGACGCCTTTTGGATAGTAAATTTTTACTCGAATTAGCAAACGGTAAATTAATTTCAGCAGATTATATATGCCGGAATCGAGAAATTAAACTGGGTAGCGAAATATTTAAGATTGATTTGATACCAGTAGAGTTAGGGAGTTTTGATGTAATAGTTGGCATGGACTGGCTGAAGGAGATGAAAGCAGAGATTGTATGTTACAAAAATGCAATTCGCATTGTACAAGAAGAAGGAGAACCCTTAATGGTGTACGGAGAAAAGGGCAACACGAAGCTACATATTATTAGTAATTTGAAGGCACAAAAACTAATAAGAAAAGGTTGTTATGCTGTTCTAGCACACGTTGAGAAAGTATAAACTGAAGAAAAGAGCATCAATGATGTTCCCGTCACAAAAGAATTTCCCGATGTATTTCCGAAAGAATTACCGGGACTACCTCCACACCGATCTGTTGAATTTCAAATAGATCTTGTACCAGGAGCTGCACCAATAGCTCGTGCTCCTTACAGACTCGCACCCAGCGAGATGAAAGAACTACAAAGCCAACTGCAAGAACTATTAGAACGTGGTTTCATTCGACCATGCACATCACCATGGGGAGCTCCTATTTTGTTTGTCAAGAAGAAGGATGGTACATTTAGGTTGTGTATTGACTACAGAGAGTTGAATAAACTTACCATCAAAAACCGTTATCCACTGCCGAGAATTGATGACTTATTTGATGAACTACAAGGCTCGTCGGTTTATTCGAAAATTGATTTACGTTCTGGATATCATCAAATGCGGGTAAAGGAGGATGATATTCCAAAAACTGCTTTTAGGATGCGTTATGGTCATTACGAGTTTATGGTTATGCCGTTTGGATTGACTAACGCACCAGCTGTGTTCATGGACCTTATGAACCGAGTGTGTGGGCCATATCTTGACAAGTTTGTCATTGTTTTCATTGATGACATATTTATTTACTCAAAGAATGATCAAGAGCACGAAGAACATTTGAGAAAAGTGCTAGAAGTATTGAGGAAAGAAAAACTGTACGCTAAGTTTTCAAAGTGTGCATTTTGGTTGGAAGAAGTTCAATTCCTCGATCACATAGTGAATAAAGAAGGTATCCAGGTGGACCCGGCAAAGATCGAAACCGTTGAAAAGTGGGAAACCCCAAAAACTCCGAAGCATATACGTCAATTTTTAGGATTGGCTGGTTACTACAGAAGATTCATCCAAGATTTCTCCAAAATAGCAAAACCCTTGACTGCATTAACGCATAAAGGGAAGAAATTTGAATGGAAGGATGAACAAGAGTAGGCATTTCAGTTATTGAAGAAAAAGCTAACTACGGCACCTATATTGTCATTGCCTGAAAGGAATGATGATTTTGTGATTTATTGTGACGCATCAAAGCAAGGTCTCGGTTGTGTATTAATGCAACGAACGAAGGTGATTGCTTATGCGTCTAGACAATTGAAGATTCACGAGAAAAATTATACGACTTATGATTTGGAATTGGGTGCTGTTGTTTTTGCATTAAAGACTTGGAGGCATTATTTATATGGGGTCAAAAGTATTATATATACCGACCACAAAAGTCTCCAACATATATTTAATCAGAAGAAACTGAATATGAGACAACGCAGGTGGATTGAACTGTTGAATGATTATGATTTTGAGATTCGATACCACCCGGGGAAGGCGAATGTGGTAGCCGACGCTTTGAGTAGAAAGGACAGAGTACCTATACGGGTAAAAGCTATGAATATAATTATTCGTACTAACCTTACTACTCAAATAAAGGAGGCACAACAGGGGGTTGTAAAAGAAGGAAAGTTGAAGAATGAGATACCCAAAGGATCAGAGAAACATCTTAATATTCGAGAAGACAGAACCCGATATAGGGCTGATAGAATTTGGGTACCAAGTTTTGGAGATGTGAGAGAAATGGTACTTAAGGAAGCACATAAAACCAGATATTCAATACATCCCGGAGCGGGGAAGATGTATAAAGATCTCAAGAAACACTTTTGGAGGCCGGGTATGAAAGCAGATATTGCTAAATATGTAGGAGAATGTTTGACGTGTTCTAAGGTCAAAGCTGAACATTAGAAACCATCAGGTCTACTACAACAACCTGAAATCCCTGAATGAAAATGGGAAAACATTACCATGGATTTCATTACTAAATTGCCAAGGACTGCAAGTGGTTATGATACTATTTGGGTAATAGTTGATCGTCTCACCAAGTCAGCACACTTCCTGCCAATGAGAGAAGATGACAAAATGGAGAAGTTGGCGCGATTGTATTTGAAGGAGGTTGTCTCCAGACATAGAATACCCGTCTCTATTATCTCTGATAGGGATGGTAGATTTGTTTCAAGGTTCTGGCAGACGTTGCAACAAGCATTGGGGACTCGTCTAGACATGAGTATGGCCTATCATCCACAAACTGATGGGCAGAGCGAAAGGACGATACAAACGCATGAAGACATGCTACGAGCATGTGTTATTGATTTCGGAAATAGTTGGGATCGACACCTACCGTTAGCAGAATTTTCCTACAACAACAGTTATCAATCTAGTATTGAGATGACTCCGTTTGAGGCACTTTATGGTAGAAAGTGCAGGTCTCCGATTTGTTGGAATGAAGTGGGGGATAGACAGATTACGGGTCCGGAGATAATACAAGAAACTACCGAGAAAATCATCCAAATTCAATAACGACAAAAGAGCTACGCGGACAGTAAAAGAAAAGATATAGAGTTTGAAATTAGAGAAATGGTCATGCATAAGGTTTCACCTTGGAAAGGCGTTGTTCGATTTGGTAAACGAGGGAAACTAAATCCAAGGTACATTGGACCATTCAAGATTATAGATCGTGTCGGACCAGTACCTTACCAACTAGAGCTACCTCAACAACTCGCGGCTGTACATAACACTTTCCACGTCTCGAATTTGAAGAAATGTTTTGCTAAAGAAGATCTCACTATTCCGTTGGACGAAATCCAAATCAATGAAAAACTTCAATTCATTGAAGAACCCGTCGAAATAATGGATCGTGAGGTTAAGAGACTTAAGAAAAACAAGATACCGATTGTTAAGGTTCGATGGAATGCTCGTAGAGGACCCGAGTTCACCTGGGAGTGTGAAGATCAGATGAAGAAGAAATACCCGCATCTATTTCCAGAAGATTCGTCAACACCTTCATCAGCTTAAAATTTCGGGACGAAATTTATATAACGGGTAGGTACTGTAGTGACCTGAACTTTTCAATGTTTATATATATTAATTGAGATTGATATTTACATGACTAAATGTTTCCAACGTGTTAAGAAATCAAACTTGTTAAGACTTGATTAAATGAAATAAGTTTCATATAGACAATTGATCACCCAAGTTGACCGGCGATTCACGAACGTTACAAATTTGTAAAAACTACATGTTGTGGTATATATAGACATATATATATATATATATATATATATATATATATATATATATATATATATATATATATATATATATATATATATATATATATATATATATATATATATATATATATATATATATATATATATATGGTTGACATGAGATTATGATGAGTAAGTATCTCACTAAGTATATTAATAATGTGTGATATACATAAGAAATGAGATTACTAAGTTAAGAAACTCGAAATGATATATATAACGATTATCGTTATGATAACGTCTACTAAATACATATGTATCATATTAAGATATTGATACACTATATTTAACATGATAAAATTATATTTAAATATATCATTAAGTGTGTTAACAATGAACTACATATGTAAAAACAAGACTACTAACTCAAGAATTACGAAACGAGACTTATATGTAACGATTATCGTTGTAACGATATTTTAATATATATATCATATTAAGAGATATTCATACATCATAATATCATGATAATATAATAATTTAACATCTCATTTGATATAATAAACATTGGGTTAACAACATTAATTGAGATCGTTAACTTAAAGGTTTCAAAACAACACTTACATGTAACGACTAACGAAGACTTAACGACTTCATTAGAATGTATATACATGTTGTGTTTTGATATGTATTCTTACACTTTTGAAAGACTTCAAGACACATATCAAAGTACTTCTACTTAACAAAAATGCTTACAATTACATCCTCGTTCAGTTTCATCAACAATTCTACTCGTATGCACCCGTATTCGTACTCGTACAATACATAGCTTTTAGATGTATGTACTATTGGTATATACACTCCAATGATTAGCTCTTAGCAGACCATGTGAGTCACCTAACACATGTGAGAACCATAATTTGGCAACTAGCATGAAATATCTCATAAATTTACAAAAATATTAGTAATCATTCATGACTTATTTACATGAAAATAAAATTACATATCCTTTATATCTAATCCATATACCAACGACCAAAAACACCTACAAATATTTTCATTCTTCAATTTTCTTCATCTAATTGATCTCTCTCAAGTTCCATCTTCAAGTTCTAAGTGTTCTTCATAAATTCCATAAGTATAGTTTCATAAAAATCAAGAATACTTCCAAGTTTGCAAGTCTACTTCCAAGCTTTCTAATCCATTCCGAGTAATCATCTAAGATCAAGGAACCTTTGTTATTTAAAGTAGATTATCTTTATAATTCAAGGTAATATTCATATTCAAACTTTGATTCAATTTCTACAACTATAACAATCTTATTTCGAGTGAAAATCTTACTTGAACTGTTTTCATGTCATGATTCTGCTTCAAGAACTTTCAAGCCATCCAAGGATCCTTTGAAGCTAGATCTATTTTTCTCATTTCTAGTAGTTTTATCCAGAAAACTTGAGGTAGTAATGATGTTCATAACATCATTCGATTCATACATATAAAGCTATCCTATTCGAAGGTTTAAACTTGTAATCACTAGAACATAGTTTAGTTAATTCTAAACTTGTTTGCAAATAAAAGTTAATCCTTCTAACTTGACTTTTAAAATCAACTAAACACATGTTCTATATCTATATGATATGCTAACTTAATGATTTAAAACCTGGAAACACGATGAACACCATAAAATCGGATATACGCCGTCGTAGTGAAACCGGGGGCTGTTTTGGTTTGGATAATTAAAAACTATGATAAAATTTGAGTTAAAATTTGTTCTTCTGGGAAAATGATTTTTCATATGAACATGAAACTATATCCAAAAATCTTGGTTAAACTCAAAGTAAAAGTATGTTTCTTCAAAATGGTCATCAAGATGTCGTTCTTTCGACGAAAATGACTACCTCTTTAGTAATTGACATGTAACTTAAATTTCCGACAATAAACCTATACTTTTTATGTTTGGATTCTTAAATTAGAGTTCAATATGAAACCATAGCAATTTGATTCACTCAAAATGGATTTAAAATGAAGAAGTTATGGGTAAAACAAGATTGGATATTTTTGATCTTTTTAGCTACGGGAAATGTTTAACAAATCTATACAAATCATATCCTAGCTAACTTATATTGTATTATACATGTATTCTAATATATTATGTAATCTTGGGATACCATAGACACGTATGCAAATGTTTTGACATATCATATTTACCCATGTATAGATATTATTTGGAACAACCATAGACACTCTATATGCAGTAATGTTGGAGTTAGCTATACAGGGTTGAGGTTGATTCCAAAAATATATATACTTTGAGTTGTGATCTAGCCTGAGACGTGTATACACTGGGTCGTGGTATGATTCAAGATAATATATATCGATTTATTTCTGTACATCTAACTGTGGACAACTAGTTGTAGGTTACTAACGAGGACAGCTGACTTAATACACTCAAATCTTTAAAACATAATAAAAATGGTTGTAATTATATTTTGATCACACTTTGATATATATGTACATATTTGTATAGGTTCGTGAATCGATCCGTGGCCAAGTCTTATTATCGAGGAAGGAAATATCTGTGAAAGTGAGTTATAGTCTCACTTTTAAAATCTAATATTTTTGGGATGAGAATACATGCAGGTTTTATAAATGATTTACAAAATAGACACAAGTACGTGAAACTACATTCTATGGTTGAATTATCGAAATCGAATATGCCCCTTTTTATTAAGTCTGGTAATCTAAGAATTAGGGAACAGACACCCTAATTGACGCGAATCCTAAAGATAGATCTATTGGGCCTAACAAACCCCATCCAAAGTACCGGATGCTTTAGTACTTCGAAATTTATATCATATCCGAAGGGTATCCCGGAATGATGGGGATATTCTTATATATGCATCTTGTTAATGTCGGTTACCAGGTGTTCACCATATGAATGATTTTTATCTCTATGTATGGGATGTGTATTGAAATATGAAATCTTATGGTCTATTGTTACGATTTGATATATATAGGTTAAACCTATAACTCACCAACATTTTTGTTGACGTTTAAAGCATGTTTATTCTCAGGTGAATACTAAGAGCTTCCGCTGTTGCATACTAAAATAAGGACAAGATTTGGAGTCCATGTTTGTATGATATTGTGTAAAAAATGCATTCAAGAAACATATGTCGATGTAATAAATTTCTATTGTAAACCATTATGTAATGGTCGTGTGTAAACAGTATATTTTATATTATCATTATTTGATAATCTACGTAATGTTTTTAAAACCTTTATTGATAAAATAAAGGTTATGGTTGTTTTAAAAATGAATGCAGTCTTTGAAAAACGTCTCATATTGAGGTCAAAACCTCGCAACGAAATCAATTAATATGGAACGTTTATAATCAATATGAACGGGACATTTCACATAATCATAATAGCTCACATTGAAATGCCGAGCATTTTAGAAGTCAAGAATGACATCTCGTGTAATATAACTCAGACGTTATATACATAACCATAATGGATGACATATAAATGTCGAGAATTTCAAAAGTCATGAATGACATCCCTCGGTTTCACTAATCGAGGTGGTCTTGTAAAAGACAAACTCACATGAGTCGGAGAATACATTCAATCAAAATCGGAGTTCCTCCCGGAGTCAGATGATAAGAGAGAGATGTACGTATCTGAATCGATATACATACAACAGGATACAAATAATCACATATAATAATACGCTATAGGTCGGGCTGTAGACTAGACTCACTAATGCACTCCGTAGACTCGGGTAACTACATCAATGCAACCTAATTCCCTACAACCAAGGCTCTGATACCAACTTTAACGGCCCGTCAAAGTACACATGACGACCATCGTTATTTTAGTCCCACTGCTTGATCATAACTCTAAATGAATTTAATAAATAACATTGCATTCTTTATTTAAAAATGATTTCCTATAAAGAAAACCTACCAAAATATGTAGTTTAGAAAAACCAACATACGTACTTAAACAAAAGTTGACCAAAACAAATTCAACAAACATCCACAATTCAATATACTCAAAACAGAATGCAAGTTAATGTTTAATAAAATCTGCCAACATGCATGCAGACTCTCTAGCACAGCGGAAGCCAAATAATAAAGTACCTGAGAAAACATGCGGGTAAACTGTCAATAAAAATGTTGAGTGAATTATAGGTTTAAAAATTAATAAACTTTAGACCACAAGATTTTAAATGTTAGAAAACATAAAAACATTATTCCATTAATCCATGAGCCACTTGGTAACCATTTAACCATTTCCTTACCCTTACCAAACAACAATATACACTGAACAGGTGTATATTCAAAAATAATGAAGTACTAATACATTCCGATTATAAATTGCTAGCGCGACTAGCTCGAAATGAGGCTATCAAACCCGATAAATCTATCCATAGGATTCACGTTAACCAGTAGAAACCAGTGATTACAGTTACCAAACTAGGAAATATTTTCGTTCAACTCATAATGAATAATTTAAATTAATTTCCACTTGTGTCTAAACGTAAAACAAAAATTTCCATGTAATCTCATCCCAAAATACTTCAAAATAGTATGAAAACGGGACTATAACTCACCTTATAGCAAATGAAGCAACAACACAGAAATGCGAACAGCAAAAGATAAAGTGATCAAGAATGACCACCACGCCGACCTATAAATAAAGCAAGTCGATATATATAACTAACTTAGGTCATGTCTTAGTATGATAACTATAGTACTTGTTGTATTAAAACATAGAACATCACTCGGTATGATTCGGTATGAATAGAACAGCGTATAACACGTACTTTCTATTTTTAGAAGGTTTTTATTTTTAACAGGTTTCCATTTTAGAAAAGTTTCTATTTTTAGAAAGTTTCTATTTTTGGAAAGTTTCTATTTTAGAAAAGTTTCTATTTTAGGAAAGTTTCTATTTTTAGAAAGTTTCAATTTTTGGAAAGTTTCAATTTTTGGAAAGTTTTATTTTAGGAAAGTTCTTTTAATTAGAAAAGTCAACAAAAGTCAACTAAAAGTCAAAGTCAACCGAAAGTCAACTAAAAAGTCAACCTTAGTCAAACTTAGTCAACATTGAAATTTAAAGTGTAAATTATATTAATAATATAAGTTATAATATTATTTAAAGTAATATTTGTATAATCATGTCATATCATAAGTTTAATTGAATTAAATCGAATTATAAAGTTAACATAAGTTTAAATAATATAATAGATACAACATAAGTATTTAATTAATTAATGAATTAAATATTACTCATATCATAAGTATTATTAATTAATAATGAATTATTAATCATGTCATAAGTATCTTGAATTAATTATGAAATGTTACACATATCATAAGTATTTTAATATAATTATTAAACCATAAGTAGTTAATATTTAAATTGTATTATAATTAAATAATAACTAAGTATTATAATAAATAAATAAATAATCAATTTTTATTATAAGTCTTGATATAATAATCTCATAACATAAGTTTTATACTTATCGTAAGTATTTTATTAATAATAAATGTATTATTAATTATAAGTTTAATTATATGAATAATTAAATCATAATGTAATTATTAAATGATATAATAAATATATATCATAAGTCTTAATTAAAAATAATTACTTTTATATCATAAGTAATTTAATTCTAATTCAAATCATTTTTCATAACCATAAGTTTAATTAAAAGTTCGTCGGGTCATAACTTGAGCCTCGGGTGTCGGTTTTTGACTAATTTTATATATATCCTCGTCCAACCAATCATCTCGTCACCTTAGAACACTCAAGAACACCCTAATATCAGTTCATGGGGTCGTGAAGAACAGCCATGAACCAAACGTTTTCTTTAATTCGATTTAAAACTTGTTTTAGCCATTCCGGGTGATCCGTGGCTCGGATTTCGATGACCCGAACATGAATGTTCATCCAATTATCAATCCTAACCCAATGGTACACCCTAAAGACTCCAAATATGGCCACAAAATCGGACCAAACATGGTCTTACAAGATATCACATTTCAATCTTAACAAAACCCTAAATCAAGCGTAGATTTTGATCCGTAAATCGAAAAGAGATGAATCCAAAGCCTAAAATTATGTACTCAATGAGAAGAACACATTGACACACTTAAATTAATCAAAAATATTAGTCAAAGTCACTGATTTTAACAATATATCCGCTGTCCAAAAATTGATCAACCGAAAACATACGAAATCGAGCATTTCTAAGCAAGCTAACAACACCACAATAAAATACAAGTACTATAACATTAACATACATGTAAAATTAGTAAAAACAAATGAAAATTCAAAATATAGGGTTTGTGTTCATACCCAAATTAAAAATTAAGAAGATGTAGATTAAAGATCGCGAGATGAAGCACCCGAATATGTAATCAACCTTGAGAAATGATGATCAATTATGTATGATCAAGGGTTGGCCAATTTTTGGTAATGGAAGAGGCTAGGGAGGCTGGAAAAGTCATCCATAAGTGAGGGAGAAAGGAGAAAGAAATTAGGTTTAGGTATTTTCAAGTGAAGTAGTGTAAAAATGTAGAAAATAAAATATATGTGATATTTTACATTTTCAACCCCATGGGCATATAGGGATGGGCTGGATGAATATGGGAGTGAAATGGGTTCCCTTTAGCCCACTTTGAAGTATGGAACAATAGCTTGTGGCTCGAAAGCCCGAACGAATCCCGATTCGCGAAAACACTGTTACACGATTAAATTTTTGGAAAGTACACGCATACGCGGAAAATAAAACATAGAAATATTTTATAACTTCATATGATATAGATATATCATAGATAAAATAATTTAGATTTGAAAATTACGAAAGTCTGATCGTTGGTTTGAAAACCGAAAGGATTTACCGGATAGAAATCTAAAATACGTAGAAACCTACACATCTAAATATGAACACATATAATCAAATAACACATAATAAAGAATATATTATTACTAAATAATAATATATGTCATAGAAATGATGTGGCACGAATATCAATTAACAGACGTTAACTACTAACGGAAAAAGATAACGAAAAAAGTAGGGTCGTGACAGGTATGTTGGAACATTTCGGCGAGAGGTGTCATACCCCATAAAAGGGACCGGGGGTAATATGTGACTAACCAATACCAAAACACAAGTGTAAAGTGAGAACGACTCTAAATGAGATGTTTTTATTAAAATTCAAAGTATTAAAGCAGCAGAATTAAACTGTCATTACAAATGTAACCCAAAATGTAAACGTAATTGTTTTAAATGCAATAAGTAATAAATGCGGACTCCATAGCAGCATAGTCCAAGTAGCAAGTAATCTTTAGCAATCATCACCTGAGATAAAACATGATTAAAGTGTCAACCAAAATTGGTTGGTGAATTCATAGGTTTATCAATAGTAACCAAGTTTTTAGACCACAAGATTTAGTTATAAAGTTTGATGTAGAGACATCGTTCAAAAGTAAGTGCTGAATTTATGATATCTAGACTAAACATAAGCTACCCTAAACACTTCACATTTGTGTCGTTGAATCATTAATATGTATCCATTGACCAACGGTCAACTAGATAGAGACGTCGCTCTCAGTAGGCCTACTCACATTAACTAAGCTTGCGTTACATGAAGCGACCCGTCCTAATCCATAAGGACGAATACAATAACATATGGATACATTGTGAGGTATCTGACCTCTATATGATACATTTTACAAACATTGCATTCGTTTTTAAAAGACAAACTTTCATCACATCGAAAGTTGACGGCATGCATACCATTTCATAATATATCCAACTATAAATTACTTAATAATATTCTTGATGAACTCAATGACTCGAATGCAACGTCTTTTGAAATATGCCATGACTGACTCCAAGTAATATCTTTAAAATGTGCAAATGCACAACGGAAGATTTCTTTCATACCTGAGAATAAACATGCTTTAAAGTGTCAACCAAAAGGTTGTTGAGTTCATTAGTTTATCATAATCAATCATTTCCATAATTTTAATAGACCACAAGATTCTCAGTTTTCATAAATATCATTACACTCGCAAGTGTATAAAATCCATTCGTATGATGAACACCTGGTAACCGACATTAACTTTAATGCATATAGAATATCCCCCACATTCTTGCAAGTATGCCATATACTGGCAATCACAATCACCATTTAAATTGAAGTACTAAAGCAGTTCAAATTCTCTAACTGGAGCTGGTCAGTGCTCGTAGATCTACCTTTAGGATTCGCGTCAATTAGGGACCATTTCCCTAATTCTTAGGTTACCAAGTTAAAGGGGCAATATTCGATATAGTAATCCAACCATAGAATGTAGTTTCAAGTACTTGTGTCTATTTCGTCAAACATTTATAAAAACGGTACAAGTATTCTCAGCCCAAAAATATATATTGCAAAAGCATTTAAAAAGGGAGCAAATGAAACTCGCGATACGATATTTTGTAGTAAAAATATTCATACGACGATACTGAACAATGCAGGGTTGGCCTTGGATTCACGAACCTATATCATTTGTATATATATTAATACACGTAATCGTAATCGAATAAGTTTATATTTATAATTTGTTAATTATATCATTTTTATATTAATAATATATATATATATATATATATATATATATATATATATATATATATATATCATATATAAAAATATTAAATTTGGTTATGTTATATGTATTACATATAGTTTTATATAGCTGATAATTATTTTAATAATAATAATGATACTTAGTAATAATAAAAATGATGATAACAATAGTACTAATTATGATATTACTAATAATTATGACATTACTAATATTAGAAATAATAGTGATACTATATAAGTAATGATAAAAGTGATATTAATAATGTTAATAGAAATAATAATGATTTTAAATAATGAGTTTTATACTATATTGTATTATATTAGCAATGGTATCAATAATTAAAATAATTTTAATAATTTCTTTAAATCATAATCTAATTAAGTTTTAACTTAATCCTTTTCATAATAATATTTATATTCAAGATTTCTATGATTATAATCCGACTAATATCATTAAAATTTTTATATTCATAGTCATAATAATCAAAATCTTCGTGTTTAATTTCTAAACTAATGACTAAAGTTCCTATGACATTAATTCGTAATCCTAATCATAATAATAATAATAGTAATACTTATATTAATAATAACCTAATAAAATTAATAATAATGATAATAATAATAATCTTTAGTGATAATACTAGCAATGATAATGATATTAATATTAGTAATAACAACAACAATAATAATAATAATAATTTTTAGTTGTAATTATAATCGTGATAATAATAATAACAATACCTAATACTTATTTTTGTAACAATAATAATCATTATAATTACAATATTAAATGATATTACTAGTAGTAACAATAATCAATAACAATAATAATAATATCAATAATAATATTAATAATAATAATAATAATGATAATAATAAATTAGCTACCTTGATGAAATAGCTCAAAAAAACGAAAACTGCCATCATTCGGGCTCTAACCACTGACCTCTCGTAAACCCGAAACACCCCTAAACCATCACTCTACCGTCTATTTTTCTGATTAATCTCCACTCTTAATTTATATATCCCGTAATAAAGTTTTTCTTATTTCCTTCTTAAATTTCAAAATCGACCAAAATAATCAATGATCAAAGCAACCAATTTACAAAACGATTTAGGTTCATTACTTAAAATAGAAACGACCCTTAATGATTAATTGAGTTAATTACAACAGAACGAATGAAATTGGATCAATAGCAGACCCGTTATGAACTTGATAAACTCAATTGGTGATTTTGAAATCTAGATAGTTTTAGATTGTAATGACAACATGAATTATACTCTAAATCATTCCTATAAACTTTCTAACTCCTCAATTGAACCTGAAACGATAAACAGAAATCAAATTTTACGATGAACACCATCTTTGACTTTTTGAATTTGAACTTTAACTCTAAAATTCGTAATTAATATGAGGAATTGGATGTTCAAACTTTGCAGATAGTTTTATTAGAAGATTCCTAACAGAACTGTATTAATGGATTTTGAAAAATAACACGAAATTAAGGTTTTGATTTAAATGAACCAGGAACAGAGATATAAGCTGTATCTTCACTTTTCTGTTTTAAAATCGACCAGAAACATTCGTATTGGGTTTTAATTGATAATGGAGATGGATAAATGACTGACTTTTCAATAACGTGGTGTAACTTGTTTGGTTTATAGCCAATGGAGTAGTCGACAGGTTTTATTCACAAGGGCAGAAAAAATAAAAAAAATAAAAAGATGAAAACGATTTCTAACAGATTTTGTTGTATCTGTGATTGAATTTGATCCTTGTGACAAAACTTGATAAAGTTGGATAGTGATGGGCAAGGATTTGTAACAAACTATCCGCGTAATTATTTGTCATTGTAATCCTGTTTTATTCCGTAATTAATCTAAATTTACTGATTTATATTATTAATACAAACATACTGCCTTATATATTGAATCTGTATGTAATACATATCTGTGTATATAAATCAGTATATATCTGTAATTATATAGTTGTATGTATATATTCTGTATAATATAATTAATCTTATTAATTTATAAATATAACTATAATATTAATACTCTTAATATTATAATTAATAATAATTACCATTTATAATAAAAATAATAAGATTATTGATAATAATAATAATATCTATAAGATTTATAACAATAATATTATTAATAATAATAATATTAAATACTAATAATATTAATTATATTAATATTGATAATAATATTAGTAATAATAATATTTATTTATTAAATTTCATATCCATATAATAATATTAATAACACTGGTATATAATGACATGTTATTATAACAACTATTTTTAATATATTAGTATTATGTGTTATAGGTTATATAATATAACTATATTATATATTAAATAATGAGTATTAAATTTTATATATTTTAGTAATAATATTAATTAATAATACTGAAGATATAATAAGTTACATGTTTCTATAGTAATATTTATAATACTTGTACATATCAAATTTCATATATTTATATACATTTTATATTAAAAATAATTGTATACATTTTATATTAAAAATAATAGTATTAATCATAAAATTATTAATGTTAATATTAATAGTTATAATGAAAGTAATAATAACAATATTAATATAATATTTATGTTTTAATTTATAATTACATTTAATATTACGATTTATTAGTTATGTAATAACATACAATTTATATTTAATATTTATATATTACAATATATATATACTAATAATAATAGCAATCTATTTAATAACATTATTGATAATTTTGCTTAATAATGATATTAGTAATGATAATAGTATTAATATAGTAATTATATTCAACTTGTAATTAAGTTCAATATATTGCTATTAATTATTTCATTTTTACCAATTATATAATATTTTGAACCTTTAGTGTTTATTTACTTATTTATATTTAATATTTCTCATGTATAGAATTTAAATATATATGTATATATATATATATATATACATATTTATTTACACACAATTGTTCGTGAATCGTCAGGAGTAGTCAAAGGTTAAATGAATACATGAACACAGTTTAAAGTTTTTGAGACTTCAACATTACAGAGTTTGCTTATCGTGTCGAAATCAATTAAAGATCAAGTTTAAATTTGGTCGAAAATTTTCGGGTCGTCACATTACAATCTAGCAATTAACGATATCATGGTAGGGATTTAGCATGAAACATAGCATGGCAGAACAGTTAAACAGTTTAGAGTAGTTGTGTCTAAGCGTATAACAGTTTTAAAAGCAAGCATGTGTCTCACCCCAAAGTTGAAAATAAGTAAATAGAGAAAGTTAAAAAGTGGGACTATAAAGTTCACCTTATATAGCAGTCGAAGTTAATCCACAATAAATGAAATGAACTGAAGTAAACGACCAAGATCTCAACCTAGATAATAAGCTTGGTCATTAGTTTGTTCAATCCAATGAGTAAGTGTTCATAAGAGTTTTATGAGTGTTGAGTTTGTTTAACAAGTTGTGTCCACTATAACCAAGTTTAGATATTGTACAACTTACCCAAACCTCGATGCTATCAAGTAAGTCTAAAGATGACCAGATGCGGGGGTCAGGAACTTTCAGTTGGACATAGTCTACAACCTTTCATTTAATCCAAAACCTTATTCCCATAAGCACTCTGCGACATCATCTCGTCGACCGTAAGTAGTGGTGAGATTGGTATAAGCAATACGTTATCGGTATGATTATAGTTTCCACTTTTTAGGTGCGTATAGGAATACGACACGTTAATGTATTATTTATGTATCATTTAAGTATTATTATGCTTTATAGTTTTATTGATTAGTATGTAGTAAAAGGTTTTAGTATAATAATTCTTTATGTGTTTATTTTATTATTATAATTTTATTAAGTTTAAGTAACCTTGACGAGTCTAACCTTTAACTTATCTCATGCATTTTATCATTATCACCTTATAATTATTTTTAACCTTTTTTAATCATTATTATCTTTTAAACTTTTATAATTATTATAATAATTCAAGTATTATAGTTATCATGATACTTTAGCATAATCCCTATCAATTACTTACTAATATGATACATATACTTTAATCAAAATTTTATGTTACTAATATATACTATAACTAAAATTTATCTTAATCGTCATTATACTAATCATAATTATCATCTTAACCTAATCATGATACATATATATATTTAATTAAATTAAATTTCACTTTTAACTTTATATATATCCATACATTAAACACGTATACATACATATACATATGCATGCATGCATGAAATTTTCCACCCTTTTCCAATCTTCATAATTTCACATTCTATCATTACCATCTCATTAATATTAACCATATTCAAGTATTCTAATCATATCATTTCTTAAGTTTATTTACAAACACAATCATAGAACATGATCATTAACATATTGATAATTCATACTTTTTAACATATTCAACAATCTTAATCTTTTTTTTAATCATCTTATTAATACTTATATATACATGATCATAATTAAATAACATAATGTGACGACCCGAAAATTTCCGACTAAATTTAAACTTTATCTTTATATTATTCTGACACGATAAGCAATGTTTGTTAAGTTAAATCTCAAGGATTTTAAACTATGTTTATACATTCATTTAAACCTCGACCAAATTCCAATGATTCATGAACCATTAAATGAACATATATGAATATGTATGTATATGTGTATATGTTATAAATTGAAAATGTCAACAAAGTATTTAAACGTATAATGCTTTATATGAACGTATTTGTTTCAATATGATTATCTACGAAATTAAAAAAAATATATATTAAATGATTGAATTATCAGAAACATTGAATTATGATTACAAGTCTCTATTGAGAGGTCCACTATGATTTGAGAAAATCCATTCCTCTTAACGACATTCGGAATAATTTGTAAAGCTATTTATAAATAAAAATAAAAAGTGTCATTTACGAAAGTTAGACAAAAGCTAGTGGAGAATTGGTTTCCATAATATTCTATTAATCTAAAATTCAAACGTACAAAAACGTTTTCAGTTTAAAAAGAACTTTATTATTAAAACGTATATAACTTTTATAAATATCTAGAATCACTTTTGACAACTCATTACTTAACCAGTATAATAAATATAACGATATTTATATTTTATTTCATTAAATATATATAACGATTTAAATTAATATTATATATATTTATACGCGTATTATACATACATAGTTTTTATACTTTTACTATACTTTAACTTTACCTTTACTTTACTTTTACTTTACTTTAACTTTAATAATTCACTTTAATAATTCATACTTTAATAATTCACTTTAATAATTCATACTTTAATAATTCACTTTAATAATTCATACTTTAATAATTTACTTTAATAATTCATACTTTAATAATTCAATTTAATAATTCATACTTTAATAATTCACTTTAATAATTCAAAAATCTATTATAAATAGAATTCAACAGATTTTATTATTTCATAGAAACTTGAAAATATATTTCTCTAAACTCTCTCAATCGATTTATATATATATATATATATATATATATATATATATATATATATATATATATATATATATATATATATATATATATATATATATATATATATATATATTTGCTCTGTATTATTTCAAGATATTATTTGTATACATAAAATATTACGACGGAGTGATGTCCGAGTGATTTCAAAATAGTTTTTTGAATGAGTCGAAGCTAAGGAAATTATGGGTTATAGCTATGGAGGTGATGGGTATGGTTCATGGGTATGCTCGTGAGGTCAATCTAGTGTTTATCATCTCCGTTGCGTCTACGTACTTTCCTGCAATATTGAATCTCAATATTGATACGTGAGCACTCATAACTTAACTTTTATATATCAATAGTGTATCCCTGACTAGTGCTCGAGTATATAGGATTATGCATGCTTGTACATTCGATATTGTCCTTAGATAGGTTTGTTGAATCCTGAATTATATACATATGCTACTGAGATAGGGTATATGATATACATGTCATTGGAAAGCTTACGAAAAATTAAGAACTTTTTATTTAGATATCGAATGGTTTCGATAAATGGATTAGAAGTTATAGTCAACTGAATTTTAGTATTATTGTTAAAATGATTATTATTACTATCGTCGTTATTATTTTAATAGAAATATCATTGTTATTATAAAATATCATTATTACTATTATGTTAGTATTATCATTTTATCATAATAACATTTTTAATAAATATAAATATTATTTTTTTATAGAATAATAATAATTATTATTACTAAATAATACAATTTTTACTTATTATTATTATGATCAATATTATTTTATCAAATAAATAGGGGATACAAAGATATTTTTCACCACGCGTAATATAATTACATTAATAATACTTACCACTATAGTTTTACGATATTAAGTGAACTTTATAAATTTTACTACTTAAGATATATAAAAGTATATTTTATCATATATAAACGTTAATATAAATTTTTATTAATAAATGAATTTTATTATTATAAAATCTAATAAATATATTTAAATATATAAAACGACTATAGTTAAGTTATATAATAAACACGTATAAATTTTAGAAGTCATTTTGGGTCAAGTTGACTTTTGTTGACTTTTGCATATTAGTCTCGAGCATTAGGATTGTGGTACACTATGACTTGACCAAAAATTGTTAGACAAATATTGACCAACATATAAATATATATAATTAATATAGGTTCGTGAATCCGAGGCCAACCTTGCACTTGTTAATTGACGTTATATGTATTTTTACTACGAAATATAGTATGGTGAGTTTCATTTGCTCCCTTTTATATATATTTTTGGGACTGAGAATACATGCGCTATTTTTATAAATGTTTTACGAAATAGGCACAAGTACTAAAACTAATTCTGCATGGGTTTAAACCAGGAATATACCCTTAGCTTGGTAACATTAAACTACTTGTCTATGTACGGTAGGCACGAATCCTAAAGATAGATCTATTGGGCCTGACAAACCCCATCCTGACTATGGGATGCTTTAGTACTTCGAGGTTATTTTAAACACACCTGATCTGGTGTACTTCAGAGGGTAAAACATGAACGTTAAGGCTTGTTACCGGGTGCCTACAACTTATAGAATACTTTTATACACTTGTGAGTGTACATATATTTATAAACAGAAATCTTGTGGTCTATTAATATATTGAAATGATTGTTATGATAAACCTATGAACTCACCAACCTTTTGGTTGACACTTTAAAGCATGTTTATACTCAGGTATTAAAGAAATCTTCCGCTGTGCATTAGCTCATTTTAAGGATATTACTTGGAGTCATTCATGGCATATTTTGAAAGACGTTGCATTCGAGTTATTGAATTCATCAAGATTATTATTATGTCAATTATAGTTGGATGTATTATGAAATGGTGTGCATGCCGTCAACTTTCGTTGTAAAGAAAGTTTGTCTTTTAAAAACGAATGCAATATTTGTAAAATGTATCATATAGAGGTCAAATACCTCGCGATGTAATCAACTATTGTGAATCGTTTATAATGTATATGAACGGGTCCTTTCACATAATACTTTAAAAAGAAAACAATTTAAAAGTATAATTAAATTAGGGTGTTTAGGGATACCTTAAGATGTTAGAGTAAGAAACAAAGGTGGTGATGATGACCCAAAACAGAAACCGAAAACATAGCAGCAAAAGTAACTAAACGGGCGGGCTTTGGAGCCTGTTTTGATCACCCAAAACACAACAACAGGAGCAGTAAAATAAATTATCTTGAGGGCTGTTTTGGGTGGAGAATGACAGCAGAAACAGGAGGTGTTTGATGGTGGATGAAGGCTGTAAAAATCGCAGCAGATAGGGCTGTGATGGTGGCGGGTTTTTGCTGCAGAAAAGGCAGCAGGTGGCGGTTGGTGTTAGGCTGCAGAATGGTGGCGATGTAGGGCTGTTTTGATGGTGTTTTCAGTCGCCAAAAGCAGCAACAAGGTGGCAGTTGTGGTGGTTGTTTCGACGGACAGCAGCAGCAGCAGGGTGGTTTTATGGGCGGGTTTTGGGCTGTTTTAAGGACGCAGGAACAGCAGCCAAGCTGTAAAAGAGTGGCGGATAAAGGGGACTGTTTTGGTGTAGAATAATAGAAACCCCGTAAGGTGTATAGTATTATTACATCACTATTTATAGATTATTACAAAGGAACCCTAATACTAAACCCTGTTGGACCGAGCCCATTACAATTGGGCTGGACCAATCCTAATACATTTATATATACTAATACTCCCCCGCAGTTGGAGCGGAATATACAGACGCTCAAACTGTAAAATAAATGTATAAATACATATTCGAATAATACAAACATTAACAAACAAAACATGTAGTCAACATCTTCATATTGGAGCTTGAAAAGTCTGTTTGCGGCTTGGAATTCTTCATCCTGCTGTTTTTTATATTTTGTTTTTGAATAATAAAAGAGAAGGAAAAATTTCACATAAGATTAATAAGATAAAAGAAGAGTAAAAGAGATGTAGCCGTGTAGAAGGAAATAAATAGTAGGATTGACAAGTTGTAAGAAAGGCAAATTGGTGAATCAAATTAAGCAAATGATGATTAAAGAAAAATAGAAGATTTAGGAAGATTTGGAAATATTTAAGAATTATTAATTTTTTTTATGGAATGTTTAAGAAAGGAAATAAAATAATCAAAGAAAAAAAGAAATCAAGGAAAATAATAAAAGATACAGTGGAAAGCAAAAAGATTTTCATTTTTTTTCAAGGAAAGGATACGAGAAAAATGAATAAATATAGGAAAGGAAAGAGATTTGATATTATAATAAGAGAAAGATAAATGATTTGATTTTTTTTTCTTTTTATGTAAACTAAGAAAAATAAAGAGAAATTGGTGAATGATGATGAGGAAATCAAAAGAAATATAAATTAGGAGGGTTTAAACATAGAGATTTTTTTTTCAACTGCTTTAACTGAAAATGAGCAGAACTAAAAGTAAATATATAGGACATAATATGACAATTTACAAAGTCAATGACTCTTTTGATTACCAGAAGCAAAATTGCAGTATTATTTGCAAAGATAAATTGGATTAAAAAGAAGAAACGGGGAAAAATTATGGAGCCGAAACGTCTTAGTAATTTAGAAGAATAGAGACTAAAGAAAATATTATAGAAAAGAAAGAAATAATAGATACACGAGAGTTGTTGGTTTGCGGACGGGAGCGCGAAAGGAGACTGAGAGTAAGAAAGGCGGCGACAAACCGTTTCGGTGGCGGCAACGACAGACCGTTTTGGTGGCAGCGGCTGCAGACCGTTCGGTGGCGGCGGCAAAAAAAGAAAAGAAGAAATAGGACCGTAAGGCCTGATACCATGTAGAATAATAGAAACCCCGTGAGGTGTATAACATTATTACATCACTATTTATAGATTATTACAAAGGAACCCTAATACTAAACCTTGTTGGACCGAGCCCATTACAATTGGGCTGGACCAATCCTAATACATTTACATATACTAATATTTGGGACCTTTTGGTGGTCGAACACAGCAGCAGATTGCTGCTGTTTGGGGCTGTCTTGGGAATGCAAAAACGCAGCAGTAGAGGGTGGTGAAAGGCTGCATAAACACAGCAAAGTTGGAGGTGGTGGTGGCGGTTCACAGCAGTAGCAAAAAGGCTGATGTTGGGGTGTTCTTGGTGATGGTTGTGGTCGGCTAGGATGGTAACCTAGAGTGGTGATTTAGTTGACTAAGGGTGGTGGTGAGGGTGTTATAAGTGCCGATAAAAAAGGAGAGAAAGAGAGGATTGTTTGAGTGTTTTGGTGAGGTGTATTGTGAATGATAATCCATGAGCTAGAAGTCCTTTTTATAGTGAAGGCATTAGGTGTTTGAATCAAACTCAAAGTTTAAAAGTGAGGAAGAGATTAGGATTAAGGCTAGATGTTGTGATTAGATTAGGATTCCTTATGCCATTTTGATTAGGATTGGTTTTACTTATCTTTTAAATTTGTATTTTGTTTCATTTATTTATATATATATATTTTTTAACAATAGCAGCCGATTTTTTTTATATTATTATTATTATTTTTTGGCTATATATATATATATATATATATATATATATATATATATATATATATATATATATATATTTAATATAATAAGTATTAGTACTTTTATTTAACTAGACTTATCCTTTAATTAATTTTTAATGGTTCTCCATTAGTTTAATAGTTTAGAGAAATGCCCCATTTTATTTATTACTATAGATTAATAGTTATCATATTACAGAAAGGCATAAATTTTATTTAGCAGCGAGTGTCGACTAAAAGTTTAATATTTGGTCAACGTTTTGCTAAATAAAGTTTATGAGCACACAAAAATCCTAAGGGAAATTTAGTAATTTAGAAGTGGAAAAGTGATGGTCTTTATAAGAGGTATTGATATAAATTCCATTGTATGTCCAGTTTGCATTAATGGAGTTGAATCTCGGGATCACTTGTTTTTTGGATGCACTTTTGCATTAGATCTTTTGCGTAAAGTGAGGGTTTGGCTTTATTGTGCTATGCCTTCTTTCTCATCATGGGACACGTTTATTGTTTGGATCGAAGGTGTAAGGTTATCTCTGATCAACAAGAACCGTATTATAGCTTCTGTGATCACGCTTCTTTGGGCGATTTGGAGATTCCGGAACGACATTGTCTTTAATGATTCTTTTTGTAATAGGAGTAGTCTTTTTGATATGATTAGATTACTTACTTTTTGTTGGATTAAACATAGAGGTCATTTAGTTTTTAATTGGAACTTATTGATCTCTATGCCTTTGTAATTTCTCTCTTAGCGCCTTGCTAAGGAGCGTTTTATAATATAATATTCTTTGGCCGTTAAAAAAAAGATATACATTTTTGTTTTTGTGAGTACTCATAGTGTATTCATTATATGGGTGCTTGCAAAATGTATGTTTGATGATAAATACATTTGTAATAGCTATTGTGTATACACATATATAATTATGTATTTGTATATGTATTTCGGATATTATTGGATATATCTATGGATGTAATTTTTCATTCACATCCATATTCATTTGGGTTCACACATATCCGTATCCATATCCATTTAAACCATCCATATACATTATAAATCGGATGGATTAAATGGATATTTAGTGGATCGGGTGACCATTGTCATCCCTAGTGGTGTGGTGACATAGCAAGGGGCCACGCTCAACTTTTCTAGTAATAAGACGTGGGTTTTAAACCATACTTAACCATGCATTATTTAACTAGACCCCAGAAATGCCCCGTCCTAATCCATCTGGACGAAGTCATCAACATTTGATCCCAGAGCGATGATCGACTCCAAGTAATGTCTTTAAAATGAGCAATTTCACAGCGGAAGACTTCTTTCATACCTGAGAATAAACATGCTTTAAAGTGTCAACCAAAAGGTTGGTGAGTTCATTAGTTTAACATAAATAATCATTTCCATCATTTTAATAGACCACAAGATTTCATATTTCCATTTCTCATAAACATACGTCCCATTCATAGAGACAAAAATATCATTCATATGGATTGAACACCTGGTAACCGACATTTACAATATGCATATAAGAATATCCCCATCATTCCGGGATCCTCCTTTGGACATGATATAAATTTCGAAGTACTAAATCATTCGGTACTTTGGATGGGGCTTGTTGGGCCCGATAGATCTATCTTTAGAGTTCGCGTCAATTAGGGTGTCTGTTCCCTAATTCTTAGATTACCAGACTATAAACGGGCATATTCGGTTTAATAATTCAACCATAGAATGTAGTTTCGATTACTTGTGTCTATTTCGTAAAACAGTTATAAAAGCGCATGTATTCTCAGTCCCAAAAATATATATTGCAAAAGCATTTAAAAAGGGAGTAATGAAACTCACCTATTGTATTTTGTAATAAAAATACATATGACTATATTGAACAACTGAACAATGCAGGGTTGTCCTCGGATTCACGAACCTATATCATTTGTATATCTATTAAAACATATACTCGTAATCGAATAAATTTATTTGTTATTTTAGAATATATCTGTTATGTTAATACTTTATAAGTTTTATTATTTATTTATATTTCAATTTAATATATATATATATATATATATATATATATATATATATATATATATATATATATATATATATATATATATATATATATATATATATAGATTTTAATATAGTTAAGTTATGTAATATATTCTTGTATATAAAAATCTACATTTTTATACTTATAACTTTAATAACGTCATTAATACTTTTATTTTTTCATAATCGTAATTATTTTAATAATAAAGATATAGCTAATACTATAAATGTTAGTTTTATAATAATATTCCTTATGATAATAATAGTAATTTTAATAAAATGAAAAGTTTATTAATAATGATAATGAAAATAAAAGTTTTTATAGTAATACATAATACTTAATAATAATTGTTATAGCAATTTCATTATTAGTGATAATATTAATAACAATACTTATTTTAATCATAATCAAAATCTTCACGTTAAATTTCTAAACTAATAACAAAAGCTTTTATGAAATCAATTTGTAATGCTAATCATAATAATAATTGTAATACTTATATTAATACTAGTCATACTAATAATAATATTCAGTGATGATACTAGTGCTAGAAAGGTTAATGATACTAATATTAGTGATCATAGCAATAATACTAAATAAAATTTATTTTTATTTTTTTAACATTGTTAAAGGTAACTATAATATTAATATTTAAGTGACAATCTTAACAATAATAAATACATTAATAATACTTTTAAGATTGATAATAATGATAATGATTATAATACTTATAATTATAATAATAATAATAATAATAATAATAATAATAATAATAATAATAATAATAATAATAATAATAATAATAATAATAATAATAATAATACTAATAATAATAATAATAATAATAATAATAATAATAATAATAATAATAATAATAATAATGATAATGATAATTAAATGATAATACTAATAATAATTACAATTTTAATTCTAATTCTAATTATAATACTAGGAATAATAATAACAACAACAATAATAATAATAATAATAATAATAATAATAATAATAATAATAATAATAATAATAATAATAATAATAATAATAATAATAATAATAATAATAATAATAATAATAATAAGTAAATAAATAATTAAATAAATTGGCTACCTTGATGAAATAGCTAAAAAGATAAAAACTGCCATCGGTCGGGCTCGAACCCGCGACCTCCCGTTCACCCGAAACACCCTTAACCATTACTCCGTTTTTAGTTTTTCTGATTCAAATCAAATCTAAAATCTTATAACCCGTTTCTGTTCCCTTACATCTTCTTCTTCATTATTTCACCCAGAACCATCTTCCATTCTAACAATAACTTACTCACTTAATTTAGGATGCAGAATTGGAACAGAATTTATTAGAATATGGGTTAATTAAGAGGACAGAAAAGAATTAAATAAAAAAAAATCTATACAGCAGCGTTTTGTGAAGAACACATACTCAATTACGGTTTTTGATTTCTAAGGTGTTTTAGACAATAATCATAACATGCAAAAGGTTCCACTACACTCCTATAAACTTTCCCAATCCTTAATTGAACGTGAAAAATCGAAATTGATTCGAATTTTTACTAAGAACACGAGTTTTGACTTTTGAAAACTTAGCTTTGACTTCAAAATTCAAATTAGATAGAAGGAATTAGAAGATAAGCTCTTGCAGATAGTTTGAGAAATTGAATCCTAACAACTTGGCATTATTAGATTTTAAAATGGATTTCAAAATCGTTGCTTTTGAAAACGGGACCAAGAAAGAGGTACCGGGTTCCTCTCTTTATTTTTCTGTTTTAGTTTTAAAAAAAATTATAGTTGTAGGTATTGTAGTCGATATAAAGGATGATGGAAATGAAAGAGTTAATTAATTCCCAATGAGAATCGATTGCTGTCTAACTTAAAGATGTCGACATTCAACGAACAGAAAACAAAAATCAAAAAGAAAAATAAAATAAAAGTGAGTGTGTTGTCTAACAGAATTTGGACTTGCTGTAGAGGTTAAATCTGATTTGTACAAATGATAATGATAGATAACAATTGTGCAGACAGATCCAAAAGTCGAATGAAACATGAAACTGATTTATTTTATTTAAAATTTTATCAAATTACCATTAATAATTAATATAAATCATAATAATATCTTTAATAATAAAAATATTAATACTAATAATAATATAAATATATACAGGATACTTGGTCTTTGTTAATACAGAATAATAATATTTATAGTAATTGAAGCAATATTTAAGAATAATACTAATAATAATAATATTTAATAATATTTGTATTTATCATTATAAAAGTAATAACATTAATAATAATAATAATAGTAATAACAATATAAATGATAGTTCTTATGATGTTATTTATAAAATATTGATAATTATTAATAACCATGTAAATAATAAAATTCTTTATAATAATAACAACTAATGACATTTAAATTATAACTATATTATACTTGTTATTATTCTTACAATAATACCTATACTTATAAATTATAATTAATCTTATTAATATATGTAAATACAATAATAATATTCTATAATATAATTGTATTTCAAATATAGTAGTAATAGCAATAATATTATTACCAATGATAATAATAATAATAATCATTATGGAATATATAACAATAATATTATTATTAACAATAATACTAATTATACTAATAACATATATATATATATATATATATATATATATATATATATATATATATATATATATATATATATATATATATATATATACATACATACATATTTTGAACATTTAATTTTTATATCATACAATATAATATTTATTTATAGAAATTGTACATCTAATTTCATAGTTAATAATATATATATATATATATATATATATATTTATATATATTTATATATATATAGTAACTTATTTATTTTATTCATTATTTTACATTCTTGATTCCAATTGATTAAGGTGTATCTTATCCATTCACAATATCATATATACATTTATTTTTAAATTTATATCTATATATATATATATATATATATATATATATATATATATATATATATATATATATATATATATATATATATATATATCTTTACACATCATTGTTCGTGAATCGTCGGGAACAGTCAAAGGGTAATTGAATTCATGTAACAAATTTAAAGTTTTCGAGACTTCAACATTACAGACTTTGCTTATCGTGTCGAAATCATTTTAAGATTAAGTTTAAATTTGGTTGGAAATTCTCGGGTCATCAAAGTACCTACCCGTTAAAGAAATTTCGTCCCGAAATTTGAGTGAGGTGGTCATGGCTAACAATGTAAATGTTTTCATGACAAATATGAGTTGATAAATAGAGTTTTATCATCATTGAGTAATATGGATAAAACAATTCGTTTATTCGAAGAGTACGAATGAAGCTATCACCAAAGATTGAAATAGGAAAGTAAAGATTTATCTTAACTTTTGACAGAGTCAGGGTTGAATTCCGAAATTCAAGGGATTTAAAGAAAATCTTTGAAATCTAAAAGATTTGATTCTTCGGCGAATAAGGAAATTAAGATCTCTATAATTAAATACGGTGATCTGCCTCGATTATTCTATCTGATATTTCCATTATAAGTTAAGCTCTTCTGTTCCATTATTCTCACCATTCCTATACTTTCTTTCTTAGTTCATACATCCAAAAGATTGTGAAAATGCTTAATCCCATTCTATTCCTTGATATTTTCCTAATTATCATTTCTGTCGTCCTTCTTTTTAATCTTCCACCAGAAGAATCTGTTTACTTCTACTATTACCTTGGGATGATACTATTCTTAATTATACCGTGTCATTATATTTCTATTCCTATTGATATCCACGATTTGTAATCTCCGTGTTATTATTGGGCTTTATATTTTCTCTTATATTTGGAGCTCTTTGCCTTTTCATTCTCTTCTCGACCTCTAGTAAAGCGAGTAACGGTCCAAAATTCGTAAGTATAGAGTTTTCAAATGAACTTCATGTTCTAAACAAGAAAGAACGTAATAGCACGATTTGATTTGTCAAATTACCAGAATCACTGAGAATAGAAATATCAAGGAAATATGTTCTTGATATGTTAGCAGATTAGGTAGAATGTAAGAGTCATGTAGAATAGTACATGATGATGTTATGATTCTGTGAATCATCACGTTCCATTAGAAACTCAGCATGACTTACTGTAATATAATCACGTTGATCAAGTGTCATTATATTATACTAACTCATGCATCAATTTTTCCACACTACTTCAAAAACATTCAAATTTAAACTCGAAGGTTTTCAGAATATAGAAACTAAACAGTTTCCTTTATTATGTAATACAGATAGCACGAAGAGATAAATAATTTCGAACGAGAATATTTATGAAAATATCTTCAGAAATATCGAAGATATTTATGATGATATTTTGGAATTTTTAAATTCGATGGTTGATGAAGAAAGATTTTCCGCATGATTTTAACATGTGTACGGAGCAAGATATTCGTTGAAGGTTTCATCGGATCCAGAATTACCTGGATTCTTTGAATATATGGTATGGTCCTTGTATTTGGCCTTGGTCTCCTACATGGTTTGCTCAATATGTTTTTCTGTACTAAATTTTCTATCGAGCGTTCCTAACACTCCCTTCTTTATCATCAAACTTTTGGCCATTTAGATCATCTACAATTTTTCTGTTCCCTCTGCATTTAATGCTACGATATCTGAATCATTGGTTATCAATCCGAAGTGGTTTCAGGAGGATTGTGTTTTTAGATGATTAAACGCTGACGGTAATATGGTGGAATATAAAAGGTTTCTCGGTAACAATAAAAGAGCATACATGTATATCAAGGTGTTAATAAGGTTGTTTCGAACGAAAAGTCGAAGTTGACTTGCTGGAGCTGTGACAAAATTTGCTACTTTGAAAAGAATTACCAAGTTATTTTGGGTAATAATAACACTAAAGGAATTAGCACATATACGTGTTAAACGTTTACTCAGGTTCTGAGTGTTTTCAGGTGCATAACTATATGCATCAATCTTTTCTTCCGTAGATGAAGTGCGGTTGGTTCATCCTCTCGATTGAGGTGTTTTCAAGAATCATGAAAGGTTTGAACTCAGATTGTAATCATCAAGATACAAATGAGGTTTAAGAAGAGATCAAGTGGCAAATTTGAAGAATTGTTTAATTTCATATGTTATAAACAATATTTTAATTCATTTCAATTGTCCAATATTGGTAGTCCACAGTTAGCAGTCCACAGTTACTAATTCATTAATTCATATACAGTTTATAATATTCGAATTAATTAATACGTATCGTGACCCGTGTACATGTCTCAGACTCGATCACAACTCAAAGTATATATATTATTATAGAATCAACCTCAAACCTGTATAGAGAACTCGATCATTACTGCATATAGAGTGTCTATGGTTATTCCAAATAATATATATATATATATATATATATATATATATATATATATATATATATATATATATATATATATATATGTATATATATATATATATATATGTATATATATATATGTATATATATATATATATATATATATATATATATATATATATATATATATATATATATATATATATATATATATATATATATATATGCGTCGATATGATATGTCAACACTTTGTATACGTGTCTCGATATTTAAAGTGCGTAAAATAAATAACAGAAATTAAATGACGATAAATAAAATTGCGAGAATTAAAATTGCGATAATTAAATTGCGAAAAATAAATTGCGATAAATAAATGAAATCAGTTAGCTAGGAACAGTTAGCGTAGATTCTTAACAAAATTTTTCTCATAGTTAATTTGTTTGTTTCTAATAAATTTTATTTTGTCCAATGTTTTCTTCATTATGCCACTTGTTGGATTCTGATAGGTCAAAATCCAAATATGAAATTGAAGGAAAATGGTTATTCTGCTGTAAACGGATACGTATATCTGTGGATGTAAGTAGGATAGTAAATGACTGTTGAATCAGATTCGAAGAATGTACAGTATAACATGTTAATATGAAAGTTAAATATTTCCTCGGGTATTACCTACCCGTTAAAATATTTTCACCATTAACAGTTTGTACAAGAGAATTTTTAATTACAATCTTTATGAAAACATATATACATATATATTTTCTTCAGATGTAATTATAGATTTAATGAGTTAATATAGTATTAATCTCATTTGATTTACCGTTAGAACTAATATAGATAATCTATAAAACATTAGAGATTACATAATCGCCATGTCGAACGAAGATAAAATAGATAGAACGATACGTAGAACGATGATTATGCTCGTGGTACAGAATGTGATATTGAGGCAAGGATTGTTGATGATACAGGTGCTGTTACTGATGGTACTGTTGGTGTCGGTGATGTTGTTGAAGCTGGTAAGTTTTGCACCATGTTCTCCAAATTGATTACTTGAGAACGAAGCTCGTTGACTTCTTCGATTACTCCGGGATGATTGTCGGTCAGAACGAGCGGATGAATAAGGTTTAGAATCTGAGTTATGATATAGTCGTGGCGAGATATTCGGGAAATGAGGGTGAAAATGGTGTTACGAACAGGTTCGCCGGTAAGTGCTTCAGGTTCTTCGCCAAAAAGTGAATTCGATTAGTGGAAGGGATCGCCTTCTGCGCGTCTCCATTGATTAAGTCGACTACGAATCCATCAGATGAATTGGAGATGGATGATTGGTTGATTCATTCTGGTGACGTTGTTTCCGGAGCTTAGATGACTATCCATTCGGAATAACTGCCGGGATAACTATCGGAATAGCTGTCGGAATCCGAGGGACTCGAACTAGTTGAAGGATTTATCTCGTACAATCAGATGAAGGGTTTTCGATAAAAATAGATTATAGGATGTAGATTAGTATTCTGCAATACATAATTTACATATGCATATATAATGCTAAAATCTCATAAGTTACGGAGGAATCTACGGAAGCTGTCAGGCAAAGGTAACAATAACAGATACGCTAAGATATGAATTTTGTCTATACACTATTCATGCAGTCAATGCAATAAGATGTGTCTAGACTAAGAATAATAAGCAGGTAATTTACTAAGGATGATAAGCAAATAATTTCAGACAAAAATGATAAGCAAAACTTTTGACATGCAGACACGGTTGAAGTCCAGACACACTAATGTATCCTAACGACTTATCAGTTAGACACACTAATGCAGACCCGGTTCACTAATACCACCGCTCTGATACCAACTGAAATGCCCCGTCCTAATCCATCTGGACGAAGTCATCAACATTTGATCCCAGAGCGATGATCGACTCCAAGTAATGTCTTTAAAATGAGCAATTTCACAGCGGAAGACTTCTTTCATACCTGAGAATAAATATGCTTTAAAGTGTCAACCAAAAGGTTGGTAAGTTCATTAGTTTAACATAAATAATCATTTCCATCATTTTAATAGACCACAAGATTTCATATTTCCATTTCTCATAAACATACGTCCCATGCATAGAGACAAAAATATCATTCATATGGATTGAACACCTGGTAACCGACATTCACAATATGCATATAAGAATATCCCCATCATTCTGGGATCCTCCTTCGGACATGATATAAATTTCGAAGTACTAAAGCATCCGGTACTTTGGATGGGGCTTGTTGGGCCCGATAGATCTATCTTTATAGTTCGCGTCAATTAGGGTGTCTGTTCCCTAATTCTTAGATTACCAGACTATAAAGGGGCATATTCGGTTTAATAATTCAACCATAGAATGTAGTTTCGATTACTTGTGTCTATTTCATAAAACAGTTATAAAAGCGCATGTATTCTCAGTCCCAAAAATATATATTGCAAAAGCATTTAAAAAGGGAGTAACTGAAATGTCCCGTTCTTATTGATTAAAAACGTTCCATATTAATTGATTTTGTTGCGAGGTTTTTTACCTCTATATGAGACGTTTTTTCAAAGACTGCATTCATTTTTAAAACAAACCATAACCTTTATTTCATAAATAAAGGTTTAAAAAACTTTACGTAGATTATCAAATAATGATAATCTAAAATATCCTGTTTACACACGACCATTACATAATGGTTTACAATACAAATATGTTACATCGAAATCAATTTCTTGAATGCAGTTTTTACACAATATCATACAAACATGGACCACAAACATTGTCCTTATTTTAGTATGCAACAGCAGAAGCTCTTAGTATTCACCTGAGAATAAACATGCTTTAAACGTCAACAAAAATGTTGGTGAGTTATAGGTTTAACCTATATATATCAAATCGTAACAATAGACCACAAGATTTCATATTTCAATACACATCCCATACATAGAGATAAAAATCATTCATATGGTGAACACCTGGTAACCGACATTAACAAGATGCATATATAAGAATATCCCCATCATTCCGGGACACCCTTCGGATATGATATAAATTTCGAAGTACTAAAGCATCCGGTACTTTGGATGGGGTTTGTTAGGCCCAATAGATCCATCTTTAGGATTCGCGTCAATTAGGGTGTCTGTTCCCTAATTCTTAGATTACCAGACTTAATAAAAAGGGGCATATTCGATTTCGATAATTCAACCATAGAATGTAGTTTCACGTACTTGTGTCTATTTTGTAAATCATTTATAAAACCTGCATGTATTCTCATCCCAAAAATATTAGATTTTAAAAGTGGGACTATAACTCACTTTCACAGATTTTTACTTCGTCGGGAAGTAAGACTTGGCCACTGGTTGATTCACGAACCTATAACAATATATACATATATATCAAAGTATGTTCAAAATATATTTACAATACTTTTAATACATTTTGATGTTTTAAGTTTATTAAGTCAGCTGTCCTCGTTAGTAACCTACAACTAGTTGTCCACAGTTAGATGTACAGAAATAAATCGATAAATATTATCTTGAATCAATCCACGACCCAGTGTATACGTATCTCAGTATTGATCACAACTCAAACTATATATATATTTTGGAATCAACCTCAACCCTGTATAGCTAACTCCAACATTCACATATAGAGTGTCTATGGTTGTTCCGCAATATATATATAGATGGGTCGACATGATAGGTCGAAACATTGTATACGTGTCTATGGTATCTCAATATTACATAATATACAATATAAGTTGATTAGGTTATGGTTGGAATAGATTTATTACTAACTTTCACGTAGGTAAAATGAGTAGTTTTTATCAATCTTGTTTTACTCGCCATTTCTTCGTTTCTAATCCGTTTTGAGTGATTCCAGTGGCCACGGTTTTGTATTGAACTTAACTTTATGAATCTAAATATAAAAAGTATAAGTTTATAGTTGGAAATACAAGTTACAAGTCGTTTTTGAAAGAGGTAGTCATTTCCGTCGAAAGAACGACATCTTGATGACCATTTTGAAAAACATACATTCACTTTGAGTTTAACCATGATTTTTGGATATAGTTTCATGTTCATAAGAAAAAACATTTTTCCAGAAGTATAG
Source organism: Rutidosis leptorrhynchoides (assembly GCF_046630445.1). Taxonomy (NCBI): domain Eukaryota; kingdom Viridiplantae; phylum Streptophyta; class Magnoliopsida; order Asterales; family Asteraceae; genus Rutidosis; species Rutidosis leptorrhynchoides. The sequence goes on from NC_092343.1 coordinate 126,391,452, forward strand.
CTTTTAAATCAAAGTTCTTCTTAGCTTTTAATTATCCCAACCAAAACAGTCCCCGGTTTTACTACGACGGCGTATATCCAGTTTTATGGTGTTTATCATGTTTCCAGGTTTTAAATCATTAAGTTAGTATATCATATAGATATAGAACATGTGTTTAGTTGATTTTAAAAGTCTAGTTAGAAGGATTAACTTTATTTGCGAACAAGTTTAGAATTAACTAAACTATGTTCTAGTGATTACAAGTTTATAACGTTGAATAAGACAGCTTTTTATGTATGAATCGAATGATGTCATGAACATCATTACTACCTCAAGTTCCTTGGATAAACCTACTGGAAATGAGAAAAATGGATCTAGCTTCAAAGGATCCTTGGATGGCCTGAAAGTTCTTGAAGCGGAATCATGACACGAAAACAATTTCAAGTAAGATTTCCACTCGAAATAAGATTGTTATAGTTATAGAAATTGAATTAAAGTTTGAATATGATTATTACCTTGTATTAGAAAGATAATCTACTGTATGTAACAAAGGTTTCTTGATCTTGGATGATTACTTGGAATGGATTTAGAAAACTTGGAAGTAAACTTGCAATCTTGGAAGTATTCTTGATTTTATGAAACTAGAACTTTTGGAATTTATGAAGAACACTTAGAACTTGAAGATAGAACTTGAGAGAGATCAATTAGATGAAGAAAATTGAAGAATGAAAGTGTTTGTAGGTGTTTTTGGTCGTTGGTGTATGGATTAGATATAAAGGATATGTAATTTTGTTTTCATGTAAATAAGTCATGAATGATTACTCATATTTTTGTAATTTTATGAGATATTTCATGCTAGTTTCCAAATGATGGTTCCCACATATGTTAGGTGACTCACATGGACTGCTAAGATCTGATCATTGGAGTGTATATACCAATAGTACATACATCTAAAAGTTGTGTATTGTACGAGTACGAATACGGGTGCATACGAGTAGAATTGTTGATGAAACTGAACGAGCATGTAATAGTAAGCATTTTTGTTAAGTAGAAGTATTTTGATAAGTGTCTTGAAGTCTTTCAAAAGTGTATGAATACATATTAAAGCACTACATGTATATACATTTTAACTGAGTCGTTAAGTCATCGTTAGTCGTTACATGTAAGTGTTGTTTTGAAACCTTTAGGTTAACGATCTTGTTAAATGTTGTTAACCCAATGTTTATAATATCAAATGAGATTTTAAATTATTATATTATCATGATATTATGATGTACGAATATCTCTTAATATGATATATATACATTAAATGTCGTTACAACGATAATCGTTACATATATGTCTTGTTTCAAAATCATTAAGTTAGTAGTCTCATTTTTATATATGTAGTTCATTGTTAATACACTTAATGATATATTTACTTATCATTTAACATAATTAACCAAGTGTATCAATATCTTAATATGATTCATATGTACCTAGTAAGACGTTATAACGATAATCGTTATATATATCGTTTTCGAGTTTCTTAATTTAATAGTCTCATTTTTATATATATAACTCATTGTTAAAATACCTAATGAGATACATACTTATAATAAAATCATGTTAAATATATATATAACCATATATATGTCATCGTATAGTTTTTACAAGTTTTAACGTTCGTGAATCACCGGTCAACTTGGGTGGTCATTTGTCTATATGAAACCTATTCTAATTAATCAAGTCTTAATAAGTTTGATTGCTTAATATGTTGGAAACACTTAATCATGTAAATAACAATTTCATTTAATATATATATAAACATGGAAAAGTTCGGGTTACTACAGTAATGAAACTCACCTATTGTATTTTGTAGTAAAAATACATATGACTATATTGAACAACTGAACAATGCAGGGTTGTCCTCGGATTCACGAACCTATATCATTTGTACATCTATTAAAATATATACTCGTAATCGAATAAATTTATTTGTTATTTTAGAATATATCTGTTATGTTAATACTTTATAAGTTTTATTATTTATTTATATTTCCATTTAATATATATATATATATATATATATATATATATATATATATATATATATATATATATATATATATATATATATATATATATATATATATAGAGAGAGAGATTTTAATATAGTTAAGTTATGTAATATATTCTTGTATATAAAAATCTACATTTTTATACTTATAACTTTAATAACGTCATTAATACTTTTATTTTTTCATAATCGTAATTATTTTAATAATAATGATATAGCTAATACTATAAATGTTAGTTTTATAATAATATTCCTTATGATAATAATAGTAATTTTAATAAAATGAAAAGTTTATTAATAATGATAATGAAAATAAAAGTTTTTATAGTAATACATAATACTTAATAATAATTGTTATAGCAATTTCATTATTAGTGATAATATTAATAACAATACTTATTTTAATCATAATCAAAATCTTCACGTTAAATTTCTAAACTAATAACAAAAGCTTTTATGAAATCAATTTGTAATGCTAATCATAATAATAATTGTAATACTTATATTAATACTAGTCATACTAATAATAATATTCAGTGATGATACTAGTGCTAGAAAGGTTAATGATACTAATATTAGTGATCATAGCAATAATACTAAATAAAATTTATTTTTATTTTTTTTTAAACATTGTTAAAGGTAACTATAATATTAATATTTAAGTGACAATCTTAACAATAATAAATACATTAATAATACTTTTAAGATTGATAATAATGATAATGATTATAATACTTATAATTATAATAATAATAATAATAATAATAATAATAATAATAATAATAATAATAATAATAATAATAATAATAATAATAATAATAATAATAATAATAATTAAATGATAATACTAATAATAATTATAATTTTAATTCTAATTATAATTATAATACTAGGAATAATAATAACAACAACAACAATAATAATAATAATAATAATAAGTAAATAAATAATTAAATAAATTGGCTACCTTGGTGAAATAGCTAAAAAGATAAAAACTGTCGTCGGCCGGTGTGACGACCCGAAAAATTTTGACCAAATTAAAACTTAATCTTTATATGTTTCCGACGCGATAAGCAAAGTCTATAATGTTCAGTCTCGAAATTTTGAACTGTTTCATATATTCAGTTGACCTGCAAATGCTTGACGATTTACGAACAATTATTTGTAAACAAATATATATATATATATATATATATATATATATATATATATATATATATATATATATATATATATATATATATATATATAAGTATATTTAATAATTTTGAAATTATAAAATATAATTTAAATATTGGATTATGTATGTAATAAAAATTATTATATATGATTATAAAATATTACATAAGAAATAATATATATATATATATATATATATATATATATATATATATATATATATATATATATATATATATATATATATATATATATTAAAACAAATTAAAATATAGTTGTTACAATAATATTATTACTTTCTCTATTATTAAAAGATATACCTGTATTAATAATATTATGATGAAAGTATGAAATTTGATGTATATAAATTGTTATATTATTATTATTATTATTAATAATATTATTATTATCATTAATTAGTAGTATCATTAGTATTATGAATAATATTATTATTATTATTTTTATAATCAATATCATTATTGTCATCTAATGTTATTATAATTGTTACTAAATAATTATTAGTGTTATTATTAATATTTATTAGAAAATAATACATCTTATTGTTATTAACATTAATAATATGATTATTACCATTTTTTTTATTCATAATATCATTATTATTATTATTAATATAGTTAATAATATTAATAATACATTTAATAGTTATTAGAAATTATTTTTCAAAGCAAACAAGTACGAACCTGTTTCTTGGAGCTTTCATACTGTAAATGATTTGTAAAATTCGTACAAATCAATGTTTAATCACTGGAACAAATCCAAATTCGGTTAGAAGTCGTTTTCTATTTTTTTTTTTTTTTGTTTTTGTATTCCTGATTAATCAAACCTGTTGACTCAATTTCCTTTATATAAACTGTTGATTGTCCTTTGATACCTATCACAATTTATTCAGAAACCAACAACACATCACTCTATATAAAATTACCTCACTACAAAAGAGAATTTAAACCGAAAAAAAAAAATAAACGCAGGTAGTACCCTGTTCGTGTATCCATTTTTCAAAAGCTTTAATTCGAATTTAATTGTGAAATGTATAAATGTAGAAGAGTTAGGAAACTACTAAACGATCTTTCTGTAAAGATTGAACTTCCAATTCTTAATATTGAATCCAAATTTTAGAGTCAAACTTCCAAATTCAAAAGTCAACATTTTGTTCAACAGCCAAATTCGAAATTGTTGTTTTGTTTTCAGTTAAATTGATGGGTTGAAAAGTTTCCAGGGAGGATTTAAAACCTAGTTCATGTAGGAAATTGGGTCTAAAAGTGGCTAGATTACAAAAACGCAATTTGAGTTCTTCATTGTGTTCTTACTTCTGTTTCGATTCTTTTTCTTATTTGATTTCTGTTTTAATTAATTCAAACGATTTCTAAAAGTTTTCTGTACCACTTATAAGTCCTAAACTAAATTATAAATCACAATTATGATTTGATTTAAGTTTGATTCGATCACGTTTGTTGAAGAAGAAGGAGGATACTTAATTACGGGTTATAAAATTAGAATTCAGTTTAGTTACAGAAAAGCTGGACGGATCAGTTGGTTTGGGTGTTGGTCGGGAAACGAGAGGTCGGAGGTTCGAGCCTCGTCTAGGGCATTCTTTTTAGAAATCCTCCTACAATGGTATACTTCTTTAATCTATTTCTATTATTATTATTATTATTATTATTATTATTATTATTATTATTATTATTATTATTATTATTATTATTATTATTATTATTATTTTTATTATCACTATCATTATTATTAATTTTAGTATTATCATTATAGTTATTACAAATATAATCATTAAGTATTATTATTATTATAGTTATTATTATTATTATTATTATTATTATTATTATTATTATTATTATTACAAGTATTAGTTTTATCATTCTTATCATTATTACTATCATTGTAAATGGAGATTTTTATGTAAATACATTACAATTATACTAATATTACATATCACAATATTTTTATTATAAAAATGATATTAATTAAGTTACATATAAAATATATCAATTGATATATAAATATATATTTTACATATATAAACCTTAATATAAATTATTATTATTATTATTATTAATATGTTATAATGATAAATTGGTATATAGAATATATAAGTAAATATATTAAATTTATCTAAGTAAAACGCAATATAACAAGTATCATATTATTAAATATATATATATATATATATATATATATATATATATATATATATATATATATATATATATATATATATATATATATATATATATATATATATATATATATATATAAACTTGTTCGATTGTGATTATATGTTTTAATATAAATAAATGATATAGGTTCGAGAATCCGAGGCCAACCTTACACTTGTTCAATGATGTTATAAGTATTTTTACTACGAAATACAGTATGGTGAGTTTCAGTTGCTCCCTTTTTAATTGCTTTTGCAATATATATTTTTGGGCTGAGAATACATGCGCTGCTTTTATAAATGTTTACGAAATAGATACAAGTACTTAAAAATATATTCTACGTTGAGTTGTACCACTGGCATACTTCCCTGTAGCTTGGTAACTAATATTTACATGGGTATTGTAAACGCGAATCCTGTTGATAGATCTATCGGGCCTGACAACCCCAACCGGACTGGACGACCAGTATTCAACGGTTGCACAGTACTTCGTTTTGTTACTACACTTGGTACAGTGTAGGGAGATTTCATAATAAAGGGAATATGCGACGTTGATTAAATGTTAAGTATGGTTACCAAGTGCTCAACCACTTAGAATGCTTTACATACACTTGCGAGTGTATTATGTTTATGATTATGAAATCGTGTGGTCTATTAACATATTGAAATGATTGTTATGATAAACTTATGAACTCACCAACCTTTTGGTTGACACTTTTAAGCATGTTTATTCTCAGGTACGAATTAAGTCTTCCGCTGTGCATTTACTCATTTTAAAGACATTACTTGGAGTCCTTCATGGCATACTTAGGACAGTACCTCGCAATGGGACCAGATGTTGATGACTTCGTCCAGGTGGATAAGGACGGGTTGTTACAGGTGGTATCAGAGCGGTGGTCTTAGCGAAACAGGTCTTACATTAATGTGTCAAACTGATAGTTGTTTAGATGCATTAGTGGATCTGGACTTCGACCGTGTCTGCATGTCAAAAGTTTTGGCTTATCATTTTTGTTGAAAATCATCTGCTTATCATCTTTAGGAAATTACCTGCTCATTATTATTAGTCTAGACACATCTTACTGCATTGACTGCATGATTAGTGTATAGACAAAACTCATATCTTAGCGTATCTGCTAAATCATATCTTAGCGCATCTATTACGATAGACTTTGCTTGATATCTTCCGTAAATTTCTCCGTAATTTAAGGGATCCTGGTACTATATATATCTATGCATATTATGCATTGAGAATACCATCCAACTATCATTTGCTGTTATTAAGCTTTTCATACCAAAAATCTTTTCTGTGATCGCGTACGATGGCCTCTACGAATCGACCAAGTTCTTCTGACTCCGAAGATAGCGTGACGGGAGCGCACCAACCGATTAACTACCGTGATTTCTTTAGATAGTGGGGATGGGTTCTCGAAATACTTACCCTATGGAGAAATGAAGAAGGTACTCCATATCACGAGCCGAACTTACCACCTAACGTCGGAGTGCTCGACCCGCTCACCGGCGAACCTGTTCGTAACACTGTTTATACCCTTTTTGCAAGAATTTTTCGTCTTGAGGCTACCATTAACGGAACTAGAGAAGATATTCGACCTTTACCTCACACCGATAACCAACCAGGGTTAGTAGAAGAAGTTAAAGAACTCCGAGCTCGAGTGTTAACTTTAGAGAGCACGGTACACAATTTGCAAGCACCAGCAGTATCACCAACACCAGTAACATCACCAGCTTCAGCACCAACGGAACCAGTACCACCAATAACCCAAGTTTCAACAATCCATGCCTCACCATCTCATTCTGTACCTCGAGTATAATCATCATTCTACATAGATTATATTCGCTCGACATGGCGATTATGTAATTTCTAAAGTTTTAGAGATTATGTAATCTAGTATTAACGGTAAATCAAATGAGTTTAATATCTTATTGACTCATTAAATCCATGATTACATCTGAAGAAAATATATATGCAAGTATATTTTCATAAAGATTGTAATTAAAATTCTTTTGTACAAACTGTTAATGGTGAAAATATTTTAACGGGTAGGTAATACCCGAGGAATATTTAGATTTCACATTAATCAGTTACACGGTACATTCTTCGACTCTGATTCAACAGTCAGTCACTATCCTACTTGTATCCATAGATATACGTATCCGTTCACCACAGAATCCATTTTCGTTCAATTTCATATTTGGATTCTGATCTATCAAAATCCAACAAGTGGCATAATGAAGAAAACATCGGACAAAGTAAAATTTGTTAGAAACAAACGAACTAACTAATTGAAATATTGTTAAGAATCCACGCTAACTGTTCCTAGCTAACTGTTTCTAGCTAACTGGTTACATTTTATTTATCGCAATTTAATTATCGCAATTTACATTCTCGCAATTTTATTTATCGTCATTTAATTTCTGTATTTATTTTACGCACTTTAAATAACGGGACACGTATACAAGGTTTCGACATATCATATTGACCCATCTATATATTTATCTTGGAACAACCATAGACACTCTATATGTAAATGACGGAGTTAGCTATACAGGGTTGAGGTTGATTCCAAAATATATATATAGTTTGAGTTGTGATCAATACTGAGACCGGTACACGGGTCACGATACATATTAATTAATTCGAATGTTATATATTAAACTATATATGAAATATTGGACTGTCAACTGTGGACTGTCAACTGTGGACTATCAACTGTGGACCGCCGACATTGGACAATTAAAATGAATTAAAATATTGATTATAACATATGAAACTAAACAATTCTTCAAGTTTGCCACTTGATCCATCTTAAACCTCGTTTGTATCTTAACGATTACAATATGCGTTCAAACCTTTCATGATTCTTGAAAACACCTCGATCGAGAAGATGAACCAGTCGCACTTCATCTACGGAAGAAAAGATTGATGCATATAGTTATGCCCCTGAAAAACTCTCGGAAACTGAGTAAACGTTTAACACATATCTGTGCTAGCTCCTTTGGCGTTATTATTATCCAAAATAACTTTGCAATTCCTTTTCAAATTAGCCAATTTTGTCACAGTTCCAGCAAGTTGATTTCGACTTTTTGTTCAAAACAACCTTATTATAACCTCGGAATATATACGTGCTTATTTATTGTTACCAGAGAACCTTTTATATTTCACCATACTACCATCAGCGTTTAATCATCTCAAAACGCAATTCTCCTGAAAACACCTCGATTTGATAACCGATGACCCATATCCGTTAACTTTGAAAATGCTGACGAAGCAGCATGTTGTAGATGGTCTTAGCGGCCAAAAGTTGATGATAAAGAAGGAAGTGTTAGGAACGCTCGATAGAAAATTTGGTACTGAAAAATGGATTGAGCTAACCGTGAAGGAAATAAAGGACAAATACAAGGTCCAAACCCAATATTCAAAGAATCCAGGTAATTCTGGATCCAATGAAATCTTTAGAGAATATCTTGCTCTAAAGTCATGTTAAAATCTTGCGGAAAATTTTTCTTTATTAACCTTCGAACTTAGAAATTCCAAAATATCATCATAAAATATTTTCGATATTTCTGAGGATATTTTCATAAATATTCTTGTTCGAAATTATCTACCTCTTCGTGTTTTCTGTTATATTGGAAACTTCTGTAAAATCTAAGTGTGAATTATGAATGAATTGTGGAAAAGTGTTGGGAATTGAAGCATGGGTTAGTATAATATAATGACACTTGGCCAACGTGATTATATTACAGTAAGTCATGCTGAGTTTCTAATGAAACGTGATGATGGTTCACAGTAGATCATACCACCATCACGAGTCATGTTACATAACTCTTTCATTCTACTTAACTTCTGAACATATCAAGAAAATTTATCCTTAGTGGTTTTATCTTCCGTGATGTTCATAAATTCGAAAATCAAATCGTGCTATCACGTTCTTTCCTGCTTAGAACATTATATTTATTCGAAATTCTATATCTACGAATTCTGGACCATTATTCGCTTGACTTGAAGTCGGGAAGAGAAAGCAAAATCATAGAGCTTCGAAATATAAGGGAGAATATAAAGCCCGATAACAACGCATAAATTACAAACCGTGTATGTCAATGTTTATCGCAACATAAAGACACGGGAGAATTAAAAACACTATAATCCCAAAGGCGAAGTAGAAGAAAGTAGATTTCTCTGGTGGAAGTTGGAAAAGGAAAATGAATGTTGTGATAGTAAGGATGAGGACAAGGATCAGAACTGAATTAAGCATTTTTCCAATCGTTTGAAAGTATGGATCGAGAAAGAAAGAATTGGAGTGGTGAAAATAATGGAACGAAAGAAGTTCATTTATAGAGAAGATACCAGACAAAGCAATCGAGACAGATAATCACATTAAATTAAAGAGGATCCTAATTTTCCATAGATTCCGAAGAATCAAATCCTATAGATTTCCAAGATTTCTTTTAAATCCCTTGAATTCCGGAATTCAATCGAGACAACGTCAAAAGTTAAGACTAACCTTATTTTCCAAAAATTCAACCATGACTAGTCAAAAGTTATGATGAAACTTACCTTTCTCATTTCACTATTTAATGATAGCCTCATTCGTACTCTTCGATAAATAGAATTGACTTATTCATATTACTCAATAATGATAAAACCCTATTTATCAACTCATATTCGTCATGAAAACATTCTTATAGTTATTTATGACGACCTCACTCAAATTTCAGGACGAAATTTCTTTAATGGGTAGGTACTGTGACGACCCGGAAAATTTTGACCAAATTAAAACTTAATCTTTATATGTTTTCGACTCGATAAGCAAAGTCTATAATGTTGAGTCTCGAAATTTTGAACTGTTTCATATATTCAGTTGACCTGCAAATGCTTGACGATTTACGAACAATTATTTGTAAACAAATATATATATATATATATAAGTATATTTAATAATTTTGAAATTATAAAATATAATTTAAATATTGGATTATGTATGTAATAAAAATTATTATATATGATTATAAAATATTACATAAGAAATTATATATATATATATATATATATATATATATATATATATATATATATATATATATATATATATATATATATATATATATATATTAAAACAAATTAAAATATAGTTGTTACAATAATATTATTACTTTCTCTATTATTAAAAGATATACCTGTATTAATAATATTATGATGAAAGTATGAAATTTGATGTATATAAATTGTTATATTATTATTATTATTAATAATATTATTATTATCATTAATTAGTAGTATCATTAGTATTATGAATAATATTATTATTATTATTTTTATAATCAATATCATTATTGTCATCTAATGTTATTATAATTGTTACTAAATAATTATTAGTGTTATTATTAATATTTATTAGAAAATAATACATCTTATTGTTATTAACATTAATAATATGATTATTACCATTTTTTTATTAATAATATCATTATTATTATTATTAATATAGTTAATAATATTAATAATACATTTAATAGTTATTAGAAATTATTTTTCAAAGCAAACAAGTACGAACCTGTTTCTTGGAGCTTTCATACTGTAAATGATTTGTAAAATTCGTACAAATCAATGTTTAATCACTGGAATAAATCCAAATTCGGTTAGAAGTCGTTTTCTATTTTTTTTTTTTTTTTTTGTATTCCTGATTAATCAAACCTGTTGACTCAATTTCCTTTATATAAACTGTCGATTGTCCTTTGATACCTATCACAATTTATTCAGAAACCAACAACACATCACTCTATATAAAATTACCTCACTACAAAAGAGAATTTAAACCGAAAAAAAAAATGAAAATAAACGCAGGTAGTACCCTGTTCGTGTATCCATTTTTCAAAAGCTTTAATTCGAAATTAATTGCGAAATGTATAAATGTAGAAGAGTTAGGAAACTACTAAACGATCTTTCTGTAAAGATTGAACTTCCAATTCTTAATATTGAATCCAAATTTTAGAGTCAAACTTCCAAATTCAAAAGTCAACATTTTGTTCAACAGCCAAATTCGAAATTGTTGTTTTGTTTTCAGTTAAATTGATGGGTTGAAAAGTTTCCAGGGAGGATTTAAAACCTAGTTCATGTAGGAAATTGGGTCTAAAAGTGGCTAGATTACAAAAACGCGATTTGAGTTCTTCATTGTGTTCTAATTCTGTTTCGGTTCTTTTTCTTATTTGATTTCTGTTTTAATTAATTCAAACGATTTCTAAAAGTTTTCTGTACCACTTATAAGTCCTAAACTAAATTATAAATCACAATTATGATTTGATTTAAGTTTGATTCGATCACGTTTGTTGAAGAATAAGGAGGATACTTAATTACGGGTTATAAAATTAGAATTCAGTTTAGTTACAGAAAAGCTGGACGGATCAGTTGGTTTTGGTTTTGGTCGGGAAACGAGAGGTCGGAGGTTCGAGCCTCGTCTAGGGCATTCTTTTTAGAAATCCTCCTACAAGGGTATACTTCTTTAATCTATTTCTATTATTATTATTATTATTATTATTATTATTATTATTATTATTATTATTATTATTATTATTATTCTTATTATTATTATTATTATTTTTATTATCACTATCATTATTATTAATATTAGTATTATCATTATAGTTATTACAAATATAATCATTAAGTATTATTATTATTATAGTTATTATTATTATTATTATTATTATTATTATTATTATTATTATTATTATTATTATTATTATTATTATTATTATTATTATTATTATTATTATTACAAGTATTAGTATTATCATTCTTATCATTATTACTATCATTATAAATGGAGATTTTTATGTAAATACATTACAATTATACTAATATTACATATCACTATATTTTATTATAAAAATGATATTAATTAAGTTACATATAAAATATATCAATTGATATATAAATATATATTTTACATATATAAACCTTAATATAAATTATTATTATTATTATTATTATTATTATTATTATTATTATGTTATAATGATAAATTGGTATATAGAATATATAAGTAAATATATTAAATTTATCTAAGTAAAACGCTATATAACAAGTATCATATTATTAAATATATATATATATATATATATATATATATATATATATATATATATATATATATATATATATATATATATATATATATATATATATATATATAAACTTGTTCGATTGTGATTATACGTTTTAATATAAATAAATGATATAGGTTCGAGAATCCGAGGCCAACCTTACACTTGTTCAATGATGTTATATGTATTTTTACTACGAAATACAGTATGGTGAGTTTCATTTGCTCCCTTTTTAATTGCTTTTGCAATATATATTTTTGGGCTGAGAATACATGCGCTGCTTTTATAAATGTTTAGGAAATAGATACAAGTACTTAAAAATATATTCTACGTTGAGTTGTACCACTGCATACTTCCCTGTAGCTTGGTAACTAATATTTACATGGGTATTGTAAACGCGAATCCTGTTGATAGATCTATCGGGCCTGACAACTTCATCCGGACTGGACGACCAGTATTCAACGATTGCACAGTACTTCGTTTTGTTACTACACTTGGTACAGTGTAGGGAGATTTCATAATAAAGGGAATATGCGACGTTGATTAAATGTTAAGTATGGTTACCAAGTGCTCAACCACTTAGAATGCTTTACATACACTTGCGAGTGTATTATGTTTATGATTATGAAATCTTGTGGTCTATTAACATATTGAAATGATTGTTATGATAAACTTATGAACTCACCAACCTTTTGGTTGACACTTTTAAGCATGTTTATTCTCAGGTACGAATTAAGTCTTCCGCTGTGCATTTACTCATTTTAAAGACATTACTTGGAGTCCTTCATGGCATACTTAGGACAGTACCTCGCAATGGGACCAGATGTTGATGACTTCGTCCAAGTGGATAAGGACGGGTCTTTACAGCCGGGCTCGAACTCGCGACCTCCCGTTCACCCGAAACACCCTTAACCATTACTCCGTTTTCAGTTTTTCTGATTTAAATCTAATCTAAAATCTTATAACCCATTTCTGTTCCCTTACATCTTCTTCTTCATTATTTCGCCCAGAACCATCTTCCATTCTAACAATAACTTACTCACTTAATTTAGGATGTAGAATTGGAACAGAATTTATTAGAATATGGGTTAATTAAGAGGACATAAAAGAATTAAATAAAAAAAATCTATACAGCAGCGTTTTGTGAAGAATACATACTCAATTACGATTTTTGATTTCTAAGGAGTTTTAGACAATAATCATAACATGAAAAAGGTTCCACTACACTCCTATAAACTTTCCCAATCCTTAATTGAACGTGAAACATTGAAATTGATTCGAATTTTTACTAAGAACACGAGTTTTGACTTTTGAAAACTTAGCTTTGACTTCAAAATTCAGATTAGATAGAAGGAATTAGAAGATAAGCTCTTGCAGATAGTTTGAGAAATTGAATCCTAACAACTTGGCATTATTAGATTTTAAAATGGATTTCAAAATCGTTGCTTTTGAAAACGGGACCAAGAACAGAGGTACCGGGTTCCTCTCTTTATTTTTCTGTTTTAGTTTTAAAAAAAAAAATTATAGTTGTAGGTATTGTAGTCGATATAAAGGATGATGGAAATGAAAGAGTTAATTAATTCCCAATGAGAATCGATTGCTGTCTAACTTAAAGATGTCGACATTCAACGAACAGAAAACAAAAATCAAAAATAAAAATAAAATAAAAGTGAGTGTGATGTCTAACAGAATTTGGACTTGCTGTAGAGGTTAAATCTGATTTGTACAAATGATAATTATAGATAACAATTGTGCAGACAGATCCAAAAGCCGATTGAAACATGAAACTGATTTATTTTATTTAAAATTTTATCAAATTACCATTAATAATTAATATAAATCATAATAATATCTTTAATAATAAAAATATTAATACTAATAATAATATAAATATATACAGGATACTTGGTCTTTGTTAATACAGAATAATAATATTTATAGTAATTGAAGCAATATTTAAGAATAATACTAATAATAATAATATTTAATAATATTTGTATTTATCATTATAAAAGTAATAACGTTAATAATAATAATAATAGTAATAACAATATAAATGATAGTTCTTATGATGTTATTTATAAAATATTGATAATTATTAATAACCATGTAAATAATAAAATTCTTTATAATAATAACAACTAATGACATTTAAATTATAACTAGATTATACTTGTTATTATTCTTACAATAATACCTATACTTATAAATTATAATTAATCTTATTAATATATGTAAATACAATAATAATATTCTATAATATAATTGTATTTCAAATATAGTAGTAATAGCAATAATATTATTACCAATGATAATAATAATAATCATTATAGAATATATAACAATAATATTATTATTAATAATAATACTAATTATACTAAAAACATATATATATATATATATATATATATATATATATATATATATATATTAACATATTTTGAACATTTAATTTTTATATCATACAATATAATATTTATTTATAGAAATTGTACATCTAATTTCATAGTTAATAATATATATATATATATATATATATATATATATATATATATATATATATATATATATATATATATATATATAGTAACTTTTTTATTTTATTCATTATTTTACATTCTTGATTCCAATTGATTAAGGTGTATCTTATCCATTCACAATATCATATATACATTTATTTTTAAATTTATATCTCTATATATAGTTATATATATATATATATATATATATATATATATATATATATATATATTATATATATATATATATATATATATATATATATATATATATATATATATATATATATATACACACATCATTGTTCGTGAATCGTCGGGAACAGTCAAAGGGTAATTGAATTCATGTAACAAATTTAAAGTTTTCGAGACTTCAACAATACAGACTTTGCTTATCGTGTCGAAATCATTTTAAGATTAAGTTTAAATTTGGTTGGAAATTCCCGAGTCATCACAACCCCATCCCTCATTTTGACTGTTCACCATATGTATATCGTACCGATCCCATATCATGTGATATTACAGGTAGCGGGTGGACTTTTTAGCCAAAAAGTACAATCTATCAGTGACATGGCAAGGTTAGTGTCCGACCTTTTTTAACCCTTGTGTTAAATTTTTGTGTCAGATTTTTTGTTGGGTTCACCAGCTTTTGATCTAATTAATTTATATTACATAAATAAAATATAGAAATGCTTATACTAAATATAAAACATTAATTAAATGAATGACAATGATAATTAATATTTAAAAACAATAAGTAAATAAAACATATTAGTAAAATAAATTTAGTTTTATAAGAAAGAAAAGATGGTTTGTCCTAAAAAAAGATACCGTAATTGTTTTTATTTTTGTTTCGACCCATAAAATGCTCAATCATGAACGCATATTACCACACATTGTTCTCTTCTTCTTTCTTCTTCAAATGTGCAGCCACCATATTTCTCTTCTTCTTCTTCATACTTCTCTTCTTTAATTAAAAAGTTTAAGAAAAATCACCCAAATGAAGAGAAACAAATGTAGTGAAACCAATAAGAAGCCTCCACATCTCACTCACGCCTCTCTTTTTTTCGTCGGTCTAGTAACTGACGTCGGAATTTTTTATCACCGGTAACGTCGTGTTAATGGCGTCATCGGGTGTCAGCGGGTGCCAGCGTGGGTGACTGATGGTGGGTGATGCTGCATTGCAAATGGTCTTACGAATTTCATTTGAAAAGCCACGAATGTGGGATAATTTTTATCGATCAATGTTTTTTACCTTTATATTTTTTTTCTCCTTTTACTCAACTCTTAATTATATTTTACCACATCATCACAAAACTTCTCACACACAAACCAACCCATACCACTATTACTTCACATTTTCAACCCACACCGCCACATAATCAAAAAACCCACACCGCCAACCCACCTCACACCATTGTTACAAATAGTCTTAGACCGGTCCCTACGGTTTCGCTACTGCTCACCATCGGCCCACGTGGCCTTCCTTACCTTCTTGGTGCCATGGGCATGAATTCGCCACCCGGCTTCGTTACAAGCTTTCACCATCAATTTGGCGAACCGGTTAAATGGCGTGGGAACCACATTAATCAGAATTTGGTCGTTTGAAACGACTAGTTGAGGTACTTGACAAAATATTCAAACGGATGGATATATTATATATATGTTTAAGTCTTTTTTTTTAAACAATACAAACCAAATACATTTTACACTATATAAATGCATACTATCACTCATTTTATATACTCTCAACACTCATTTTTTACACTACAAACGAAACTCATTCACCTAATTTTATATAACATATTCTCTTTTTTATAAAAAAAAAATGTATAAACAACCTACACAACCTAATTCGTGATCGGCTCAAGATTTTATGAACGCTTTAATCAATAACCCGAATCAAATGTGACCCACTAATTTTTATTCCGGGCGTTAAGAGAGTAGTTTGTCACCGGCAAGTCAAACACCATTCCATTAACAATGCTACGCACAAGGACCACCATTTCAACAACCATATTATTCACACAACTCGTACTAGCCACAAACACCATTTCAATAACCACCATTTCCACAAATATATTATCCACAACGACCACTTAACAAAACACAATATGTTGAATTGAAACTCCACCTTACGAAGCCAACATTGATCCGAATAGTGAACCCAAAACTGATGTTGAAGTTATACCCGAAACACAACTTCAAACTGAAAGTTCAAGAAAAGAAAATAAAGGAAAAGAAAAAGTGGTCGAGACTAGTAGAAAAAAGGATAGTTCGCGTGTTGTGGTCTGCATATGAAGAAAATGTCTTAGCCGAACGTTGGGTTGATGCTACTCAAAATTCGATCATCGGCAATTCACAAACAAGCCAATCTTTTTGGAAATAAGTACAAGAAAATTACAACAAATGTGTTGATAGAAAACGCGGCTCGAACCAAATAAGTGGCAAATGGTCTAACCTTAAAAACAAAAGTTAGCACTATTTACGACGATTTCAAAAGAAAATGGCTAAGTGGTCAATCGAACGCCGACATTGTAGTGACCCGAACTTTTCCATGTTTATATATATTAAATGAAATTGTTACTTACATGATTAAGTGTTTCCAACATGTTAAGCAATCAAACTTTTCAAGACTTGATTAATTGAAATAGGTTTCATATAGACATTTGACCATCCAAGTTGACCGGTGATTCACGAACGTTAAAACTTATAAAAACTATATGATGACAAATATATGGATATATATATATATATATATATATATATATATATAGTTAACATGATATTTATGATAAGTAAACATATCATTAAGTATATTAACAATGAACTACATATGTAAAAACAAGACTACTAACTTAATGATTTTGAAACGAGACATATATGTAACGATTATCGTTGTAACGACATTTAATGTATATATATCATATTAAGATATATTAATACATCACGATATCATGATAATGTAATAATTTAACATCTCATTTGATTTAATACACAATGGGTTAACAACATTTAACAAGATCGTTAACTTAAAAGTTTCAAAACAACACTTACATGTAACGACTAACGATGACTTAACGACTCAGTTAAAATGTATATACATGTAGTGTTTTAATATGTATTCATACACTTTTTAAATACTTCAAGACAATTATCAAAATATTTCTACTTAATAAAAATGCTTACAATTACATCCTCGTTCAGTTTCATCAACAATTCTACTCGTATGCACCCGTATTCGTACTCGTACAATACACAGCTTTTAGATATATGTACAATTGGTATATACACTCCAATGATCAGCTCTTAGCAGCCCATGTGAGTCACCTAACACATGTGGGAACCATCATTTGGCAACTAGCATGAAATATCTCATAAAATTACAAAAATATGAGTAATCATTCATGACTTATTTACATGAAAACAAAATTACATATCCTTTATATCTAATCCATATACCAACGACCAAAAACACCTACAAACACTTTCATTCTTCAATTTTCTTCATCTAATTGATCTCTCTCAAGTTCTATCTTCAAGTTCTAAGTGTTCTTCATAAATTCTACAAGTTCTAGTTTCATAAAATCAAGAATACTTCCAAGTTTGCTAGCTTACTTCCAATCTTGTAGAGTGATCATCCAACCTCAATAAATCTTTCTTATTTACAGTAATATATCTTTCTAATACAAGGTAATACTCATATTCAAACTTTGATTCAATTTCTATAACTATAACAATCTTATTTCGAGTAAAAATCTTACTTGAACTTGTTTTCGTGTCATGATTCTACTTCAAGAAATTTCAAGCCATCCAAGATCCTTTGAAGCTAGATCCATTTGTCACTTTTCTAGTAGGTTTATCCACAAAACTTGAGGTAGTAATGATGTTCATAACATCATTCGATTCATACATATAAAGCTATCTTATTCGAAGGTTTAAACTTGAAATCACTAGAACATAGTTTAGTTAATTCTAAACTTGTTCGCAAACAAAAGTTAATCCTTCTAACTTGAATTTTAAAATCAACTAAACACATGTTCTATATCTATATGATATGCTAACTTAATGATTTAAAACCTGGAAACACGAAAAACACCGTAAAACTGGACATACGCCGTCGTAGTAACACCGCGGGCTGTTTTGGGTTTGATAATTAAAAACTATGATAAACTTTGATTTAAAAGTTGTTCTTCTGGGAAAATGATTTTTCTTATGAACATGAAACTATATCCAAAAATCATGGTTAAACTCAAAGTGGAAGTATGTTTTTCAAAATGGTCATCAAGACGTCGTTCTTTCGACTGAAATGACTACCTCTTACAAAAACGACTTGTAACTTACATTTCCGACTATAAACCTATACTTTTTCTGTTTAGATTCATAAAATAGAGTTCAATATGAAACCATAGTAATTTGATTCACTCAAAACGGATTTAAAATGAAGAAGTTATGGGTAAAACAAGATTGGATATTTTTTGATTTTTGTAGCTACGGAAAATATTAACAATTCTATACAAATCATATCCTAGCTAACTTATATTGTATTATACATGTATTCTAATATATTATGTAATCTTGGGATACCATAGACACGTATGCAAATGTTTTGACATATCATATCGACCCATGTATATATATTATTTGGAACAACCATAGACACTCTATATGCAGTAATGTTGGAGTTAGCTATACAGGGTTGAGGTTGATTCCAAAAATATATATACTTTGAGTTGTGATCTAGCCTGAGACGTGTATACACTGGGTCATGGATTGATTCAAGATAATATATATCGATTTATTTCTGTACATCTAACTGTGGACAACTAGTTGTAGGTTACTAACGAGGACAGCTGACTTAATAAACTTAAAACATCAAAATGTATTAAAAGTGTTGTAAATATATTTTGAACATACTTTGATATATATGTACATATTTGTTATAGGTTCGTGAATCGACCAGTGGCCAAGTCTTACTTCCCGACGAAGTAAAAATCTGTGAAACTGAGTTATAGTCCCACTTTTAAAATCTAATATTTTGAGATGAGAATACATGCAGTTTTATAAATGTTTTACGAAATAGACACAAGTAATTGAAAATACATTATATGGGTGAATGATCGAAGCCGAATATGTCCCTTTTGCTTGGTAGCCTAAGAATTAGTAAACCGATCTACTAATTGATGCGAATCCTAAAGATAGATCTATTGGGCCTAACGAACCCCATCCAAAGTACCGGATGCTTTAGTACTTCGAATTCATTTTTATCATGTCCGAAGGATTTCCCGGAATGATAGGCGATATTCTTATATGCATCTTGTTAATGTCGATTACCAGGTGTTCACCATATGAATGAATTTTATCTCTATGTATGGGATGTATATTGAAATATGAAATCTTGTGGTCTATTATTATGATTTGATAATATATAGGTTAAACCTATAACTCACCTACATTTTTGTTGACGTTTTAAGCATGTTTATTCTCAGGTGATTATTAAGAGCTTCCGCTGTTGCATACTAAAATAAGGACAAGATTTGGAGTCCATGCTTGTATGATATTATATAAAAACTGCATTCAAGAAACTTATTTTTGATGTAATATATTCTTATTGTAAACCATTATGTAATGGTCGTGTGTAAACGGTATATTTTAGATTATCATTATTTGATAATCTACGTAATGCTTTTTAAACCTTTATCTATAAAATAAAGGTTATGGTTGTTTTAAAAATGAATGCAG
This sequence comes from Rutidosis leptorrhynchoides, assembly GCF_046630445.1. Lineage (NCBI taxonomy): Eukaryota > Viridiplantae > Streptophyta > Magnoliopsida > Asterales > Asteraceae > Rutidosis > Rutidosis leptorrhynchoides. The sequence continues at coordinate 126,412,237 of NC_092343.1, forward strand.
TCTTTGAAAAACATCTCATATAGAGGTCAAAACCTCGCGACGAAATCAATTAATATGGAACGTTTATAATCAATATGAACGGGACATTTCAGTTGGTATCAGAGCGTTGGTCTTAGAGAACCATAAAATTTGCATTAGTGTGTCTTATCGAGTTTGTTAGGATGCATTAGTGAGTCTGGACTTCGACCGTATTTTCTTTAAAAATGATTGCTTAACATTTTTGTTGGAAACTATATATTATTAACATGTAAATATTATGTGATATATTAATCTCTTAACATATTTGATATTGTGTGATAGATGTCTACCTCTAGCACAAATCCCATTGACTCACCTAATAATAACGAAGAGTCGAATATATATTGGCAAGATTCACAAGTTCCCGAAGAACTGGAAGAAGAGGAAACGGAACTGGAAGAAGAGGAACCGGAAGAAGAGGAACTGGAAGAAGAAGAGGTTCCGGAGGGGGGAATAGTAGGAACCACAGAAAACCGGTCAAATAAAAGAAAATCCTCAACCAATGGACCAAAGTTAATAATGGTCAATGGTGTTTCCGCTAAGGAAACAAAATATTGGGAAAATTACCAATTTTCCGATGAATCAGATCCTGATGAGGATTCTGATGATGTTATAGAAATTACTCCGACCCAATTTAATGAGGCAAAAAAAATAATAAGGGAAAAGGCATCAAAATAGAGAAATCTGATTCCGACCCCGATGAACTTTATATGTACCGTCAACACCCGTATTTTCAATATCGTGACAATAACCCGGGAACCTCTAAACCACCAGGTTTTTCTAAACCAATGTGGAAAACGACGACTCATATTAGAGGAACATCATATATCCCTAGAAGATTAAGAAAAAGAACCAAGTCCGAAGAAGAAGAAACCAGTGATTCAGATTAAAGGGATGTGAGCATGTTGTGTAATAAATGTATTGTAGTGTGCTTGTACTTTTATGTTCTATGTAAAAATTGCTTGTATTGTTTATTATTACGAATCTAATCCTTGTCTATTTTACAGTATAAAAACAAAAAGGACGTTAAGGGTAGACAACCGAATATTTTAGAAGACCTACCAGAGGATATGATTGAGGAAATCTTGTCTAGAGTCGGTCAGAATTCATCAGCACATTTAGTTATGGCGAAATTAATTTGTCAAACATTTGAAAGACTTTCCGGAAATGCCTTAGTTTATAAAAGACTTTCCTTTGATAGGTGGGGTATATCACATTGGGGAGACTGTAAGTTATGCCGTGTTTTCTTTAAAGCATTAAATGCGGGGAACCCAAATGCAATTTTACGCTACGGGTTAAGAACCTATTTTGACTCAACATATCCCAACATAGGATTTCGTGAATTAGAAAGAGCTTCTAACATGCAACATAAAGAAGCATGTTATGCTTACGGGTTAGTGATGTTCGCTTCTTACCAAAGTGAGAAAAGGAATATCGGATTGCAACTTTTAAATAAAACCTTCCCACAAGTGACGGATTCAGTAGTTGGGGTGAGAAACAAGGTTTTTAGATTATTACGGGGCTGTTGGATATTACGAAACCCTCGTCCTTTTGACGACGTTACAACATACTTCCTAGCCAATGGTCATAACGGTTATTTTCCACAAGACCAAGGATGGGAAGTCGTCTTAGTAAAACCAGAATGTATGACTTGTTTCTGGACTTATGAATTACGTGTCTTTATTTCCTTTGTTGAACAACTTGCGTATTAACTAGATTTATCTTCAAAACTGTCCTGTATCATAGTGTAGTATATTTCATGTTATATGTAATATATTGAAGTTGTAAGTTTGAAGAATATTTGTATGTGATGTATTATTATAATTAGTTTTTTATATGGAATTGTAGTAGTTGAATTGTATATTAGCTAATAAGTATGAACTTAACGGGTGAAAGGACCCGTTCATATACATTATAAACGATTCACAATAGTTGATTACATCGCGAGGTATTTGACCTCTATATGATACATTTTATAAACATTGCATTTGTTTTTAAAAGACAAACTTTCTTTACAACGAAAGTTGACGGCATGCACACCATTTCATAATACATCCAACTATAATTGGCTTAATAATAATCTTGATGAACTCAATGACTCGAATGCAACGTCTTTCAAAATATGCCATGAATGACTCCAAGTAATATCCTTAAAATGAGCTAATGCACAGCGGAAGATTTCTTTAATACCTGAGAATAAACATGCTTTAAAGTGTCAACCAAAAGGTTGGTGAGTTCATAGGTTTATCATAACAATCATTTCAATATATTAATAGACCACAAGATTTCCGTTTATAAATATATGTACACTCGCAAGTGTATAAAAGTATTCTATAAGTTGTAGGCACCCGGTAACAAGCCTTAACGTTCATGTTTTACCCTCTGAAGTACACCAGATCAGGTGTGTTTAAAATAACCTCGAAGTACTAAAGCATCCCATAGTCAGGATGGGGTTTGTCAGGCCCAATAGATCTATCTTTAGGATTCGCGCCTACCGTACATAGACAAGTAGTTTAATGCTACCAAGCTAAGGGTATATTTCTGGTTTAAACCCACGTAGAATTAGTTTTAGTACTTGTGCCTATTTCGTAAAACATTTATAAAAAACAGCGCATGTATTCTCAGTCCCAAAAATATATATAAAAGGGAGCAAATGAAACTCACCATACTGTATTTCGTAGTAAAAATACATATAACGTCATTTAACAAGTGCAAGGTTGACCTCGGATTCACGAACCTATATTAATTATATATATTTATATGTTGGTCAATATTTGTCTAACAATTTTTGGTCAAGTCATAGTGTACCACAATCCTAATGCTCGAGACTAATATGCAAAAGTCAACAAAAGTCAACTTGACCCAAAATGACTTCTAAAATTTATACGTGTTTATTATATAACTTAACTATAGTCATTTTATATGTTTAAATATATTTATTAGATTTTATAATAATAAAAGTCATTTATTAATAAAAATTTATATTAACGTTTATATATGATAAAATATACTTTTATATATCTTAAGTAGTAAAATTTATAAAGTTCACTTAATATCTTAAAACTATAGTGGTAAGTATTATTAATGTAATTATATTACGCGTGGTGAAAAATATCTTTGTATCCCCTATTTATTTGATAAAATAATATTGATCATAATAATAATAAGTAAAAGTTGTATTATTTTGTAATAATAATTATTATTATTCTATAAAAAAAATAACAATATTTATATTTACTAAAAATATTATTATGATAAAATGATAATACTAACATAATAGTAATAATGATATTTTATAATAACAATGATATTTCTATTAAAATAATAACGACGATAGTAATAATAATCATTTTAACAATAATACTAAAATTCAGTTGACTATAACTTCAAATCCGTTCATCGAAACCATTCGATATCTAAATGAAAAGTTCTTAATTTTTCGCTAGCTTTCCAATGACATGCATATCATATACCCTATCTCAGTAGCATATGTATCTAATTCAGGATTCAACAAACCTATCTAAGGACAATATTGAATGTACAAGCATGCATAATCCTATATACTCGAGCACAAGTCAGGGATACACTATTGATATATAAAAGTTAAGTTATGAGTGCTCACGTATCAATATTGAGATTCAATATTGCAGGAAAGTACGTAGACGCAACAGAGATGATAAACACTAGATTGACCTCACGAGCATACCCATGAACCATACCCATCACCTCCATAGCTATAACCCATAATTTCCTTAGCTTCGACTCATTTAAAAAACTATTTGGAAATCACTCGGACATCACTCCGTCGTAATATTTTATGTATACTAATAATATCTTGAAATAATATAGAGCAAATATATATATATATATATATATATATATATATATATATATATATATATATATATATATATATATATATATATATATATATATATATATATATATATATATATATATATATATATATATATATATATGTAAATCGATTGAGAGAGTTTAGAGAAATATATTTTCAAGTTTCTATGAAATAATGAAACCTATTGAATTCTATTTATAATAGATTTTTGAATTATTAAAGTGAATTATTAAAGTATGAATTATTAAAGTGAATTATTAAAGTATGAATTATTAAAGTGAATTATTAAAGTATGAATTATTAAAGTTAAAGTAAAGTAAAAGTAAAGTAAAGGTAAAGTTAAAGTATAGTAAAAGTATAAAAACTATGTATGTATAATACGCGTATAAATATATATAATATTAATTTAAATCATTATATATTTTTAATGAAATAAAATATAAATATCGTTATATTTATTATACTGGTTAAGTAATGAGTTGTCAAAAGTGATTCTAGATATTTATAAAAGTTATATACGTTTTAATAATAAAGTTCCTTTTAAACTGAAAACGTTTTTGTACGTTTGAAAATAGATTAATAGAATATTATGGAAACCAATTCTCCACTAGCTTTTGTCTAACTTTCGTAAGTGACACTTTTTATTTTTATTTATAAATAGCTTTACAAATTATTCCGAATATCGTTAAGAGGAATAGATTTCTCAAATCATAGTGGACCTCTCAACAGAGACTTGTAATCATAATTCAATGTTTCTGATAATTCGATCATTTAATATATTTTTTTTTTTAATTTCGTCGATAATCATATTGAAACAAATACGTCCATATAAAGCATTATACTTTTAAATACTTTGTTGACATTTTCAATTTATAACATATACACATATACATACATATTCATATATGTTCATTTAATGGTTCGTGAATCATTAGAATTTGGTCGAGGTTTAAATGAATGTATAAACATAGTTTAAAATCCTTGAGATTTAACTTAACAAGCATTGCTTATCGTGTCAGAATAATATAAAGATAAAGTTTAAATTTAGTCGGAAATTTCCGGGTCGTCACAACGGGTAGGTAGTACCCGAATTTAAACTTATAAAACGCTAATAAGAAGAAAAAGCTTTTATAAATGAGTTCATATTATGCTACGAAATACTATTACCTACTCTTAATATTCTATATGATTAATTCGATTCAGTTGTCTATTTTGAAGGAAATGGCACCGACTACTCGACACACCATGAATATGAACGAAGAGGAATTTCGTACCTGTCTTGCTGCAAACATAGCCGCAGTACAGGCTGCGCTACATACCAACAATAACGCTGAATCTAGCAATGCAGCTAACGGCGCAAGAAATCGTGTAGGATGCACCTACAAAGAATTCACTGCCTGCAAACCTTTGGAATTTGATGGAACCGAAGGACCAATTGGATTGAAACGTTGGACCGAGAAAGTCGAATCGGTGTTTGCCATAAGTAAGTGTACTGAAGAGGACAAAGTTAAGTACGCTACGCATACCTTCACAGGTACTGCGTTAACGTGGTGGAACACCTATCTTGAACAGGTAGGACAAAATGCTGCTTACGCACTACCGTGGTCGGCATTCAAGCAATTGATGAACGAGCAGTACCATCCTAGAAACGAAGTCAATAAACTCAAGGCAGAACTTAGAGAGTTACGAACACAAGGGTTCGACGTTACCACATATGAACGACGATTCACAGAGTTGTGCCTATTGTGTCCGGGAGCATTCGAAGATGAAGAAGAGAATATCGACGCGTTTGTAAAAGGGTTACCAGTAAGTATTCAAGAAGATGTAAGTTCACACGAGCCCGCTTCTATACAGAAGGCAAGTCAAATGGCTCATAAACTCATAAATCAGATTGAGGGAAGAATTAAAGAGCAGGCGGCCGAAGAAACCAACACGAAACAACTCAAGAGGAAGTGGGAGGAAAACGGTGACAAGAGTCACCAGTACAACAACAATAACAATTACAACCACAATCGCAACAACTATCCCAACAACCGCAACAACAATCGCAACAATAACCGCAATCCTAACAATAACTACAAAAAACATCCCAACAACAACAACAACAACTACAACAACCGTTTCAACAACAATAACAATCCCAACAACAACCTCAATAACAACAACGGCAACAAAAACCAAAAACAGCCATGTCATAGGTGTGAAGAAAATCACCAGGGGTTTTGCACGACATTTTGCAACAGGTGTAAAATAAATGGTCATAGCGCGACAAAGTGTGAGGTCTATGGACCAAAGTTTAACAGAACTAAGGGAGCAAATAATGCCAGAACAAGTAATGCCGAAACGAATAGTGTCAGAGCAAGTAATACCAACGCTGTTTGTTATAAATGTGGAAAATCGGGCCACATTATTAGAAATTGCCCGAATCAGGGAAATACTAATGGGCAGGGCCGTGGAAGAGTTTTCAATATTAATGCGGCAGAAGCACAGGAAGACCTGGAGCTTGTTACGGGTACGTTTCTTATTGACGATAAATCTGTTTATGTTTTATTTGATTCGGGTGCGGATAGAAGCTATATGAGTAGAGAATTTTGTGCTAAATTAAGTTGCCCATTGACGCCTTTGGATAGTAAATTTTTACTCGAATTAGCAAATGGTAAATTAATTTCAGCAGATAATATATGTCGGAATCGAGAAATTAAACTGGTTAGCGAAACATTTAAGATTGACTTGATACCAGTAGAGTTAGGGAGTTTTGATGTGATAATCGGTATGGACTGGTTGAAAGAAGTGAAAGCAGAGATCGTTTGTTACAAAAATGCAATTCGCATTATACGGGAAAAAGGAAAACCCATAATGGTGTACGGAGAAAAGAGCAACGCAAAGTTAAATCTTATTAGTAACCTGAAGGCACAAAAACTAATAAGAAAAGGTTGCTATGCTGTGCTAGCACACGTCGAGAAAGTCAATTCTGAAGAAAAGAACATCAATGATATTCCCGTCGCAAAAGAATTTCCCGATGTATTTCCGAAAGAATTACCGGGACTACCTCCACACCGATCCGTTGAATTTTAGATAGACCTTGTACCGGGAGCTGCACCAATAGCTCGTGCTCCATACAGACTCGCACCTAGCGAAATGAAGGAACTTCAGAGCCAATTACAAGAACTTTTAGAGCGTGGTTTCATTCGACCAAGCACATCACCGTGGGGAGCTCCTGTTTTGTGTGTCAAGAAGAAAGATGGTACATTCAGGTTGTGTATCGACTACCGAGAGTTGAACAAACTTACCATCAAGAACCGCTACCCACTACCGAGAATCGATGACTTATTTGATCAACTACAAGGTTCATATGTTTATTCGAAGATCGATTTATGTTCTGGATATCATCAAATGCGGGTGAAGGAGGATGATATTCCAAAGACTGCTTTTAGGACGCGTTACGGGCATTACGAGTTTATGGTTATGCCATTTGGATTGAATAATGCACCAGCTGTGTTCATGGACCTCATGAACCGAGTGTGTGGGCCATATCTTGACAAGTTTGTCATTGTTTTCATCGATGACATACTTATTTACTCGAAGAATGATCAAGAGCACGAAGAACACTTGAGAAAAGTGCTAGAGTTGTTAAGGAAAGAAAAACTGTACGCTAAGTTTTCAAAGTGTGCATTTTGGTTGGAAGAAGTTCAATTCCTCGGTCGCATAGTGAACAAAGAAGGTATTCAGGTGGATCCAGCAAAGATTGAAACCGTTGAAAAGTGGGAAATCCCGAAAACTCCAAAACACATACGCCAGTTTTTAGGACTAGCTGGTTACTACAGAAGGTTCATCCAAAACTTTTCCAGAATAGCAAAACCCTTGACTGCATTAACGCATAAAGGGAAGAAATTTGAATGGAAGGATGAACAAGAGAAAGCGTTTCAGTTATTGAAGAAAAAGTTAACTACGGCACCTATATTGTCATTACCTGAAGGGAATGATGATTTTGTGATATATAGTGATGCCTCAAAGCAAGGTCTCGGTTGTGTATTAATGCAACGAACGAAAGTAATTGCTTATGCGTCTAGACAATTGAAGATTCACGAACAAAATTATACGACGCATGATTTGGAATTAGGCGCGGTTGTTTTTACATTAAAGACTTGGAGGCACTACTTATATGGGGTCAAAAGTATTATATATACCAACCACAAAAGTCTTTAACACATATTTAATCAGAAACGACTGAATATGAGGCAGCGTAGGTGGATTGAATTGTTGAATGATTACGACTTTGAGATTCGTTACCACCCGGGGAAGGCAAATGTGGTAGCCGACGCCTTGAGCAGGAAGGACAGAGAACCCATTCGAGTAAAATCTATGAATATAATGATTCACAATAACATTACTACTCAAATAAAGGAGGCGCAACAAGGAGTTTTAAAAGAGGGAAATTTAAAGGATGAAATACCCAAAGGATCGGAGAAGCATCTTAATATTCGGGAAGACAGAACCCGGTATAGGGCTGAAAGGATTTGGGTACCAAAATTTGGAGATATGAGAGAAATGGTACTTAGAGAAGCTCATAAAACTAGATACTCAATACATCCTGGAACGGGGAATATGTACAAGGATCTCAAGAAATATTTTTGGTGGCCGGGTATGAAAGCCGATATTGCTAAATACGTAGGAGAATGTTTGACGTGTTCTAAGGTCAAAGCTGAGCATCGGAAACCATCAGGTCTACTTCAACAACCCGAAATCCCGAAATGGAAATGGGAAAACATTACCATGGATTTCATCACTAAGTTGCCAAGGACTGCAAGTGCTTTTGATACTATTTGGGTAATAGTTGATCGTCTCACCAAATCAGCACACTTCCTGCCAATAAGAGAAGATGACAAGATGGAGAAGTTAGCACGACTGTATTTGAAGGAAGTCGTCTCCAGACATGGAATACCAATCTCTATTATCTCTGATAGGGATGGCAGATTTATTTCAAGATTCTGGCAGACATTACAGCAAGCATTAGGAACTCGTCTAGACATGAGTACTTCCTATCATCCGCAAACTGATGGGCAGAGCGAAAGGACGATACAAACGCTTGAAGACATGCTACGAGCATGTGTTATTGATTTCGGAAACAGTTGGGATCGACATCTACCGTTAGCAGAATTTTCCTACAACAATAGCTACCATTCAAGCATTGAGATGGCGCCATTTGAAGCACTTTATGGTAGAAAGTGCAGGTCTCCAATTTTTTGGAGTGAAGTGGGGGATAGACAGATTACGGGTCCGGAGATAATACAAGAAACTACCGAGAAGATCATCCAAATTCAACAACGGTTGATAACCGCCCAAAGTCGACAAAAGAGCTACGCCGACATTAAAAGAAAAGATATAGAATTTTAAATTAGAGAGATGGTCATGCTTAAGGTTGCACCTTGGAAAGGCGTTGTTCGATTTGGTAAACGAGGTAAATTAAATCCAAGGTATATTGGACCATTCAAGATTATTGATCGTGTCGGACCAGTAGCTTACCGACTTGAGTTACCTCAACAACTCGCGGCTGTACATAACACTTTCCACGTCTCAAATTTGAAGAAATGTTTTGCTAAAGAAGATCTCACTATTCTGTTAGACGAAATCCAAATCAACAAAAAACTTCAATTAATCGAAGAACCAGTCGAAATAATGGATCGTGAGGTTAAAAGACTTAAACAAAACAAGATACCAATTGTTAAGGTTCGATGGTATGCTCGTAGAGGACCCGAGTTCACCTGGGAATGAGAAGATCAGATGAAGAAGAAATACCCGCACTTATTTCCAGAAGATACGTCAACACCTCCAACTGCTTAAAATTTCGGGACGAAATTTATTTAACGGGTAGGTACTGTAGTGACCCGAACTTTTCCATGTTTATATATATTAAATGAAATTGTTATTTACATGATTAAGTGTTTCTAACATGTTAAGCAATCAAACTTGTTAAGACTTGATTAATTGAAATAGGTTTCATATAGACATTTGACCATCTAAGTTGACCGGTGATTCACGAACGTTAAAACTTGTAAAAAGTATATGATGACATATATATGGATATATATATAGTTAACATGATATTTATGATAAGTAAACATATCATTAAGTATATTAATAATGAACTACATATGTAAAAACAAGACTACTAAATGATTTTGAAACGAGACATATATGTAACGATTATCGTTGTAACGACATTTAATGTATATATATCATATTAAGATATATTAATACATCATGATATCATGATAATGTAATAATTTAACATCTCATTTGATTTAATAAATAATGGGTTAACAGCATTTAACAAGATCGTTAACTTAAAGGTTTCAAAACAACACTTACATGTAACGACTAACGATGACTTAACGACTCAGTTAAAATGTATATACATGTAGTGTTTTAATATGTATTTATACACTTTTGAAATACTTCAAGACACTTATCAAAATACTTCTACTTAACAAAAATGCTTACAATTACATCCTCGTTCAGTTTCATCAACAATTCTACTCGTATGCTCCCGTATTCGTACTCGTACAATACACAGCTTTTAGATGTATGTACTATTTGTATATACACTCCAATGATCAGCTCTTAGAAGCCCATGTGAGTCACCTAACATATGTGGGAACCATCATTTGGCAACTAGTATGAAATATCTCATAAAATTACAAAAATATGAGTAATCATTCATGACTTATTTACATGAAAACAAAATTACATATCCTTTATATCTAATCCATACACCAACGACCAAAAACACCTACAAACACTTTCATTCTTCAATTTTCTTCATCTAATTGATCTCTCTCAAGTTCTATCTTCAAGTTCTAAGTGTTCTTCATAAATTCTACAAGTTCTAGTTTCATAAAATCAAGAATACTTCCAAGTTTGCTAGCTTACTTCCAATCTTGTAGGGTGATCATCCAACCTCAAGAAATCTTTCTTATTTACAGTAATATATCTTTCTAATACAAGGTAATACTCATATTCAAACTTTTATTCAATTTCTATAACTATAACAATCTTATTTCGAGTGAAAATCTTACTTGAACTTGTTTTCGTGTCATGATTCTACTTCAAGAACTTTCAAGCCATCCAAGATCCTTTGAAGCTAGATCCATTTGTCTCTTTTCCAGTAGGTTTATCCACAAAACTTTAGGTAGTAATGATGTTCATAACATCATTCGATTCATACATATAAAGCTATCTTATTCGAAGGTTTAAACTTGAAATCACTAGAACATAGTTTAGTTAATTCTAAACTTATTCGCAAACAAAAGTTAATCCTTATAACTTGACTTTTAAAATCAACTAAACACATGTTCTATATCTATATTATATGCTAACTTAATGATTTAAAACCTGAAAACACGAAAAACACCGTAAAACTGGACATACGCCGTCGTAGTAACACCGCGGGCTGTTTTGGGTTTGATAAGTAAAAACTATGATAAACTTTGATTTAAACGTTGTTCTTCTGGGAAAATAATTTTTCTTATGAACATGAAACTATATCTAAAAATCATGGTTAAACTCAAAGTGGAAGTATGTTTTTCAAAATGGTCATCAAGACGTCGTTCTTTCAACTGAAATGACTACCTCTTACAAACACGACTTGTAACTTACATTTCTGACTATAAACCTATAATTTTTCTGTTTAGATTCATAAAATAGAGTTCAATATGAAACCATAGTAATTTTATTCACTCAAAACGGATTTAAAATGAAGAAGTTATGGGTAAAACAAGATTGGATATTTTTTTATTTTTGTAGATACGGGAAATATTAACAATTCTATACAAATCATATCCTAGCAAACTTATATTGTATTATACATGTTTTCTAATATATTATGTAATCTTGGGATACCATAGACACATATGCAAATGTTTTGACATATCATATCGACCCATGTATATATATTATTTGGAACAACCATAGACACTCTATATGCAGTAATGTTGGAGTTAGCTATACAGGGTTGAGGTTGATTCCAAAAATATATATACTTTGAGTTGTGATCTAGCCTGAGACGTGCATACACTGGGTCGTGAATTGATTCAAGATAATATATATCGATTTATTTCTGTACATCTAACTGTGGACAATTAGTTGTAGGTTACTAACGAGGACAGCTGACTTAATAAACTTAAAACATCAAAATGTATTAAAAGTGTTGTAAATATATTGTGAACATACTTTGATATATATGTACATATTTGTTATAGGTTCGTGAATCGACCAGTGGCCAAGTCTTACTTTCTGACGAAGTAAAAATCTGTGAAAGTGAGTTATAGTCCCACTTTTAAAATCTAATATTTTGGGATGAGAATACATGCAGTTTTATTAATATTTTACGAAATAGACACAAGTAATTGAAACTACATTATATGGGTGAATGATCGAAGCCGAATATGCCCCTTTTGCTTGGTAGCCTAAGAATTAGTAAACCAATCTACTAATTGACGCGAATCCCAAAGATAGATCTATTGGGCCTAACGAACCCCATCCAAAGTACCGGATGCTTTAGTACTTCGAATTCGTTTTTATCATGTCCGAAGGATTTCCCGGAATGATAGGGGATATTCTTATATGCATCTTGTTAATGTCGGTTACCAGGTGTTCACCATATGAATGAATTTTATCTCTATGTATGGGATGTATATTGAAATATAAAATCTTGTGTTCTATTATTATGATTTGATAATATATAGGTTAAACCTATAACTCACCAACATTTTTGTTGACGTTTTAAGCATGTTTATTCTCAGGTGATTATTAAGAGCTTCCGCTGTTGCATACTAAAATAAGGACAAGATTTGGAGTCCATGCTTGTATGATATTATGTAAAAACTGCATTCAAGAAACTTATTTTTGATGTAATATATTCTTATTGTAAACCATTATGTAATGGTCGTGTGTAAACGGTATATTTTAGATTATCATTATTTGATAATCTACGTAATGCTTTTTAAACCTCTATCGATAAAATAAAGGTTATGGTTGTTTTAAAAATGAATGCAGTCTTTGAAAAACGTCTCATATAGAGGTCAAAACCTCACGACGAAATCAATTAATATGGAACGTTTATAATCAATATGAACGGGACATTTCAGACATCATGGAAACAGCTCGTTTGGGGTATAAGGACCAAAAAAAGCGAGAATTTCCACACGAAGCTGTTTGGAAAGTAGTGAAAGAAGTCTCGAAGTTTTTCGAAACCGAAAGGTGTAATGGGATATGTACGAAGACGTCTGGGAAAAGAAATTCCTCTTGAATTTATTGATGAAGAACTACCAAATATTAATCTAAACCTTATTGATAACACGAATTTGAAGCATTAATTTAGGGATGATACCATATGTCGTCCACCAAGTCGCTCCCTTATCAGCAAGAGCCAACGTAGTTCCGGATCATCTAATGCTACTTCCTCTCGATGTTCGTCCAAATATGTTCACGTAGAAATAAAAAAAGCTGCAAGTACACAAATCGAAACTTTTCATACCGTTCAAGATGTGGCAAGGAATAAATTAATGTTTAGGGCATTCGAGAGAATCAACCACCCAATTAATCCAAATGTGTCCGAAGAGGACAAGAAACTAGTAGCCGCTTTCAAGAAGATTACGTGGGTTATTTGCGTAAATCGAGCAGACGACAAGACGAAGAGAAAGATTCATGATTGGTTTATGTTTTATATTTGTTAAATTATCGTCATGATTTAATTATTTTTTGTTTTCTTTATTTTTTTTTAACGTAACCGTATTTGTGTTTATTAATAAAAGTATTGTCCAAAAAAATATGATTATATGTATAATTATTATTATTTTTTGTGGTAGTTGAAATAAATATAAAAAGAAATTAATTAATGATGTGGCAGTTAAGAGAAAGATGTTTATTCGTGAAAAGGCGGGTTTAGTTATGGGTTAGTTGTAGGATTTTGGTGTTGATGTGGCGCTCATGTAGCAGTTAAGAGGAGTAAATTCTTATCCATGATAGGGAGTAGTCTTAACAACTTGTGGAACAACAGTTTATCACCATCAGAGGCTAACAATCTAGAGATCCCTTTCATTAAAAGTGAAGTTTGAGAAGACATTAAAGATTCCGGGGTCTCCAAAGTAAAGGGTCTGGATGGTTTCAAATTCAAATTTTACAGGGAAATTCCGTTGGCTATAGAGGATGATTTGATGAAAGCACTTAAATGGTTTTGGCTTCATGGTGAAATTTCAAGGGGCTGTAACGCATCGTTCATCACGTTAGGCCCCTAAGATCTCGGGTCCCATAAGTCTCTGGATTATAAGCCTATAAGTATTATCGGGAGCTACTATAAGATTATGGCAAAGATTCTTGCTAATAGACTTATAAAACGTAATCCCCAATTTAGTTGGTGAAGAGAAAAGTGGATTTCTTACGGGTCGATATATCTTGGATGGGGTGTTGATTGCAGTTGAAACCATTGACTTTCTCAAGAGCAAAAACATAGAAGTCTTATTTTTAAGGTGGATTTCGAAAAGTCATTTGATAGCGTAAGTTGGATCTACTTATTAGATGTCATGGGGTGTATGGGATTTGGACACATGTGGAAAAAATGAATTACTTATTGCTTAAGATCAGCTTCTATATCAGCCCTTATTAATGGTTCTCCTTCCAAGGAATTCATGATGGAGTGTGGAGTTAGGCAAAGTGACCCTCTATCACCTTTCCTTTTCAACATCTTGGCCAAAGGTTTAAACATTCCTACCAAGATTTCCATTGAGAAAAATCTTTGTAAAGGCGTGGAAGTAGGGGAGAATAAAATATTGGTTTCGAACCTCCAATATGTGGATGACACCTTTTTCTTTGGAGAATGGAATAGAAGGAATGTGTCAAGCCTTATGAAGTTGCTCAAAAGTCTCAAAGAGGTGTCCGAACTATAACAAACTTCCTCAAAAGCAATATTTTCAGGATCGGAGTTGTAAACGAGGAAGTGGAAAGCGTGGATAGGAGATTGGGTTGTAACATTGAAAAATTTCCTTTTAAATTTTCACGGCTTCGCATCAGGTCAAAGATGAAAAAATACATTTATTGGAAGGTGTTGATTGGCAAGTTCAACTCGAGGCTTTTCGATTATAAAGCAAGAACTTTGTCTCACGGTGGTCTTCTAACTCAAGATAAACCGGTTTTGAATAGTTTCCTATTATACTATTTTTCTCTTTCGAGCCCCCTTGAGCGTTCTTAAAAAAACTTTAGTGTTTGGGCTGGGACGAGTGATTGTGATAAAAAAATATCGTGGGTTAAATGGAGAATATTGTACTTCTAGACGGGGATGGGGGTTTAAATATCGGGACATTAAAGGGAAAAAGCTGGGTTTATTGGGTAAATGGTGGTGGAGGTTCAAAACGGAAATTCATTTGGCCAAATCATCAAAAGTATCCATGGTAATGGGACGGTATCTCAGGTTGGGCTACTAACGGATCTGTATGGGCCATAGAATATAGTTTCTGCAGGCTTTAGCATTAATTTATTGGGTGTTTCTTTTTCGGATTCTTTCACTCAAAGAATTGGTGAAGGAGCATCCATTGAATTCTCGTAGGATCCTTGGATAGTAAATGGAAGGCTTAAAGATAAATATAAACGATTGTATCATCTAGCAAGGGAAATCTGCTATAGTAAGGACCGTATCTCATGGGATGGCAACAAATGGGTCAACAAATTGGTCATGGTTTCGTACTCCAACTGGTAGAGCTTTAGGCAAAGCTGGATGAAATCAGTACTTTATTCGATACATATGTACATAACAACAACTCAGAATATATGTGGGCCTGGACACTATCTAGGAACAATATCTTCATAACAAAAACCCTTACAAACTTGGCGGACGAGAAGCTAATTTCGACGCAACAAAAGCAGCAACAATCTAGAAACTATGCGCAATGATTTGACTCCAAAGAAGGTTGAAATATTTGTTTGGAGCGTAAGGAAAGAGAGAATTTCAGTTCGTGTCTAATTGGATAAACGCGGGATAGATCTTGACTACATAAGATACCTGATGTGCAGTGAAGATATCGAATCTGTAGAATATGATATACTCTAATGTAAACAATACAAGGATGTATGGAGTAGGTCGCAAAATGGTGGATCGAGATGCTAATCAAATAATCTGCATTAAAGATGTTTTTGGAAGAGATGCAAATCAATCAAGATTGAATTTCAAGAGCAAAGTATGGAAGACGGTTTAGATGGACGTGTGTGTGTGTACTTACTTTACTTTGGAAGAAACGTAACAGGTCTTCAAGAAAAAAATGTTGGAACGAGCCAATAACATTGAATGAAATACAAACAAAGCGCTACAAAAGGATTTCGAGTCGGGCGAAGAATTATCAATTGGATTGGCACATGTGACTGGTGAACCCGGAAGAGAGCTTAATAACTTAGGCTATGTTTGGTTCACGGAATCTAAATGGAATTTGACATACTTGAAATTTAATTTCTTAGACCTCTTCATTTGGTTGACATATTTTGGAAGAAATTAAATTTTTTGGAATCATGATATTCCTTCATCTATGGAATGTTCATTCGATGTTGATGGATTTGAATTCTTCCAACATTGAATCTACGCAAAAACCAAAACATCGTCAAATATTTACGTTTATATTTTACGTACTTATCGACGTGCGTTTTCAACGCGCTTTTTCGACGCGCTTTTTCGGAGAGCTTTTACGGCGCGAGTTTTTCTGCGTGTGTTTTTAGGCGCGTGTTTTTTGGCTAGGGGTCAGGGTCGCGCCGCGCGTTTTTTCCGGCGCGCGTTCTCCCTCTGTGTTCTCACCACGCGTTCTCTCCACGCGTTCTCGCCACGCGTTTTCGGTTCGCGTTTTCGATTTGGGAATATGAAAACTGAAAACCGGAATGCTAGTCTGAAAATGAAAACGAAAAGTGGAAACGTAAAATTTTTTATATAACTTTTTGGTTATTTCATAAAAGGGAATTCAACTCCATTCCATGTTCATAAAAAACACATTTTTTCACATTCTATGTAATTTATCAATTCCAATTTTTTCGTATTCTAATTTCTTTAATACATTCCACTCATTCTAAAACATTCTTCCAACCAAATGGGGCGTTAGTAATTTATTAAGTTGGGTTGCAAACTTTTGCAATCTTTGCTCCTGGATTCCTTTTCGGGAATTAAATTCTGATCTTGTATATACTCAATGCATATCATGGTCTTGTATATATGCACTACTAGATTTATGAGCTCGTGCGTTGCACGGGGACACATCCGCAAACATTATTGGTTTTTAAACTTATATACGAAATAACAATATTATAGGAAAAATGTCAAAAGTACCATTGTGGTTGAATTAGTAAAATAAGTTTTTGTAAACATAATACGTTAATGTTGCTATAGATGACATGTGTTTTACATATATTATTCAGTTGACCCTGTTTAGTTGCATTTGTAAGATCTGCTATGCTATGGTATTCAGGTGCATGAGTTTTTTCAACATTACCAAATGTGTTCTTCAAATAGCTAAATTGTTACTATACAAATCGAACAGTGAGTTCTAGCTATACGTTCAACAAATCAATTGATAAGAAGATGCAGAAATTATATAATAGTTGTAACAGAAACAACCAAAAATAACATTTGTTCTACTACATGTTGAGCTTTAACCAAAAAAATGCAATACGTCAAATTGGATAAATTGAAAAGTGCGGGTAAATGATAAAGTTGATGTATGAGAGCATTAGCTGAATACTTTTTTGGCATTAACAAATGTTTTTTGATCAACTCCATAAAATGAACATCCAAATACGATCAACACATCTTGAGCTAAAAATTTAAATAAATAAATAAATAAATTGAGTATAATATTAGGTTAAGTTTTGTGTCAATGTTATGCAATTTGGTGTATTTATAATAATCATTATAGTGTAACCAAATAAATTATATGTTTGTTGAATATGCCAAAAGAATCACATGTACGATTAACCAATATATTAATTTGATTTATGTGGTATAATAAAATACATACCCAGTTTTAGCCAGTCAAGTGATGTTTGAGCACGCCATGAACTCTTTCCGATGTTTAATGTTATTCTTTTCGCCCTTAGTCGTTTGATCAGATCTGTATAAACAGAAAGTGAGAACACGGTACGTATAAAAAAAATGTGCATATCATTGAGTTTCTTTATAATAATGGTTGTGTAGTGTGAATGTCATTTCGTGTATAGTATGAAGACTCATATAATTGTAAGTTAAAATTACTGTATACGGACCTGTTTCTAAATCACAGGGACCACCCATGTGATTTTTTTAAAGAAATAATTAACGGGCGTTACTTTCAGTCAACCATGTAACGTTTGGATGATTCGAGGTCACCTAAGTAAAAAAAAGGATAAAAGTCACCTACGTTATTTCATACAAAGTTTAGGGAACAACAACATAATTTTATCTTCATTTAAAACATGATATAATAACCGACCATCGGTATTATAATAATTTAAAGCATCGACAGTTAAAGCAACCCGTAAACACATTGCCCATTCTATTGTTTGATTCTCCGTTGTGAAAGACATCAATAAAAAAATACAATAATGATTAGAGAATGGTTGTTGTTCATTAAATCATACCAAGATCAAACAATGTGTTAAAAAAAGTGCTAGTAATAAGTACCATGTAATTGTAGCATCCGATTGCTCTAATTGTCTCCAATTATTAATTGTTGGGAAGAGATGATCGCCTGGACGTTGAGAGATACAAATTTGAGAGAAAAACAACTATATTACTCACAAGAATAGATTTACAGAGTATTACAAAACTCTTACAAAAACAAACTCTCAAACTCACACACTCTCTCTAGGTTGTGATTACACTTCTCTGAGTGTTTTGGGATGATTTACAAATGAGGTTTGCACCTCTATTTATACTAAAACTTTGGTGGCGGTGGAATGGTGTGAACGAGGAAGGTGTCGTGCGCAACGGAGATGGTGCGCGGCCGTCATCGTGTTCATCTTTGCTTCTTCTACATGGTGTTCAAAGAAGTCTACTTTGAACATCTAGAAAGTGAGCTTCTAGATTGTAGGTTGGAAACTTTCAATTCTCCCCCTCCAGCCGAATCCACGAACATTCCAGTTATGTCTCTGCATAACTCCAACTTCTCTCGAGTCACCACCTTTGTTAACATATCCGCAGGATTCTCCTTTGTATGGATCTTCACTAGTCTCAACAGTTGTCGATCAATTACCTCGCGTATCCAATGATAGCGAATATCAATATGTTTTGTACAGGAATGGTACATGGAGTTCTTGCTCAAATCTAGAGCACTCTGACTGTCACAATGTACCATGTACTCCTTTTGCTTGATTTCAAATTCTTGGAGATAACGCTTTAACCACAACATTTCTTTTCCAGCTTCTGCGGCAGCAATATACTCTGCTTCAGTTGTGGATAATGCAACACACTTCTGTAGTCTTGACTGCCATGAAACAGCTCCTCCTGCAAAAGTGTAAATGAATCCTGAAGTAGATTTCCTACTATCAGGATCTCCAGCCATATCCGCATCTGTATAGCCTTGCAAGATTGGATCAGCTCCCCCGTAATAAAGACATAGATTCGTTGTACCCTTAAGATATCTGAGAATCCATTTTACCGCATTCCAATGCTCTTTCCCGGGGTTCTAGAGAAAACGACTCACCGTTCCCACTGCATGAGCAATATCGGGCCTTGTACACACCATTGCATACATCAAACTTCCAACTGCTGAAGAATATGGTACTGAAGACATCTCCCCGATCTCTTCCTTGGATGAGGGACAAGAACTCTTACTTAACTTGAAATGGTTGGCTAATGGAATGCTAACAGGTTTGGCATTGTTCATATTGAAACGTGAAAGCACTCGTTCAATATACTTCTCCTGAGATAGCCATAACCTTTTATTCTTCCTGTCTCGGGTTATCTGCATTCCCAAAATCTGTTGAGCATGTCCTAAGTCTTTCATGTCAAAAGACTTCGAGAGTTCCTTCTTCGGCTGGTTGATCTTCGTTGCGTCTTTCCCTACGATCAAAATATCGTCTACATATAGTAGAAGAGCAATGAAATCTCCTTCAGAAAACTTCTGAATGTAGACACACTCATCTGCTGCAGTTTTCTTGTACCCTTGACTCACCATGCAAGAGTCAAACTTCTTGTACCACTGCCTAGGTGCCTACTTTAAACCGTACAAACTTTTCTTCAACTTGCATACGAGGTTATCTCCTGAAACCTCAAAACCTTCTGGCTGCTCCATGTAAATTTCTTCTTGTAAATCTCCATGAAGAAAAGCTGTCTTTACATCCATCTGTTCAAGCTCTAAGTTCATACTTGCGACTAATTCAAGTATGACTCTAATTGAAGTCATCTTGACTACCGGTGAAAATATCTCATCAAAATCAATCCCTTTCTTCTGTTGGAATCCTTTGACTACAAGTCGTGCTTTGAATTTCACCACTTTTCCGCTGCCATCCTTTTTCAGCTTGTACACCCATTTATTTTTCAGTGCCTTCTTTCCGCATGGAAGTTCTACAATCTCATAAGTTTGATTTTTCTGCAGAGAATCCATCTCATCCTGCATTGCGAGCAACCATTTTTCTTTATCCTTATGAGTTACTGCTTCATGAAAACTCTCCGGTTCTCCATCTTCAGTAAGTAGAAGGTACTCGGATTCTGGATATCTACTCGATGGAATCCGAACTCGTTCAGATCTACGAACTTCTGGAATATACTGAGGAGATCCACCATCATCTTCGCCTTGTGATGGTCCTGGAACGTTTGACAGATGGGGTTGTGGCTCCCCCTGCTCAACACCGTCATTTTTCTCATTTTCTTCTACTTCTGGCATTTCTTCCTGTACTGAAAATTCATTTCTCATTAATGATTCCATTGTTGCCTCTGGCACCTGAGCAGCAACATTTGACTTCTTAGATATTGTGGGCTTTTCAATATCTTCTATTGTCTGGCTTTCATGGAACACCTCGTCCCTACTTCTGATCACCTTTTTCTCCTTTGGATCCCATAATCTGTATCCAAATTCTCCATCTCCATAGCTGATAATGCTAAAAACGAACATATATTTCATAGCATTATTTCTCAAGAAAGACAAGCTTTTAATTGCAATTGTTCTATTTACAAGTGATATTCGTTTAAATAATAAAAGGTGAAGACAAAAGACAGATTCGACGAATTGAAGACGCAAATGACCAAAAAGCTCAAAAGTACAAAAGACAATCAAAGAGGTTCCAATTATTGATAAGAAACGTCTCGAAATTACAAGAGTACAAGATTCAAAATGCAAAGTACAAAATATAAAATTGTACGCAAGGACGTTCGAAAATCCGGAACCGGGACCAGAGTCAACTCTCAACGCTCGACGCAACGGACTAAAAATTACAAGTCAACTATGCACATAAATATAATATAATATTTAAATAATTCTTATAATTATTTATATATTATAATATAAATAAAAACCGTCGGCCGAGAAAGACTCCAAAGTTGTGAGCTGTAATTTCAATCTCCGCGACTCGCGGAGTTTGAAGGCCAAAAAGGCAGCGAGTCGCGGAGCCCCAAATTCAGAAACCCCCTATAAAGCTCGCGCATTCTGATCGTAAAATATCATCTTTTTCTTCTTCTCTTATAATACTACGTAAAAATTTATATTTATATTTTAATTTTAATTTTAATTTTAATTATAATTCTAATAATAAGGGTATGTTAGCGAATGTTGTAAGGGTGTAAGTCGAAATTCTGTCCGTGTAACGCTACGCTATTTTTAATCATTGTAAGTTATGTTCAACCTTTTTATATTAATGTCTCGTAGCTAAGTTATTATTATGCTTATTTAAAACGAAGTAATCATGATGTTGGGCTAATTACTAAAATTGGGTAATTGGGCTTTGTACCATAATTGGGGTTTGGACAAAAGAACGACACTTGTGGAAATTAGACTATGGGCTATTAATGGGTTTTATATTAACTAAACAATACCTTGTTAATTTAATATACAAACTTATAATTCGACGTATTTATATATAACCACATACGCTTGACTGGGTACGGTGGGCGGGATATCTATAAATACCAATAATTATTCATTTTACCGGATACGGAACTGGATTAATAGTTAATAAACTTATTGAAACATGGGTGAATTACATTCAAGGGTAATTGGTGTAATTGTTAACAAAGTAGTAAAACCTTGGTTTACACGCAGTCGATAACCTGGTGTATTCATTAAACAAAGTATTAAAACCTTGTTACAATTCGAATCCCCAATTAGTTGGAATATTTGACTTCGGGAATAAGAATAATTTGACGAAGGCTTTCGCTCTTTATATTTATGACTGATGGACTATTATGGACAAAACCGTATGGACATATTAAATAATCCAGGACAAAGGACAATTAACCCATATGCATAAAACTAAAATCAACACGTCAAACATCATGATTACGGAAGTTTAAATAAGCATAATTCTTTTATTTTATATTTAATTTCCTTTATATTATATTTAATTGCACTTCTAATTATCGCATTTTTATTGTTATTGTATTTAATTGCACTTTTAATTATCGTACTTTTTAATTATCGCAAGTTTATTTTATCGCACTTTTATTATTCGTAATTTCATTATCGTTATTTACTTTATGCTTTAATTTAAGTCTTGTATTTATTTTTAATATTTTACATTTAGTTTTAACTTCGACTAAAGTTTTAAAATCGACAAATCGGTCATTAAACGGTAAAAATCCCCCTTTATAATAATAATATTACTTATATATATATGTATTTTTATAAAAGTAAACTAATATAGCGTTAAGCTTTGTTTAAAAAGATTCCCTGTGGAACGAACCGGACTTGCTAAAAACTACACTACTGTACGATTAGGTACACTGCCTATAAGTGTTGTAGCAAGGTTTAAGTATATCCATTCTATAAATAAATAAATATCTTGTGTAAAATTGTATCGTATTTAATAGTATTTTCTGCAAAAATATAAGCTATTTTATATACTACCCCGCTGCACATCAAGTATTTTTGGCGCCGCTGCCGGGGAACTTCTTAAACGCCGGAAGCGCAATGCTAATATATAATAAAAAAAAAGGATTTTTAGTTTACTTCTATTAAAAGTCGCTTTTGTAAAAATACGTTTTAAATATTCGAAAATATAAAAAGAAAAACAAAAATATAAATACTTTTAAGAGTTTGATAAATATTTAAGTTTTATAAAGTTTCTTTATTTTTATATAAGTTTTATTTATTTTGTTTTTATTTAAAAACATATAAAATATATATATATATATAATTCTAGTTTTAAGATTTTTATTTATAAAAATTATAAAATATTTCTATTTTAGTTTTTAGATATAAGTTTTTATTATATAAATACTTTTATTAAAACAGAAAATTAAAAACAGAAAAAAAAAATGCGTAAAATTTCAAACTGATCCAGAGTTGAAAACTGGAACCCCGCGACTCGCGGGGTTTGGTGTTTTAAATACCGCGACTCGCGGAGATTTTCTGACAGGCGACAAAACCCTAAATTAGCATTAATTACGGGTGATTATTAATTATTATTATTATTAACCCTAGTTTTTATTATTATTATTACTTTTACTTTTTATTTAATTTATATATTTTAGTTTATTAAGTTTAATTAATTTATAAAATTAGTAGTTTTAATAAATAAATAATATAAAAATAATATTTTTTATAAAAATTGTACTTTTTACAACTTTTTATATATTTTTATATTTTGTCCCTTTTTAATCGTTTTAACGTAATATTTGTATTTTTAGCTCATATTTAGTTTTAAACTTAGATTTTGCCATAGTCATTTTTACTCCTAGATTTTTAGGCTTTGCCATAGAATTCCTTAAGTGCTTTTTCTTTAGACTAAGATTTAGGTACTTTAGAATTTTGCGACGCCTTTTTAAGTTTTAGTTTCTTTTTAAGATATTTCCATTTGGGATTTAGTTTTTCCTGTAAGCTTTAATATTTTTAGACGACTTTTACCTATGTATCAATTATCATTCCAATTAGTAATTTCAATTTGCGATTATAATTTTAAGTTAGTTGTAGTAATAAGGTTAGGTTAGTCAAGTATTTTTAAGTTTTATAAGTTTCTTTTATTTTTCCGTCACCTTTTATTTTTCAACCATTTTTCTTTTTCGACCTTTTTCGACGAGCTCTTTTTCTTTCTTATTTCTCGCTATTCTAGTTTTAGGACATAGATTTTTATTCTACTTCTATTCTAAATTTCTTAAAATTACGAAAATTTATTTTAAGCGGTTAAATTAATAGACATCAAAATTTTCTGGTTCGTAGTAATAGTTGGATTTGTACGTGGACCGGGTTATTGGAGCCAAACAGTCCTCAATTATATTGAGACCAAACGAATCCTGCCCCTCTGCTGCATCTTTTGGCTATTCGAAACGTGTGCAAAATCAGAAAAGTCTATTGGTTGGATAACTTATTATAATTTTTCTTTCCTTTTAAAAACTAATAGGATATTCAGTGAATGCACCGAGCAAGACGTTCACCACCTTTTGTACGTTCACCACCTGTAACTAGATCAAGACATTTAGCAAATATAACCGCCGTAGATTTTTCTTTAGAATCGTCATCCAGTCGACCAAGTACTTCAGTTCAAATTTCCGATAATCCATTTTTTGAACCCAACCTCACAATTGAGAATCCGGAGAATATTCAGGAACAGTTCGTAGATCCTGAACCACTAAACTTTCCTCCGGAACCACCAATCATTCAAACAGAGATTGTTGGGGAACGAACCATTAAATCAGAATCCTCTAGTGATTCCGATTCAACAAATTCAATTATGGAGAATCTGGAACCTTTAAGTATGGAAGACCGAATGAGAGCTAAACGCACTGGCCAAGGTCACGCAATTACTCATCCAGACATTAATGCGCCAGATTATGAAATCAAAGGACAAATTCTACACATGGTGACTAATCAATGCCAATTTAGTGGTGCACCGAAGGAAGATCCAAATGAACATTTACGTACCTTTAATAGGATCTGCACAGTATTTAAAATCCGAGAAGTGGAGGATGAACAGATATATCTCATGTTATTTCCCTGGACTTTAAAGGGAGAAGCCAAAGATTGGTTGGAATCGTTACCTGAAGGGGCGATCGATACATGGGACGTTTTAGTTGACAAATTTCTTAAACAATTCTTTCCTGCATCTAAAGCCGTAAGACTTCAAGCAGAAATTGTTACGTTCACACAGAAACCAAATGAAACTCTATATGAGGCGTGGACAAGATATGGAAAGTTATTAAGAGGATGTCCGCAACATGGTTTAGACACCTGTCAAATAGTACAAATATTCTACCAAGGATGCGACATCACTACAAGAAAAGACATAGATATAGCAGCTGGTGGTTCTATTATGAAGAAAACCGAAACTGATGCTTACAAAATTATTGATAACACTGCTTCCCACTCACATGAGTGGCACCAAGAAAAAGACATCGTTAGATCATCTAAAGCAGCTAGAGCCGATTCTAGCCATGACTTAGATTCCATTTCCGCAAAGATAGATGCTGTGGAGAGACGAATGGAAAAGATGACTAAAGATATTCACTCAATATGAATTAGTTGTGAGCAGTGTGGAGGACCACATTTGACAAAAGATTGTCTCAGTATTGAATTAACAATGGAACAAAGAGAGAATATTTCATACATAAACCAAAGGCCTGGAAATAATTATCAGAATAATTATCAACCGCCAAGACCGATTTACAATCAAAACCAAAATTATAACCGAAATATTCCATACAACAACCAACAAGGTCCTAGCAATCAACAAGTATCTAATAATACTTACAATCAGCAAAGACCTAATTTTCAAAACAAACCACCACAACAAACCGATGATAAAAAGTCGAATTTAGAAGATATGATGACAAAGCTAGTTGAAACTCAAACGCAGTTTTTCACATCTCAGAAACAAACAAATGAACAAAATGCTCAAGCATTTAGAAATCAACAAGCTTCTATTCAAAATCTAGAACAAGAAGTGAGTAACCTAGCAAGGTTAATAGGTGAAAGAAAACCGGGAAGTCTACCTAGTGATACAAATGCTAACCCCCGGAATGAAACAGCTAAAGCCATTACCACAAGAAGTGGTACAACACTTAAACCACCAGAAATACCTGTAACTTCTGATGAAGCTATTCCTACTCCACAAGAACCACAACCTGATCAAGATAAGGAAAAAGAATCGGTAGTTGAAAAGGTTAATAAAGATAACACAGTTAAGGATAAACCTTATGTTAAACCCTATCAACCACCACTTCCTTATCCGAGTAAAATGAAGAAAGAGAAACTTGAAGTCGAGCAATCCAAATTCTTGGATATGTTTAAACAGATAAATGTAAATCTTCCTTTCATTGATGTGATTTCAGGAATGCCTAGATATGCTAAATTCTTGAAAGATCTAATCTCAAATAGAAAGAAAATGGAAGAACTCTCGGCTGTTACTATGAATGCTAATTGTTCAGCAGTGCTGTTGAATAAGATACCAGAAAAACTATCTGATCCAGGAAGTTTCACAATTCCATGTTTTCTGGGTAGTCTTAGTTCAATAGAAGTATTGGCAGACTTAGGTGCTAGTATAAATCTAATGCCGTATTCACTATACGCTAAACTAGACCTTGGAGAATTGAAACCAACCAGAATAAGCATACAACTAGCCGATAGATCAATAAAATATCCTAGAGGGATAATGGAGAACATGCTAGTTAAAGTTGATACTTTAGTATTTCCAGTAGATTTTGTTGTTCTGGACATGGAAGAAGATTCTCAAGTTCCTCTCATATTAGGAAGACCATTCTTAAACACGGCTAAAGCAATGATAGACGTGTTCGGTAAGAAATTGACCCTAAGTATAGAGGATGAGAGTGTTACCTTTTCAGTTGATAGAGCAATGCAACAACCACAATCTGCAGATGATACATGTTATTATATTCAAACTATAGATGCACATGCAGAATTATTAGAAGAATTTCCAGAATTACAAGGAACGGGAGAATGTTCTTTAGGAGAAGGTAATGAACCAATTGATGAAGCTGAAATGTTAGCTACACTTATAGCTAATGGATATGAACCAACAACAGAAGAAATTCAAATGCTAAAAGAAGAAGACAGATATCGATATAAATCATCGATAGAAGAACCTCCAAAATTAGAGTTAAAGCCACTTCCAAACCATTTGGAATACGCTTATTTACATGGTGAATCTGAATTACCTGTAATAATATCGTCTTCTCTTACTGAAAATGAGAAATCACAACTCATTTCTGTGTTAAAAGCTCATAAACCAGCCATTGCATGGAAGATTCGTGATATTAAAGGAATAAGTCCTTCGTATTGCACACATAAAATCCTTATGGAAGAAGGTCATAAAACGTATGTGCAACGCCAACGAAGACTAAATCCTAATATGCAAGATGTAGTTAAGAAAGAGATTATTAAACTGCTAGATGCAGGTTTGATATATCCAATTTCTGATAGTCCATGGGTAAGCCCAGTTCAATGCGTACCTAAGAAGGGTGGCATGACTGTCATTACAAATGAGAAAAATGAGCTTATTCCTACTAGGACTGTAATAGGATGGCGTGTGTGTATTGATTATAGAAAATTAAATGACGCCACCAGAAAAGATCACTTTCCCTTACCTTTCATAGATCAAATGTTGGAAAGATTAGCCGAAAATAGTTATTATTGTTTTCTAGATGAATTTTCCGGATATTTTCAAATTCCAATAGCACCCGAGGATCAAGAAAACCACATTCACGTGCCCTTATGGTACTTTTGCTTACAAACGCATGCCATTTGGACTTTGCAACGCCCCTGCAACCTTTCAAAGGTGTATGATGGCGATTTTTCATGACATGATAGAAGAATGCATGGAAGTATTCATGGATGACTTTTCAGTCTTCGGTGATACATTTAAATCATGTCTAGTTAATCTTGAACGAATGCTTATTAGATGCGAACAATCAAATCTAGTACTTAATTGGGAGAAATGCCATTTCATGGTTAAAGAAGGCATCGTTCTTGGACATAAAATTTCAAAAGAAGGAATTGAAGTGGATAGAGCTAAAGTAGATGTAATTGCTAAACTTCCACATCCCACCAATGTTAGAGGAATTAGGAGTTTTCTAGGGCATGCCGGTTTTTACCGACGTTTCATAAAAGATTTTTCTAAAATTGCCACTCCTATGAATAAACTCCTAGAAAAGGATGCTCCATTCATCTTTTCAGATGAGTGTATCAAATCTTTTAATATTCTTAAAGAAAAACTCACTAATGCGCCGATCATGATAACACCAAATTGGAATCTACCATTTGAACTAATGTGCGATGCAAGTGATTTTGCAATGGGAGCCGTTTTAGGACAAAGGATTGAAAAACGATTTCAACCAATATATTATGCTAGTAAGACGTTACAAGGAGCACAAACGAACTATACAACTACTGAAAAAGAACTCCTTGCTATTGTCTTTGCTTTTGACAAATTTCGATCATATCTCGTTCTAGCAAAAACGGTGGTCTATACCGACCATTCTGCTCTTAGATACCTATTTTCAAAACAAGATGCTAAACCAAGATTAATCCGTTGGATCTTACTCTTACAAGAGTTTGATATTGAAATCCGAGATAAAAGAGGAGCAGAAAATCTCGCCGCTGATCATCTTTCTCGTCTTGAAAATCCTGAGTTAGAAGTTCTAAATGAATCGGCCATACAAGACAACTTTCCTGATGAATATCTATTGAAGATAGATTATAATGAAATCCCATGGTTTGCAGACTATGCAAACTACTTAGTTTGTGGATTCCTTGAAAAAGGATTATCGTACCAAAGACGAAAGAAATTCTTCTGTGATATAAAACACTATTTCTGGGAAGATCCACATCTGTTTAAAAGTAGTCCCGATGGAATAATACGCCGATGTGTATTTGGAGATGAAGCTAGTAAAATATTAAACCATTGTCACACAGGACCAACAGGAGGGCATTATGGGCCTCAACTAACAGCAAGAAAAGTTTATGAAGCTGGATTCTATTGGCCTACAATTTACAAAGACGCACACCTTCTTTGCAAATCCTGTGATGCATGTCAAAGGGCCGGAAAAATAAATCAACGTGATGAAATGCCACAAAATGTCATCCAAGTATGTGAAGTATTTGACATTTGGGGTATTGACTTTATGGGTCCATTTCCAAAATCTCATAATAATCTATATATACTCGTAGCCATTGATTATGTATCTAAATGGGCGGAAGCACAAGCTCTCCCAACTAACGATGCACGAGTTGTAGTCAACTTTTTAAAACATCTTTTTGCAAGGTTTGGAACACCGAAAGCTTTAATAAGTGATCGGGGTACTCATTTCTGTAATAATCAACTTGAGAAAGTTCTTAAAAGGTATGGAGTAACTCATAAAATCTCCACCGCATATCATCCACAAACAAGTGGACAAGTTGAAAATATCAACCGAGCTTTAAAACGTATTCTAGAGAAAACCGTAGGATCAAATCCGAAGGAATGGTCCATTAAATTGGAGGATGCACTCTGGTCTTTTAGAACAGCCTACAAAACTCCAATTGGAACCACACCTTTTAGACTTGTTTATGGAAAAGCATGTCATCTTCCAGTAGAAATTGAACACAAAGCATTTTGGGCTTTGAAATCATGTAATCTTGATTTACATGAAGCTGGACGTCTACGATTAAGTCAACTAAACGAATTAGAAGAACTAAGACATGAAGCATACGAAAATTCGTTAATCTATAAAGAAAGAACGAAGAAATGGCATGATAAAAGAATCAGAAGTTCAAAAGAATTTAAAGAAGGAGACAGAGTTCTTCTTTTCAATTCACGATTCAAGCTATTTCCTGGAAAATTGAAATCAAGATGGTCTGGACCATTCATAGTCAAAAGAGTTTTCCCATACGGAACGATAGAATTGATAAATTCAAATGGGATTGAATTTAAAGTTAATGGTCACAGAGTTAAACATTACATACATGGTCCGATGGAAGTAAACAACGAAGTTAATCACAATTTCGACACCACAGCTAACTAAGTGTGGGGAGAATCAAGTCTTTAAAGGATAATATGTATTTCTGTTAGAGTTAGATTGTCTGTTTTCATATAGTTCTCGAAAATGAAACCCGAATGGTCTTTCCCTAGCAGACCCTAAAGAACTAGTCTTCTCCCCCCATTCTGAATTTTTATTTTTTTAGGTTTTTACAAAATGAAGACTGCCTGTGAACTAAACCATGGTCTAATGCTACACGCTTTGATCACTAAATGTAATAATGACATACTACCAAGTGAAATAGTATCAGTAATCAGAGAAAGAATGGACGGAGTTAGATAAGAATCCAGATGCGAAGATAATAAGTTACAATTTGGTAAAGGAAAATCAAAATCCGCAGCGAAAAGAAGAGCACGACACCTAGAACGATGTCACAAATGCGGAAAATGGTCGCATGGAGGTAAATGTTCAAATAATCAAACCTATTCAAATACCGAATTTGTTACTTTATGCAGAGACGGACCGTTCATATGTTTAGAAGAAAAGACACTGAATGCTCGAGGTTACGCCTATGTAGCCATGGAAAACCAATTAAACCGACTATCTTATGAATGGGATAGATCATATAACTAAGAAATCTATCTCACAGGTAAGTCTGTACAGTTTTTATTTTATTTTTTTTTTATTTTTAACCTTTTGATAATAAACGCTAATTTGTTCGCTAAAAAGTATTAAATTGGTATTGAATAAAATTAGGTTTGGCGACCGAAATTATTGATATCATTCAAAAATTTATTACATCACTGCGAAATTTAACGTTTATTCTTAAGGTATAAATATCTTTAAACAATCAACCCAAAATATTTCAAAAATTCGTCATGAGTTAAATTAGGTTTTGGAACCGAAATTACTTTATCGAAAAGAGGGGCGCATATTTTTGATAATATTTGATTGATTAAAGTGGGATAAAAAGACAAAAAGATTTTTAATTTTATTTTTACCATGTTTTTAAAATTAATATTTAAATCTTAAATTAATATTGTAAACTTTATAAAAACAATATATTTAAAATTGTAAATATTTGAAAAATTAATATAAGTTTGGTGTGAATTTATAATATGAAATTTTAAATTAAGTTTGGTGTGAATTTTTAATTTTTAAAATATGAAATTTTCAATTTTATGCATTTTAAATTTTAAGTTTGGTGTGAATTTTTAATATTAATTTTGAATTTTATATTTAAATTGTGTGAATTTAAAAACAAAAATTTACTTTATCTCATTAAGTTAAAAATATAATTTTTAAAATTCGTCGTAAGTTGAAGACTAGGTCTTTGAACCGAAATTACTTTACCCGAGGGAGGGACGAGAACTTTTATTATCATTATTTTTAATCTTATTGAATTAAAGTATGCCAAAAACATTAAAAAACCCCAAAAATCTTAGCTTTTAAAACAATCGCTACAAAAAGACAAATTTTAAAATTTTGTCGAAGGACGGACTAGGACATCGATCCGAAACGACCTCGTCCTAAATAACAAGGGAAACAAAATTTTAAAATTAATTACTTAATTGTTTTAATAAGTTAAAGATTATATAAAAAATAAAAATAAAAAATTTTTACCAAACTCCGCGACTCGCGGAGTTTGGAGGTTTAATCCCCGCGAGTCGCGGGAGGACCGGATTACAGAAAAAAAATAAAGAGCTGCAACAGCTCAGTTTCACTCCCCACAACAGAAAAAAAACTGCGAACATACTCCACAAAAACCCGAAAAATACACCCCAAATTCACAATTTTTAACCGTTAATCACCAAATTTTTTACTAAAATCATGTTGAGAAGGATGCTATCTAGGAATTACTCAAGAAAAACGATAAATTTCTACACCTAAACACCATTTAATCCGAAATTTGGTGTTCTTGAGCAATTTTTTCCCCAATTTGATTTTGATGCTTTTTAGTGTAATTAGGCTTAAATTGTTTATGTATTATGCTTGTATAACCTAGATTGATGCTGTTTAACATGATTAGAAGTCTTAAACTTCAAATTTTGAGTAATCTAGGGTTTGTGTTCTTGAGCAAATTTGGGGCTTTTTGATATAAACAGGTTATGGCCGATTTTTGTCATGAATTGTTGCTAAATTAAGTAGTGTAACATGTTTAGGTAGTTAAATGATCCAAACTTTGAGCCTAAACTTGATTTTGAGAATTAAAGTGAACTTTTTCAAGTCTAAAATTCATGAACTTGATTTTTGAAAGATAATGCCATTTGAAACTTGTTTAATTGATAGTAATGATTATTTTGACATGTTATTTGAGTTGAATGCTTATGAACTTGGCGAACATTTTCGTATATGCTTATTTGAAAAAGTGTAGATTTGATAAAAATGTGAAAATAAGCTTAAGTTTAATATAAATTGATAATGTCATTGTAATTATTTTGATTGATGATTTTGCTGACACTAATGCATATTTGGATGCACAAAAATTGTGTTTGATGTGTTTTGCAGACTGAAAGGGGTGAATCTTCATCCCAAGCCCGCAATGCTCCTGCTGAGAATGCGAAACAACAGGAGGTGGATAACTACTACAAGCAGGATATACCTCATCCAGTCATGACCTTTTCTGATATGCACTTGGAAGAGTTGCACCCGAACCTGAGATTTGACAGACTTTGGATAGATTATCCAAAATATCAAAAGGTTTGCATACTCTTCATTCTAAGGTTGTTGAGGTACCGAGGGTCATAGAATGGGGACCCTTAGAAGCTGTAGAATTGGCCGGGCCAATTAGAGAATTACTTGTACAGAGGTATGGTACAAAAGATAATCAAAGAGGTTCCAATTATTGATAAGAAACGTCTCGAAATTACAAGAGTACAAGATTCAAAACGCAAAGTACAAAATATAAAATTGTACGCAAGGACGTTCGAAAATCCGGAACCGGGACCAGAGTCAACTCTCAACGCTCGACGCAACGGACTAAAAATTACAAGTCAACTATGCACATAAATATAATATAATATTTAAATAATTCTTATAATTATTTATATATTATAATATAAATAAAAACCGTCGGCAGAGAAAGACTCCAAAGTTGTGAGCTGTAATTTCAATCTCCGCGACTCGCGGAGTTTGAAGGCCAAAAAGGCCGCGAGTCGCGGAGCCCCAAATTCAGAAACCCCCTATAAAGCTCGCGCATTCTGATCGTAAAATATCATCTTTTTCTTCTTCTCTTATAATACTACGTAAAAATTTATATTTATATTTTAATTTTAATTTTAATTATAATTCTAATAATAAGGGTATGTTAGCGAATGTTGTAAGGGTGTAAGTCGAAATTCTGTCCATGTAACGCTACGCTATTTTTAATCATTGTAAGTTATGTTCAACCTTTTTATATTAATGTCTCGTAGCTAAGTTATTATTATGCTTATTTAAAACGAAGTAATCATGATGTTGGGCTAATTACTAAAATTGGGTAATTGGGCTTTGTACCATAATTGGGGTTTGGACAAAAGAACGACACTTGTGAAAATTAGACTATGGGCTATTAATGGGTTTTATATTAACTAAACAATACCTTGTTAATTTAATATACAAACTTATAATTTGACGTATTTATATATAACCACATACGCTTGACTGGGTACGGTGGGCGGGATATCTATAAATACCAATAATTATTCATTTTACCGGATACGGAACTGGATTAATAGTTAATAAACTTGTTGAAACAGGGGTGAATTACATTCAAGGGTAATTGGTGTAATTGTTAACAAAGTAGTAAAACCTTGGTTTACAAGCAGTCGATAACCTGGTGTATTCATTAAACAAAGTATTAAAACCTTGTTACAATTCGAATCCCCAATTAGTTGGAATATTTGACTTCGGGAATAAGAATAATTTGACGAAGGCTTTCGCTCTTTATATTTATGACTGATGGACTATTATGGACAAATCCGTATGGACATATTAAATAATCCAGGACAAAGGACAATTAACCCATAGGCATAAAACTAAAATCAACACGTCAAACATCATGATTACGGAAGTTTAAATAAGCATAATTCTTTTATTTCATATTTAATTTCCTTTATTTTATATTTAATTGCACTTCTAATTATCGTATTTTTATTGTTATTGTATTTAATTGCACTTTTAATTATCGTACTTTTTAATTATCGCAAGTTTATTTTATCGCACTTTTATTATTCGCAATTTCATTATCGTTATTTACTTTATGCTTTAATTTAAGTCTTGTATTTATTTTTAATATTTTACATTTGGTTTTAACTGCGACTAAAGTTTTAAAATCGACAAACCGGTCATTAAACGGTAAAAACCCCCCTTTATAATAATAATATTACTTATATATATATATGTATTTTTATAAAAGTAAACTAATATAGCGTTAAGCTTTGTTTAAAAAGATTCCCTGTGGAACGAACCGGACTTACTAAAAACTACACTACTGTACGATTAGGTACACTGCCTATAAGTGTTGTAGCAAGGTTTAAGTATATCCATTCTATAAATAAATAAATATCTTGTGTAAAATTGTATCGTATTTAATAGTATTTTCTGCAAAAATATAAGCTATTTTATATACTACCCCGCTGCACATCAATAGCCTATGAATATGCATGGAGTGGTCCTTGCATCCAGCTTCTGCCTGAGCTCCTTGGATACATGTGCGTACGCCAAACATCCAAATACTCTTAAGTGAGAGTATGATGGATCCTTTCCAGACCAAAGTTTCTCCGGAACTTCAAAATTCAGTGGTACTGATGGAGATCGGATAATCAAATAACAAGCGGCTCTGACGGCTTCTCCCCAGAATGGCTTTGGCAGCTTAGCCATACTGAGCATGCTCCGAACACGTTCCATGATTGTTCGGTTCATTCTTTCTGCTATACCATTATGTTGAGGGGTACGTGGGACCGTTTTCTCATGTCGGATGCCATATGACCTGCAATAGGCATCTAACTGCCTGGAAGAGTATTCACCGTCGTTGTCAGATCGAAGACACTTTAACTTCTTTCCTGTCTCACGTTCTACCATGACATGGAACTGTTTGAAGTAATCGAACACCTGGTCCTTCGTCCGTAAGAAATATACCCACACCTTTCGAGAAGTATCATCGATAAACGTCAGTAAGTATCGATTGCCGCCAATTGATTCAACCTCCAAGGGACCGCAAACATCAGAGTGTACCAGACTGAGTAACTCTGATTTTTTCATTGAAGAGGAATTAAACGAGACTCTATGCTGCTTACCAAACAGACAATGATTGCAAGGATCTAGTGCAGCATCCTTGTCTACATTGATAAGCTCCTTCTTTATTAGGGTAGACAACCCTTTCTCACTCATGTGACCGTGTAATGACCCGCACTTTTTCGATCGTTCTATACTTATAAGATTAATATTTACATAAATTAAACCTTACCAACATGATAAGCAATCCAAATTGTTGAGACTTATGTTTTTGAAATGAGTTTTACACAACGTTTGACCGTCTAGTTTGACCGATGATATCACGAACTATATAACATATGATAATTATACGTTTGTGTATATATATGTATATATACATATTTAACATTATCTAAGGATGTTTTAATATCTCATTTTGTATTAATAACAATAAGTGTAACGACCCGCACTTTTCCGATCGTTCTATACTTATGAGATTAATATTTACATAAATTAAACCTTACCAACATGATAAGCAATCCAAATTGTTGAGACTTATGTTTTTGAAAAGAGTTTTACACAACGTTTGACCGTCTAGTTTGACCGATGATATCACGAACTATACAATATATGATAATTATACATACATATTTAACATGATCTAGGATGTTTTAATATCTCATTTTGTATTAATAACAAAAAGTCATAAGTATATTTTGAAACTACTAACTTAAGTTTTCAAAACAATAACCTACGTAACGTTATTTGACATAAATACTGATGATTTATAATGTTTATACATATATCGTATAAGTAATGTATTTAATCATTTTTAAAGGGCTTTTATACATAAAACAATATAAGTATATTTACAAAAGATAGTTATATTTGAATTCTCGTTCCGTTTCCTCAATAATCCTATACGTATATCTAGGGTACTATACACAGCTTCTAGAAGTATTTACTATTGGTATATACCAATAGAAATCTTCAATTATTGGAATAATATGTCATTCATGACATAATAAATTTTAACTTATCTTAGATATTTTCACTAAAAACCAAATTTTCAAGCCTATAAATAAGCACCATTTCTAACTCATTTTTACACATTCATTTTCCAAATTTTACTTCCAATTTTCACACACACTTGCAAGAACTCTCTCAACTTTTATTTTACTACTTCTTTCCAGCAACTTTACATTTTAAACTTGAGGTAAAAACTCTACTTCAACTCTTTTTCAATTCATATATTTAAAGCTATATATATAAGAGTTTATAAACTAGAACATAGTTTGAATGATTTCAAACTTGTTCGCAAACTAAATAGATCCTTCTAACTTAACTTTTAAAATACTTCAAGACCTGTAACATATCTTAATTATATGCTAACTTAACAAGGTATAACTTGGTTTTTCAAAGAACACCTTAAAAACTGAATTTACGACGTCGGAGTGCAACCGGGGGCTGTTTTGGGTTGGATAATTAAAAACCATCTTAAACTTTGAATTGGAGGTTTATTTTCTGGAAAAATGATTTTTACTATGAATATGATAACACATAAAAATTTCATGATTTAACTCAAAGTATAAGTATTTTTAGAAAAATAATCATTTGAGGTTGTTTACATGATGGAAAATGATTAACTTCATAAGTTTCACTAAAGTTTGACCTATGCCGTGTGATTTTGAATACAAACTAAGGTATTTACAGTTCATAGTCTTAAATAGGGACTCGATCCAAGGAGATGGCAAGTTGAATCAACGAAAACGGAGTTGTAACGAAGAAACTATGACCGAAACAAAATCGGATATCCAAGACTAGTTTAGCCACGAAAATAATTGGGAAAAAAAAATTAAATAAATCACATCTTTTTAAGTTAACATGATATTTTATATATATGTACTTATAATTCAATTTTATATGGTTCAGGATCACCCGTAAACAACACGAGAAGATTAATCATAAGATCCCATGATTGTACGCAACACGTCATTTGACAACACCGGTACTTTATGTACGCAACACGTCATTTGACAACACCGGTACCATGGGTCAAGATTAATCTCGACCAATACATATACGATGGGGTTTTGTTTATTTCGTTGGGGGTTTTATTTATTTCATTGCGGGTATATTAAACATCTAAAAATGAACCATTAAAATTGAATTACTAACAACGAACTGCTAACTACGGACTAAGGAATTATTCAAAGTATTAAAAGTATAACAAGTATATATATGTGACGTTTGTTTAAAAAGAAAAGGTATTGATATATTATATATGGATAGGTTCGTGATATCAACCGGAGACCAAGTCAAATTATATATATATCTTCAAGACGAAAGTGAGTATATAGTCCCACTTTTAAACTCTAAATATTTCGGGATGAGAATACATGTATTTTATGTTTTACGTTATGGACACAAGTAACTGAAAAATATATTCTACGTTGAGTTGTACCACTGGCATACTTCCCTGTAGCTTGGTAACTGTTATTTACAGCGGTATTGTAAACGCGAATCCTGTTGATAGATCTATCGGGCCTGACAACCCCAACCGGACTGGACGACCAGTATTCAACGGTTGCACAGTACTTCGTTTCGTGACTACACTTGGTACGGTGTAGTAAGATTTCATAATAAAGGGAATATGCGACGTGATTAAATGTTAAGTATGGTTACCAAGTGCTCAACCACTTAGAATATTTTTATTAAACTGTTTATATACGAAATCTTGTGGTCTATATATATATATTGCTGCCGGCATTAAACCTATATCTCACCAACTTTATGTTGACCTTTTAAAACATGTCTATTCTCAGGTGATTACTAAAGCTTCCGCTGCATTATGTTGAATTTGAGCAGGATCTTGCGTACGCATATTTGTGTCAAAAATAAAACTGCATACCCAAGGATTTGTGTTGTAAAATATGCTCGAAATCGTGTTGTTATCATTATATGTAAAGTTTGTAAGTCGAAGATTATCGCTAAACGATAATCATCTTTTTATTGTCTAAAGCTTGTAACAAAAATAATGGTTATGGTTTGTAATGTATAATATATGCAGTTTCTCTTTTAAAAATGTCGCATATAGAGGTCAATACCTCGCAATGAAATCATACGTTATCTAACACGTTCTTATGGTTAAGGACGGGTTATGACATGTGGTATCAGAGCGGTGGTCTTAGCGAACCAGGTTTGCATTAGTGTGTCTAACCGATAAGTCGTTAGGATACATTAGTAAGTCTGGACTTTGACCGGGTCTGATTTAAAAACCATTGCTTATCATTGATGGTTAAAATTTATATGTAAATATTATGTAGTACTAATGGGTTAGTTGTTGTATGATAGATGTCGGGCTCAAAACTTGTTATCACATTCAGCGACTCCGAACCAGAATCTTCAGATGGTGTTCCAGTCATTAACCTATCCGATGACGAAAATAATATCTTTGGGGAAGACTCACAAATTCCGGATGAACCGACTATAGAGAACCCGGAAAGTGAACCCGAGGAGGAAAGTGAACCCGAGGAGGAAAGTGAACCCGAGGAGGAAAGTGAACCCGAGGAAGAAATACAGGAAATTACAAAAGACGAGTTCGAACTAGGAAAGAAACGAAAGGCTAATGAATTAGAAAATTCAAATCCCGAGTCTAGTAAGGATGATGTGGCACCAACTCCACTAGACACTACCACCCCTATTCCCGCTATTCCTATTCGTGCTGTCCCGGCATCCAGTTCTTCAGCCCCACAGCCAAAATATAGGCAGACAGCTAGGATAAGCGTTAGGCCATTCCTTGAACCTAAACGTCCTAGAAAATAGACCAAACGATGCGCTGCCGTATTAAACCATGGGATCATATAATGTTTTGTATAATATTATTAGTGTGGTTTGCTTAATGTTCGATATAAGATAAGCATATGTAAAATAGTGAAGTGTGAAATGCAATAATTTTCCATGGTTAAGTATTATTTAGATGGTAGTAATTGATTCTGTACTAAGCTATTAAGTATGGACATTAACGGGTAGGTACTACCCTAGATATAATTATAAAACGCTAATAAGAAGAAAAGGCTTTTATAATAATACCTGGTTCATATTATTAATAAGCTATAATGTACTGTAAATATACACTACATCTATAATATTCCATGTGAATAATTATTTTCTTTTCATTCTTATAGAAGAATATGGCGCGATTGAACCGAATGACGGAACAAGAAATCCAGGAACTCATCAATCAACGAGTGAACGACAGAATGTTATGGGTCGAGGCTGCAAGAGGTGCTGCAGTTAACCCAAATCCTCGTGTGGGGTGCACTTACAAAACTTTTCAAGCTTGCAAGCCCTCATCATTCAGTGGAACAGAAGGACCAATCGGTTTAACCCGGTGGATAGAAAAGATGGAGACTGTGTTTAAAATCAGTGGTTGTGTTGAAAAGGACATGACCAAGTATGCATCGTGCACTTTACAAGATAGTGCACTCACGTGGTGGAAAAATTATGTGAAGGCTGTAGGAGGAGATGTAGCTTATGATACTCCGTGGGAAGAATTCAAAACAATGTTAATCAACGAATATTGTCCAAGGAACGAGGTTAGGAAGTTGGAAGATGAGTTACGAAGTCTGAAGGTTATTGGTACTGAAATCACCAACTACAATCAGCGATTCATGGAATTAGTTTTGCTATGTCCTGAATTGGTTCCAACCGAAGAACGGAAGATTGAAATGTACAAAGATGGTTTGCCCAAAAAGGTCAAGGCAAACGTTACAGCATCGAAAC
This sequence comes from Rutidosis leptorrhynchoides, assembly GCF_046630445.1. Lineage (NCBI taxonomy): Eukaryota > Viridiplantae > Streptophyta > Magnoliopsida > Asterales > Asteraceae > Rutidosis > Rutidosis leptorrhynchoides. Next base: position 126,452,214 of record NC_092343.1, read on the forward strand.
CTAAGACAATTCATGAAGCTATAACCATGGCAAACGAGCTAATGGATCAGGTCATCATGGATAAGAAAGCATCCAATACTGATGTGAAGGTATCAGGTAACAAAAGAAAGTGGAATGGAAATTATGATCGAGGTAACCAACAACAATCTTTTAAGAAACAAGAAACCATACAAGGTGCAGGTGGTGGTTCAAGCTTTGGTTACAAAGGACAAAATCCTTTATGCAACCGATGCCACAAACATCACTCTGGCTACTGTAATGTGGTATGCAACAAATGTAATCGAAAGGGTCATCTTGCTGAAGATTGTAGGGCTCTCGTTACAAATACAAATGGTACCAAGACTCCTGCCACCAATGCAAATAGAACTGCTTTGGCTACCATTACTTGTTATGGGTGTGGAAAACAAGGTCACTATAAGAGCCAGTGTCCGAATCCAGAGAAGAATAATGGATCTGCACGTGGAAGAGCATTTGTTATTAATGCTAGAGAGGCGTGTGAAGACCCGGAGCTTGTTACGGGTACGTTTACCATTAATAACTTATCCGCATCTATTATATTTGATACTGGTGCCGATAGAAGTTACGTGAGTAGAGGCTTTTACGCTAAATTGAATTGTTCATCATTACCTCTAGATGCTAAGTACATGATTGAGTTAGCTAATGGTAAACTAATTAAAGCCGATAAAATTTGCCGTGATTGTAAAATAAATTTAGCCGGAGAAACATTTAAAATTGACTTAATACCCGTAGAATTAGGAAGTTTTGATGTAATAGTCGGCATGGACTGGATGTCTAAAGTAGGAGCTGAAGTTGTGTGTGCCAAGAAGGCAATTCGCATTCCTTGTAAGGATAGAATGCCGGTGATGATTTATGGAGAGAAGGGTAACTCAAAGCTAAAACTCATTAGTTATTTGAAAGCTCAAAAGTGCTTGAAGAAAGGGTGCTATGCTATCTTAGCACATGTTAATAAAGTCGAAAAGAAAGAAAAAGAGAAGTGCATCAACGACGTGCCTGTGGCAAGAGATTTTCCTGAAGTTTTTCCGGAAGAGTTGCCGGGATTACCTCCATTTAGATCTGTAGAATTTCAAATAGATTTAGTACCAGGAGCCGCACCAGTGGCTCGTGCTCCATATAGACTTGCACCGTCCGAGTTAAAAGAACTTCAGAGTCAGTTAAAAGAATTACTGGATCATGGATTCATACGACCAAGTACTTCACCGTGGGGAGCTCCGATTCTATTTGTTAAAAAGAAAGATGGATCTTTTAGGATGTGTATAGATTATCGTGAATTAAATAAGTTAACTATCAAAAATCGGTATCCACTACCGAGAATTGACGACTTATTTGATCAACTCCAGGGATCATGTGTTTATTCGAAAATCGACCTAAGATCGGGCTATCATCAACTACGTGTCAAAGAAGAGGACATTCCGAAAACTGCTTTTCGGACACGTTATGGTCATTACGAATTTTTGGTCATGCCGTTTGGATTGACGAATGCGCCAGCTGTATTCATGGACCTCATGAATCGAGTTTGTAGTCCGTATTTAGATAAGTTTGTTATCGTTTTCATTGATGACATTCTTATCTATTCCAAGAGTGAGCAAGAGCATGAGCAGCATTTAAGGTTGATATTAGAGTTGTTGAGAAAAGAACAGCTATACGCTAAATTTTCTAAGTGTGCTTTCTGGTTGAAAGAAGTGCAATTTCTTGGCCACGTTGTTAGTAGCAAAGGAATTCAGGTTGATCCAGCAAAAATTGAAGCCATTGAAAAATGGGAGACTCCTAAAACACCAATGCAGATACGCCAATTTTTGGGTTTAGCCGGTTATTATAGAAGGTTTATTCAAGATTTTTCCCGAATAGCTAAGCCGTTGACAGCATTAACGCAAAAAGGGAAGAAATACGAATGGACCTCGGAGCAGGAGAACGCATTTCAATTACTGAAGAAGAAGTTAACTACGGCGCCTATTTTATCGTTACCTGAAGGGAACGATGATTTTGAAATATATTGTGACGCTTCGCGACAAGGTTTTGGTTGTGTTCTTATGCAACGAAAGAAAGTTATTGCATACGCATCTCGACAATTGAAGATTCACGAGCGGAATTATACGACGCATGATCTAGAACTGGGAGCAGTCGTGTTTGCGTTAAAGATATGGAGACACTACTTATATGGGGTTAGATGCACTGTGTTTACTGATCATAAAAGTCTTCAACATATTTTTGATCAGAAACAGCTGAACATGAGGCAACGTAGGTGGGTCGAGTTAATAAACGACTATGATTGTGAAATTCGTTATCATCCCGGGAAAGCGAATGTGGTGGCTGACGCATTAAGCAGAAAGGAACGAGAACCAATTCGAGTACGAGCGATGAACATAAAAATTCGCATGAATCTCAACTCACAAATCAAAGAAGTTCAACGAGAAGCACTTACTAAAGAAAATATAGGAAATGAAATAATGAAGAAGTATGAGAAGCAACTCGTTATACGGGAAGATGGAATTCGATATTTTGCAAACCGTATTTGGGTACCGAAGTTGGGTGGATTAAGGAAGTTGATATTGAACGAGGCACATAAGACAAGATACTCGATACATCCTGGAGTTGGAAAGATGTATCAAGATCTTAAGACACATTATTGGTGGCCTAACTTAAAGACAGACGTTGCAACATATGTTGGGGAGTGTTTAACTTGTTCCAAGGTCAAGGCAGAACACCAGAAACCATCAGGGTTACTTCAACAACCAGAAATCCCAGAATGGAAATGGGATGGTATTACCATGGATTTCATCACGAAGTTACCAAAGACTGCCTGGGGATACGACACCATTTGGGTGATTGTTGATCGTCTTACCAAATCTGCCCATTTCTTGCCTATAAAGGAAACGGATAGAATGAAGAAACTATTACGATTGTATATAAAGGAAATTGTTTCAAGGCATGGAATACCTATTTCCATTATATCCGATCGTGATAGTAGATTTACCTCAAAGTTCTGGCAATCACTGCAGGAGGCACTAGGAACTCGTTTAGATATGAGTACCGCATATCATCCGCAAACTGACGGGCAGAGTGAAAGAACGATTCAGACTCTTGAAGACATGCTCAGGGCATGTGTGATCGATTTTGGAAACGGATGGGATAAGTATCTACCGTTAGCAGAATTTTCGTATAATAATAGTTATCATGCAAGCATTAAAGCTGCACCATTCGAAGCATTGTATGGAAGGAAGTGTAGATCTCCTATCTGTTGGAATGAAGTAGGAGATCGACAATTAACTGGTCCCGAGATCATACACGAAACGACTGAGAAGATAGTACAAATCAAGGAGAGATTGAAAACAGCCCGAAGTCGCCAAAAGAGCTACGCCGATGTCCGAAGGAAACCATTAGAGTTTCAGATTGGGGACATGGTTATGCTAAAGGTGTCACCTTGGAAAGGTGTAATACGTTTCGGTAAAAGAGGTAAACTGAACCCAAGATATGTAGGCCCGTTCAAGATCATCGAACGCATTGGACCGGTAGCTTATCGACTCGAGTTACCGCAACAACTCGCCGGAGTACACAATACCTTTCACGTCTCAAACCTTAAGAAGTGTCTTGCAAAGGAAGACCTCACCATTCCTCTTGAAGAAATCCATGTCGATGAGAAACTACAATTCATCGAAGAACCAATCGAAATCATGGATCGTGAAGTTAAACAGCTCAAGCAGAGCAACATACCAATCGTTAAGGTTCGTTGGAATGCTCGAAGAGGTCCTGAGTTTACTTGGGAACGAGAGGATCAGATGAAACAAAAGTATCCACACTTGTTTCTCGATGACGCAAAATAGGTACAATTTTAAAATTTCGGGACGAAATTTATTTAACGGGTAGGTACTGTAACGACCCGCACTTTTCCGATCGTTCTATACTTATGAGATTAATATTTACATAAATTAAACCTTACCAACATGATAAGCAATCCAAATTGTTGAGACTTATGTTTTTGAAAAGAGTTTTACACAACGTTTGACCGTCTAGTTTGACCGATGATATCACGAACTATACAATATATGATAATTATACATACATATTTAACATGATCTAGGATGTTTTAATATCTCATTTTGTATTAATAACAAAAAGTCATAAGTATATTTTGAAACTACTAACTTAAGTTTTCAAAACAATAACCTACGTAACGTTATTTGACATAAATACTGATGATTTATAATGTTTATACATATATCGTATAAGTAATGTATTTAATCATTTTTAAAGGGCTTTTATACATAAAACAATATAAGTATATTTACAAAAGATAGTTATATTTGAATTCTCGTTCCGTTTCCTCAATAATCCTATACGTATATCTAGGGTACTATACACAGCTTCTAGAAGTATTTACTATTGGTATATACCAATAGAAATCTTCAATTATTGGAATAATATGTCATTCATGACATAATAAATTTTAACTTATCTTAGATATTTTCACTAAAAACCAAATTTTCAAGCCTATAAATAAGCACCATTTCTAACTCATTTTTACACATTCATTTTCCAAATTTTACTTCCAATTTTCACACACACTTGCAAGAACTCTCTCAACTTTTATTTTACTACTTCTTTCCAGCAACTTTACATTTTAAACTTGAGGTAAAAACTCTACTTCAACTCTTTTTCAATTCATATATTTAAAGCTATATATATAAGAGTTTATAAACTAGAACATAGTTTGAATGATTTCAAACTTGTTCGCAAACTAAATAGATCCTTCTAACTTAACTTTTAAAATACTTCAAGACCTGTAACATATCTTAATTATATGCTAACTTAACAAGGTATAACTTGGTTTTTCAAAGAACACCTTAAAAACTGAATTTACGACGTCGGAGTGCAACCGGGGGCTGTTTTGGGTTGGATAATTAAAAACCATCTTAAACTTTGAATTGGAGGTTTATTTTCTGGAAAAATGATTTTTACTATGAATATGATAACACATAAAAATTTCATGATTTAACTCAAAGTATAAGTATTTTTAGAAAAATAATCATTTGAGGTTGTTTACATGATGGAAAATGATTAACTTCATAAGTTTCACTAAAGTTTGACCTATGCCGTGTGATTTTGAATACAAACTAAGGTATTTACAGTTCATAGTCTTAAAGAGGGACTCGATCCAAGGAGATGGCAAGTTGAATCAACGAAAACGGAGTTGTAACGAAGAAACTATGACCGAAACAAAATCGGATATCCAAGACTAGTTTAGCCACGAAAATAATTGGGAAAAAAAAATTAAATAAATCACATCTTTTTAAGTTAACATGATATTTTATATATATGTACTTATAATTCAATTTTATATGGTTCAGGATCACCCGTAAACAACACGAGAAGATTAATCATAAGATCCCATGATTGTACGCAACACGTCATTTGACAACACCGGTACTTTATGTACGCAACACGTCATTTGACAACACCGGTACCATGGGTCAAGATTAATCTCGACCAATACATATACGATGGGGTTTTGTTTATTTCGTTGGGGGTTTTATTTATTTCATTGCGGGTATATTAAACATCTAAAAATGAACCATTAAAATTGAATTACTAACAACGAACTGCTAACTACGGACTAAGGAATTATTCAAAGTATTAAAAGTATAACAAGTATATATATGTGACGTTTGTTTAAAAAGAAAAGGTATTGATATATTATATATGGATAGGTTCGTGATATCAACCGGAGACCAAGTCAAATTATATATATATCTTCAAGACGAAAGTGAGTATATAGTCCCACTTTTAAACTCTAAATATTTCGGGATGAGAATACATGTATTTTATGTTTTACGTTATGGACACAAGTAACTGAAAAATATATTCTACGTTGAGTTGTACCACTGGCATACTTCCCTGTAGCTTGGTAACTGTTATTTACAGCGGTATTGTAAACGCGAATCCTGTTGATAGATCTATCGGGCCTGACAACCCCAACCGGACTGGACGACCAGTATTCAACGGTTGCACAGTACTTCGTTTCGTGACTACACTTGGTACGGTGTAGTAAAATTTCATAATAAAGGGAATATGCGACGTGATTAAATGTTAAGTATGGTTACCAAGTGCTCAACCACTTAGAATATTTTTATTAAACTGTTTATATACGAAATCTTGTGGTCTATATATATATATTGCTGCCGGCATTAAACCTATATCTCACCAACTTTATGTTGACCTTTTAAAACATGTCTATTCTCAGGTGATTACTAAAGCTTCCGCTGCATTATGTTGAATTTGAGCAGGATCTTGCGTACGCATATTTGTGTCAAAAATAAAACTGCATACCCAAGGATTTGTGTTGTAAAATATGCTCGAAATCGTGTTGTTATCATTATATGTAAAGTTTGTAAGTCGAAGATTATCGCTAAACGATAATCATCTTTTTATTGTCTAAAGCTTGTAACAAAAATAATGGTTATGGTTTGTAATGTATAATATATGCAGTTTCTCTTTTAAAAATGTCGCATATAGAGGTCAATACCTCGCAATGAAATCATACGTTATCTAACACGTTCTTATGGTTAAGGACGGGTTATGACAATAAGTTATAAGTATATTTTGAAACTACTAACTTAAGTTTTCAAAACGATAACCATACGTAACGTTATTTGACATAAATACTTATAACATATAATGTTTATACATATATCGTATATGTAATGTATTTAATCAATTTTCAAGACTTAAATACATAAAACAATATAAGTATATTCACAAAAGATAGCTATATTTGAATTCTCATTCCATTTTTCACAAGATTTTCTATACGTATATCTAGAGTATATGTACTCGTATCATACCTAACCTCTATACGTATTTACTATTGGTATATATACATCAAATCACCACCAACCAGCCCTTGTTCAATGCCTTATGTATAAGGTAACTACTTTTGTTATCTAGTATGACAATTTCACATGATTAAAAGATTTTTTCACAAAATTACAAACTTATACACCTTTTACACCACCATTTATACTCCATTCCATTTTCATTTTACTACACATTTCTTTAACTAAAAACACACTCTTAAGAAACTCCATAACCATTCAGCTAGTATCCATGAAGATCTAGCCATAAAAACATCACTTAAACACCATAAGAAAAACCTTACAAAAACACTTCAAGAATCCTTTCAAGAACACAAGTTTACTTCCAATCTTTCATCCAACTCCATCACTCTTTTGGTTCTAGATTTTTTACTTCTCTTTTACAGCAATCTTGTCCAAGTAACTTGAGGTAGTAACTTTGTTCATAACCTTATTCGATTCATATATATATAGCTATCTTATTTTGTGGTATAAAATTTTAACAACAAGAACATAGTTTGAATGTTTTCAAACGTGTTTGCAAACTAAATAGATCCTTCTAACTTAACTTTTAAAATACTTCAAGACCTGTAATATAACATAAATAAATGCTAATTTAACAAGGTATAACTTGGTTTTTCAAAGAACACCTTAAAAACTGTTTTTACGACGTCGGAGTGCAACCGGGGGCTGTTTGGGGTTGGATAATTAAAAACCATCTTGAACTTTGAATTGGAGGTTTATATTCTGGAAAAATGATATTTCTTATGAATATGTTAACACATAAAAATTTCATGATTTAATTCAAAGTATAAGTGTTTTTAGAAAAATGGCCATTAAATGATATTTTTGTAACAAAAATGATTAACTTCATAAGTTTCACCAAAGTTTGACCTTTGACCTGTGATTTCGAATACAAACTAAGGTATTTACAGTTCATATTCTTAAAGAGGGACTCGATCCAAGGAAGTGGCAAGTTGAACCAACGAAAACGGAGTTGTAACGAAGAAACTATGACCAAAACAAAATCGGATATCCAAGACTTGTTTAGTCACGAAAATAATTGGAGAAAAATTAAATAAATCACATCTTTTTAAAATAACATGATATTTTATATATATGTACTCATAATTTAATTTTATATGGTTCAGGATCACCCGTAAACAATACGAGAAGATTAATCATAAGATCCCATGATTGTACGCAACACGTCATTTGACAACACCGGTACTTTATGTACGCAACACGTCATTTGACAACACCGGTACCGTGGGTCAAGATTAATCTCGACCAATACATATTCGATGGGGGTTTTATTTATTTCATTGGGGGTTTATTAAACACCTAAAAATGAACCATTAAAATTGAATTACTAACATCGAGCTGCTAACTACGGACTAAGGAATTATTAAAAGTATTAAAAGTATAACAAGTATATATATGTGACGATTTTTTTAAAAAGAAAAGGTATTGATATATTATATATGGATAGATTCGTGATATCAATCGGAGACCAAGTCGAAATTACATATCTTCAAGACAAAAGTGAGTATATAGTCCCACTTTTAAACTCTAAGTATTTCGGGATGAGAATACATGTATTCTATGTTTTACGTTATGGACACAAGTAACTGAAAAATATATTCTACGTTGAGTTGTACCACTGGCATACTTCCCTGTAGCTTGGTAACTATTATTTACAGCGGTATTGTAAACGCGAATCCTGTTGATAGATCTATCGGGCCTGACAACCCCAACCGGACTGGACGACCAGTATTCAACGGTTGCACAGTACTTCGTTTCGTAACTACACTTGGTACGGTGTAGTAAGATTTCATAATAAAGGGAATATGCGACGTGATTAAATGTTAAGTATGGTTACCAAGTGCTCAACCACTTAGAATATTTTTATTAAAATGTTTATATATGAAATCTTGTGGTCTATATATATATTGCTGCCGGCATTAAACCTATATCTCACCAACTTTATGTTGATGTTTTAAGCATGTTCATTCTCAGGTGATAATTAGAAGCTTCCGCTGCAACATGTTGAATTTAAACAAGATCTTGAGTATGCATATTTGTGTCAAAAATAAAACTGCATATCGGAGGATTTGTAATGTAAAATATGCTAGAAATCGTATTGTTATCATCACATGTAAAGTTTGTAAGTCTAAGATTATCGCTAAACGATAATCATCTTTATATTGTCTAAAGCTTGTATTATCATAAGAGTTATGGTTTGTAATGTAAAATAAATGCAGTTATTCTTTTAAAAATGTCGCATATAGAGGTCAATACCTCGCAATGAAATCATACGTTATCTAACACGTTCTTATGGTTAAGGACGGGTTATGACATGTGGTATCAGAGCGGTGGTCTTAGCGAACCAGGTTTGCATTAGTGTGTCTAACTGATAAGTCGTTAGGATACATTAGTAAGTATGGACTTTGACCGGGTCTGATTTAAAAACCATTGCTTATCATTGTTGGTTAAAATTTATATGTAAATATTATGTAGTACTAATGGGTTAGTTGTTATGTGATAGATGTCGGGCTCGAAACTTATTATCACATTCAGCGACTCCGAATCAGAATCTTCAGATGGCGTTTCAGTCATTAACCTATCCGATGACGAAAATAATATCTTTGGGGAAGACTCACAAATTCCGGATGAACCGACTATAGAGAACCCGGAAAGTGAACCCGAGGAGGAAAGTGAACCCGAGGAGGAAAGTGAACCCGAGGAGGAAAGTGAACCCGAGGAGGAAAGTGAACCCGAGGAAGAAATACAGGAAATTACAAAAGACAAGTTCGAACTAGGAAAGAAACGAAAGACTAATGAATTAGAAAATTCAAATCCCGAGTTTAGTAAGGATGATGTGGCACCAACTCCACTAGACACTACTGAAATGTCCCGTTCTTATTGATTAAAAACGTTCCATATTAATTGATTTCGTTGCGAGGTTTTGACCTCTATATGAGACGTTTTTCAAAGACTGCATTCATTTTAAAACAAACCATAACCTTTATTTCATCAATAAAGGTTTAAAAAAAAACTTTACGTAGATTATCAAATAATGATAATCTAAAATATCCTGTTTACACACGACCATTACATAATGTATTACAATACAAATATGTTACAACAAAATAAGTTTCTTGAAATGCAGTTTTTACACAATATCATACAAACATGGACTCCAAATCTCGTCCTTATTTAAGTATGCGACAGCGGAAGCTCTTAATAATCACCTGAGAATAAACATGCTTAAAACGTCAACAAAAATGTTGGTGAGTTATAGGTTTAACCTATATATATCAAATCATAATAATAGACCACAAGATTTCATATTTCAATACACATCCCATACATAGAGATAAAAATCATTCATATGGTGGACACCTGGTAACCGACAATAACAAGATGCATATATAAGAATATCCCCATCATTCCGGGACACCCTTCGGATATGATATAAATTTCGAAGTACTAAAGCATCCGGTACTTTGGATGGGGTTTGTTAGGCCCAATAGATCTATCTTTAGGATTCGCGTCAATTAGGGTGTCTGTTCCCTAATTCTTAGATTACCAGACTTAATAAAAAGGGGCATATTCGATTTCGATAATTCAACCATAGAATGTAGTTTCACGTACTTGTGTCTATTTTGTAAATCATTTATAAAAATTGCGCATGTATTCTCAGCCCAAAAATATAAAGGGTAAAAAGGCAAATGAAACTCACTTTCACAGATTTTTACTTCATCGGGAAGTAAGACTTGGCCACTGGTTGATTCACGAACCTATAACAATATATACATATATATCAAAGTATGTTCAAAATATATTTACAACACTTTTAATATATTTTGATGTTTTAAGTTTATTAAGTCAGCTGTCCTCGTTAGTAACCTACAACTAGTTGTCCACAGTTAGATGTACAGAAATTAATTGATAAATATTATCTTGAATCAATTCACGACCCAGTGTATACGTATCTCAGTATTGATCACAACTCAAACTATATATATTTTGGAATCAACCTCAACCCTGTATAGCTAACTCCAACATTCACATATAGAGTGTCTATGGTTGTTCCGAAATATATATAGATGTGTCGACATGATAGGTCAAAACATTGTATACGTGTCTATGGTATCTCAAGATTACATAATATACAATACAAGTTGATTAAGTTATGGTTGGAATAGATTTGTTACCAATTTTCACGTAGCTAAAATGAGAAAAATTATCCAATCTTGTTTTACCCATAACTTCTTCATTTTAAATCCGTTTTGAGTGAATCAAATTGCTATGGTTTCATATTGAACTCTATTTTATGAATCTAAACAGAAAAAGTATAGGTTTATAGTCGGAAAAATAAGTTACAAGTCGTTTTTGTAAAGGTAGTCATTTCAGTCGAAAGAACGACGTCTAGATGACCATTTTAGAAAACATACTTCCACTTTGAGTTTAACCATAATTTTTGGATATAGTTTCATGTTCATAATAACAATCATTTTCTCAGAATAACAACTTTTAAATCAAAGTTTATCATAGTTTTTAATTAACTAACCCAAAACAGCCCGCGGTGTTACTACGACGGCGTAAATCCGGTTTTACGGTGTTTTTCGTGTTTCCAGGTTTTAAATCATTAAGTTAGCATATCATATAGATATAGAACATGTGTTTAGTTGATTTTAAAAGTCAAGTTAGAAGGATTAACTTTTGTTTGCGAACAAGTTTAGAATTAACTAAACTATGTTCTAGTGATTACAAGTTTAAACCTTCGAATAAGATAGCTTTATATGTATGAATCGAATGATGTTATGAACATCATTACTACCTTAAGTTCCTTGGATAAACCTACTGGAAAAGAGAAAAATGGATCTAGCTTCAATGGATCCTTGGATGGCTCGAAGTTCTTGAAGCAGAATCATGACACGAAAACAAGTTCAAGTAAGATCATCACTTGAAATAAGATTGTTATAGTTATAGAAATTGAACCAAAGTTTGAATATGATTATTACCTTGTATTAGAATGATAACCTACTGTAAGAAACAAAGATTTCTTGAGGTTGGATGATCACCTTACAAGATTGGAAGTGAGCTAGCAAACTTGAAAGTATTCTTGATTTTATGTAACTAGAACTTGTAGAATATATGAAGAACACTTAGAACTTGAAGATAGAACTTGAGAGAGATCAATTAGATGAAGAAAATTGAAGAATGAAAGTGTTTGTAGGTGTTTTTGGTCGTTGGTGTATGGATTAGATATAAAGGATATGTGATTTTGTTTTCATGTAAATAAGTCATGAATGATTACTCATATTTTTGTAATTTTATGAGATATTTCTTGCTAGTTGCCAAATGATGGTTCCCACATGTGTTAGGTGACTCACATGGGCTGCTAAGAGCTGATCATTGGAGTGTATATACCAATAGTACATACATCTAAAAGCTGTGTATTGTACGAGTACGAATACGGGTGCATACGAGTAGAATTGTTGATGAAACTGAACGAGGATGTAATTGTAAGCATTTTTGTTAAGTAGAAGTATTTTGATAAGTGTATTGAAGTCTTCCAAAATTGTATAAATACATATTAAAACACTACATGTATATACATTTTAACTGATTCGTTAAGTCATCGTTAGTCGTTACATGTAGGTGTTGTTTTGAAACCTTTAGGTTAACGATCTTGTTAAATGTTGTTAACCCAATGTTTATAATATCAAATGAAATTTTAAATTATTATATTATCATGATATTATCATGTATGAATATCTCTTAATATGATATATATACATTAAACGTCTTTACAACGATAATCGTTACATATATGTCTCGTTTAAAAATCATTAAGTTAGTAGTCTTGTTTTTACATATGTAGTTCATTGTTAATATACTTAATGATATGTTTACTTATCATAGTATCATGTTAACTATATATATATCCATATATATGTCATCATATAGTTTTTACAAGTTTTAACGTTCGTGAATCACCGGTCAACTTGGGTGGTCAATTGTCTATATGAAACATATTTCAATTAATCAAGTCTTAACAAGTTTGATTGCTTAACATGTTGGAAACATTTAATCATGTAAATATCAATCTCAATTAATATATATAAACATGGAAAAGTTCGGGTCACTACAGTACCTACCCGTTAAATAAATTTCGTCCCGAAATTTTAAACTGTTGAAGGTGTTGACGAATCTTCTAGAAATAGATGCGGGTATTTCTTCTTCATCTGATCTTCACGCTCCCAGGTGAACTCGGGTCCTCTACGAGCATTCCATCAAACCTTAACAATTGGTATCTTGTTTTGCTTAAGTCTTTTAACCTCACGATCCATTATTTCGACGGGTTCTTCGATGAATTGAAGTTTTTTGTTGATTTGGATTTCATCTAACGGAATAGTGAGATCTTCTTTAGCAAAACATTTCTTCAAATTCGAAACGTGGAAAGTGTTATGTACAGCCGCGAGTTGTTGAGGTAACTCTAGTCGGTAAGCTACTGGTCCGACACGATCAATAATCTTGAATGGTCCAATATACCTTGGATTTAATTTCCCTCGTTTACCAAATCGAACAACGCCTTTCCAAGGTGCAACTTTAAGCATGACCATCTCTCCAATTTCAAATTCTATATCTTTTCTTTTAATGTCAGCGTAGCTCTTTTGTCGACTTTGGGCGGTTTTCAACCGTTGTTGAATTTGGATGATCTTCTTGGTAGTTTCTTGTATAATCTCCGGACCCGTAATCTGTCTATCCCCCAATTCACTCCAACAAATCGGAGACCTGCACTTTCTACCATAAAGTGCTTCAAACGGCGCCATCTCAATGCTTGAATGGTAGCTGTTGTTGTAGGAAAATTCTGCTAACGGTAGATGTCGATCCCAACTGTTTCCGAAATCAATAACACATGCTCGTAGCATGTCTTCAAGCGTTTGTATCGTCCTTTCGCTTTGCCCATCAGTTTGTGGATGATAGGCAGTACTCATGTCTAGACGAGTTCCTAATGCTTGCTGTAATGTCTGCCAGAATCTTGAAATAAATCTGCCATCCCTATCAGAGATAATAGAGATTGGTATTCCATGTCTGGAGACGACTTCCTTCAAATACAGTCGTGCTAACTTCTCCATCTTGTCATCTTCTCTTATTGGCAGGAAGTGTGCTGATTTGGTGAGACGATCAACTATTACCCAAATAGTATCAAAACCACTTGCAGTCCTTGGCAATTTAGTGATGAAATCCATGGTAATGTTTTCCCATTTCCATTCTGGGATTTCGGGTTGTTGAAGTAGACCTGATGGTTTCTGATGCTCAGCTTTGACCTTAGAACACGTCAAACATTCTCCTACGTATTTAGCAACATCGGCTTTCATACCCGGCCACCAAAAATGTTTCTTGAGATCCTTGTACATCTTCCCCGTTCCAGGATGTATTGAGTATCTGGTTTTATGAGCTTCTCTAAGTACCATTTCTCTCATATCTCCAAATTTTGGTACCCAAATCCTTTCATCCCTATACCGGGTTCCGTCTTCCCGAATATTAAGATGTTTCTCCGATCCTTTGGGTATTTCATCCTTTAAATTTCCCTCTTTTAAAACTCCTTGTTGCGCCTCCTTTATTTGAGTAGTAAGGTTATTATGAATCATTATATTCATAGATTTTACTCGAATGGGTTCTCTGTCCTTCCTGCTCAAGGCATCGGCTACCACATTTGCCTTCCCTGGGTGGTAACGAATCTCAAAGTCGTAATCATTCAATAATTCAATCCACCTACGCTGCCTCATATTCAGTTGTTTCTGATTAAATATGTGTTGAAGACTTTTGTGGTCGGTATATATAATACTTTTGACCCCATATAAGTAGTGCCTCCGAGTCTTTAATGCAAAAACAACCGCGCCTAATTCCAAATCATACGTCGTATAATTTTGTTCGTGAATCTTCAATTGTCTAGACGCATAAGCAATCACCTTCGTTCGTTGCATTAATACACAACCGAGACCTTGCTTTGATGCGTCACAATAAATCACAAAATCATCATTCCCTTCAGGCAATGACAATATAGGTGCCGTAGTTAGCTTTTTCTTCAATAACTGAAACGCTTTCTCTTGTTCATCATTCCATTCAAATTTCTTCCCTTTATGCGTTAATGCAGTCAAGGGTTTTGCTATTCTGGAAAAGTCTTGGATGAACCTTCTGTAGTAACCAGCTAGTCCTAAAAACTGGCGTATGTGTTTCGGAGTTTTCGGGGTTTCCCACTTTTCAACAGTTTCTATCTTTGCTGGATCCACCTTAATACCTTCTTTGTTCACTATGTGACCGAGGAATTGAACTTCTTCCAACCAAAATGCACACTTTGAAAACTTAGTGTACAATTCTTCTTTCCTCAATACTTCTAACACCTTTCTCAAATGTTTACCATGTTCTTGGTCATTCTTTGAGTAAATAAGTATGTCATCAATGAAAACAATGACAAACTTGTCAAGGTATGGTCCACACACTCGGTTCATAAGGTCCATGAACACAGCTGGTGCATTAGTTAAACCAAATGGCATGACCATAAACTCATAATGACCGTAACGTGTTCTGAAAGCAGTCTTTGGAATATCATCTTCTTTCACCCGCATTTGATGATACCCGGAACGTAAGTCAATCTTTGAATAAACAGACGAGCCTTGTAGTTGATCAAATAAGTCGTCGATTCTCGGTAGTGGGTAGCGGTTCTTGATGGTAAGTTTGTTCAACTCTCGGTAGTCGATACATAACCTGAATGTACCATCTTTCTTCTTGACAAACAAAACAGGAGCTCCCCACGGTGATGTGCTTGGTCGAATGAAACCACGCTCTAAAAGTTCTTGTAATTGGCTTTGCAGTTCTTTCATCTCACTGGGTGCGAGTCTGTAAGGAGCACGAGCTATTGGTGCAGCTCCTGGTACAAGATCTATTTGAAATTCAACGGATCGATGTGGGGGTAATCCCGGTAATTCTTTCGGAAATACATCGGGAAATTCTTTTGCAATGGGAACATCATTGATGCTCTTTTCTTCAGTTTGTACTTTCTCGACGTGTGCTAGAACAGCATAGCAACCTTTTCTTATTAGTTTTTGTGCCTTCAAATTACTAATAAGATGTAGTTTCGTGTTGCCCTTATCTCCGTACACCATTAAGGGTTTTCCTTTTTCTCGTATAATGCGAATTGCATTTTTGTAACAAACAATCTCTGCTTTCACTTCTTTCAACCAGTCCATACTGATTATCACATCAAAACTCCCTAACTCTACTGGTATCAAATCAATCTTAAATGTTTCGCTAACCAGTTTAATTTCTCGATTCCGACATATATTATCTGCTGAAATTAATTTACCATTTGATAATTCGAGTAAAAATTTACTATCCAAAGGCGTCAATGGACAACTTAATTTAGCACAAAAATCTCTACTCATATAGCTTCTATCCGCACCCGAATCAAATAAAACGTAAGCAGATTTATTGTCAATAAGAAACGTACCCGTAACAAGCTCCGGGTCTTCCTGTGCCTCTGCCGCATTAATATTGAAAACTCTTCCGCGGCCTTGTCCATTCGTGTTCTCCTGGTTCGGGCAATTTCTAATAATGTGGCCAGGTTTTCCACATTTATAACAAACTACATTGGCATAACTTGCTCCGACACTACTTGCTCCGCCATTACTCGTTCCGACACCATTTGTTCCTTTCGTTCTATTAACCCCTGGTCCGTAGACCTCACACTTCGCCGCGCTATGACCATTTCTTTTACACTTGTTGCAAAATTTGGTGCAGAACCCCGAGTGATTCTTTTCACACCTTTGGCATAGCTGCTTCAGATTGTTGTTGTTGTTGCGGTTATTATTGTTGTTGGGATGATTGTTGTAGTTGCTGTTGTTGTTGTTGTTGTTGGGCCGTTTGTTGTAGTTGCGATTGATGTTGCGATTGTTGGGATAATTGTTGCGATTATTGTTGTAATTGCTGTTGTTGTTGTATTGGTGATTCTTATCACCGTTTTCCTCCCACTTTCTTTTGACTTGCTTCACATTGGCCTCTTCAGCAGTCTGTTCTTTAATTCTTTCTTCAATCTGGTTCACTAGTTTGTGAGCCATTCTACATGCCTGTTGTATGGAGGCGGGCTCGTGTGAACTTATATCTTCTTGGATTCTTTCCGATAATCCTTTCACAAACGCGTCGATCTTCTCTTCCTCATCCTCGAATGCTCCCGGACACAATAGGCACAATTCTGTGAATCGTCTTTCGTACGTGGTAATATCAAATCCTTGGGTTCGTAACCCTCTAAGTTCTGTCTTGAGCTTATTGACCTCGGTTCTGGGACGGTACTTCTCGTTCATCAAGTGCTTGAATACTGACCACGGTAGTGCGTAAGCATCATCTTGTCCCACTTGCTCTAGATAGGTATTCCACCATGTTAACGCAGAACCTGTGAAGGTATGCGTAGCGTACTTCACTTTGTCCTCTTCAGTACACTTACTTATGGCAAACACCGATTCGACCTTCTCGGTCCACCGTTTCAATCCGATCAGTCCTTCGGTTCCATCAAATTCCAAAGGTTTGCAGGCAGTGAATTCTTTGTAGGTGCATCCTACACGATTTCCTGTACTGCTAGATCCAAGGTTATTGTTGGTATGTAGCGCAGCCTGTACTGCGGCTATGTTTGAAGCTAGAAAAGTACGGAATTCCTCTTCATTCATATTCACGGTGTGTCGAGTAGTCGGTGCCATTTCCTTCAAAATAGTCAAATGGAACAAGTTAATTATACAGAATATTAAGAGTAGTTAATAGTATTTCGTAGCATAATATGAACTCATTTATAAAAGCTTTTTATTCATATTAGCGTTTTATAAGTTTAAATTCGGGTAGTACCTACCCGTTAAGTTCATACTTAGTAGCTAATATACAATTCAACTACTACAATTCTATATGAAAAACTGATTATAATAATATTTCGCGTTCAAACTTTTATACAATATTTTACAAACTTACAATACCGCTTATTTTACATAAAGCATGAAATATAGCACACAATAACTTTGATACAAGATAGTTGTGAAGATAATTCTAGCTAGTACACAAGTCGTTCAGCAAAGGCAATAAAGACACGTAATTCATACGTCCAGAAACAAGTCATGCATTCTGGTTTTACTAGGACTACTTCCCATCCTTGGTCTTGTGCAACATAACCGTTATGGCCGTTGATAAGACAGCGTGTTGTAACGTCATCAAAGGGACGAGGGTTACGTAATGTCCAACAGTCCCGTAACAATCTAAAAACCTCATTTCTTACCCCAATTACCGACTCCGTCACTTGTGGGAACGTTTTGTTTAATAGCTGTAGCCCGATGTTCTTTTTCTCACTTTGGTGAGAAGCGAACATTACTAACCCATAAGCATAGCATGCTTCTTTATGTTGCATGTTAGCCGCTTTTTCTAAATCATGAAGTCCTATATTCGGATACATTGAGTCAAAATAATTTCTTAACCCGTTGCGTAAAATAGCATTTGGGTTCCCCGCAATATATGCGTCAAAGTAAACACATCGTAACTTATGGGTTTCCCAATGTGATATCCCCCATCTTTCAAACGAAAGTCTCTTATAAACCAAGACATTCTTGGAACGTTCTTCGAATGTCTTACAAACTGATCTCGCCTTAAATAGTTGTGCCGAAGAATTCTGACCGACTCTAGACAAGATTTCATCAATCATGTCTCCGGGTAGGTCTCTTAAAATATTGGGTTGTCTATCCATTTTGTGTTTTTATACTGTAAAATAGACAAGAGTTAGATTCATAAAAAAAAAAATACTTATTAATACAAGCAATTTTTACATATATCATAAAGCATAAGCACACTATATTACATATATTACACCACACGAATACAACTATCTTATTCCGACTCGCTTGTTTCTTCTTCTTCGGTTTTGGATCGTTTTGCCAAGTTTCTAGGGATATATGATGTTCCCCTAATACGAGCCGTCGTTGTCCACATTGGTTTAGAAAAACCTGGTGGTTTAGAGGTTCCCGGGTCATTGTTACAACTTAAGGACTTCGGGGGTTGACGATACATATAAAGTTCATCGGGGTTGGAATTAGATTTCTCTATTTTTATGCCCTTTCCCTTATTATTTTCTTTTGCCTTTTTAAATTCAGTTGGGGTAATTTCTATAACATCATCGGAATTCTCGTCGGAATCCGATTCATCGGAGAATTGGTAATCCTCCCAATATTTTGCTTCCTTGGCGGAAACACCATTGACCATAATTAACCTTGGTCGGTTGGTTGAGGATTTTCTTTTACTTAACCGTTTTATTATTTCCCCCACCGGTTCTATTTCTTCATCCGGTTCCTCCTCTTCCGGTTCTGATTCTTCTTCCGGTTCCGACTCTTCTTCCGGTTCCTCTTCGGGAACTTGTGAATCAGTCCACGAATCATTCCAATTTACATTTGACTCTTCATTATTATTAGGTGAGTCAATGGGACTTGTTCTAGAGGTAGACATCTATCACATAATATCAAACACGTTAAGAGATTAATATATCACATAATATTCACATGTTAAAAATATATAGTTTCCAACAAAATTTGTTAAGAAATCATTTTTCAAGTAAACACGGTCGAAGTCCAGACTCACTAATGCATCCTAAAAAACTCGATAAGACACACTAATGCAAAATTCTGGTTCTCTAAGACCAACGCTCGGATACCAACTCAAATGTCCCGTTCTTATTGATTAAAAACGTTCCATATTAATTGATTTCGTTGCGAGGTTTTGACCTCTATATGAGACGTTTTTCAAAGACTGCATTCATTTTAAAACAAACCATAACCTTTATTTCATCAATAAAGGTTTAAAAAAAACTTTACGTAGATTATCAAATAATGATAATCTAAAATATCCTGTTTACACACGACCATTACATAATGGTTTACAATACAAATATGTTACAACAAAATAAGTTTCTTGAAATGCAGTTTTTACACAATATCATACAAACATGGACTCCAAATCTCGTCCTTATTTAAGTATGCGACAGCGAAAGCTCTTAATAATCACCTGAGAATAAACATGCTTAAAACGTCAACAAAAATGTTGGTGAGTTATAGGTTTAACCTATATATATCAAATCATAATAATAGACCACAAGATTTCATATTTCAATACACATCCCATACATAGAGATAAAAATCATTCATATGGTGAACACCTGGTAACCGACAATAACAAGATGCATATATAAGAATATTCCCATCATTCCGGGACACCCTTCGGATATGATATAAATTTCGAAGTACTAAAGCATCCGGTACTTTGGATGGGGTTTGTTAGGCCCAATAGATCTATCTTTAGGATTCGCGTCAATTAGGGTGTCTGTTCCCTAATTCTTAGATTACCAGACTTAATAAAAAGGGGCATATTCGATTTCGATAATTCAACCATAGAATGTAGTTTCACGTACTTGTGTCTATTTTGTAAATCATTTATAAAAATTGCGCATGTATTCTCAGCCCAAAAATATAAAGGGTAAAAAGGCAAATGAAACTCACTTTCACAGATTTTTACTTCGTCGAGAAGTAAGACTTGGCCACTGGTTGATTCACGAACCTATAACAATATATACATATATATCAAAGTATGTTCAAAATATATTTACAACACTTTTAATATATTTTGATGTTTTAAGTTTATTAAGTCAGCTGTCCTCGTTAGTAACCTACAACTAGTTGTCCACAGTTAGATGTACAGAAATAAATTGATAAATATTATCTTGAATCAATCCACAACCCAGTGTATACGTATCTCAGTATTGATCACAACTCAAACTATATATATTTTGGAATCAACCTCAACCCTGTATAGCTAACTCCAACATTCACATATAGAGTGTCTATGGTTGTTCCGAAATATATATAGATGTGTCGACATGATAGGTCGAAACATTGTATACGTGTCTATGGTATCTCAAGATTACATAATATACAATACAAGTTGATTAAGTTATGGTTGGAATAGATTTGTTACCAATTTTCACGTAGCTAAAATGAGAAAAATTATCCAATCTTGTTTTACCCATAACTTCTTCATTTTAAATCCGTTTTGAGTGAATCAAATTGCTATGGTTTGATATTGAACTCTATTTTATGAATCTAAACAGAAAAAGTATAGGTTTATAGTCGGAAAAATAAGTTACAAGTCGTTTTTGTAAAGGTAGTCATTTCAGTCGAAAGAACGACGTCTAGATGACCATTTTAGAAAACATACTTCCACTTTGAGTTTAACCATAATTTTTGGATATAGTTTCATGTTCATAATAACAATCATTTTCTCAGAATAACAACTTTTAAATCAAAGTTTATCATAGTTTTTAATTAACTAACCCAAAACAGCCCGCGGTGTTACTACGACGGCGTAAATCCGGTTTTACGGTGTTTTTCGTGTTTCCAGGTTTTAAATCATTAAGTTAGCATATCATATAGATATAGAACATGTGTTTAGTTTATTTTAAAAGTCAAGTTAGAAGGATTAACTTTTGTTTGCGAACAAGTTTAGAATTAACTAAACTATGTTCTAGTGATTACAAGTTTAAACCTTCGAATAAGATAGCTTTATATGTATGAATCGAATGATGTTATGAACATCATTACTACCTTAAGTTCCTTGGATAAACCTACTAGAAAAGAGAAAAATGGATCTAGCTTCAATGGATCCTTGGATGGCTCGAAGTTCTTGAAGCAGAATCATGACACGAAAACAAGTTCAAGTAAGATCATCACTTGAAATAAGATTGTTATAGTTATAGAAATTGAACCAAAGTTTGAATATGATTATTACCTTGTATTAGAATGATAACCTACTGTAAGAAACAAAGATTTCTTGAGGTTGGATGATCACCTTACAAGATTGGAAGTGAGCTAGCAAACTTGAAAGTATTCTTGATTTTATGTAACTAGAACTTGTAGAATATATGAAGAACACTTAGAACTTGAAGATAGAACTTGAGAGAGATCAATTAGATGAAGAAAATTGAAGAATGAAAGTGTTTGTAGGTGTTTTTGGTCGTTGGTGTATGGATTAGATATAAAGGATATGTAATTTTGTTTTCATGTAAATAAGTCATGAATGATTACTCATATTTTTGTAATTTTATGAGATATTTCTTGCTAGTTGCCAAATGATGGTTCCCACATGTGTTAGGTGACTCACATGGGCTGCTAAGAGCTGATCATTGGAGTGTATATACCAATAGTACATACATCTAAAAGCTGTGTATTGTACGAGTACGAATACGGGTGCATACGAGTAGAATTGTTGATGAAACTGAACGAGGATGTAATTGTAAGCATTTTTGTTAAGTAGAAGTATTTTGATAAGTGTATTGAAGTCTTCCAAAAGTGTATAAATACATATTAAAACACTACATGTATATACATTTTAACTGATTCGTTAAGTCATCGTTAGTCGTTACATGTAAGTGTTGTTTTGAAACCTTTAGGTTAACGATCTTGTTAAATGTTGTTAACCCAATGTTTATAATATCAAATGAGATTTTAAATTATTATATTATCATGATATTATCATGTATGAATATCTCTTAATATGATATATATACATTAAACGTCTTTACAACGATAATCGTTACATATATGTCTCGTTTAAAAATCATTAAGTTAGTAGTCTTGTTTTTACATATGTAGTTCATTGTTAATATACTTAATGATATGTTTACTTATCATAGTATCATGTTAACTATATATATATCCATATATATGTCATCATATAGTTTTTACAAGTTTTAACGTTCGTGAATCACCGGTCAACTTGGGTGGTCAATTGTCTATATGAAACATATTTCAATTAATCAAGTCTTAACAAGTTTGATTGCTTAACATATTGGAAACATTTAATCATGTAAATATCAATCTCAATTAATATATATAAACATGGAAAAGTTCGGGTCACTACAACTACCACCCCTATTCCCGCTATTCCTATTCGTTCTATCCCGGCATCTAGTTCTTCAGCCCCACCGCCAAAATATAGGCAGACAACTAGGATAAGCGTTAGGCCATTCCTTGAACCTAAACGTCCTAGAAAATAGACCAAACGATGCGCTGCCGTATTAAACCATGGGATCATATAATGTTTTGTATAATATTATTAGAGTGGTTTGCTTAATGTTCGATGTAAGATAAGCATATGTCAAATAGTGAAGTATGAAATGCAATAATTTTCCATGGTTAAGTATTATTTAGATTGTAGTAATTGGTTCTGTACTAAGCTATTAAGTATGAACATTAACGGGTAGGTACTACCCTAGATATAATTATAAAATGCTAATAAGAAGAAAAGGCTTTTATAATAATACCTGGTTCATATTGTTAACAAGCTATAATGTACTATAAATACACACTACATCTATAATATTCCATGTGAATAATTATTTTCTTTCATTAGGAAATGGCGCGATTGAATCGAATGACGGAACAAGAAGTCGAGGAATTCATCAACCAGCGAGTGAACGACAGACTGTTATGGGTCGAAGCTGCAAGAGCTGCTGCAGTTAACCCAAATCCTCGTGTAGGATGCACCTACAAGACGTTTCAAGCTTGCAAGCCCTCATCATTCAGTGGAACGGAAGGACCGATCGGTTTAACCCGGTGGATAGAAAAGATGGAGACTGTGTTTAAAATCAGTGGTTGTGTTGAAAAGGACATGACCAAGTATGCATCGTGCACTTTACAAGATAGTGCACTCACGTGGTGGAAAAATTATGTAAAGGCTGTAGGAGGAGATGTAGCTTATGATACCCCATGGGAAGAATTCAAAATAATGTTAATCAACGAATATTGTCCAAGGAACGAGGTTAGGAAGTTGGAAGATGAATTACGAAGTCTGAAGGTTATTGGTACTGAAATCACCAACTACAATCAGCGATTCATGGAATTAGTTTTGCTATGTCCTGAATTGGTTCCAACCAAAGAACGGAAGATTGAAATGTACAAAGATGGTTTGCCCAAAAAGGTCAAGGCAAATGTTACAGCATCGAAACCTAAGACAATTCATGAAGCTATAACCATGGCAAACGAGCTAATGGATCAGGTCATCATGGATAAGAAAGTATCCAATACTGATGTGAAGGTATTGGGTAACAAAAGAAAGTGGAATGGAAATTATGATCGAGGTAACCAACAACAATCTTTTAAGAAACAAGAAACCACGAAAGGTGCGGGTAGTGGTTCAGGTTTTGGTTACAAAGGACAAAGTCCTTTATGCAACCGATGCCACAAACATCATTTTGGTTACTGTAATGTGGTATGCAACAAATGTAATCGAAAGGGTCATCTTGCTGAAGATTGTAGGGCTCTCGTTACAAATACAAATGGTACCAAGACTCCTGCCACTAACGCAAATAGAACTGCTTTGGCTACTGTTACTTGTTATGGATGTGGGAAACAGGGTCATTATAAGAGCCAGTGCCCGAATCCAGAGAAGAATATCGGACCTGCACGAGGGAGAGCATTTGTTATTAATGCTAGAGAGGCGTGTGAAGACCCGGAGCTTGTTACGGGTACGTTTACCATTAATAACTTATCTGCATCTATTATATTTGATACTGGTGCTGATAGAAGTTACGTGTGTAGAGACTTTCACGCTAAATTGAATTGTTCATCATTACCTCTAGATGCTAAGTACATGATTGAGTTAGCTAATGGTAAACTAATTAAAGCCGATAAAATTTGTCGTGATTGTAAAATAAATTTAGCCGGAGAAACGTTTAAAATTGACTTGATACCCGTAGAATTAGGAAGTTTTGATGTAATAGTCGGCATGGACTGGATGTCCAAAGTAGGAGCTAAAGTTGTGTGTGCCAAGAAGGCAATTCGCATTCCTTGTAAGGATAAAATGCCGGTGATGATTTATGGAGAGAAGGGTAACTCAAAGCTAAAACTCATTAGCTGTTTGAAAGCCAAGAAGTGTTTAGAAAAGGGATGTTATGCTATTCTAGCACATGTTAATAAAGTTGAAAAGAAAGAAAAAGAGAAGTGCATCAACGATGTGCCTGTGGCAAGAGATTTTCCTGAAGTTTTTCCGGAAGAGTTGTCGGGATTACCTCCATTTAGATCTGTAGAATTTCAAATAGATTTAGTACCAGGAGCTGCACCAGTGGCTCGTGCTCCATATAGACTTGCACCGTCCGAATTAAAAGAACTTCAAAGTCAGTTAAAAGAATTACTAGACCGTGGATTCATACGACCAAGCACTTCACCGTGGGGAGCTCCAATTTTGTTTGTTAAGAAGAAAGATGGATCTTTTAGGATGTGTATAGATTATCGTGAATTAAATAAGTTAACTATCAAGAATCGGTATCCACTACCGAGAATTGATTACTTATTTGATCAATTACAAGGATCATGTGTTTATTCGAAAATCGACCTAAGATCGGGCTATCATCAACTACGTGTCAAAGAAGAGGACATTCCGAAAACTGCTTTTCGGACACGTTATGGTCATTACGAATTTTTGGTCATGCCGTTTGGGTTGACAAATGCGCCAGCTGTATTCATGGACCTCATGAATCGAGTTTGTAGTCCATATTTAGATAAGTTTGTTATTGTTTTCATTGATGACATTCTTATCTATTCCAAGAGTGAGCAAGAGCATGAGCAGCATTTAAGGTTGATATTAGAGTTGTTGAGAAAAGAACAGCTATACGCTAAATTTTCTAAGTGTGCTTTCTGGTTGAAAGAAGTGCAATTTCTTGGTCACGTTGTTAGTAGCAAAGGAATTCAGGTTGATCCAGCTAAAATTGAGGCCATTGAAAAATGGGAGACTCCTAAAACACCAATGCAGATACGCCAATTTTTGGATTTAGCCGGTTATTATAGAAGGTTTATTCAAGATTTTTCCCGAATAGCTAAGCCGTTGACAGTGTTAACGCAAAAAGGGAAGAAATATGAATGGACTTCTGAGCAGGAGAGTGCATTTCAATTACTGAAAAAGAAGTTGACTACGGCGCCTATTTTATCGTTACCAGAAGGGAACGATGATTTTGAAATATATTGTGACACTTCGCGACAAGGTTTTGGTTGCGTTCTTATGCAACGGAAGAAAGTTATTGCATACGCATCCCGACAATTAAAGATTCACGAGCGGAATTATACGACGCATGATCTAGAATTGGGAGCAGTCGTGTTTGCATTGAAGATGTGGAGACACTACTTGTATGGAGTTAAATGCACTGTGTTTACTGATCATAAAAGCCTTCAACATATTTTCGATCAAAAACAGCTGAACATGAGGCAACGTAGGTGGGTTGAGTTAATAAATGACTATGATTGTGAAATTCGTTATCATCCCGGGAAAGCGAACGTGGTGGCCGACGCTCTAAGCAGAAAGGAACGAGAACCAATTCGAGTACGAGCGATGAACATAAAAATTCGCATGAATCTCAACTCACAAATCAAAGAAGTTCAACGAGAAGCACTTACTAAAGAAAATATAGGAAATGAAATAATGAAGAAGTATGAGAAGCAACTCGTTATGCGGGAAGATGGAATTCGATATTTTGCAAATCGTATTTGGGTACCAAAGTTGGGTGGATTAAGGAAGTTGATATTAAACGAGGCACATAAGACAAGATATTCGATACATCCTGGAGTTGGAAAGATGTACCAAGATCTTAAGACACGTTATTGGTGGCCTAATTTAAAGACAGACGTTGCAACATATGTTGGGGAGTGTTTAACTTGTTCTAAGGTCAAAGCAGAACACCAGAAGCCGTCAGGGTTACTTCAACAACCAGAAATCCCAGAATGGAAATGGGATGGTATTACCATGGATTTCATCACGAAGTTACCAAAGACTGCCTGGGGATACGACACCATTTGGGTGATTGTTGATCGTCTCACCAAGTCTGCACATTTCTTGCCTATAAAGGAAACGGATAGAATGGAGAAACTATTACGATTGTATATAAAGGAAATTGTTTCAAGGCATGGAATACCTATTTCCATTATATCCGATCGTGATAGTAGATTTACCTCAAAGTTCTGGCAATCACTACAGGAGGCCCTAGGAACTCGTTTGGATATGAGCACCGCATATCATCCGCAAACTGACGGGCAGAGTGAAAGAACAATTCAGACTCTTGAAGACATGCTCAGGGCATGTGTGATCGATTTTGGAAACGGATGGGATAAGTATTTACCGTTAGCAGAATTCTCGTATAATAATAGTTATCATGCGAGCATTAAAGCTGCGCCATTTGAAGCACTGTATGGGAGGAAGTGTAGATCTCCTATCTGTTGGAATGAAGTAGGAGATCGACAATTAACTGGTCCCGAGATCATACATGAAACTACTGAAAAGATAGTACAAATTAAGGAGAGATTGAAAACAGCCCGTAGTCGCCAAAAGAGCTACGCTGATGTTCGAAGGAAACCATTAGAGTTTCAGATCGGTGACATGGTTATGTTAAAGGTATCACCATGGAAAGGTGTAATACGTTTTGGCAAAAGGGGTAAACTGAACCCAAGGTACGTAGGCCCGTTCAAGATCATCGAACGCATTGGACCGGTAGCTTATCGACTCGAGTTACCGCAACAACTCGCCGGAGTACATAATACCTTTCACGTCTCAAACCTTAAGAAGTGTCTTGCAAAGGAAGATCTCACCATTCCTCTTGAAGAAATCCATGTCGATGAGAAACTACAATTCATCGAAGAACCAATCGAAATCATGGACCGTGAAGTTAAACAGCTCAAGCAGAGCAACATACCGATCGTTAAGGTTCGTTGGAATGCTCGAAGGGGTCCCGAGTTTACTTGGGAACGAGAGGATCAGATGAAACAAAAGTATCCACACTTGTTTCTCGATGACGCAAAATAGGTACAATTTTAAAATTTCGGGACGAAATTTATTTAACGGGTAGGTACTGTAATGACCCGCACTTTTTCGATCGTTCTATACTTATAAGATTAATATTTACATAAATTAAACCTTACCAACATGATAAGGAATCCAAATTGTTGAGACTTATGTTTTTGAAATGAGTTTTACACAACGTTTGACCGTCTAGTTTGACCGATGATATCACGAACTATATAACATATGATAATTATACGTTTGTGTATATATATGTATATATACATATTTAACATGATCTAAGGATGTTTTAATATCTCATTTTGTACTAATAACAATAAGTTATAAGTATATTTTGAAACTACTAACTTAAGTTTTCAAAACGATAACCATACGTAACGTTATTTGACATAAATACTTATAACATATAATGTTTATACATATATCGTATATGTAATGTATTTAATCAATTTTCAAGACTTAAATACATAAAACAATATAAGTATATTCACAAAAGATAGCTATATTTGAATTCTCATTCCATTTTTCACAAGATTTTCTATACGTATATCTAGAGTATATGTACTCGTATCATACCTAACCTCTATACGTATTTACTATTGGTATATACACATCAAATCACCACCAACCAGCCCTTGTTCAATGCCTTATGTATAAGGTAACTAATTTTGTTATCTAGTATGACAATTTCACATGATTAAAAGATTTTTTCACAAAATTACAAACTTATACACCTTTTACACCACCATTTATACTCCATTCCATTTTCATTTTACTACACATTTCTTTAACTAAAAACACACTCTTAAGAAACTCCATAACCATTCAGCTAGTATCCATGAAGATCTAGCCATAAAAATATCACTTAAACACCATAAGAAAAACCTTACAAAAACACTTCAAGAATCCTTTCAAGAACACAAGTTTACTTCCAATCTTTCATCCAACTCCATCACTCTTTTGGTTCTAGATTTTTTACTTCTCTTTTACAGCAATCTTGTCCAAGTAACTTGAGGTAGTAACTTTGTTCATAACCTTATTCGATTCATATATATATATAGCTATCTTATTTTGTGGTATAAAATTTTAACAACAAGAACATAGTTTGAATGTTTTCAAACTTGTTTGCAAACTAAATAGATCCTTCTAACTTAACTTTTAAAATACTTCAAGACCTGTAATATAACATAAATATATGCTAATTTAACAAGGTATAACTTGGTTTTTCAAAGAACACCTTAAAAACTGTTTTTACGACGTCGGAGTGCAACCGGGGGCTGTTTGGGGTTGGATAATTAAAAACCATCTTGAACTTTGAATTGGAGGTTTATATTCTGGAAAAATGATATTTCTTATGAATATATTAACACATAAAAATTTCATGATTTAATTCAAAGTATAAGTGTTTTTAGAAAAATGGCCATTAAATGATATTTTTGTAACAAAAATGATTAACTTCATAAGTTTCACCAAAGTTTGACCTTTGACCTGTGATTTCGAATACAAACTAAGGTATTTACAGTTCATATTCTTAAAGAGGGACTCGATCCAAGGAAGTGGCAAGTTGAACCAACGAAAACGGAGTTGTAACGAAGAAACTATGACCAAAACAAAATCGGATATCCAAGACTTGTTTAGTCACGAAAATAATTGGAGAAAAATTAAATAAATCACATCTTTTTAAAATAACATGATATTTTATATATATGTACTCATAATTTAATTTTATATGGTTCAGGATCACCCGTAAACAATACGAGAAGATTAATCATAAGATCCCATGATTGTACGCAACACGTCATTTGACAACACCGGTACTTTATGTACGCAACACGTCATTTGACAACACCGGTACCGTGGGTCAAGATTAATCTCGACCAATACATATTCGATGGGGGTTTTATTTATTTCATTGGGGGTTTATTAAACACCTAAAAATGAACCATTAAAATTGAATTACTAACATCGAGCTGCTAACTACGGACTAAGGAATTATTAAAAGTATTAAAAGTATAACAAGTATATATATGTGACGATTTTTTTAAAAAGAAAAGGTATTGATATATTATATATGGATAGATTCGTGATATCAATCGGAGACCAAGTCGAAATTACATATCTTCAAGACAAAAGTGAGTATATAGTCCCACTTTTAAACTCTAAGTATTTCGGGATGAGAATACATGTATTCTATGTTTTACGTTATGGACACAAGTAACTGAAAAATATATTCTACGTTGAGTTGTACCACTGGCATACTTCCCTGTAGCTTGGTAACTATTATTTACAGCGGTATTGTAAACGCGAATCCTGTTGATAGATCTATCGGGCCTGACAACCCCAACCGGACTGGACGACCAGTATTCAACGGTTGCACAGTACTTCGTTTCGTAACTACACTTGGTACGGTGTAGTAAGATTCCATAATAAAGGGAATATGCGACGTGATTAAATGTTAAGTATGGTTACCAAGTGCTCAACCACTTAGAATATTTTTATTAAAATGTTTATATATGAAATCTTGTGGTCTATATATATATTGCTGCCGGCATTAAACCTATATCTCACCAACTTTATGTTGACGTTTTAAGCATGTTCATTCTCAGGTGATAATTAGAAGCTTCCGCTGCAACATGTTGAATTTAAACAAGATCTTGAGTATGCATATTTGTGTCAAAAATAAAACTGCATATCGGAGGATTTGTAATGTAAAATATGCTAGAAATCGTATTGTTATCATCACATGTAAAGTTTGTAAGTCTAAGATTATCGCTAAACGATAATCATCTTTATATTGTCTAAAGCTTGTATTATCATAAGAGTTATGGTTTGTAATGTAAAATAAATGCAGTTGTTCTTTTAAAAATGTCGCATATAGAGGTCAATACCTCGCAATGAAATCATACGTTATCTAACACGTTCTTATGGTTAAGGACGGGTTATGACAGACCGAGTCTCTGGTGCCATAAATTTTGTGAAGCCTCCTTTTCTGCAACATTAATACTGTCTGTGCAGATCTTCACATGAGTCTTGTACAGTGTGCCACAAATGTGTCCTCGAGCGACTATCATAGCGCCTCTTGACAACTTCCATGTGCCTCTACTGAAATGACTAGCATAGCCCTGTTTATCGAGAGCTACCCCAGAAAGTAGATTCAGCCGAAGATCTGGCACATGGCGGACATCCTTCAGAGTGATTGTGCTCCCAGAACTTGTCTTTATCCTGACATCTCCAATTCCGACAATCTCAGCGGAACTGGAATTTCCCATCTTCACAACTCCAAAGTCACCAGCTTTGTATGTTGTGAAGTATTCCTTGTATGGAGTCACGTGGTAGGAAGCTGCAGTATCTACCACCCATTCTGTTTCTTCTCGTGAGACGTGAAGGCATGTCTCATCATGGGTTGAACAATAAGCTACATCACCAGAGATAGTCACTAATGTTTTTCCACCCTTATTCTTCGGCTGTGAACTGCTTTGACCTTGTTCCTCTTTCAATCTATAGCAGTTCTTCTTCATATGTCCTTCTAATCCACAATGATGGCATTTATATGTTGGTTTTCTGCCATCAGCTGACCTGCCCCTGCTATTGCTTCTGCCTCTACATTTATTTTTGCTACTCATTCGCTGTCTCCCCCGATTCTCTGTGACAAAGGCATGGGTCTGATCTGTGCCCATGTCCTTTCTCCTTGCCTCTTCACTGAATAGGGCATCCTTGACCATTGACATGGTAAGTTTGCCATTCGGGGCTGAGTTGCTGAGTGTTACTACCAGCGTTTCCCAACTATCGGGAAGGGAACTAAGTAGCAGTAGCGCCTGAACTTCATCGCCAAGCGGCATCTCTACAGAAGATAACTGGTTGACCAAGCTCTGGAACTCACTGGTATGCTCGGCAACTGAAGTTCCACTTTTGAGCTTCATGTTGACTAAACGACTCATCAGCAGGGCTTTATTCCGAGCAGTCTTGGCATGATACATGTCCTCCAACTTTTTCCAGAGGACATATGCGTCTGTCTCTTGTGCAACATGGTGGAAGACACTATGATCAATCCATTAACGGATCTGACCAATAGTTTTTCGGATTGATTTCTTCCACTCTTTCTCTTTGGCAGAATCAGGGTTTATACCCTTCAATTCAATAGGATCGAACAAATCCTTATAGCTGAGGAGATCTTCCATCCGAGGTTTCCACAGCGTATAGTTTGTGGCTGTGAGCATAATCATAGCTCCGGAAGATGATGTTGACTCTTCTGTGGACATTATCACCTTACAAATAATTTTTTAACACAAACGGGGTTGAATTGTAGAAAACAGAGATCACCGTTACGTCCGGAACGGTTGAAAATGGTGGAATAGACACTTCGCGGCTTAAATTCCACTTACGGGGCAAAATTATAATTTTTATAAACTTTAGGGACCAAAAATGAAATTCTGAAAATTTCAGGGACCAAATTGTAAAATTTCAGAATTTCTACAGTACCGCTACAGTACTGCTACAGTAACTTTCTACAGTGCCGCCAGCTGCTACAGTGAATTGCTACAGTGATCGTCTTCTCCGGCGAAAATTCGGGCACCGGTCGTCTTCTCCGGCGAGATTCCGGCGAGTTGACCTAACTTTGACCGCGTTTTCTGGGCTTGTTATAACTCCGTTTAAGTCGCCGTTTTTTGCGTTGGACTCGGTTCGACAAGACGATTCCAATGGTACACTCAAAATTGAATTTTGAGAAAACTTCAGAAGACTCAAAAACTCAACCAACGTCTCTAACCAAGCTCTTGATACCACTTGTTAGGAAGAGGGGATCGCCTGGACGTTGGGAGATATAAATTTGAGAGAAAAACAACTCTATTACTCACAAGAATAGATTTACAGAGTTTTTTTTAAAGAGTTTTGTAATACTCTGTAAATCTATTTATTCTTATGAGTAATAGAGTTGTTTTTCTCTCAAATTTATATCTCCCAACGTCCAGGCGATCCACTCTTCCTAACATTAATCAACCTCATACTTTCATAGATCTAACTTCCTGTGCAGAAGACATCAAGTAACAAAATTTGTTACAACGAAACCTAAATATCAATATCAACAATGAATTAAACAAATAACAAATAAACATACATTGTATCAGTGTCGTTGATGTCACCTCTACCATTGATGTACCTTGCACTAACCTTTGAAGTTGTAAATATCTTTTACATACAAACTTCCATATAAGCTATTATTAATTTTGCAATCCAACAATAAAGACCATAAAAAGTAATGTAAAACCATCATAAGCAAGTCAAGTGTGAATTGAGTTACAAAAGTCGAGAATTATTTATACGAATTCGTCATAGAATAAAAACATAACCATAATCAATGGTTTCATAAGATAATGAAAATGAAAACCACCATACATGCAATCTAAGCTTGACTGTCTTTTTGGTTTGTCCCATCTTTTTTGGTAATTAAATATCTGCAATAAAAACATATACGACGTTTAAAAAGACGCAACTTTTATTGACATTTCAATATTATCAAAAACACGTGCAAAACATAAGAGATTACCTTTTTATATAGAGCCGCCAGGTTTGACTCTTCAACAGGCAAGTAACCAGCCATAAGAACAAAAAGAATCACACCGCATGACCATAAATCTACCTTAGCTCCATCATAACCTTTGTTGTTGATTACCTAATGCACAACATAAAACCCTGATAAAAGTGGCTTTATCAGCATCATTAATTAATTTAATATATGATACATTTGTTAGACTAATATATAAGTTACCTCGGGAGCAACATAATTTGGTGTTCCACACGTCATGTGCAGTGCAGTAACCCGTCTTCCTACAACAAAAGAAAATAATCTTCTTCACCTTATAACAAACTTTATTTTTTAAAAGAGTATCACAAAATTGGACAGGTGGTATTTAATGGATGAAACAAACATGCATATAAAAGACAAAAGTATGTACCTTTGGAGGTCTCCTAAGCGTATACATCATTGTTTTCATAGGCGGATCCAGTATGTTAGGAGGGGGGCGGATCCAGTATGTTTTCATAGGCGGATCCTAAGCGTATTCATAGGCGGATTTCGTATAAATGGGTTCAAACTAAACTCACCTGGTAAATCCTTCTCTAGTATTTTCCATTTTTCCTGAATTTTATTTGTCCAATCTCTGGGAGGCTAAAACCACAATACGTTTTATATTGTGTTATTTAAGCACTTCATTAAACAACTACTCAGATTCAGAATAGTACTTATCCAATTAATAAACAAATAACAACTATTTTTATGAAAATTGGGAGATTAATTTAAACATAATACCATGAATCTAGAAATTTATCACCTTTTAGTGCCCTCATACTTGAAAACAGTATATATAAGAATTAATGAACTTGGACAATGAGGTATTTTGAGCAGTTTGCACATTATCATGCTAGAAAATACCCGTGTTAACCCAACCCGTTTTGCCCGGTTATACAACCCATTTGAGTTGCTCATCACTAAACAGGTACTCGTAGTTACACTTACTATTGTGACTATTCATTAAGAAGAAACATCAATTGTGCTGATCGAATATTTTTCACTTGCCGTTGTAACTGGACTGTTTTTGGCATCACAACGCAAGCTTATTGAAACAAAACAATATTTTTCACTTTCTCAGCATCTGCAATCATATAATTACATATAATAATAAATAAATTAATTATAAATATGTATTAGGGTGTCACATATTCCTAATTGTAACAAACATGTATGAATAAATAGCATAATCGTAAATAACAATAAAATTGAAACATTTCAACTTAACATGCTCACCAAGCCAATTATTGTTCTTAAGTATTGTTATTAGTAGAACGTAATATTATACATCAAAAAGTTTTAGCTAACCTTGTATCTTTGAAAAATGTGGGTAAATTGGATCTTCTGTTGATTAGCAATTGAAAAGAACCAAGATCATGGGGGACAATTGGACACCTGTTTCATTTATGAATGTGAAGCTAATGGTTATGATGGTTAAGAATGTGAATCTGAAATTTGACGGCCATCCAAACACAACCCGTTAACACGATTACTGAAATACGGTGCTCATAAAGGTAAGTTTCATTAGCCTATCATTTTAATCGACAATTATATACTTGAACAATAATCAATCAAACAACACATAAAGATCAAATATGGGTTAGAGATATATTGGAACTCATATACGATCCTTGAAAATTGTCATCGTCATTAGCATTACAGCAAACACCTTGTGATCATTCAAGGATTTTGAACTTTTATTCAACCCTACCATGATCTAATCAATCAGTCAGCAAAAAAAAAAAAAAAAAAGGAAATTAGCATCATCAACCAAACATTACGATTCATCACTAACTTATAAAATCAATTCCAATTTTTAATCAAAATCGTCCAGATATCTATCAAGTCTCAAGTAACACCTAATTACTGAATATATCTTCATTACCTAATAAGAGTATTAATATTAATGGCAGCAAAAACAACAAGAAAACATATCGTACGAAACGCCAACTTTGATACACTACCAAAACCTCAACTTTGATTACAAAAAAACAAAAAGTGATTATAAAAACGCATCGGAAAAAAAAAAAAAAAAAAAAAAAAAAACACATTAAGATTACAAAACCAATAAGAAAACCCCAACTTTGATACACTTAAACGAAGATTACAAAAACATATCGTGTGTTTGCTGTGTTTACATTCGAATCTACTGCATTGTGATTGATACGTACCTCGATTGACAAATAAATTGAACAGATGAATTAGCGTTTCTAATCTTTAATTCCAGAAGTACACGTGGATTAGCAATATCATAATCTGAATATGAAGATGAATATATAAATAGTAGTGGAATATTCATCTGAGTCCATAAATTAAGTTGATATTCAAGAGATAAATGAGAGCGCGACATGTGTAGCGAAATCACATGCGATTGAAAAAAAATTCAAAAAAATTTTTTCGAAAATTTTTTTTTTTAATTTTTTTTAATTTTTAAAAAATTTTTTTTTTTACAATCATATGTGATTTACCTGCACAATCACATGTGATTGAATTGTACAATCACATGTGATTGGATTTGCCATGCATAATAACATGTGATTGGGTTTACAATCACATGTGATTAACATGCATAATCACATATGATTTTAAAAAAAAAATCGGAAAAAAATTTTGAAAAAAAAATTTCGAAAAACAAAAATTTCAAAAAAAAAATTTTCGAATTTTTTTTTTCTCAATCACATGTGATTTTCGCGCCACATGTCGCGTTCTCATTGGTCCCTTTGTTTTCAAGCAAATTTATGGATGCAAATGATTACAACTCATAAATAGCAATATATAAGTAAACTGATGGTTTACCTTGAAGCCTACTTGAATATGCTTCATCTTCATTGATTCCACCTATTACAAAAATAGTCTGAAATTTTAGGAGAACCTTAATGTCACAAAAAATAAAAAAAAAATAAAAAAAATGGCTGAATCTCTAAAACAGAATTGAACAGACGTACATGTAATCAAATTGACAAATGTTATAATCCATACTAAAAAGTAATAAAAACCTTATATTTTATAATCCATATTAACAATCAAATTCACATAATTTATAACACTAACTTTTTATCCAAATTGCTATTTGACTCTATAAAAAACAAAAATTATACCTGATGGCGTTAATGATTAGGGTTTCAAATGCCATCTGAAACCGTAATCCTTATACAAATCGTTCGTGGATGGATGGATTTGATGAAAAGCTTCTAAAGTCGCCAAAAAATCGCAAGAGAGAAAACCTATTTTTTAATCTCAGCTGATGAAGATAACCCGTTTAAAATCAAGATTTACCAACGAATTTATGAATGAAACTGAAAAAGTGGCGTGGTTGAAGAGAGAGAGAGAGAGAGCAATTTAAGAGATATGGATCAAATTAATTGAAACCCTAATTTTTTTATTTAAACTGAATGAAATCGTCTGTGGAATTTTTTTTTTGAAACTGATCGACAAAACCTGCATGGACACGTGGCAATCAAAGACAACGTTATAGAAACTTTAGATTATAAAAAATCGATTTTTGTGAGGCTGCCAAGTGTGCCGACCGCGATCAGTATTCATTTCGTTACCCAAGCCAAGGTAACTGTTAGGGTTTATAAATGATACGACATCACGTTCAAGATCTGTATCACCAAACCCTTCTTTAATTTGCTCGTTGTACGAATCAAGGAGATGGCGCCACGTAGGTGATCCATCCCTTGATTTATATATGTTAAGGGAGGGATAGCTATACTTCTATATAACTATTCCAATTAATAATAAAAAATTTATTTGCCTTTCTAATAATTAAAGACAAACTTAGGTGATCGTATTTAATCCTGACTATTAAATGATTATTTAAGATGATAACATGATCATGATTTTAAATGATAATGTCATATTCTTTCCGCTCGTATTTTTCAACCATTGATTTGGTAATGCAAATTAATATAGTTTGTATTCGTATTAATTTTTTAATATTTAAATACTAACTATTTATTAATGAACATATTAATACTCGTATTACTTATGTGAAGCGGCATGTTATAAACTAGTGGTAAATTAAAAGAGAAAATGTTAAACCTAACTTTAAGGCTACGTTTAAGCATTTTATATATAACTACTATTATCAAATATTGATACAATATTTAAATAAAAAAGTTAGTATTACAAATAAATATTTATATTTTACAATTAATTCAATTAAATTTATAAACTTAAATATAATAAGCTTTAATATAATTTTACGGTCTACGTTTAGAAAATTAAAATTGACTATTTGCATTCTTTTTTGAAGATGACTATTTGCATTCTTTTTTGAAAATTGACTATTTGCATTCTTTTTTGAAAATTGACTATTTTATAAACTTAAATAAAATTGACTATTTGCATTCCTCGTAAAGATGACTATTTGCATTCTCATTCATAATTTGTTTTCCTTTCTAAATAAAATCGTTTCATTTATTAATAAATCGGCGTAAGGTTGAGCCGCCTAGATTCACTAGGTTTCAAACCCCGAAAAAGAGGAATATAAAAAAAACACGAAAAAAGAAAATATAGTCAAAATTCTTGTTTGCAGCATTGAAGAATACTGTTATCGTCGACAAAAGTAGCATATCAAAGCGGTACTTAATCCTTAAGCACAACAAACCACGACGTAAAAGAGAAAACGCTACGGAAAGGAGAAGCCGTCAAGAAATCAGCAACTATATCAATGAATATCAGTCTATTCGATGCAACAAATGAAAAAAAAAATAGAGTTTATTTTATTTATTTAATTTAATATTTAGTGTTTTGTTTAATGTTTTTCCTTTTAGTCCGAACTTTCACGATTTCACAATTCGAACTGCGGGGGAGTGTTAGAGAGAGTAGGGTTATGTTCTCTGCCCAAGTTCTGCTCAATCCTTAGGCAAACAAGCCACGACGTATAAAAAAAACGTTACGGAAAAGAAAACGCAGTCAAACAAGACGCAACCAAATCAACGTATATCAGTCTATTCAGTGCCACAAATAAGAAAAAAAGTTACTTTTGTTTATTTTGTTAGTGTTTTTCTTGTAACATCCCAACCCGTTAACCAACCAAAAACGCGGAATAAAAAATTTTTTTAAACTGGACAGAAGGGTGCGCGGCGCGCACCACTGCCTGTGCGCGGCGCGCACAAGGCCTGTGACAGTTCTGATCAAAATGTCCATTTTTCGCGAAAAGATCTTCGACTTCCCGACACTTTTAGACCAAACGCTTTTCACAACAATTTATATTAGTTAAAACTAACACGTTCCAATAATAAAATGAGTTTTACGAGACCGGGCCCACATCGGCCGTTTTACGACTTTCGTACAAAATACAAGTTTCGACCACATGATTTTTAACACAAAATAAAGACCGAGCATGGCGATTGGGGATACGCTACCCAATCCTAATCAATCCAAAAGCAAGATCTTCTAAAGCAACTATGCGAGTCCACTAGTCCCCGTTTACCCGAGCCACCGCATCCATGCAATCTATAAAAATGTCAACAACGAGAGGGTAAGCTAACGCTTAGTGAATGATAATATACTACATACATATATATGCATAAAATGGACGCGCCACGAAATAACAAATACCGCATACCGAAGCATCCATATATAAGGCACTACATTAAGCATACCGTACGATCTCTAAGCAACGAGCTAAAAATACAACAACAATTATAAGGTCACCAACGACGATGTGAACCACGCCAAATAGCTACACCCGGAGGGTTAGCTACAACACAACAATACATTAATATATAACAATATAAACTAACAAGGTTAACACCTTAACCCAATACCGAGAACCAAATACCACAATGAAGATTGGCCGAACTACACGAGCCTTAGTAATCCGAAACCACACGAGATTACTATCTTCACCACATCGAGGTTGGCCGAACTACACGAGCCTTAGTAATCCGAAACCACACGAGATTACTACCTCAATAAGATGACCGAACTACACGAGTCACCATGAATCCGAACTACACGAGATTCATTTAGATAAGATGACCGAACTACACGCGTCATCGTGAATCTGAACTACACGCGATTCACTTCTCCAACTCAAACCCACGGTCACGGGATTATAAAATCCACCACATCGGGGTTATCCACAACCACATCACAATACATGTGATAACGTACACACAAGTGTACACCTCGCCAAAAGGAGGTCAACCAAAACGCACAACCGTGCCAATTGGACTCATACCAAAGTCTATCGAATCCACCTATATGTGAAGTGAGCTCTATAACCGAGAACCACTTCACCTGACCCGCACCCATCCTACACATACATATGCACATAGGATATTAACACTCACCTTGTCGCCTTGATGAATGCTTCCAAGTAAACCACAACTCGCCAATGGAAATTACCTATTCCATTATCACAAATTCAACAACACACTTAGATTGGATTTACAAACCAACCCAATTTGACACTTAGTGCAAATTCGACCCAAATGCATTTCCAAGTACAAACCGCGCCCAAAATTAACCAATAATCACTTACACAAGTGAGAATGGTCCTAACACGCCAATTAAACCCGAACACAAGTGTTAAACACTTACAAATCTCCAAATTGCCCATAAACCCTAATTTTGACCCATAAGGTCAAAATCCCACCATTTACAAGTTTTGACACCAAAACACCTTTAACTCGGTTTTATACTTCAACTTAATCCATTTTAAGTTTATAAACTTCATTAAATCGCCAATTGGGTCATAATCATCACTAAACCCTAATTTTGACCCAAAGTCAAAACTAGTCAACCAAATAACCCTAAATGGGTTTCAATACTTCCATAATCACTAACTTAAGTGATTAAACCCAATTTCAAGTCCTAATCATGGCCAATTAGTTCACCAACCCAAAATCCACCTACAATAACAACAAACCAGATTACTAGCATCACTAAACTCAATCCAAGAGTTTAAATGGGTTTCTCATCAATTTAAGTTCAAACCCTAACTTGATTATCAAAATCAAACAATGAAATTCGGAGTTAGAACTTACCACAACCACCAAAACGTAGCTAGGAACGAGGTGAACAACTTTAAAACCCGAGACTTCGATCAATTCAAGCTCCTTCTTCTCCAAAACCCCAAATCTCTCTCTAGAAATCTCCCTCTCTCTCTAGATAGTTTAGTGTGTGTTTGTGGATGTGAAAATGATCCAAAATTGGATCCAAACCAACTGATAAACTCTCAAATCCGGCCTCAAGTGAAAAGACCAAAAAGCCCCTCATTAAACCCAAAATAGAAAAAACAGAATTCTGTCGCTTGGCTCGTGCGCGGCGCGCACCCATGTCTGGGCAGAATCTGAGCTTTGTTTAATTACACAATGCTTCCTGCACTTTATGTAGCATAATTACCCTTCCGTATAATAAATATTAGGGTCTTACAACTCTCCCCCACTTAGAATCGATCACGTCCTCGTGATCCTCGTCACTTAACCAAACGGACCACACTCCACGGTCCTCAAACATAAGTCCCAACCGACCTTCCTAGGCAATTCTTCCCAATGAATCGCCTTTAAAAAGTAAATCGTCACCCGCGATTTATCAAATCCACCAATCCGAGCACTAAAACCATGCTCATTCCCCAATATCGGGAGAATTCAACCAATCTCGTGCCGAGATATCAATCCCTCAGCGTACACTTACCGAGTAAAACGCTAAAAAAACAACCAAGTCTGAACCTAAGGTCAACAACCCGAAACGATGAAGACCGAACCAAACGAACCCTTACAGATTACACCAATCACTAAACATCCGTGTGCCATACGACCAATACGCAACTACCGTAACATCATAATCCAACGGCTAGAACCGATAGCGCCCAAAACGACTATGGGAACGCAAAACCCAAGGTGTACGAAATCAACCATCGTCACACCCGTAACAAACATGTGAGCGAAACACGGTTAACGCATCACTAAACATACAACATGGTCCTCACGACCCCACCATCAGTGTATCAAACAACCGATAGATCAAACAACACGGTCCTTACGACCCCACCATTGGTGTATAAAACAACCAATAGATCAAAAATCCCGGTCCTTACGACCCCACCATCGGTGTATAAAACAACCGACGGATCACGCAACACACGAAGGCTGGCCGAAAACACACGCGCCTTAGTGAATCCGAACTACACGCGACTCACTACCTTCACTACAACAACAATCGGGAATGGCCGAACTACACGCGCCATAGTGAATCCGAACTACACGAGAGTCACTATCCCAGAGGAATGACCGAACTACACGAGTCATTTGTGAATCCGAACTACACGAGACTCACTCCTCAATACAATGACCGAAACCACACAAGTCATTTGTGAATCCGAACTACACGAGATTCACTTCCACAACATCGAGGTTGGCCGAACTACACGAGCCTTAGTAATCCGAAACCACACGAGATTACTACCTCAATAAGATGACCGAACTACACGAGTCACCATGAATCCGAACTACACGAGATTCATTCCGATAAGATGACCGAACTACACGCGTCATCGTGAATCCGAAAACACACGCGATCCACAAGCATGATGAAGTCAGCGGACCCGAAGATCATGCTTCACCAATCTCAACACCGGATGAAGTCAGCGGACCCGAAGATCATGCTTCACCGATATAACACCACGCTCATGATGAAGTCAGCGGACCCCGAAAGTCATGCTCCACCAATCACGTACTCCCATGATGAAGTCAGCGGACCCTAAAGATCATGCTTCATCAATCAACCATACCATAATGAAGTCAGCGGACCCCGAAGGTCATGCTTCATTAATCACAATACCATGATGAAGTCAGCGGACCCGAAGGTCATGCTTCATCAATCAACAATCCTATGATGAAGTCAGCGGACCCCGAAGGTCATGCTTCATCTATCACATACGCACTTTCTGCCTCAATCACCGAGTCATGCAACATCGCGCTCTGCTACACTACAGTGAACCCTAGCGGACCACTAACCATCCATAATCGAGCAAGAACCACCTATACCAAACATAGGTACCAAACAATAATTCTCCAAAAGAGAACCCGACACACACCTCCCTTAACCGAAGGATTTCACCTTGCTCGCCAAACACGTCCATTATCTCCCAACGAGATTCACCAACTTACCACGTCGGTGATAATTTACAAATCCAATATCATAAGTACAAGTTAACCGAAATTGCACTCTACTACAAATCGATCCAAACTTGGTCTCGACCAAATTTCCGGATCTACCAAAAACATCATCCGAAATATCACACTAAATCTTCCTCGTGCGGGAGTGTAACTCCCCCACTTGGAACCACGTCCCAATATCACAACTCTTACAACCGCACAATGCTACCACAGGTAGACTTTACCACAATTGGGCTCACACGACCCATTACCACATCTTGCTCCAACCTTGAGCACACGAAGGATTTTAACCAACCCTTAAACACTTTGAACGAAAAGTGTACCGCAACACAATCGGAGTCGAACACCATGCTAGTAGGTATAAAATAGGCACCTAATGTCGCGTCATAAAGACTCCATTACCAACACACATCGAGATTTAAAACACTCGATCTCAAGGGTTCCAACCAACTGACGAACCTCATGATTCGTCACTTCAACATAAAAGCGAACACGCGCTTAACAACCAAACACCAAAACCATTTCCGTGGCTTGGTAGAAACGTTTCCCAAATACTAAGGAATGCTTGGTTGCACCAAGTCTTACGCCCTTCGCCCGTCAATCAAACATCAACATAGGGTACTTCCATTAGGAACGTCACCCATAGCATAACATGCACAACAAAGGCATACAACTCAAACTCAAACGGCATTTAATAAATAATCAAAAGACATATTTATTAAAATGAAACGTACCTTAACGTCTCCTTGCCGCACCCGTCCCCGCTAACTTGGGACATTCCGACTTACGATGTCCTTCTTTTTGGCAATTGAAGCACACCATACCATCACCCTTTGGTACCGAATATTCCCAAGACTTGTGACCCCTCACGCCACAATTGTAACATCTAGCCGCACTAGAATCCGACATACCCGTTCGCGTACCACCCGTGCTCACACTCGGACCCTTATCCCTCTTACTCGGAGCACCATAAGAAACGACCCTTCGCTCACTTGAAGGTTCACCCTTTTTCGATCGTGAATACGACTCGAAACCTCTAGCCAAGTCGAATAATTGCGAAAACGATTTCGCTTGACCCCGACTAATTTTACTCTTCAAGTCATCATTCAAGGTTCGATAGAAATCCCCCATCAACAAACGATCATTCCCTAAATACTCCGGACAAAAACGAGCCTTCGCCATAAAGGTCGTCTTGAGAGTACTCAAATCCATAGATCCTTGTCGCAAATTTCGCAACTCATTACGCATTTCCGATAAATCGGCTGAAGTTCGGAACTCCTCGAAGAATTCCTCCTTAAAGTCGTCCCACAATAAGGCCATAAACGTCTCGCCACCGACAAGATCAATCTTACCATCCAACCAATCCCTTGCCCTACCCCGCAACAAACTCGTAGCGAGTCTCGTCTTTCTCTCAGGAGGGTAATCAATAGTACGGAAACACCCTTCGACGTTCGAAATCCAAGTTGTGCTTATCAAAGGATCCGGTTTCCCGTCATACATCGGGGGTTTAGTCCTCATGAAGCTCTTAAGATAACGCTCCATTTCACTACTACCCCGAAATTCGGAATACTTCCTATCCATTCTTTCTTCCAACGCACCCATTTGCTTCGCAAGGGCGGCCACAACTCTAGTATTAAACTCCTCGTCATTCGTCTCGATCTCGTTTCGCGTCGCCATTCTAAAGAATGCAAAACGATTAGTCCATGAACGTATAAAACCATACGCACCACACTGTCCCATCTTGCTAAACACTCGTCGTACATCACTTGTTAGACACGATTTGCACCCGTAATAAGGTTTGCAAGTCCTTATTACGCACACACGTCGTCTCAACTCGTTAGTACAATGACCGCCTCGCTCGATGATATAACCAACACAACCAAAATTCTACGTGATACAAACACACGCGAGAATTATTACCACAACACAAATAATATATTAATAATATCCGCATTACCAATATAAACGTTAGTCAACCTATAAACAAGGCACTAACTAAACCCATTCCGACCCGTAATCCTACAAGTCCCGCAACAAATTAAGCACACACAAAAGTCTAAGTCTAGGCACCTATCTCAAGTCACCTAAATCCCTTAGACCATGCTCTGATACCACTTGTAACATCCCAACCCGTTAACCAACCAAAAACGCGGAATAAAAAATTTTTTTTAAACTGGACAGAAGGGTGCGCGGAGCGCACCACTGCCTGTGCGCGGCGCGCACAAGGCCTGTGACAGTTCTGATCAAAATGTCCATTTTTCGCGAAAAGATCTTCGACTTCCCGACACTTTTAGACCAAACGCTTTTCACAACAATTTATATTAGTTAAAACTAACACGTTCCAATAATAAAATGATTTTTATGAGACCGGGCCCACATCGGCCGTTTTACGACTTTCGTACAAAATACAAGTTTCGACCACATGATTTTTAACACAAAATAAAGACCGAGCATG
This sequence comes from Rutidosis leptorrhynchoides, assembly GCF_046630445.1. Classification (NCBI taxonomy): domain Eukaryota; kingdom Viridiplantae; phylum Streptophyta; class Magnoliopsida; order Asterales; family Asteraceae; genus Rutidosis; species Rutidosis leptorrhynchoides. Next base: position 126,497,160 of record NC_092343.1, read on the forward strand.
GCGATTGGGGATACGCTACCCAATCCTAATCAATCCAAAAGCAAGATCTTCTAAAGCAACTATGCGAGTCCACTAGTCCCCGTTTACCCGAGCCACCGCATCCATGCAATCTATAAAAATGTCAACAACGAGAGGGTAAGCTAACGCTTAGTGAATGATAATATACTACATACATATATATGCATAAAATGGACACGCCATGAAATAACAAATACCGCATACCGAAGCATCCATATATAAGGCACTACATTAAGCATACCGTACGATCTCTAAGCAACGAGCTAAAAATACAACAACAATTATAAGTTCACCAACGACGATGTGAACCACGCCAAATAGCTACACCCGGAGGGTTAGCTACAACACAACAATACATTAATATATAACAATATAAACGAACAAGGTTAACACCTTAACCCAATACCGAGAACCAAATACCACAATGAAGATTGGCCGAACTACACGAGCCTTAGTAATCCGAAACCACACGAAATTACTATCTTCACCACATCGAGGTTGGCCGAACTACACGAGCCTTAGTAATCCGAAACCACACGAGATTACTACCTCAATAAGATGACCGAACTACACGAGTCACCATGAATCCGAACTACACGAGATTCATTTAGATAAGATGACCGAACTACACGCGTCATCGTGAATCCGAACTACACGCGATTCACTTCTCCAACTCAAACCCACGGTCACAGGATTATAAAATCCACCACATCGGGGTTATCCACAACCACATCATAATACATGTGATAACATACACACAAGTGTACACCTCGCCAAAAGGAGGTCAACCAAAATGCACAACCGTGCCAATTGGACTCATACCGAAGTCTATCGAATCCACCTATATGTGAAGTGAGCTCTATAACCGAGAACCACTTCACCCGACCCGCACCCATCCTACACATACATATGCACATAGGATATTAACACTCACCTTGTCGCCTTGATGAATGCTTCCAAGTAAACCGCAACTCGCCAATGGAAAGTACCTATTCCATTATCACAAATTCAACAACACACTTAGATTGGATTTACAAACCAACCCAATTTGACACTTAGTGCAAATTCGACCCAAATGCACTTCCAAGTACAAACCGCACCCAAAATTAACCAATAATCACTAACACAAGTGAGAATGGTCCTAACACGCCAATTAAACCCGAACAAGTGTTAAACACTTACAAATCTCCAAATTGCCCATAAACCCTAATTTTGACCCATAAGGTCAAAATCTCACCATTTACAAGTTTTGACACCAAAACACCTTTAACTCGGTTTTATACTTCAACTTAATCCATTTTAAGTTTATAAACCTCATTAAATCGCCAATTGGGTCATAATCATCACTAAACCCTAATTTTGACCGAAAGTCAAAACTAGTCAACCAAATAACCCTAAATGGGTTTCAATACTTCCATAATCACTAACTAAAGTGATTAAACCCAATTTCAAGTCCTAATCATGGCCAATTAGTTCACCAACTCAAAATCCACCAACAATAACAACAAACCAGATTACTAGCATCACTAAACTCACTCCAAGAGTTTAAATGGGTTTCTCATCAATTTAAGTTCAAACCCTAACTTGATTATCAAAATCAAACAACGAAATTCGGAGTTAGAACTTACCACAACCACCAAAACGTAGCTAGGAACGAGGTGAACAACTTTAAAACCCGAGACTTTGATCAATTCAAGCTCCTTCTTCTCCAAAACCCCAAATCTCTCTCTAGAAATCTCCCTCTCTCTCTAGATAGTTTAGTGTGTGTTTGTGGATGTGAAAATGATCCAAAATTGGATCCAAACCAACTGATAAACTCTCAAATCCGGCCTCAAGTGAAAAGACCAAAAAGCCCCTCATTAAACCCAAAATAGAAAAAACAGAATTCTGTCGCTTGGCTCGTGCGTGGCGCGCACCCATGGGTGTGCGCGGCGCGCACCCATGTCTGGGCAGAATCTGAGCTTTGTTTAATTACACAATGCTTCCTGCACTTTATGTAGCATAATTACCCTTCCGTATAATAAATATTAGGGTCTTACATTTCTTCCAGCCTGAACTTTCGCGATTTCGCCGTTCGAGCTGCGGAGGAGTGTTAGACATATTAGATTACGCCCAAGTCCAATATGTGGGCTTGGGACCATTAGGGTTAATTAAATGGTTAGGGTTTATGTAATCACTATAAATAGTTAAACAATAATAAAGTAATGCTTATAAACCCTAACCCTAATTATCCCTAGTCCATATATTGGACTTGGGCCTAATCTAATATGTCAAACACCTTTCAGTTACAAATATTTGAGTTTTGAAGTTCGTATGAAGGAGATATTGCCAAAATGACGAAGGCTCGCAGAATTAGCAGGTTGTGTGACGACCCACCAAGTACCCTTAAAGGCTCCGTCACTTGATCCCACAGCTTGATCATAACTCTAAATGAATTTAATAAATAACATTGCATTCTTTATTTAAAAATGATTTCCTATAAAGGAAACCTGTCATAAATGTAAGTTTAGAAAAACCAACATAAGTAAATAACCAAAAGTTGACCAAAACCAAGTCAACAAATACCCACAATTTAATGTAACCAAAATAGAATGCAAGTTTAATATTAAACTAAAGCTGCCAACATATATGCAGACTCTCTAAGCACAGCGGAAGCAATCAATCATGTACCTGAGAAAAACATGCGAGTAAACCTTCAATAAAAATGTTGAGTGAATTATAGATTTAAATAACGTATAAGTTTTAGACCACAAGATTTCAAATGTTAGAAGACATAAAAACATTATTCATTAACCCGTGAGCCACCTGGTAACCACTTAACCATTCCTTACCCTTAACATACAATAATATACACTGAATAGGTGTATCTTCAAAAATTACGAAGTACTAATACATTTCGATTATAAATTGCTAGCGCGACTAGCACGAAATGGGGCTGTCAAGCCCAATAGATCTATCCATAGGATTCACGTTCACCAGTAGAAACCAGTGATTACAATTACCAGATTAGGGAATATTTTTGCTCAACTCACAATGAATAATTTAAATTAACTTCCACTTGTGTCTAAAATGTAAAACAAAAGTTGCATGTAATATCATCCCAAAAATACTTTAAAATAGTATGAAAAACATGACTATAACTCACCTTAAGCAAACGAAGCAAAAAGGAAACAAGTATGTGAACAGCAAGGACAAATGATCAAGATTGATCACAACTTCGACCTAAAAATAAAGGAGGTCGATATAAATAACTAACTTAGGTCAAGTCTTAGTATGTTAATCATAGTGCTTGTCGTAGTAAAGCAAAGAACATCAATCAGTATGATTCGGTATGATCAGGACAGCGTATAACACGTACTTTCTATTTTTAGAAATTTTCTATTTTTAGTAAGTTTCCATTTTTGGAAAGTTTCTATTTATGGAAAGGTTCTATTTTTGGAATGTTTCTATTTTTGAAAAGTTTCTATTTTTGGAAAGTTTGTATTTTTGAAAAGTTTCATCCTTTAGAAAGTTTCCTCATTTGGAAAGTTTCCTCATTTAGATTGTTCCCTTAAATAGACGGTTTCCTTATTTAGAAAAGTCAACAAAAGCCCTGACGCAAAGCGTCACAATAGATAACAAAATCATCATTACCTTCAGGTAGTGATAATATCAGTACATAAGTTAACTTTTCTTTTAACGTTTAGAAAGCAGACTCTTGTTCACTTTTCCACTTGTACTTCTTCCCCTTATGCGTTAAAGCAGTTAGAGGTTTCGCTACTCGTGAAAAATCTTGAATAAACCTTCTATAATATCATGCCAAACCTAAGAACTGGAGAATTCTGAGTAGGAGTCTTCGGAGTTTCCCACTTTTCAATTGCTTTAATCTTAGCAGGATAAACTTGAATTCCCTGTTTACTTACAACGTGACCAAGAAATTGAACTTCTTTTAACCAGAACACACACTTAGAAAATTTAGCATACAACTCTTCTTTTTTAACAAATCAAGCACTAATTTCAAATGCTCTTCGTGTTCTTGATCATTCTTAGAATAAATAAGAATATCATCGATGAAAACGATAACGAACTTGTCCAGATAAGGACTACACACACGGTTCATGAGGTCCATGAACACTGCAGGTGCGTTAGTCAATCCGAACGGCATAACCAGGAATTCGTAATGACCATAACGGGTTCGGAAAGTGGTTTTCGGAATATCAGTTTCTTTAACGCACAATTGGTGATAACCAGAACGTAGATCAATCTTAGAATAAATGGATGAACCTTGGAGCTGATCGAACAGATCATCAATTCTCGGAAAAGGGTAACTATTCTTAACAGTGAGCTTGTTCAACTCGCGATAATCAATGCATAATCGGAATGAACCATCTTTCTTCTTAACGAACAAAACAGGAGCTCCCCAAGGGGATGAACCGGGACGAATAAAACCTTTGTCTAACAACTCATGAAGTTGGCTTGACAATTCTTAAAGTTCATAAGGAGCGAGTCTATAAGGAGCATGTGCTATGGGAGCAGCACCCGGTACAAGATCAATTTGAAATTCTACCGCTTGATGCGGCAGAAGTCCAGGTAATTCCTCGGGAAATACCTCGAGAAAATCTTTAACGACATGAACATCCTCAATATTCTTCTCTTCTTTGTTAGATTTTACTACATGGGCCAGAATAACATGACAGCCTTTGCGAAGATATTTATGAACTTTCAAACAGCTAATAAGATATAACTTCCTGCATTTCTTATCCCCAAAAATCATCAGTGGCTCTCTAACCACACGAGTAATACGAACGGCTTTCTAATAACAGACAATTTTAGCACGATTTTTGGATAACCAATCCATACCAATAACAACATCAAAACTTCCTAGCTCAATAGGCACTAAGTCTCCCTCAAAGTCTCTATCATCCAATTTTAATATTACACTTACGGTACACAGTCTTAGCAGTAAGCACTTTACCATTAGCTACCTCTACAGGATAAGTTCTGTCTAAAGGAGTTAACGGAGTTTTGATTTTAGGACTAAATTTATTGGACACAAAACTTAAATCAGCCCCGGAATCAAAAAGTACATAAACCGATAAATCATTGACCGAAAACGTACCAGTAACAAGTTTCGGGTCTTCCTCTGCATCTCTGGCATTAATATTGAACGCTCTTCTGCGCACATTCTCAGTTGGTTTCTTCTTATCAGGGCACGTATCACGAAAGTGTCCAGGCTTACCACACTCATAACAAACTTTTTGAGCACCACCATTCTTAGACTTACCATTAACATTACCATTACCACCACCCGCAGTAGGAGGTGCAGCATTTGGGATAACTACCTTACAATCACGAGCTATATGTCCTTGCTTTGAACACCTATTACACATAACTGAGCAAAAATCATCATGAGCCTTATAGCACCTCGGACAAACACGTTGATTACGGTTATTGGAATTGGAAGTATTCTGCTTCTTCTGCTGATTCTGGTTTTGGTTGCGGTTGTTATCCCACTTCCTCTTACCGTCATCAGCTTTCTTAACCAGCTCATCACTAGCTTCCCCCGATGAGGTTTTATTTCTCCTTCTCAACACCTTATCATTCAATTTATGTGCCATAGCTATGACAGCTTCAATGGTTTGGGGCTCATTAGCTTCAACCCCGATTTCAATTAGATTTGACAAACCATCAATATACGCCATAATTTTGAGATCTTCAGTGGGATAAGTAGTCGGACACAAGAGTGTCAACTCAAAGAATCTCTTATCATAGGCACCAATGTCAGTGCCTTTCATTCTCAAATTCTTTAACTCAGTTTCTAATTTCTTGACCTCACCCCTAGGACGGTAGCGGGTGATCATTCTTTCCTTAAAGGCATCCCATGTAAGATTATAAGTAACATCATTTCCAGAACTGTTAACAAGATTGTTCCACTAGGTTAGGGCACTGTCCTTCAGAGTGCAACTGGAAAAACTAACTTTGTCCTCCTCACGGACCCTACTAACACAAAAAATAGATTCCAACTTTTCGAACCAGCGAGTGAGACCAATTGGCCCCTCAGTACCACTGAATTCTTGCGGGCGGTTAGCCATGAAAGTTTTATGGGAACACCCAACTTGGTTGTTACCATTTCTATTTCCATTAGCATTGGCCGCCATTGCAGCAGCTATACCTTCAGCGATCAATTGCTGCATATGAGCTTTAGATGACTCACGTGGAGGCATGATCTTCAAAACAAAATAACATAACTGTTTGTACTAAGAATAATACTAGTGTTATAAATGGAATAGATCGAACATAGAAAGATTAACCATTATAATAATAGTCAATGAACACTAATGAGTAATATCATGATAGTTATGATAGTTATAGAAATAACCACAACATGTGTACATACATATGACAAAAATCATACACCATACATAGCATCTAACATACATGAACTATATTACACATATAATATAACATGCCAAAAGCCACAACACCAGAATATCATCATGATAATGATAATTAAACAGATGATGAAATAACCATCCATAACATAAATGAAAATATATCACGACAAAATCCTTGTCAAAAACGCCGTACATCCCAATAATGAATGTAAACGGGAAATAGGTCTATGAAATAAATAAACCATCCATGATCATATCATATGTAAAGACCCGTCCTAATCCATCCGGACGAAGTCCATATCGATTATAAACGATTCACAACAGTTGATTTCATCGCGAGGTACTTGACCTCCTTATGATACATTTTACAAACATTGCATTCGTTTTTGAAAAGACAATCTTTCATTACATCAAAAGTTGACGGTAGGAATACCATTTCATAATATATCTAACTATAACTGACTTAATAATAATCTTGATGAACGTGATGACTCGAATGCAACGTCTTTTGAAATATGTCATGAATGACTCCAAGTAATATCTCTAAAATGAGCAAATGCACAGCGGAAGATTTCTTTCATACCTGAGAATAAACATGCTTTCAAGTGTCAACCAAAAGGTTGGTGAGTTCATTAGTTTAACATAAATAATCATTTTCATCATTTTAATAGACCACAAGATTTTCATTTCTCATAAATATACGTCCCATGCATAGAGACAAAAATAATCATTCATATGGATTGAACACCTGGTAACTGACATTCACAATATGCATATAAGAATATCCCCATCATTCCGGGATCCTCCTTCGGACATGATATAAATTTTGAAGTACTAAAGCATCCGGTACTTTGGACGGGGCTTGTTAGGCCCGATAGATCTATCTTTAGAGTTCGCGTCAATTAGGGTGTCTGTTCCCTAATTCTTAGATTACCAGACTTAATAGAAAGGGCATATTCGATTTCGATAATTCAACCATAGAATGTAGTTTCACGTACTTGTGTCTATTTCGTAAAACAGTTATAAAAACAGTGCATGTATTCTCAGTCCCAAAAATATATATAAAAAGGGAGTAATGAAAACTCACAGTACTGTATTTTGTAGTAAAAATACATATAACGACATTGAACAATGCAGGGTTGGCCTCGGATTCACGAACCTATATCATTTGTATATATATTAAAATATATAATCGTAATCGAACAAGTTTATATATATTATTATTAATAATATACTGGTTATCTCATATGTTATATAGATAAATTTAATATATTTAGTTTATATATTTTACAAAGTTAATATAACAATTTATTTTAGGGTTGAAGCATGATAAAATATATATTTATCTATATAATGTTAATATGTAGCTATATGAGATATTAATATTGTTATAGTATATGTACTAAATATATTTTGTATAAAAATATTTATTTGTTAAAAATGATAGTTTTTATATTAATGAGTTACTAATAATAATAACTTTATTAATAATGATAATACTAATAATAAGAATGATATCGTTAATAATAATACTAATAAGTTTACAATGGTACTAATACTACTATTAATCATAGTAATAATAGTTTGTACTATTTTTATAATAACAATTGTAATAATAACAATTGTAATAATAATCATAATCATAATAATACTTATATTAATATGAATAATACTAATAATAACATTAGGAATACTTAATGATGATAATTAATAGTAAAATGATAATAATATTAATCATATTATTACTAATACTTAATGATGATCATTGATAATTACCACTTATATTAGTAATTTTATTAACAATAACAACTATAATACAATAGTAATAACAATAACAATAATAATCATAACAATAACAATCATATTAATAACAATAATAATAATTAATATTAATAAGTAATGATAATAATAATAATAATTAAAACATAAAGGCTACCTTAAAGGAATGGATTTTCCAAAAAAATAGCCTATGCCGGGACTCGAACCCGAGACCTCTCGTTAACTTCAACACACCTTAACCACTCGACCATTGAAGCTTTTCTGGAATTAAAACCCTTTCAATTAAATATAACCCGTAAATAGTTTTAAGCTCAACTTCATCTTCTTCAATAAAAATTCAATCGATCCAAATTCACATAATCATCATAACAAGGTTTTAGATTCTTCCAATAATTAGAAATCGTCAGTTATTAACTGGTTTGCATTAATAGAAAAACGAAAAGAAAAATAAAAAGAAAAAAAAAACCGCTGTGCAGGTACGCTGTAAAAAAATAATAATAAAACTTTGATTTTGAATTAGAAGATGTTATACATAATATTTACAACATAAAGTATGTTGTAAATCATATTTAGAAACTTTATAGATCGTTAATTTTAGCAGAAACATCGAAACTTTTATGAATTTTACGATGAACACAACTTTGACTTTTTAATTCGAAAACTTTGACTCAAGAATTGGAAATCGATATCACGAATTATCATGTGATATTTTGCAGATAGTTTGACGACTGGATTTCTAACAGTTCTACATTGTTAGATTTTGAAATATGATTTGCATTTGAACTTTTGATTTAAAGGTAGCAAGAACAGAGATATAACCTGTTCTTCCTTAATTTTTCTGTTTAAAAAAACGAATTTGCTGTAGGTAATTGATATCATATGACAGAGTATAAGATGTAACATCTAATTTCGTTTATTAAAGTGTGAAATCGATTGGTAACCTCCTGGAGACAAGAAGTACTAGCACTAAGTATTAAATAAAAAAAAATATCAAAACAGATAATAATTCTATCAGATGTTGTTTGGATTTTTTTTGCTGTGATCGACATAAGGAATCAGTTAAAAGATGTACAAACAAAATTAGAAAGCAAATTGATTGAGACTAATAACTAATCAGTACGATTTTATGATCTTTTTTTATATATATTATATATATTATTATTTTTTATTAACTAATAAATATATAGATATAGGAGTAATTTTATTAATAATACAAAAAAATAAAAATACTAATAATAATAATAACTATATAATTAAATATAATAATAATAGTTATTAATAGTTCTAACAACTTTGCTAATAAATATAATTAATAATGACACTTTTAAATATGATCTTACTAATGACAATAATACTAATTTGTATTATATTTATAATAGTATTTATAATATTAATAATGATTTTTAATGAAAATAAAAATAATAATATTAATCAAACTTTTATTACCTATTATAATAAAATAATGATATTAATAATGATAACAATAATATCATAACCAATTATATATATCAACTTTCCTATTTATATATTGTCTATCGAAAATAATAATATGACCAACACTGATTTTTAATATTCATATTGATATTATTAATAGTAATGGAAGTAATAATAATATTAGTATAACAACCATATGTTTACTTGTAATTACATCTAATATATTACATTTTATTAGTTATGTAATATTATCATATATTATTTGACAACATTTATTGAACATTTAATATGTATATATTACAATTTAATAACAATTATGAATAGATTTCATATATAGAGTTATATATATATATACTATTATATATACAATTTATTTTCTAAATATTATTTAAATAACTAGTTATATATATTAAACAATTAAACTCAAAATATAGCATTACACCATTAATATTTTGATAACGTTGACAAATTATGTTTGAAACCATTTATATCCAATATGTTCTATCTCTTTAAAGTAAAAGGTTTTAGTTATTTAAAATTATCTTTTATAATAACTAAATTACTTAATAGTTCATTAATATGTTTAATTTATTATGTATAATTATTCACATATATAATTATCTATATATACATTTCTGTTTACAATTAAAGGTTCGTGAATCGTCGAAAATAGTCAAAGGTCAAATGTATACATGAACATAGTTCAAAGTTTTTGAGACTCAACAATATAGACTTTGCTTATCGTGTCAAAACCATATAGAGATGAAGTTTAAATTTGATCGGAAATTCCCGGGTCGTCACATCATATCACATCTTCTTGGAGCGGGTATGATAAGCTGGTCCAGTATGAGGCTCCTCGAGAGTCTCATACCTTTTCAACTTATCCTTCACCACCTCCAACTCAACTTTGATGCCACGCATCTCATCCTCCAATGCCTTAAACTTCGCGTCTACCTCGCGGTCTCGCTTACGGATCCCGAAATCAACACCATTCTTGGAGCTATCGAACCTAGCCATATCATGCTTAACTTCGTCAATCACATCCACATGCGGCAGAATACGCATGCAGTCACTCAACGCATCAATACGGGCCTCCGACGTGTAAGCCCGGGTCATGTGGGTAATAGTAGACATATAGCAGTTGACCAGATCATCAATACGAGGCTGAAGAGCACGACGTCGAGCGGTAGATGGAGAAACAGGAGCATGAACATAAGTGTTACTCGAAGACGACATCTGCAAACAGGAAACACATACAAACATACAGAGGAGAAATAACAATAAGCAACAAACCTATAAATATTCCTCATAAGAACAGAAATGCATAATAATGCTACAACAGGAAGGGTCGGGCTGTAGACTAGACTCTAATGCACCCTAAAGACTAAGGGTTGACCACATTATGACCACCTAGTTCCCTACAACCAACGCTCTGATACCAACTGTGATGACCCGCCAAGTACTCTTAACGGCTCCGTCACTTGGTCCCACAGCTTGATCATAACTCTAAATGAATTTAATAAATAACATTGTATTTTTTATTTAAAATTGATTTCCTATAAAGGAAACCTGTCAAAAATGTAAGTATAGAAAAACCAACATAATTAAATAACCAAAAGTTGACCAAAACCAAGTCAACAAACACCCACAGTTTAATGTAACCAAAAGAGAATGCAAGTTTAATGTTTAACAAAAGCTGCCAACATATATGCAGACTCTCTAAGCACAGCAGAAGCAATCAATCAAGTACTTGAGAAAAACATGCGAGTAAACCGTCAACAAAAATGTTGAGTGAATTATAGGTTTAAATAACGTATAAGGTTTAGACCACAAGATTTCAAATGTTAGAAGACATAAAAACATTATTCATTAACCCGTGAGCCACCTGGTAACCACTTAACCATTCCTTACCCTTAACATACAACAATATACCCTGAACATATGTATCTTCAAAAATTACGAAGTACTAATACATTCCGATTATAAATTGCTAACGCGACTAGCAAAAAATGGGGCTGTCAAGCCCGATAGATCAATCCATAGAATTCGTGTTCACCAGTAGAAACCAGTGGGTACAATTACCAGATTAGGGAATATTTTTGTTCAACTCACAATGAATAATTTAAATTAACTTCCACTTGTGCCTAAATGTAAAACAAAAGTTGCATGTAATCTCATCCCAAAAATACTTTAAAATAGTATGAAAAACAGGACTATAACTCACCTTAAGTAAACGAAGCAAAAAGAAAACAAGTATGCAAACAGCAAGGGCAAATGATCAAGAATGATCACAAATCCGACCTAAAAATAAAGCAGGTCGATATAAAGAACTAACTTAGGTTAAATCTTAGTATGTTAACCATAGTGCTTGTCGTAGTAAAGCAAAGAACAACAATCGGTATGATTCGGTATGATCAGGACACGTATAACACGTACTTTCTATTTTTAGAAAGTTTCCATTTTTGTGAAGTTTCCATTTTTGGAAAGTTTCTATTTTTAGAAAGTTTCTATAATTAGAAAGTTTCCTCCTTTAGAAAGTTTCCTTATTTAGAAAGTTTCCTCATTTAGATTGTTCCCCTTAAATAGACTATTTCCTTATTTAGAAAAGTCAGCAAAAGTCAACTGAAAGTCAAAGCAACCGAAGGTCAGAGTCAACTCAAAAGTCAACTAAAGTCAACCTTAAAGTTTAAAGTGTAAATCATATTAATAATATAAGTTATAATATTATTTAAAATAATATTTGTATATACTAGTCATATCATAAGTTTAATTAAATTAAATTGAATTATAAAGTTAATATAAGTTTAAATGATATAATAGATATAACATAAGTATTTAATTAATTAATTAAACATTACTCATATCATAAGTATTATTAATTAATAATGAATTATTAATCATAATATAATCATCTCAAATTAATTATGAAATGTTACACATGTCATAAGTATTTTGTCATAATTATTAAATCATAAGTATTTAATAAATAAATTGTATCATAATAAATTAATAACTAAGTCTTATAATAAATAAATAAATAAATAAATAGTTAATCTTTATCATAAATCTTGAAATAATAAATCTTATATCATAAGTTTTATACATAACATAAATCTTGCATTAATAATAATTGTATTATTAAATCATAAGTTTAATTATAGTAAAAATTAAATCATAATATAATTATTAAATGATTTAATAAATATATCATAAGTATTAATAATAATAATAATTACTTTTATAACCTAAGTATTTTAATAATAATAAAAATCATTATTTATATACCTAAGTTCAATTTCATAATCATAAGTTTCATTAAAATTTCGTCGGGTCATAACTTGAGCCTCGGGTGTCGGTTTTTGACGAATCTTACATATATCCTCGTCTAACAAACCATCCTGAAACCTTAGGATACTCAAGAAAATCCCAAATCAGTCTTAAAAGTCTTGATGAACAGCCATCTATCAAGCATTACATTAATCTATTTCAAAACTTGTTTTATTCATTCCGGGTGATCCGTGGCTCGGATTTTGATGACTTGAACATGAAAGTTCATACAATCATCAATCCTAACCCAATGGTACACCCTAAAATCTCAGATTATGGTCCCAAAGTCGGACCAAAACCTGGTTTCAAAAGTCATTACATTTCAATCTTTACAAAACCTTAAATCAAGCATAGATTTTGATCCGTAACTCGAAACGAGACGAATCTAAAGCCTAAAATTATGTACTCAAAAAGAGGAACTCATTGATACACTTTAATTAACCAAGAACATGAGCCAAAAACACTTATTATATCAATAAAGCTGCTGTCCACAAATTGATCAACCGAAAACATACGCAATTGAACATTTCTAAGCATAATAACAACAATACAACAACATACAAGCACTAATACATCAACATACATATAACATATGTAAAATAAAATGAAAAAGAAAAATCTAGGGTTTATGTTTATACCCTAATCAACAATCAAGTGATATAAACGTGTAGAGAATGTAGCGTAGAATCCGATTATACAAGAAGCCCTTTGATTCAATCTAATAAATTGATGAAGATGGTGATGATGGTGATTGAAATGTCCTGTTCATATTGATTATAAACGTTCCATATTAATTGATTTCGTCACGAGGTTTTGACCTTTATATAAGACATTTTTCAAAGACTGCATTCATTTTTAAAACAACCATAACCTTTATTTTATCGATAAAGGTTTAAAAAGCATTACGTAGATTATCAAATAATGATAATCTAAAATATACCATTTACACACGACCATTACATAATCGTTTACAATAAGAATATATTACATCAAAAATAAGTTTCTTGAATGCAGTTTTTACATAATATCATACAAGCATGGACTCCAAATCTTGTCCTTATTTTAGTATGCAACAGCAGAAGCTCTTAATAATCACCTGAGAATAAACATGCTTAAAACATCAACAAAAATATTGGTGAGTTATAGGTTTAACCTATATATTATCAAATCATAATAATAGACCACAAGATTTCATATTTCAATATACATCCCATACATAGAGATAAAATTCATTCATATGGTGAACACCTGGTAACCGACATTAACAAGATGCATATAAGAATATCCCCTATCATTCCGGGAAATCCTTCGGACATGATATAAACTAATTCGAAGTACTAAAGCATCCGGTACTTTGGATGGGGTTCGTTAGGCTCAATAGATCTATCTTTAGGATTCGCGTCAATTAGTAGATCAGTTTACTAATTCTTAGGTTACCAAGCAAAAGGGGCATATTCGGCTTCGATCATTCACCCATATAATGTAGTTTCAATTACTTGTGTCTATTTCGTAAAATATTTATAAAACTGCATGTATTCTCATCCCAAAATATTAGATTTTTAAAAGTGAGACTATAACTCACTTTCACAGATTTTTACTTCATCGGGAAGTAAGACTTGGGCACTGGTCGATTCACGAACCTATAACAAATATGTACATATATATCAAAGTATGTTCAAAATATATTTACAACATTTTTAATTCATTTTACTGTTTTAAATTTATTAAGTCAGATGTCCTCGTTAGTAACCTACAACTAGTTGTCCACAGTTAGATGTACAGAAATAAATCGATATATATATTATCTTGAATCAATCCACGACCAAGTGTATACACGTCTCAGGCTAGATCACAACTCAAAGTATATATATTTTTGGAATCAACCTCAACCCTGTATAGCTAACTCTAACATTACTGTATATAGAGTGTCTATGGTTGTTCCAAATAATATATATACATGGGTCGATATGATATGTCAAAACATTTTCATACGTATCTATGGTATCCCAAGATTACATTAGAATATATATATAATACAATAATAGTTAGCTAGGATATGATTTGTATAGAATTGTTACAATATTTCCCGTAGCTACAATAATAAAAAAATATCCAATCTTGTTTTACCCATAACTTCTTCGTTTTAAATCCGATTTGAGTGAATCAAATTGCTATGGTTTCATATTGAACTCTATTTTATGAATGTAAACATAAAAGTATAGGTTTATAGTCGGAAAAATAAGTTACAATTCATTTTTGTAAAGGTAGTCATTTCAGTTGAAAGAACTACGTCTAGATGACCATTTTGGAAAACATACTTCCACTTTGAGTTTAACCATGATTTTTGGATATAGTTTCATGTTCATAAGAAAAATGATTTTTCTAGAAGAACAACTTTTAAATCAAAGTTTATCATAGTTTTTAATTAACTAACCCAAAACAGCCCGCGGTGTTACTACGACGGCGTATATCCGGTTTTACGGTGTTTTTCGTGTTTTCCGGTTTCAAATCAATAAGTTAGCATATCATATAGATATAGAACATGTGTTTAGTTGATTTTAAAATTCAAGTTAGAATGATTAACTTTTGTTTGCGAACAAGTTTAGAATTAACTAAACTATGTTGTAGTGATTACATGTTCAAATCTTCGAATAAGATAGTTTTATATGTATGAATCGAATGATGTTATGAACATCATTACTACCTTAAGTTTAGTAGGTAAACCTACTGGAAGTGACAAGAAATGATCTAGCTTCAAAGGATCTTGGATGGCTTGAAAGTTCTTGAAGTAGAATCATGACACGAAAACAAGTTCAAGTAAGATTATCACTCGAATTAAGATAGTTATAGTTATAGGAATTGAATTAAAGTTTGTATATGAGTATTACCTTGATTTAGAATGATATCCTACTGTAAACAACAAGGATATCTTGAGGTTGGATGATCACTTTACAAGATTGGAAGTGAGCTAGTAAACTTGGAAGTATTCTTGATTTTATGAAACTAGAACTTGTAGAATTTATGAAGAACACTTAGAACTTGAAGATGGAACTTGAGAGAGATCAATTAGTTGAAGAAAATTAAAGAATGAAAGTTTTTGTAGGTGTTTTTGGTCGTTGGTATATGGATTAGATATAAAGGATATGAAATTTTGTTTTCATGTAAATAAGTCATGAATGATTATGGTTCCCACATGTGTTAGGTGACTCACATGGGCTACTAAGAGCTGATCATTGGAGTGTATATACCAATAGTACATACATTTAGAAGCTGTGTATTGTATGAGTACGAATACGGGTGCATACGAGTAGAATTGTTGATGAAACTGAACGATGATGTAATTGTAAGCATTTTTGTTAAGTAGAAGTATTTTTATAAGTGTCTTTAAGTCTTTCAAAAGTGTATGAATACATATTAAAACACTACATGTATATACATTTTAACTGAGTCGTAAGTCATCGTTAGTCGTTACATGTAAATGTTGTTTTGAAACCTTTAGGTTAACGATCTTGTTAAATGTTGTTAACCCATTGTTTATTATATCTAAAGAGATGTTAAATTATTACATTATCATGATATTATGATATATTAATATATCTTAGTATGATATATATACAGTTAAATGTTGTTACAACGATAATCGTTACATATATGTCTTGTTTCGAAATTCTTAAGTTATTAGTCTTGTTTTACATATGTAGTTCATTGTTAATATACATAATGACATGTTTACTTATCATTTATCATGATTAAACATAGTGTAAAAATATCTTAATATGATTCATATGTAATTAGTAAGACGTTGTTATAACGATAATCGTTATATATATCGTTTCGAGTTTCTTAATTCAATAAACACAATTTTATGTATATAACTCATTGTTAAAATACCTAATGAGATACTTACTTATCATAATATCTTGTTAATTATATATATATAATCATATATATGTCATCATATAGTTTTTACAAGTTTTAACGTTCGTGAATCACCGGTCAACTTGGGTAGTCAATTGTCTATATGAAACCTATTTCAATTAATCAAGTCTTAACAAGTTTGATTGCTTAACATGTTAGAAACACTTAATCATGTAAATATAAATTTCTTTTAATATATATAAACATGGAAAAGTTCGGGTCACTACAGTACCTACCCGTTA
The DNA here is from genome assembly GCF_046630445.1 of Rutidosis leptorrhynchoides. Taxonomy (NCBI): domain Eukaryota; kingdom Viridiplantae; phylum Streptophyta; class Magnoliopsida; order Asterales; family Asteraceae; genus Rutidosis; species Rutidosis leptorrhynchoides. The sequence goes on from NC_092343.1 coordinate 126,514,252, forward strand.
AATAAATTTCGTCCCGAAATTTTAAGTAGTTGGAGGTGTTGACGTATCTTCTGGAAATAAGTGCAGGTATTTCTTCTTCATCTGATCTTCTCGTTCCCAAGTGAACTTAGGTCCTCTACGAGCATTCCATCGAACCTTAACAATTGGTATCTTATTTTGTTTAAGTCTTTTAACCTCACGATCCATTATTACGACGGGTTCTTCGATGAATTGAAGTTTTTCGTTGATATGGATTTTGTCTAACGGAATAGTGAGATCTTCTTTAGCAAAACATTTCTTCAAATTCGAGACGTGGAAAGTGTTATGTACATCCGCGAGTTGTTGAGGTAACTCAAGTCGGTAAGCTACTGGTCCGACACGATCAATAATCTTGAATGGTCCAATATACCTTGGATTTAATTTCCCTCGTTTACCAAATCGAACAACGCCTTTCCAAGGTGCAACCTTAAGCATGACCATCTCTCCAGTTTTAAATTCTATATCTTTTCTTTTAATGTCGGCGTAGCTCTTTTGTCGACTTTGGGCGGTTTTCAACCGTTGTTGAATTTGGATGATCTTCTCGGTAGTTTCTTGTATTATCTCCGGACCCGTAATCTGTCTATCCCCCACTTCACTCCAATAAATTAGAGACCTGCACTTTCTACCATAAAGTGCTTCAAATGGCGCCATCTCAATGCTTGAATGGTAGCTGTTGTTGTAGGAAAATTCTGCTAACGGTAGATGTCGATCCCAACTATTTCCGAAATCAATAACACATGCTCGTAGCATGTCTTCAAGTGTTTGTATCGTCCTTTCACTCTGCCCATCAGTTTGTGGATGATAGGCAGTACTCATGTCTAGACGAGTTCCTAATGCTTGCTGTAATGTCTGCCAGATTCTTGAAATAAATCTGCCATCCCTATCAGAGATAATAGAGATTGGTATTCCATGTCTGGAGACGACTTCCTTCAAATACAGTCGTGCTAACTTCTCCATCTTGTCATCTTCTCTTATTGGAAGGAAGTGTGCTGATTTGGTGAGACGATCAACTATTACCCAAATAGTATCAAAACCACTTGCAGTCCTTGGAAATTTAGTGATGAAATCCATGGTAATGTTTTCCCATTTCCATTCCGGGATTTCGGGTTGTTGAAGTAGACCTGATGGTTTCTGATGTTCCGCTTTGACCTTAGAACACGTCAAACATTCCCCTACGTATTTAGCAACATCGGCTTTCATACCTGGCCACCAAAAATGTTTCTTGAGATCCTTGTACATCTTCCCCGTTCCAGGATGTATTGTGTATCTGGTTTTATGAGCTTCTCTAAGTACCATTTCTCTCATATCTCCAAATTTTGGTACCCAAATTCTTTCAGCCCTATACAGGGTTCCGTCTTCTCGAATATTAAGATGCTTCTCCGATCCTTTGGGTATTTCATCCTTTAAATTTCTCTCTTTTAAAACTCCTTGCTGCGCCTCCTTTATTTGAGTAGTAAGGTTAGTGTGAATCGTTATATTCATAGCTTTTACTCGAATGGGTTCTATGTCCTTTCTGCTCAAGGCGTCGGCTACCACATTTGCCTTCCCCGGGTGGTAACGAATCTCAAAGTCGTAATCATTCAACAATTCAATCCACCTACGCTGCCTCATATTCAGTTGTTTCTGATTAAATATGTGTTGAAGACTTTTGTGGTCGGTATATATAATACTTTTGACCCCATATAAGTAGTGCCTCCAAGTCTTTAATGCAAAAACAACCGCGCCTAATTCCAAATTATGCGTCGTATAATTCTGCTCGTGAATCTTCAATTGTCTAGACGCATGATGTTTAAAGCTAAGGGGTATAAAATACTATTAAATTTTACAAGAAAATACTATTAAATACGATACAATTTTACACAAGATATTTATTTATTTATAGAATGGATATACTTAAACCTTGCTACAACACTTATAGGCAGTGTACCTAATCGTACAGTAGTGTAGTTTTTAGTAAGTCCGGTTCGTTCCACAGGGAAAAATCTTTAAACAAAGCTTAACGCTATATTAGTTTTAATTTATAAAAATATAAAAATATATATAAGTAATATTATTATTATAAAGGGGGGGTTTTTACCGTTTAATGACCGGTTTGTCGATTTTAAAAACTTTAGTCGCAGTTAAAACCTAATGTAAAATATTAAAAATAAATACAACTTAATTTAAAGCGTAAAATAAATAACGATAATGAAATTGCAATAAATAAAAGTGCGATAAAATAAACTTGCGATAATTAAAAAATACGATAATTAAAAGTGCAATTCAATACAATAACAATAAATAAAAGTGCGATAATTAGAAATGCAATTAAATATAAAATAAAGGAAATTAAATATGAAATAAAAGAATTATGCTTATTTAAACTTCCGTAATCATGATGTTTGACGTGTTGATTTTAGTTTTATGCCCATGGGTTAATTGTTCTTTGTCCTGGATTATTTAATATGTCCATATGGATTTATCCATAATAGTCCATCAGTCATAAATATAAAGAGCGAAAGCCTTCGTCAAATTATTCTTATTCCCGAAGTCAAATATTCCAACTAATTGGGGATTCGAATTGTAACAAGGTTTTAATACTTTGTTTAATGAATACACCAGGTTATCGACTGCGTGTAAACCAAGGTTTTACTACTTTGTTAACAATTACACCAATTACCCTTGAATGTAATTCACCCCTGTTTCAATAAGTCTATTAACTATTAATCTAGTTCCGTGTCCGGTAAAATGAATAATTATTGGTATTTATAGATATCCCGCCCACCGTACCCAGTTAAGCGTATGTGGTTATATATAAATACGTCAAATTATAAGTTTGTATATTAAATTAACAAGGTATTGTTTAGTTAATATAAAACCCATTAATAGCCCATAGTCTAATTTCCACAAGTGTCGTTCTTTTATCCAAACCCCAATTATGGTACAAAGCCCAATTACCCAATTTTAGTAATTAGCCCAACATCATGATTACTTCGATTTAAATAAGCATAATAATAACTTCGCTATGAGACATTAAATTAAAAAGGTTGAACATAACTTACAAAGATTAAAAATAGCGTAGCGTTACACGGACAGAATTTCAACTTTCACCCTTACAACATTCGCTAACATACCCTTATTATTAGGATTTAAAATTAAAATTAAAATTAAAATATAAATTATATATATATATATATATATATATATATATATATATATATATATATATATATATATATATATATATATATATATATATATATATTTATATATTTACGTTTACATATAGAGAAAGAGAGATTTTTAGGATATTTTTTACGATCAGAATGCGCGAGCTTTATAGGCAGTTTCATATTTTGGGGCTCCGCGACTCGCGGTCCTTTTCTTCTTCAAACTCCGCAAGTCGCGGAGTTTGCAAAACCAGCTCACACAAGTTTGTCTTTTAATTTGCCGACGGTTTATTATATAAATATAATATATATATATATAATTTATATAATTAATTATATATTATATTATATTTATATACATAGTTAACTTGTAATTTTTAGTCCGTTGCGTCGAGCGTTGAAAGTTGACTCTGGTCCTGGTTTAGAATTTTCGAACGTCCTTGCGTACAATTTAATATCTTGTACTTTGCGTTTTGAATCTTGTACACTTGTAATTTTGAGACGTTTCTCATCAATAATTGGAACCTCTTTGATTGTATTTTGTACTTTGAGCTTTTTGGTCATTTGCGTCTTCAATTCGTCGAATCTGTCTTTTGACTTCACCTTTTATTATTTAACCGAATATCACTTGTAAATAGGACAATTGCAACTAAAAGCTTGTCTTTCTTGATGAATAATGCTATGAAATATATGTTCGTTTTTAGCATTATCAAATATTCCCACACTTGAGCGTTGCTTGTCCTCAAGAAATATAGTCTTGAAATACTAGAATCACTTCTTTATTCTTCACACTTTGTACATCAGTGATTTCTATACGGCGGTATAAACAATGGTTGTAACAATATGGTTTACAGTCCCACATGACTATAAAAATTTAGATCCATTAAGGAAATTGGATCTTTATTAAAACATTTGATCTTTTGAAAATTAAATCTAGTTTTTACCCTAGATAAGTTTTCCGGAATAACCCTTCACCGGTGTTTGCAAAATATTTTTGTGGGTTTTGTGGGTTTCAGATTTGAAAACTTTAGCTCAAAACTTATGGTTTTGTGTCACCCACTTGCTATCCTTGTATTAGAAAAGTAACACGTCCAGTTTACTTGCTCCGAATATTACCTTTCGGTAAACTACCGTCCGGTTATAAAGGAAAGCGTTGAACAAGCAACTGTTAAGGCAATGTCCCCTGACATGCTTTTAATTATGGTCTATAACGTGTCGGACACAATTACTATCCTTGGTAGGAGCAATAGTAAAGCTCACCCTTATAATTTTTCGGTCTGGCACAAGGTCCTGTCTATGACCATGCTATGCAACCACCGTTCTTACGGTTGACACCCGATTTAGTTCAGGTGACCTAATGAATTCCAGGTGAATTCCTAGGATTTTACGTTCAATGGTAATGAACGCATTGAAAATGGGTTTTCAGAAAACAAATCGGTTTGTAATTTTGATCAAAATATTTTCTCGTTCAAGCTCGAGTTTAGATATCATCGAATTCCATGAGTTTGAATTCTCAATCTTTAAGGTCAATCTCAAGGATTGAGTAATATTAGTCTTAAAAGCTGATTTTTGATCTTTAAGAAGATTATCCTTTCTGGGGGTCTGATTCATTAGTCTTATCCAGCTAATTCGCACGGTGCCCTCCCCATTTTACGAGACAGATCCTCTCATGGTTAGGATAAGTCTGACCACTTGGCGACCCTGTTTGATGCTGAGGTCTGTGGATTTCCTGCTGATTTTAGAGATGACTTTTCTAGATTTTTTGTCAACCTACAGCTGGTCTGGACGACAACTTCATGACATAAATCAAAAAGCGCGTTTCTTTTTCGGAAGACTTTACTTCCTTTTAATGATGGAATTGATTCATTGTGTAGATCCATCTTTCTTACAGTAAATCGGGTAAAACTGTTTAGTTTAGTCCAAAACAAAAGTATTTTCAGTTATTTGTTACAGAAATATGTGACATATGTTTTAAAATAACTTGGTAAATTTTCTCACACTTGGCTTTTATTTTTCCTTTTTATTGTCCTATATTCCATTTTAAATGAATTTTAACATTTTGGTTTGTTTCTCAATTTATGTCCTTTCCGAGGTAACAATAATTTCGGTGTTAACACCTAGTTTTATCGTTCATAAATATGTATAAACATGATTTTGAGTTCATTTAATTGAAAATTTTGAAAAATTTTACTAGAATTGGGTAGTCAGTATATAAGACTAGGGCTGTTCTTTATTATCAGAGAGCACTAGATTCTAATACAACTACTGCTTTACTAGTATTTTTAATGGTAACCAAGTGTTTAAGATAAAAAATTTTAAAAATCCGAAAGAATTTAATCCCTTCCCACACTTAAGATCTTGCAATGCCCTCATTTGCAAGAAATCAGTAACAATTTAAATTATTGAGGGTGATTAGCGTAGAATGATTAAATTTTACTAAAGTTTCTAAACATATTGGCGTTTGTTTTCTGAATGATAAATGGTGCACATCATTTGTTCATTCCGTCTTGTTGTTATTTCACATATATTTTGCATCTTGTCATCAAAATTTGTTGCTTTTGCTGAACTTAATGCCAGTCTTTGAAAATGCGTTGTTTTACCCTGTTGTGTACATAAGATAAACTGAAAACATATATACATATTTTTGAAGTTTGGTATATTACCCCACATTCAAAAATTATTAAAATCTAATAATAAAAGTTAGAAAATTATAAAAACTATTACAATATCAACATAAGTGCTTAATGTAGTAACATTACAAAAAATAAAATAAATAAAACTAAATAAACTAGGGTTGTTACTGATACCAGTAGGGGTTCCATGCATAACTGTATGTGTTATAAAATGCTTCAGCTGGGTTATAAGTAGGATACGGTGGTTGCATCTCTATAGACCATGGAGGAAATACGGGTGTTGGAGTAGGAATATAGTTTCTACCTATATGTTGGCAATGAGCTATGATTTTGTTTTGATGAACTTGCCAATCTTCAAATGCTCGATGTCTAGCATTTTCATACTCTTGTGAAGCTATAAACCTTTGCATTTCTGTCATTTCATTTCCCCCTCCCACATTATCTGGCTGTTGATTTCTCTCAACCTGTGGATGTCTTCCATTATATCTTACTGCGGCGTTATTTCGCCTCTTCAAAACTTTAGCACCATGATATACATTTAAACCAATTGTATCGTGGGGTTCTGGTTCTTTGATTAATAATCCCCCCGACTTATATCCACATTGAGATACTCAGCAATTAATGTAATAAATATACCACCTCCTATTATACTGTGCGGTCTCATCCCCTAACCATAGCTGATAAATAATAACTCACACAATAAGGTATACTTACAGCGCTTTGTGGGTCTCGAATACACATATGGTAAAATAAATCTTGCTCGTTTACCTTTTCCTTATTTTTACCTCGCTGTGTAATCGAGTTCGCTAGAAACCTGTGAATTACTCTTAATTCAGCTCTATCTATATCCAAATAAGAGTAATTTCCCCCTTTAAATCGGTGATGGCTAGTCATTTGACTCCATACACCATGCGTATCAAAACTTTCGTCTATCCTCCTACCATTTAATATCAACCCTCGACAATCGGCAGATGCTAGCTCCTCAGGCGTATATATACGTAAGGCCTGAGCCATGTCTAGTAGAGACATGTGGCGCATCGAACCTCCTAACAAAAATCTAATAAAAGATCGATCGGTTAATATAGCTACCCGATCATTTATTTCTATACTACACAATAATTCTTCACACCATACTTTATATACAGGTCTACGCATGTTGAATAAGCGTACCCAGTCGTTAAAAGTAGAATTACCATACCTCTGTGTAAGTAATTCTCTAATTGGCTCGGCCAATTCTACGGCTTCTAACGGTTCCCATTCTATTACCCTAGGTACTTCAACAGCTTTAGAATGAAGAGTGTGCAAGGCCCTTTGGTATTTTGGATAATCTATCCAACGTCTGTCTAATCTCAAGTTCGGGTGCAAATTTTCCACGTTCATATCTGAAAATGTCATAACTGGATGAGGTATATCTTGTTTGTAATAGTTATCAATATCTTGTTGTTCCGCATTCTCAGGAGGAGCAATGCGAGCTTGGGATGAAGATTCACCCCTTTCAGTCTGCAAAACACATCAAACACAATTTTTGTGCATCCAAATATGCATTAGTGTCAGCAAAATCATCAATCAAAATAATTACAATGACATGTTCAATTTATATCAATTTTATGCTCATTTTCATATTTTTATCAAATCTACACTTTTTCAAATAAGCATATACGAAAATGTTCGCCAAGTTCATAAGCATTCAACTCAAATAACATGTCAAAATAATCATTATTAGCAATTAAACAAGTTTCAAATGGCATTATCTCTCAAAAATCAAGTTCATGAATTTTAGACTTGAAAAAGTCCACTTTAATTCTCAAAAATCATGTTTAGGCTCAAAGTTTGGATCATTTAACTACCTAAACATGTTACACTACTTAATTTAGCAATAATTCATCACAAAAATCGGCCATAACCTATTTATATCAAAAAGCCCCAAATTGCTCAAGAACACAAACCCTAGATTACTCAAAATTTGAAGTTTAAGGCTTCTAATCATGTTAAATAGCACCAATCTAGGTTATACAAGCATAATACATAAACAATTTAAGTATAATTATACTAAAAAGCATTAAAATCAAATTGGGTATAAAATTGTTCAAGAACACTAATTTTCGGATTAAATGGTGTTTTGGTGTAGAAATTTACCATTTTTCTTGAGTAATTCCTTGATAGCATCCTTCTCAACATGATTTTGTGAAAGATTTGATGAAAAATGGTCAAAAATTGCGAATTTTGTGTGTATTTTTCGGGTGTTTTTCGCAGTTATTTGGGGTGTTTGTGCCGGAGACTGTCTGATCGATCCCTTATATTTTTTTCCTGGATTTTTGACCCTCAGCGAGTCGCGGCGTTTGGCCCTTTTAATCTCCGCAACTCGCGGTGTTTGTAATTTTTTTTTTATTTTTTTTTTTATAAAAACCTTAACTTATAAAACAATTAATTAATTAATTTTAAAATTTTGTTTTCCTTGTTATTTAGGACGAGGTCGTTTCGGATCGATGTCCTAGTCCGTCCCTCAACAAAATTTTAAAATTTGTCAATTTAAAGCGCGGTTTTAAAAGCAAAGATTTTTGGGTTTTTAATGTTTTTGGCATACTTTAATTCTATAAGATTAAAAATAATGATAATAAAAGTTCTCGTCCCTCCCTCGGGTAAAGCAATTTCGGTTCAACGACCTAGTCTTCAACTCACGACGAATTTTAAAAATCATATTTTTAACTTAGCGAAATAAAGTAAATTTTTGTTTTTTAAATTCACACCAAACTTAAATTTAAAATGCATAAAATTAAAATTTAAAATTCACACCAAACTTAAATTTAAAATGCATAAAATTAAAATTCAAAATTCACACCAAACTTAAATTATATTTTTGTTTTTATACATTAAAAATATCAATTTTTCAAATATTTACAATTTTAAATATATTAATTTTAAAAAGTTTACAATATTATTTTAATTTTTATATATTAATTTTAAAACATGGTAAAAATAAAATTAAAAATCTTTTTGGATTTTATCCCACTTTAATCAATCAAATATTATCAAAAATTTGCGCCCCTCTTTTCGGTAAAGTAATTTCGGTTCCATGACCTAATTTAACTCATGACGAATTTTTGAAATATTTTGGGTTGATTGATTAACGATATTTATACCTTAAGAATAAACGTTAAATTTCGCAGTGATGTAATAAATTTTTGTATGATATCAATAATTTCGGTCGCAAGACCTAATTTCATCGAATACCAATTTAATACTTTATAGCGAACAAATTAGCGTTTATTATCAAAAGGTTAAAAATAAAAATAAAAATAAAAATGAAAACTGTACAGACTTACCTGTGAAATAGATTTCTTAGTGATATGCTCTAGCCCACTCATAAGATAGTCTGACTAATTGATTTTCCATGGCTACATAGGCGTAAACTCGAGCATTTAATGTTTTTTCTTCTAAACATATGAACGGTCCGTCTCTGCATAAAGTAACAAATTCGGTATTTGAATAGGTTTGATTATTTGAACATTTACCTTCGTGTGACCATTTTCCGAAATTTGTGATATTTTTCAAGGTGTCGTGCTCTTCTTTTCGCTGCGGATTTTGATTTTCCTTTACCAAATTGTAACTTATTATCTTCGCATCTGGATTCTTTTCTTACTCCGTCCAATTTACCTCTGATTAATGATACTATTTCACTCGGAAGTGTGTCATTATTACGTTTAGTGATCAAAGCGTGTAGCATAGGCCATGGTTTAGTTCACAGGAAGTCTTCATTTCGTAAAAACCTAAAAAAAATAAAAATTCAGAATGGGGGGAGAAGACTAGTTCTTTAGGGTCTGTTAGGGAAAGACCATTCGGGTTCCATTTTCGAGAACTACACGAAAACAGAAAATCTAACTCTAACAGAAATACATATTATCCTTTAAAAGACTTGATTCTTCCCACACTTAATTAGCTGTGGTATCGAAATTGTGATTAACTTCATTGTCAACTTCCATCGGACCATGTATGTAATGTTTAACTCTGTGACCATTAACTTTAAATTCAATCCCATTTGAATTTATTAATTCTACTGTTCCGTATGGGAAAACTCTTTTGACTATGAATGGTCCAGACCATCTTGATTTCAATTTTCCAGGGAATAGCTTGAATCGTGAATTGAAAAGAAGAACTCTGTCTCCTTCTTTGAATTCTTTTGAACTTCTGATTCTTTTATCATGCCATTTCTTCGTTCTTTCCTTATAGATTAACGAATTTTCGTATGCTTCTTGTCTTAATTCTTCTAATTCGTTTAATTGACTTAACCGTAGACGTCCAACTTCATGTAAATCAAGATTACATGTTTTCAAAGCCCAAAATGCTTTGTGTTCAATTTCTACTGGAAGATGACATGCTTTTCCGTAAACGAGTCTAAAAGGTGTGGTTCCAATTGGAGTTTTGTAGTCTGTTCTAAAAGCCCAGAGTGCATCCTCCAATTTTATGGACCATTCCTTCGGATTTGATCCTACGGTTTTTTCTAGAATACGTTTTAAAGCTCGGTTGATATTTTCAACTTGTCCACTTGTTTGTGGATGATATGCAGTGGAGATTTTATGAGTTACTCCATATCTTTTAAGAACTTTCTCAAGTTGATTATTACATAAATGAGTTCCCCGATCACTTATTAAAGCTTTCGGTGTTCCAAACCTTGCAAAAAGACGTTTTAAAAAGTTGACTACAACTCGTGCATCGTTAGTTGGGAGAGCTTGTGCTTCCGCCCATTTAGATACATAATCAATGGCAACGAGAATGTATAGATTATTATGAGATTTTGGAAATGGACCCATAAAGTCAATACCCCAAATGTCAAATACTTCACATACTTGAATGACATTTTGTGGCATTTCATCACGTTGACTTATTTTTCCGGCCCTTTGACAAGCATCACAGGATTTGCAAAGAAGGTGTGCGTCTTTGTAAATTGTAGGCCAATAGAATCCAGCATCATAAACTTTTCTTGCTGTTAGTTGAGGCCCATAATGCCCTCCTGTTGGTCCTGTGTGACAATGGTTTAAGATTTTACTAGCTTCATCTCCGAATACACATCGACGTATTATTCCATCTGGACAACTTTTAAACAGATGTGGATCTTCCCAGAAATAGTGTTTTATATCACTAAAGAATTTCTTTCGTTTTTGGTACGATAATCCTTTTTCAAGGAATCCACATACTAAGTAGTTTGCATAGTCTGCAAACCATGGAATATCATTATAATCTATCTTCAATAGATATTCATCAGAAAAGTTGTCTTGTATGGCCGATTCATTTAGAACTTCTAAATCAGGATTTTCAAGACGAGAAAGATGATCAGCGGCGAGATTTTCTGCTCCTCTTTTATCTCGGATTTCAATATCGAACTCTTGTAAGAGTAAGATCCAACGGATTAATTTTGGTTTGGCATCTTGTTTTGAAAATAGGTATCTAAGAGCAGAATGGTCAGTATAGACCACCGTTTTAGCTAGAACGAGATATGAACGAAATTTGTTAAAAGCAAAGACAATAGCAAGGAGTTCTTTTTCAGTAGTTGTGTAATTCGTTTGTGCTCCTTGTAACGTCTTACTAGCATAATATATAGGTTGAAATCGTTTTTCAATCCTTTGTCCTAAAACGGCCCCCATTGCAAAATCACTTGCATCGTACATTAGTTCAAACGGTAGATTCCAATTTGGTGTTATCATGATCGGCGCATTAGTGAGTTTCTCTTTAAGAATATTAAAAGATTTGATACATTCATCTGAAAAGATGAATGGAGCATCCTTTCCTAGGAGTTTATTCATAGGAGTGGCAATTTTAGAAAAATCTTTTATGAAACGTCGGTAAAAACCGGCATGCCCTAGAAAACTCCTAACTCCTCTAACATTGGTGGGATGTGGAAGTTTAGCAATTACATCTACTTTAGCTCTATCCACTTCAATTCCTTCCTTTGAAATTTTATGTCCAAGAACGATGCCTTCTTTAACCATGAAATGGCATTTCTCCCAATTAAGTACTAGATTTGATTGTTCGCATCTAATAAGCATTCGTTCAAGATTAGCTAGACATGTTTCAAATGTATCACCGAAGACTGAAAAGTCTTCCATGAAAACTTCCATGCATTCTTCTATCATGTCGTGAAAAATCGCCATCATGCACCTTTGAAAGGTTGCAGGGGCGTTGCAAAGTCCAAATGGCATGCGTTTGTAAGCAAAAGTACCATAAGGGCACGTGAATGTGGTTTTCTCTTGATCTTTGGGTGCTATTGGAATTTGAAAATATCCGGAAAATCCATCAAGAAAACAATAGTAACTATTTCCGGCTAATCTTTCCAACATTTGATCAATGAAAGGTAAGGGAAAGTGATCTTTTTTGGTGGCGTCATTTAATTTTCTATAATCAATACAAACATGCCATCCTGTTACAGTCCTAGTAGGAATAAGCTCATTTTTCTCATTTGTGATGACAGTCATGCCACCCTTCTTAGGTACGCATTGAACTGGGCTTACCCATGGACTATCAGAAATTGGATAAATTAAACCTGCATCAAGCAGTTTAATAATTTCTTTCTTAACTACATCTTGCATATTAGGATTTAGTCTTCGTTGGCGTTGCACATACGTTTTATGATCTTCTTCCATAAGGATTTTATGTGTGCAATACGAAGGACTTATTCCTTTAATATCATGAATCTTCCATGCAATGGCTGGTTTATGAGCTTTCAACACAGAAATGAGTTGTGATTTCTCATTTTCAGTAAGAGAAGACGATATTATTACAGGTAATTCAGATTCACCATGTAAATAAGCGTATTCCAAATGGTTTGGAAGTGGCTTTAACTCTAATGTCGGAGGTTCTTCTATCGATGATTTATATCGATATCTGTCTTCTTCTTTTAGCATTTGAATTTCTTCTGTTGTTGGTTCATATCCATTAGCTATTAGTGTAGCTAACATTTCAGCTTCATCAATTAGTTCAGTTCCTTCTCCTAAAGAACATTCTCCTGTTCCTTATAATTCTGGAAATTCTTCTAACAATTCTGCATGTGAATCTATAGTTTGAATATAATAACATGTATCATCTGTAGATTGCGGTTGTTGCATTGCTCTATCAACTGAAAAGGTAACACTCTCATCCTCTATACTTAGGGTCAGTTTCTTACCAAACACGTCTATCATTGCTTTAGCCGTGTTTAAGAATGGTCTTCCTAATATGAGAGGAACTTGAGAGTCTTCTTCCATGTACAGAACAACAAAATATACTGGAAATACTAAAGTACCAACTTTAACTAGCATGTTCTCCATTATCCCTCTAGGATATTTTATTGATCTATCGGCTAGTTGTATACTTATTCTTGTTGGTTTCAATTCTCCAAGGTCTAGTTTAGCGTATAGTGAATACGGCATTAAATTTATACTAGCACCTAAGTCTGCCAATGCTTCTATTGAACTAAGACTACCCAGAAAACATGGAATTGTGAAACTTCCTGGATTAGATAATTTTTCTGGTATCTTATTCAACAGCACTGCAGAACAATTAGCATTCATAGTAACGGCCGAGAGTTCTTCCATTTTCTTTCTATTCGTGATTAGATCTTTTAGAAATTTAGCGTATCTAGGCATTCCTGAAATTACATCAATGAAAGGAAGATTTACATTTATCTGTTTAAACATATCCAAGAATTTGGATTGCTCGGCTTCAAGTTTCTCTTTTTTCATTTTACTCGGGTAAGGAAGTGGTGGTTGGTATAGTTTAACATAAGGTTTATCCTTAACTGTGTTATCTTCATTAACCTTTTCAACTACCGGTTCTTTTCCTTATCTTGTTCAGGTTGTGGTTCTTGTGGAGTAGGAATAGCTTCATCAGAAATTACAGGTATTTCAGGTGGTTTAAGTGTTGTACCACTTCTTGTGGTAATGGCTTTAGCTGTTTCATTCTGGGGGTTAGCATTTGTATCACTAGGTAAACTTCCCGGTTTTCTTTCACCTATTAACCTTGCTAGGTTACTCACTTATTGTTCCAAATTTTGAATAGAAGCTTGTTGATTTCTAAATGCTTGAGCATTTTGTTCATTGGTTTGTTTCTGAGATGTGAAAAACTGCGTTTGAGTTTCAACTAGCTTCGTCATCATATCTTCTAAATTCGGCTTTTTATCATCGGTTTGTGGTGGTTTGTTTTGAAAATTAGGTCTTTGCTGATTGTAAGTATGGTTGGATACTTGTTGATTGCTAGGACCTTGTTGGTTGTTGTATGGAACATTGCGGTTATAATTCTGGTTTTGATTGTAGATCGGTCTTGGCGGTTGATAATTATTCTGATAATTATTTCCAGGCCTTTGGTTTATATATGAAATATTCTCTCTTTGTTCCATTGTTAGCTCAATACTGAGACAATCTTTTGTCAAATGTGGTCCTCCACACTGCTCACAACTAATTCGTATTGAGTGAATATCTTTAGTCATCTTTTCCGTTCGTCTCTCGACAGCATCTATCTTTGCGGAAATAGAATCTAAGTCATGGCTAGAATCGGCTCTAGCTGCTTTAGATGATCTAACGATATCTTTTTCTTGGTGCCACTCATGTGAGTGGGAAGCAGTGTTATCAATAATTTTGTAAGCATCAGTTTCGGTTTTCTTCATAATAGAACCACCAGCTGCTATATCGATGTCTTTCCTTGTAGTGATGTCGCATCCTTGGTAGAATATTTGTACTATTTAACAGGTGTCCAAACCATGTTGCGGACATCCTCTCAATAACTTTCCAAATCTAGTCCACGCCTCATATAGAGTTTCATTTGGCTTCTGTGTGAACGTAACAATTTCTCCTTGAAGTCTTACGGCTTTAGATGCCGGAAAGAATTGTTTAAGAAATTTTTCAACTAAAACATCCCATGTGTCAATCGCCCCTTCAGGTAACGATTCCAACCAATCTTTGGCTTCTCCCTTTAAAGTCCAGGGAAATAACATGAGATATATCTGTTCATCTTCAACTTCTCTTATTTTAAATAGTGTGCAGATCCTATTAAAGGTACGAAGATGTTCATTTAGATCTTCTTTCGGCGCACCACTAAATTGGCATTGATTAGTTACCATGTGTAGAATTTGTCCTTTGATTTCATAATCTGGCGCATTAATGTCTGGATGAGTAATTGCGTGACCTTAGCCAGTGCATTTAGCTCTCATTCGGTCTTCCATACTTAAAGGTTCCAGATTCTCCATAATTGAATTTGTTGAATCTGAATCACTAGAGGATTCTGATTTAATGGTTCGTTCCTCAACAATCTCTGTTTGAATGATTGGTGGTTCCGGAGGAAAAATTAATGGTTCAGGATCTATGAATTATCCCTGAATATTCTCCGGATTCTCAATTGTGAGGTCGGGTTCAAAAAATGGATTATCGGAAATTTGAATTGGAGTACTTGGTCGACTGGATGACGATTCTAAAGAAAAATCAACGGCGGTAATATTTGCTAGATGTCTTGATCTAGTTACAGGTGGTGAATGTACAAAAGGTGGTGAACGTCTTGCTCGGTGCATTCACTGAATATCCTATTAGTTTTTAAAAGGAAAGAAAAATTATATAAGTTATCCAATTAATAGACTTTTCTGATTTTGCTCACGTTTCGAATAGCCAAAAGTTGCAGCAGAGGGGCAGGATTCGTTTGGTCTAAATATAATTGAGTACTGTTTGGCTCCAATAACCCGGTCCACGTACAAATCCAACTATTACTACGAACCAGAAAATTTTGATGTCTATCAATTTAACCACTTAAACTAAATTTTCGTAATTTTAAGAAATTTAGATAAGAAGTAGAATAAAAATCTATGTCCTAAAACTAGAATGGCGAGAAATAAGAAAGAAAAAGAGCGCGTCGAAAAAGGTCGAAAAAGAAAAGGGTTGAAAAATAAAAGGCGTCGAAAAATAAGAAAGAAAAAGAGTGACTATGAAACTTTAAAATACTCGACTAACCCAACCTTATTACTATCACTAACTTAAAATTAAAATTGCAAATTGAGATTTCTAATTGGAGTGATAATTGATACATAGGTAAAAGGGCGTCGAAAAAAGAAAGTAAGAAAGTAGCGCGTCTAAACTTAAAAAGGAACTAAAAACTAAAAATTAAAAGTTGCGTCTAAAAATATTAAAGCTTAAAAGAAATACTATATCCCAAATGGCAATATCTTAAAAAGGAACTAAAACTTAAAAAGGCGTCACAAAATTCTAAAGCACTTAAATCTTAGTCTAAGGAATAAGCATCTAAGGGATTTTACGGCAAAACCTAAAAATCTAGAAATAAAAATAACTATGGCAAAAACTATATTTAAAACTAATTATGAGCGAAAAATACAAAAATTACGCTAAAAACAAATAAAAAGGGACAAAATATAAAAATATACTAAAAGTTGTAAAAAGTACAATTTTTATAAAAATATTATTTTTATATTATTTATTTTATAAAAGTATTAATTTATTTAAAACTAATTAAAATTTAAAATACGATTTAATTTAAAAACTTAAACTAATTATGATAATAATTAAACTAATTAGGGTTTATTAATAATAATAATAATAATAAAATCCGTAATTAATGCGAAATTAGGGTTCTGTGTAACCCGTGTCAGACGGCTTCGTGAGTTGCGGTGCTCCAGGCAACAAACTCCGCGAGTCGCGGGTTTGGAATTTCAGATGACAGGCTGGTTTCGTTCGACAGTTTCAGTTGTTTTTTTTTTATTTTTCTGTTTTTAATTTTCTGTTTTAATAATTAAATAAAATATTTATATAAATTAAATAAAAACTTATGTTTTAAAAACTAAAATAAAAATAGAAATACTTTATAATTTTTTAAAAATCTAAAAAATAGATTTATATATATATATATATATATATATATATATATATATATATATATATATATATATATATATATATATATATATATATATATATATATATATATATATATATTTTTCGGTTTTTATTTTTATTTTTTATTTTTATATATTAAATAAAAACAAAGTATTTAAATAAGACTTATATTTTTATAAAATAAAAATAAAGAAACTTTATAAAACTTAAATATTTAACAAACTCTTAAAAATATTTATGTTTTTGTTTTCTTTTTATGTTTTCGAATAATTAAAACATATTTTTACAAAAGCGTATTTTTATAAAAGTAAACTAAAAATAAAAATCTTTTTTTTTTATTATTAGCGTTGCGCTTCTGGATTTTAAGCTAGATTTTAAGTTCCCCGGCCGCGGCGCCAAAAATACTTGATGTTTAAAGCTAAGGGGTATAAAATACTATTAAATTTTACAAGAAAATACTATTAAATACAATACAATTTTACACAAGATATTTATTTATTTATAGAATGGATATACTTAAACCTTGCTACAACACTTATAGGCTGTGTACCTAATCATACAGTAGTGTAGTTTTTAGTAAGTCCGGTTCGTTCCACAGGGAAAAATCTTTAAACAAAGCTTAACGCTATATTAGTTTTAATTTATAAAAATACAAATATATATATATATATATATATATATATATATATATATATATATATATATATATATATATATATATATATATATATATATATATATATATATATATATATATATATATATAAGTAATATTATTATTATAAAGGGGGGTTTTTACCGTTTAATGACCGGTTTGTCGATTTTAAAAACTTTAGTCGAAGTTAAAACCTAATGTAAAATATTAAAAATAAATACAACTTAATTTAAAGCGTAAAATAAATAACGATAATGAAATTACAATAAATAAAAGTGCGATAAAATAAACTTGCGATAATTAAAAAATACGATAATTAAAAGTGCAATTCAATACAATAACAATAAATAAAAGTGCGATAATTAGAAGTGCAATTAAATATAAAATAAAGGAAATTAAATATGAAATAAAAGAATTATGCTTATTTAAACTTCCGTAATCATGATGTTTGACGTGTTGATTTTAGTTTTATGCCCATGGGTTAATTGTTCTTTGTCCTTAATTATTTAATATGTCCATACGGAATTGTCCATAATAGTCCATCAGTCATAAATATAAAGAGCGAAAGCCTTCGTCAAATTATTCTTATTCCCGAAGTCAAATATTCCAACTAATTGGGGATTCGAATTGTAACAAGGTTTTAATACTTTGTTTAATGAATACACCAGGTTATCGACTGCGTGTAAACCAAGGTTTTACTACTTTGTTAACAATTACACCAATTACCCTTGAATGTAATTCACCCCTGTTTCAATAAGTCTATTAACTATTAATCTAGTTCCGTGTCCGGTAAAATGAATAATTATTGGTATTTATAGATATCCCGCCCACCGTACCCAGTCAAGCGTATATGGTTATATATAAATACATCAAATTATAAGTTTGTATATTAAATTAACAAGGTATTGTTTAGTTAATATAAAACCCATTAATAGCCTATAGTCAAATTTCCACAAGTGTCGTTCTTTTATCCAAACCCCAATTATGGTACAAAGCCCAATTACCCAATTTTAGTAATTAGCCCAACATCATGATTACTTCGATTTAAATAAGCATAATAATAACTTAGCTACGAGACAATAAATTAAAAAGGTTGAACATAACTTACAATGATTAAAAATAGCGTAGCGTTACACGGACAGAATTTCGACTTACACCCCTTACAACATTCGCTAACATACCCTTATTATTAGGATTTAAAATTAAAATTAAAATTAAAATTAAAATATAAATTATATATATATATATATATATATATATATATATATATATATATATATATATATATATATATATATATATATATATATATTTACGTTTACATATAGAGAAAGAGAGATTTTTAGGATATTTTTTACGATCAGAATGCGCGAGCTTTATAGGCAGTTTCATATTTTGGGGCTCCGAGACTCGCGGCCCTTTTCTTCTTCAAACTCCGCAAGTCACGGAGTTTGCAAAACCAGCTAACACAAGTTTGTCTTTTAATTTGTCGATGGTTTATTATATAAATATAATATATATATAATTTATATAATTAATTATATATTATATTATATTTATATACATAGTTAACTTGTAATTTTTAGTCCGTTGCGTCGAGCGTTGAAAGTTGACTCTGGTCCTGGTTCCGGATTTTCGAACGTCCTTGCGTACAATTTAATATCTTGTACTTTGCATTTTGAATCTTGTACTCTTGTAATTTTGAGACGTTTCTCATCAATAATTGGAACCTCTTTGATTGTATTTTGTACTTTTGAGCTTTTTGGTCGTTTGCGTCTTCAATTCGTCGAATCTGTCTTTTGTCTTCACCTTTTATTATTTAACCGAATATCACTTGTAAATAGGACAATTGCAACTAAAAGCTTGTCTTTCTTGAGGAATAATGCTATGAAATATATGTTCGTTTTTAGCATTATCAACGCATAAGCAATTACTTTCGTTCGTTGCATTAATACACAACCGAGACCTTGCTTTGAGGCGTCACAATATATCACAAAATTATCATTCCCTTCAGGTAATGACAATATAGGTGCCGTAGTTAACTTTTTCTTTAACAATTGAAACGCTTTCTCTTGTTCATCTTTCCATTCAAATTTCTTACCTTTATGCGTTAATGCAGTCAAGGGTTTTGCTATTCTGGAAAAGTCTTAGATGAGCCTTCTGTAGTAACCAGCTAGTCCTAAAAGCTGACGTATGTGTTTCGGAGTTTTCGGGGTTTCCCACTTTTCAACGGTTTCAATCTTTGCTGGATCCACCTGAATACCTTCTTTGTTCACTATGTGACCGAGGAATTGAACTTCTTCCAACCAAAATGCACACCTTGAAAACTTAGCGTACAGTTTTTCTTTTCTCAGCAACTCTAGCACTTTTCTCAAATGTTCTTCGTGCTCTTGATCATTCTTCGAGTAAATAAGTATGTCATCGATAAAAATAATGAAAAACTTGTCAAGATATGGCCCACACACTCGGTTCATGAGGTCCATGAACACATCTGGTGCGTTAGTCAATCCAAACGGCATAACCATAAACTCGTAATGACCATAACGTGTCCTAAAAGCAGTCTTTGGAATATCATCCTCCTTCACCCGCATTTGATGATATCCAGAACGTAAATCGATCTTCGAATAAATAGACGAGCCTTGTAGTTGATCAAATAAGTCGTCGATTCTCGGTAGTGGGTAGCGGTTCTTGATGGTAAGTTTGTTCAAATCTCAGTAGTCGATACACAACCTAAATGTACCATCTTTCTTTTTGACAAACAAAACAGGAGCTCCCCATGGTGATGTGCTTGATCGAATGAAACCATGTAGTGACCTGAACTTTTCCATGTTTATATATATTAATTGAGATTGATATTTACATGATTAAATGTTTCCAACATGTTAAGCAATCAAACTTGTTAAGACTTGATTAATTGAAATATGTTTCATATAGACAATTTACCACCCAAGTTGACCGACGATTCACGAACGTTAAAACTTGTAAAAATGACATGACGATATATATATGGATATACATATGGTTAACATGAGATTATGATAAGTAAGTATCTCCATAAGTATATTAACAATGAGTTATATACATATAAACAAGACTACTAACTTAAGGATTTCGAAACGAGACATATATGTAACGATTATCGTTGTAACGACATTTAAATGTATATATATCATATTAAGATATATTAAGATATCATAATATCATGATAATATAATAATTTAACATCTCATTAGATATAATAAACAATGGGTTAACAACATTAATTGAGATCGTTAACTTAAAGGTTTCAGAACAACACTTACATGTAACGACTAACGATGACTTAACGACTCAGTTAAAATGTATATACATGTAGTGTATTTAGATGTATTAAAATACTTTTGGAAGACTTCAAGACATATATCAAAACACTCATACTTAACGAAAATGGTTACAGTTACTTTTCCATTCTTTTCTTTCATCAAGAATTCTAGTCGTATTCTTACCCGTATTATACACAGCTTCAAAACGTACTTACTATGAGTATATACCAATAGGAACTAGCATGGGATTCCACTCTTGATTATGTCATGTATGACTAATCAATTTTAACTTCTACCATGAGCTAGTCAACTAACTAGAACTCCTTTTAACCCCACTCACCACTCACCAATTACCACTCATCATTCACTCCATTTCACTTCCAATTCTCTTTCTAATTCTCTCTCAACACACACACACTATTATGAACGTATTTTTCCAGTAGTTAATCATCATCTTCATCAAAAATCACTTCAAGAATCAAGGTATAATCATCATAGGAAGAACACTTCAAAAATCCCTTCAAGTTTACTAATTTACTTCCAAGCTTTCTAATCCATTGCAAGTAATCATCTAAGATCAAAAAACCTTTGTTATATACAGTAGGTTATCTTTCTTATTCAAGGTAATATTCATATTCAAACTTTGATTCAATTTCTATAACTATAAACTATCTTAATTCGAGTAAAAATCTTACTTGAACTTGTTTTTGTGTCATGATCCTACTTCAAGAACTTTCAAGCCATCCAAGATCCTTTGAAGCTAGATCATTTCTTGTCACTTCCAGTAGGTTTACCTACTAAACTTGAGGTAGTAATGATGTTCATAACATCATTCGATTCATATATATAAAACTATCTTATTCGAAGGTTTAAACTCGTAATCACTAGAACATAGTTTAGTTAATTCTAAACTTGTTCGCAAACAAAAGTTAATCCTTCTAACTTGACTTTTAAAATTAACTACACACATGTTCTATATCTATATGATATGCTAACTTAATGATTTAAAACCTGGAAACACGAAAAACACCGTAAAACCGGATTTGCGCCGTCGTAGTAACACCGCGGGCTGTTTTGGGTTAGTTAATTAAAAAATATGATAAACTTTGATTTAAAAGTTGTTATTCTGAGAAAATGATTTTTATTATGAACATGAAACTATATCAAAAAATTATGGTTAAACTCAAAGTGGAAGTATGTTTTCTAAAATGGTCATCTAGACGTCGTTCTTTCGACTGAAATGACTACCTTTACAAAAATAACTTGTAACTTATTTTTCCGACTATAAACCTATACTTTTTCTGTTTAGATTCATAAAATAGAGTTCAATATGAAACCATAGCAATTTGGTTCACTCAAAACAGATTTAAAATGAAGAAGTTATGGGTAAAACAAGATTGGATAATTTTTCTCATTTTAGCTACGTGAAAATTGGTAACAAATCTATTCCAACCATAACTTAATCAACTTGTATTGTAAATTATGTAATCTTGAGATACCATAGACACGTATACAATGTTTCGACCTATCATGTCGACACATCTATATATATTTCGGAACAACCATAGACACTCTATATGTGAATGTTGGAGTTAGCTATACAGGGTTGAGGTTGATTCCAAAATATATATAGTTTGAGTTGTGATCAATACTGAGATACGTATACACTGGGTCGTGGATTGATTCAAGATAAATTTATCGATTTATTTCTGTACATCTAACTGTGGACAACTAGTTGTAGGTTACTAACGAGGACAGCTGACTTAATAAACTTAAAACATCAAAATATAATAAAAGTGTTGTAAATATATTTTAAACATACTTTGATATATATGTATATATTGTTATAGGTTCGTGAATCAACCAGTGGCCAAGTCTTACTTCCCGACGAAGTAAAAATCTGTAAAAGTGAGTTATAGTCCCACTTTTAAAATCTAATATTTTTGGGATGATAATACATGCAGGTTTTATAAATGATTTACAAAATAGACACAAGTACGTGAAACTACATTCTATGGTTGAATTATCGAAATCGAATATGCCCCTTATTATTAAGTCTGGTAATCTAAGAATTAGGGAACAGACACCCTAATTGACGCGAATCCTAAAGATAGATCTATTGGGCCTAACAAACCCCATCCAAAGTACCGGATGCTTTAGTACTTCGAAATTTATATCATATCCGAAGGGTGTCCCGGAATGATGGGGATATTCTTATATATATATGCATCTTGTTAATGTCGGTTACCAGGTGTTCACCATATGAATGATTTTTATCTCTATGTATGGGATGTGTATTGAAATATGAAATCTTGTGGTCTATTGTTACGATTTGATATATATAGGTTAAACCTATAACTCACCAACATTTTTGTTGACGTTTAAAGCATGTTTATTCTCAGGTGAATACTAAGAGCTTCCGCTGTTGCATACTAAAATAAGGACAAGATTTTGAGTCCATGTTTGTATGATATTGTGTAAAAACTGCATTCAAGAAACTGATTTCGATGTAACATATTTGTATTGTAAACCATTATGTAATGGTCGTGTGTAAACAGGATATTTTAGATTATCATTATTTGATAATCTACGTAAAGCTTTTTAAACCTTTATTTATGAAATAAAGGTTATAGTTTGTTTTAAAAATGAATGCAGTCTTTGAAAAACGTCTCATATAGAGGTCAAAACCTCGCAACGAAATCAATTAATATGGAACGTTTTTAATCAATAAGAACGGGACATTTCAAACCACGCTCTAAAAGTTCCTGTAACTGACTTTGTAATTCTTTCATTTCACTGGGTGCGAGTCTGTATGGAGCACGAGCTATTGGTGCAGCTCCTGGTACAAGGTCTATTTGAAATTCAACGGATCGATGTGGGGGTAATCCCTGTAATTCTTTCAGAAATACATCGGAAAATTCTTTTGCGACGGGAACATCACTGATGTTCTTTTCTTCAGGTTTAACTTCCTCGATGTGTGCTAGAATGACGTAACAACCTTTTCTTATTAGTTTTTGCGCCTTCAAACTACTAATAAGATTTAACTTCGCGTTGTTCTTTTCTCCGTACACCATTAAAGGTTTTTCTTTTTCACGCATAATGCGAATCGCATTTTTGTAACATACGACCTCTGCTCTCACCTTTTTTAACCAGTCCATGCCAATTATTACATCAAAACTTCCTAACTAAACTGGTATTAAATCAATTTTAAACGTTTCATCCCCTAGTTTAATTTCTCTCTCCCGACATATATTATCTGCTGAAATTAATTTACCGTTTGCTAATTCGAGTAAAAATTTACTATCCAAAGGCGTCAATGGGCAACTTAATTCAGCACAAAATTCTCTACTCATATAGCTTCTATCCGCACCCGAATCAAATAAAACGTAAGCAGATTTATCATCAATAAGAAACGTACCCGTAACAAGCTCCGGGTCTTCCTGTGCTTCTGCCGCATTAATATTAAAAACTCTTCCACGACCCTGCCCATTAGTATTCCCCTGATTCGGGCAATTTCTAATAATGTGGCTCGGTTTTCCACATTTATAACAAACAGTGTTGGTATTACTTGCTCTGACACTATTCGTTTCGGCATTACTTGTTCCGACATTATTTGTTCCTTTAGTTCTGTTAAACTTTGGTTCGTAGACCTCACACTTTGTCGTGCTATGACCATTTCTTTTACACCTATTGCAAAATGTCGTGCAAAACCCCTGATGATTTTCTTCACACCTATGACATGGCTGTTTTTGGTTTTTGTTGCCGTTGTTGTTATTGAGGTTGTTGTTGGGATTGTTATTGTTGTTGAAACGGTTGTTGTTGTTGGGATGTTTGTTGTAGTTATTGTTAGGATTGCGGTTATTGTTGCGATTGTTGTTGCGGTTGTTGGGATAATTGTTGCGATTGTGGTTGTAATTGTTTTTGTTGTTGTACTGGTGACTCTTGTCACCATTTTCCTCCCACTTTCTCTTGAGTTGTTTCGTGTTGGCTTCTTCAGCTGCCTGCTCTTTAATTCTTCCCTCAATCTAATTTATGAGTTTTTGAGCCATTCGACTTGCCTTCTGTATAGAAGCGGGCTCATGTGAACTCACATCTTCTTGAATCCTTAATGGTAACCCTTTTACAAACGCGTCGATCTTCTCTTCTTCATCTTCGAATGCTCCCGGACACAATAGGCACAACTCTGTGAATCGTCGTTCATATGTGGTAACGTCGAGCCCTTGTGTTCGTAACTCTCTAAGTTCTGCCTTGAGTTTATTGACTTCATTTCTAGGACGGTACTGCTCGTTCATCAATTGCTTGAATGCCGACCACGGTAGTGCGTAAGCAGCATTTTGTCCTACCTGTTCAAGATAGGTGTTCCACCACGTTAACGCAGTACCTGTGAAGGTATGCGTAGTGTACTTAACTTTGTCCTCTTCAGTACACTTACTTATAGCAAACACCGATTCGACTTTCTCGGTCCACCGTTTCAATCCAATTGGTCCTTCGGTTCCATCAAATTCCAAAGGTTTGCAGGCAGTGAATTCTTTGTAGGAGCATCCTACACAATTTCTTGCGCCGTTAGCTGCATTGCTAGATTCAGAGTTATTGTTGGTATGTAGCGCAGCCTGTACTGCGGCTATGTTTGCAGCAAGAAAGGTACGAAATTCCCCTTCGCTCATATTCATGGTGTGTCGAGTAGTCGGTGCCATTTCCTTCAAAATAGCCAAATGAATTGAGTTACTCATACAGAATATTAAGAGTAGTCAATAGTATTTCATAGCATAATATGAACTCATTTATAAAAGCTTTTTCTTCATATTAGCGTTTTATAAGTTTAAATTCGGGTACTACCTACCCGTTAAGTTCATACTTAGTAGCTAATATACAATTCAACTACTACAATTCCATATGAAAAACTGATTATAATAATATATCACATACAAATATTCTTCAAACTTACAACTTCACTATATTACATATAACATGAAATATAGTACACTTTGATACAGGACAGTTTTGAAGATAAACCTAGTTAATACGCAAGTTGTTCAGCAAAGGAAATAAAGACACGTAATTCATAAGTCCAGAAAAAAGTCATGCATTCTGGTTTTACTAAGATGACTTCCCATCCTTGGTCTTGTGGAAAATAACCGTTATGACCATTGGCTAGGCAGCATGTTGTAATGTCGTCAAAAGGACGAGGGTTTCGTAATGTCCAACAGCCCCGTAATAATCTAAAAACCTTGTTTCTCACCCCAACTACTGAATCCGTCACTTGTAGGAAGGTTTTATTTAAAAGTTGCAATCCGATGTTCTTTTTCTCACTTTGGTAAGAAGCGAACATCACTAACCAGTAAGCATAACATGCTTCTTTATGTTGCATGTTAGAAGCTCTTTCTAATTCACGAAATCCTATGTTGGGATATGTTGAGTCAAAATAGGTTCTTAACCCGTAACGTAAAATTACATTTGGGTTCCCCACATTTAATGCTTTTAAGAAAATACGGCATAAATTACGGTCTCCCCAATGTGATATACCCCACTTATCAAAGGAAAGCCTTTTATAAACTAAAGCATTTCTGGAAAGTCTTTCAAATGTTTGACAAGTTAATTTCGCCATAACTAAATGTGCTGATGAATTCTGATTGACTCTAGACAAGATTTCCTCAATCATATCCTCTGGTAGGTCTTTTAAAATATTCGGTCGTCTACCCTTAACGTCCATTTTGTTTTTATACTGTAAAATAGACAAGGATTAGATTCGTAATAACAAACAATACAAGCAATTTTTACATAGAACATAAAAGTACAAGCACACTACAATACATATAATACACAACATGATTACAACCCTCTAATCTGAATCACTGGTTTCTTCTTCTTCAGACTTGGTTCATTTTCCTAATTTTCTAGGAATATATGGTGTTCCTCTAATACGAGCCGTCGTTTTATATAATTGTTTAGAAAAACCTAGTGGTTTAGAGGTTCCCGGGTCATTGTTACATTTTAGGAAATACAAATGTTGTCGATACATATAAAGTTCATCGGGATTGGAATCGGGTTTCTCTATTTTTATACCTTTTCTGTAACGACCCGCACTTTTTCGATCGTTCTATACTTATAAGATTAATATTTACATAAATTAAACCTTACCAACATGATAAGCAATCCAAATTGTCGAGACTTATGTTTTTCGAAAAGAGTTTTACACAACGTTTGACCGTCTAGTTTGACCGATGATATCACGAACTATACAATATATGATAATTATACGTTTGTGTATATATATGTATATATACATATTTAACATGACCTAAGAATGTTTTAATATCTCATTTTGTATTAATAACAATAAGTTATAAGTATATTTTGAAACTACTAACTTAAGTTTTCAAAACGATAACCATACGTAACGTTATTTGACTTAAATACTTATGACCTATAATGTTTATACATATATCGTATAAGTAATGTATTTAATCACTTTTAAAGACTTAAATACATAAAACAATATAAGTATATTTACAAAAGATAACTATATTTGAATCCTCGTTCCGTTTTCTCAAAGATTTCTATACGTATACCTAGGGTATATGTACCCGTATCATACGCAGCTTCTAGATGTATTTACTATTGGTATATACCAATAAAAATCTGCTCCTTAGCAGCCTTAAATGATTAAGAAACATGTGGAACCAACCATTTGTCAAGTAGCATGAATTATTTAGCAAGAAAACAAAGTTAGGTATCTTTTTTTTCCTTTATAACCTAAAAACGTTTTTATGCATGCACACCATTTCTTCACCCCATTTTCTCATACTTACACTTCCATTTCTCTCTCAAAATACTCTTAACTTCATACTTGATCATCTCCAAGCATTTTCTGTTGGGATTTAACAAGTTTGAAAGTCTTAAAACCATTTAAGAAACATAATCAAAGCGGAAGCAAGTAAGTAACATTTTTAACTTGTTAATCTTTAAACCAATTTAAAGCTAAATCCCACAAGGATCAAGTTGTGAATATTATGCTTACAAATTAACAAGAAAAGATAGAGTGTTATACCTCCTTAATTAAGTTTAAGGGCTGTCCAAAATGAGCAGAAAGTTTGAAGGAGATGATGATGAAATGAGCCCCTAACTTGAACCTTCAAGTGTATAGAACCCTAAGCTCTTGTGCTCCACCACCACCCTTAATCTTGGCTATACTTTGGAACCTTTAAACCCTTGTTAACTAACATGAAAAACCACTTTTCTGCCTTGTAAAAATCGGACAGCAGCTGCAGTTTGTGAGCTGAAAAAGATGAAGAAAATGATGACAAATAAGCTTCTAACTTGAAGCCTCAAGTGTTGTATACCCCAAGCTCTTGTTTTACCAACACCTTCTATTATTTGGTTAGGATTTTAGACACCTGAATGTAATAAAATTAGCAAGCAAAGAACACTTCCTTCACCCAAAACAGTTCGGCCAGATGGTCTGCTGAACCAGAATTTTTCAGCCACTTTTTAATAAGTATTCCTTATGTATATGAGTCAAAAGTCCATGGTTTAAGTGTCTTGCATGCCCATGAGTCTTGTGCCATTGGAAGTAACAAAATAAGGCATGGGATGTCTCCTAGGAGACCCCATAAAACCGTCCCATGTATATGAATATGACAAGATTCATATTTTTTTATAAAACTTGTATTAATTAGTCTTGTAAATATATAAACTTGTTATATACAACATACATGTATTAAGTTACTTACATTTTATAAACCAATTTATAAAATATAACACAACATAATTATTTAAACCTATAAATAATTAAATGTAAATTATCCAAATAATTTATCTCAATTGATAATATTTTAGAAATCCGATTTTCTAAAATTCAAGTGTCGCGTATTTGTTTAATGAACCAATCGTTAAGATCAAATACGTTTAAGGTGTCGGTAAGCTTGTTATTGGGTATGACCCGACTTGGATCATAACATATTAGCCACATTAATTTAATATGTCTCTCGGGCATACAAAAAACCTACAATCTCCCACTTGCACGAGAAACATAAGAAATTAATGCAAGTGATGGATACCACCTAACGACCGTCCATCACCCCCAATATGTTATGACTTTGTGCCATTCAATAACATCATCCCTTTCGAGTTCCCATCTCGAATATGATTAGGTGAATCTTTCATTATTTCCTTTCGTCCTAGATGTCATGTTAAATCCAAGAGATACAGAGTGATCACTCTCTTATAGATTTAACTTTTCAGGCCTTAGACATGTGACTCTCAACGAATAAGAGGGACAAATTCCATCTTGACTACATACGTCCTAGATATACACTTTGTAATATACCTGAGTTCTTCCTTATGTACTACCATGTTTCAGAATAGCGAAGGAAAGAATCAAGGCACAGTACTTGGTGAATATCCGAACCCAATATGTATCTCAGGTCAGAGGATACAATGATATTCGCCTTTACTCAAGATTACATGTGATCAACCACAAAGGCTCTATACAGTAATTCTTGAGAGCGGGTCTTCCAATATTTGTTTCCCACAAATATCTATGAACCTTGGTTGCAACCTTGCCCCACATTCAACCTATGAATGTATACCAATCCAAGTTCATAATAGTCTAAACCTCACACTTGTTCCCACAAATGTGATCGACTACGGAATTTAGAATAATTACTTATTCATGGATAAAATATGCAAAATAGGAACATGACTCAAATAAATAAACACCATAGTTATATTAATGAGTTTGAACCACTTCGTTCCGTTACAATACTTAAAACAGATCATGACCAATCACTAGAATATCGAGGCCCTAATGCACAAACATGTCCTTCATGTTTTGCTCCATATAAGAGTTTCGTGAGTGGATCCGCTATGTTATGATCTGTGTGAACTTTGCGAATACATATCTTTCCCTTTTCAACTTCATCCCTAATGTAGTTGAATCTCCGCTCAATGTGACGGGTCTTTTGGTGAGCACGAGGTTCCTTGATTTGGGCAATCGCACCTTCGTTGTCACAAAAGATCTCAAGAGGGTCTTGAATGGTAGGGACCACTCCTAAGTCGTCGATGAATTTCTTCATCCATGCAGCTTCCTTAGCTGCCAATGAGGCGGCAATGTACTCCGATTCTGTAGTGGATAATGCAACAACATCTTGTTTTGAACTCTTCCAAGAGACCGCACCTTCAGTTTGGAAGCTCGCGTCCACGTAACCTTTTACAGCGAGTTCCTCCTCACCAGACCCGTATATTTGAAACATACCCTTAGTCCTTCCAAGGTATTTCAAAATACTTTTAACCACAGTCCCATGACTATTTTCTGGGTTATTCTGGTATCTACTTGTCATGCTAAGAGCGCATGACACATCCGGTGTAGTGCATATCATCGCATACATGATTGACCCAATAGCAGACGCATATGGGACATTCTTTTGCTTTCTTGTTCATCTTTCGTGGTGGGGCACTGAGATAAACTGAGAATCGCTCCTCTTTGAAAAGGTACCAAACTTTTCTTAGAGTTTTCCTTCTTGAACCTTTTCAAGCCTTTTATTGTATGCACTTTGATTCAAACCTATCAATTTCTTGGATCTATCTCTGTAGATCCCAATCCCCAAAATGTATTGTGCTTCTCCAAGATCCTAAATGGAGAAGCAACTACTTAGCCAAGTTTTTAACTCCTTAGATTTGCGGAATATTATTTCCAAATAATAATATATCATCCACATATAGTACAAGGAACATGATAGTGCTCCCACTAGCTTTCTTGTATACATAACTTTCATCACCGTTATTAATGAAGTCAAAATTCTTGACTTCCTCATTAAAACGATGATTCCACATTCTTGATGCTTGTTTCAATCCGTAGATTGATTTCTTTAACTTGCATACTTTATATATGTATCCAAGTTTCCATGTATCTTGGTTTTCTCCTTGAAAGGCCATTTACAATCAACTAACTTGGAGTTAGTAGGTTGTGCAACCAATTCCCAAACTTGGTTGTCATACATGGATTGCATCTCAACGTTCATGTCTTCCTGCCATTTATCTTTATCAATCCGTGATAAAGCATCTTGGTAGTTTGTCGGTTCATCCAAATCAACCGTATAGTAACCATCTATGAGATACCCATATCTCGCAGGAGGGTTACTAATTCTACCAGATCTACGAATGTTTTGTATACCTTGATCACCCATGTGATCATTCTCAACATTTTCATGTTGAGTGCTAGTGTCACCCAATTGTGTATTATCTACTTGATCTTGAACCTCTTCAAGATCTTTCTTCCTTTCACTATTTCCTTCCAGGAGGAACTTAGTTTCAAGGAATTTCAGCCTTCCGAGCAACAAATATATTCTGCTCGGATGGATCATAGAAATAATATCCCATATCATCCTTGGGATATCCTATGAAGATACACTTTGTGGATCGAGCATTCAACTTATTAGGGACGTAACGCTTAGGATAAGCTTCACATCCCCATACCTTTAAGTATGATAGAGATGGAGGTTTTCCAAACTACATCTCATGAGGTGTTCGCTCCACTTTCTTGGTTCGGTTCATGTTTAAAATACGAGCCGCGGAGCATAGACAATAACCCCAAAATGATAGAGGCAACGAGCTTCTTGCCATCATAGATCGAACCATATCCATTAGAGTTCGGTTCCTCCTTTCGGAAACTCCATTAAGTTGGGGTGTTCCGGGTGGAGTAAGTTGTGAGATAATCCCACAACTCCTAAGATGATCTTGGAAGGCATCGCTTAGGTATTCACCTCCTCTATCGGTACGAAGTACCTTAATTGTCCTATTGAGTTGATTTTGTACTTCGATTTGATATTCTTTGAATGCCTCAAACGTTTCGTCCTTGTGTCTTAATAAGTAGACATATCCGAAACGACTAAAGTCATCAATGAAAGTAACGAAGTGTCTTTCACCATTCCTAGCTATGGGCTTAAAGGGTCCACATACATCCGAATGTATTAATTCCAATAAGTCCTTAGCCCTTTCATAGGTTTCTTTGAAAGGTGTTTTAGTCATTTTGCCTTGCAAACAAGATTCACATACATCAAACGAGTCAAGTTCATTTGATTTCAAAAGTCCATTCTTTTGAAGTGTATGTATTCGATTCTTGTTTATGTGACCAAGGCGACAATGCCATAAGTAGGAATCACTCAAATCCATTTTGAGCTTCTTGGTGCTTGCTTGGTATATTGAGCTATCGAATGATGTGTTATCATGAACCAATTCATAAATACCATTCAAAGGCGAGGCCTTAAAATAGAACATATCATTCAAAAAGACATGGATATCAGCATTAATAAAATTAAGATTAAAACCACATTATCTTAAACGGGAAACAGAAATAATGTTTCGTGTTAAATCAGGTGCATACAAAACATTTTTCAATATAAGCTCCAAACCACTTGGTAGCTTTAAAACAAAGTCTCCTTGAGCTTTTACGTGCACCTTTGCACCATTTCCCATGTAGAGACTTGTTGTTCCCGCATTTAGTTTACTTCTTATGAACCCTTGCAATGAATTGCAAATATGAGTTCCACATCCTGTGTCTAATACCCATGTATTAGAAGAAGTAATACTAAGCTCAACGTATATCATGTATACATTACCTGAGGTTTGCCCTGCATCCCTCTTTGCATTCAACTCCTTTAGGTAGACCGGGCAGTTGCGTTTCCAGTGACCTATCACACCGCAACCAAAGCACGGAGCTTCCTTGGGGTTTGTTTGTCTGGCACCCTTTTGCCATTTAGTGTTTTTGGTTGGGGTAACCATCTTCCCTTTTCCTTTGCCCTTATAGGTGGGTCCTTTCTTCTTAGCCACCTTTGGCTTAGAAGAGGATTCATCCTTGGATCCACCTTCTCTGATCACGAGCATGGGTGAAGCCTCTTTACCCATGCTTGATTCATCCGTCCTTGGCATGACATGTAGTTCGTCAATGCTCTTATCCCAATCATTCATGCTGTAATTCAACACGCATGTGTCAAACCTATTTGACAAAGAGCTGAGGATAAGGTCCGTGGTTAATACATTAGACACGGGACTGTTGAGACGGTGCAATCGATCAATGAGGCTTTTCATCTTTAGTACATTAGATGAAATGGATTGGGAGTTATTTTCCTTTTCGAGGATGGACCTCAATGATAGGTTATTAAAGTTGATTGGTGCGTGTGGAATGTTGTTGTTATTGGCGGCCAACTACAAAATTTAACAAAGTTCATTTAAGTATTTATTTTAATTTAACATTCAATACCCTTTTAATCCAATTGATATATTAAATTTTAGAATCCAACGGTAAACCAAATTTCGGTTAGGTGACCTTTATCCCGTTATTTGATTTAGCTAGGTAGTCATTATATGACAATTACAATCCTTTTGTAACTTCTAATGTATGGGATCATGCAATCCTTTTGCATGGCATATTATCCCATCAACGCCTATTTGTTCCTCATGCTTCGGTGACCCTAAGTTCATGATTCCCAAATCAAGTCGTCCTACTTGTGTAAACGTGTAAACTTAACATACAAGTGGTTAGGTGACCTTTATCCCACAAGCATGCGAAACTCACCTTAATCATATTAGTTTGTTCATGATGGTTAGGTGACCTTTATCCCATCATGAGTTCCCTAACATGCTTAAGTGTCACACAAAAGGATGGCGTTAAACTTGTTGCCTTGTTAAGTAAAAGGGATTTTAAGTTTTCGTTAATTCTAGTTTGAGAAAACTTTTATGCCATACACTAACATGCATTTAGTGTATGGTTCTTATGAAAATCCATTTTCATGTCTATAAACCATTTTATATTTGTTATCCTTTTCTTGTTCCTAATAACCATTTATTAAGGTCTTTAGTGGCCTTTTCAATTTAACCATTTAAATTGCCGTTTTGCATGTCGTTAATACGTCTAATTTAACCAATTAAATTGTCGTTATGTTAGTTGTTAAGTTGTGTGATTAATTTGTTACAATCAAACATACAATCCACAATCATACAATAACCACACATGCAAAATAAGTATGCTCACAATCTAGCCATTTAGGTGGACATTTGTTTAGCCGAAAACAAATGTCACCGGGTAAGGGTTTTCAACACAAAGCAAGAGATTTCCAATCTCCCACTTAACCTTGCATCCAAATGCTCCTTGTATTCTTCAAGTCTTCATCATCTTGTATCTTCATTTTACAAAATATGTATCCTAATACATTTTTATCTAGAAAATGAAAATACAACCTAATCTATTTTACATACCAAATATAAAATAAATTACATAACCAAATGAATTATTACATGCCAAATGAATAAATATTATTACAAACCAATTGAATAAATATCAATCAACCATGCATGCAACCAAACACAAGGTCAAGGCTAAGATTGTGAATATCATCAACATAAGTGATAGGCAATACAGAATCACAAGTGATTGGCAATACAGAATCACAAGTGATCGGCAACACAGAATCACAAGTGATCTGCAACACAGAATCACAAGTGATTGGAAATACAGAATCACAAGTGATCGGCAACACAGAATCACAAGTGATTGGCAGTACAGAATCACAAGTGATTTGCAGTACAGAATCACAAGTGATTGGCAGTACAGAATCACAAGTGATTTGCAGTACAGAATCACAAGTGATTGGCAGTACAGAATGCAGAATCACAAGTGATTTGCAGTACAGAATGCAGAATCACAAGTGATTTTGGCCAAAATGACAACCACCCAAAACCGAAAATTTTACATTCTACTTCATGCATGTTCATAGAATGCAAAATTATAGTGGGTTTAATAACCATCTCGAAGCATATTTCAACAACTTCGGCTCTAGATACCATTGTTGGGATTTAACAAGTTTGAAAGTCTTAAAACCATTTAAGAAACATAATCAAAGCGGAAGCAAGTAAGTAACATTTTTAACTTGTTAATCTTTAAACCAATTTAAAGCTAAATCCCACAAGGATCAAGTTGTGAATATTATGCTTACAAATTAACAAGAAAAGATAGAGTGTTATACCTCCTTAATTAAGTTTAAGGGCTGTCCAAAATGAGCAGAAAGTTTGAAGGAGATGATGATGAAATGAGCCCCTAACTTGAACCTTCAAGTGTATAGAACCCTAAGCTCTTGTGCTCCACCACCACCCTTAATCTTGGCTATACTTTGGAACCTTTAAACCCTTGTTAACTAACATGAAAAACCACTTTTCTGCCTTGTAAAAATCGGACAGCAGCTGCAGTTTGTGAGCTGAAAAAGATGAAGAAAATGATGACAAATAAGCTTCTAACTTGAAGCCTCAAGTGTTGTATACCCCAAGCTCTTGTTTTACCAACACCTTCTATTATTTGGTTAGGATTTTAGACACCTGAATGTAATAAAATTAGCAAGCAAAGAACACTTCCTTCACCCAAAACAGTTCGGCCAGATGGTCTGCTGAACCAGAATTTTTCAGCCACTTTTTAATAAGTATTCCTTATGTATATGAGTCAAAAGTCCATGGTTTAAGTGTCTTGCATGCCCTTGAGTCTTGTGCCATTGGAAGTAACAAAATAAGGCATGGGATGTCTCCTAGGAGACCCCATAAAACCGTCCCATGTATATGAATATGACAAGATTCATATTTTTTTATAAAACTTGTATTAATTAGTCTTGTAAATATATAAACTTGTTATATACAACATACATGTATTAAGTTACTTACATTTTATAAACCAATTTATAAAATATAACACAACATAATTATTTAAACCTATAAATAATTAAATGTAAATTATCCAAATAATTTATCTCAATTGATAATATTTTAGAAATCCGATTTTCTAAAATCCAAGTGTCGCGTATTTGTTTAATGAACCAATCGTTAAGATCAAATACGTTTAAGGTGTCGGTAAGCTTGTTATTGGGTATGACCCGACTTGGATCATAACATATTAGCCACATTAATTTAATATGTCTCTCGGGCATACAAAAAACCTACATTTTCCCCATCATTTAGCTTCAAAAACAACACTTAAACCTCATAAGAAAACCTTACAAAAACACTTCAAGAAATCCTTCCAAGAACACCAACTTACTTCCAATCTTTCATCCACTTCCATCACCCTTTTGGTTCTAGGTTCTTACTCCTCTTTTAAAACAACCTTGTCCAAGGAACTTGAGGTAGAATCTATGTTCATAACCTTATTCGATTCATATATATATAGCTATCTTATTTTGTGGTATAAAATTTTAACAACAAGAACATAGTTTGAATGTTTTCAAACTTGTTTGCAAACTAAATAGATCCTTCTAACTTAACTTTTAAAATACTCCAATACCTGTAATATAACTTAAATATATGCTAATTTAATAAGGTATAACTTGGTTTTTCAAAGATTATCTTAAAAACTGTTTTTACGACGTCGGAGTGCCACCGGGGGCTGTTTTGGGTTGGATAATTAAAAACCATCTTAAACTTTGAATTGGAGGTTTATTTTCTGGAAAAATGATTTTTACTATGAATATGATAACACATAAAAATTTCATGATTTAACTCAAAGTATAAGTATTTTTAGAAAAATAATCATTTAAGGTTGTTTACATGATGGAAAATGATTAACTTCATAAGTTTCACTAAAGTTTGACCTATGCCGTGTGATTTTGAATACAAACTAAGGTATTTACAGTTCATAGTCTTAAAGAGGGACTCGATCCAAGGAGATGGCAAGTTGAATCAACGAAAACGGAGTTGTAACGAAGAAACTATGACCGAAACAAAATCGGATATCCAAGACTAGTTTAGCCACGAAAATAATTGGGAAAAATTAAATAAATCACATCTTTTTAAGTTAACATGATATTTTATATATATGTACTTATAATTCAATTTTATATGGTTCAGGATCACCCGTAAACAACACGAGAAGATTAATCATAAGATCCCATGATTGTACGCAACACGTCATTTGACAACACCGGTACTTTATGTACGCAACACGTCATTTGACAACACCGGTACCGTGGGTCAAGATTAATCTCGACCAATACATATACGATGGGGTTTTATTTATTTCGTTGGGGGTTTTATTTATTTCATTGCGGGTATATTAAACATCTAAAAATGAACAATTAAAATTGAATTACTAACAACGAACTGCTAACTACGGACTAAGGAATTATTCAAAGTATTAAAAGTATAACAAGTATATATATGTGACGTTTGTTTAAAAAGAAAAGGTATTGATATATTATATATGGATAGGTTCGTGATATCAACCGGAGACCAAGTCAAATTATATATATATCTTCAAGACGAAAGTGAGTATATAGTCCCACTTTTAAACTCTAAATATTTCGGGATGAGAATACATGTATTTTATGTTTTACGTTATGGACACAAGTAACTGAAAAATATATTCTACGTTGAGTTGTACCACTGGCATACTTCCCTGTAACTTGGTAACTGTTATTTACAGCGGTATTGTAAACGCGAATCCTGTTGATAGATCTATCGGGCCTGACAACCCCAACCGGACTGGACGACCAGTATTCAACGGTTGCACAGTACTTCGTTTCGTGACTACACTTGGTATGGTGTAGTAAGATTTCATAATAAAGAGAATATGAGACGTGATTAAATGTTAAGTATGGTTACCAAGTGCTCAACCACTTAGAATATTTTTATTAAAC
Organism: Rutidosis leptorrhynchoides; assembly: GCF_046630445.1. Taxonomy (NCBI): domain Eukaryota; kingdom Viridiplantae; phylum Streptophyta; class Magnoliopsida; order Asterales; family Asteraceae; genus Rutidosis; species Rutidosis leptorrhynchoides. Next base: position 126,551,535 of record NC_092343.1, read on the forward strand.
TGTTTATATACGAAATTTTGTGGTCTATATATATATATTGCTGCCGGCATTAAACCTATATCTCACCAACTTTATGTTGACCTTTTAAAACATGTCTATTCTCAGGTGATTACTAAAGCTTCCGCTGCATTATGTTGAATTTGAGCAGGATCTTGCGTACGCATATCTGTGTCAAAAATAAAACTGCATACCCAAGGATTTGTGTTGTAAAATATGCTCGAAATCGTGTTGTTATCATTATATGTAAAGTTTGTAAGTCGAAGATTATCGCTAAACGATAATCATCTTTTTATTGTCTAAAGCTTGTAACAAAAATAATGGTTATGGTTTGTAATGTATAATATATGCAGTTTCTCTTTTAAAAATGTCGCATATAGAGGTCAATACCTCGCAATGAAATCATACGTTATCTAACACGTTCTTATGGTTAAGGACGGGTTATGACATGTGGTATCAGAGCGGTGGTCTTAGCGAACCAGGTTTGCATTAGTGTGTCTAACTGATAAGTCGTTAGGATACATTAGTAAGTCTGGACTTTGACCGGGTCTGATTTAAAAACCATTGCTTATCATTGTTGGTTAAAATTTATATGTAAATATTATGTAGTACTAATGAGTTAGTTGTTGTGTGATAGATGTCGGGCTCAAAACTTGTCATCACGTTCAGCGACTCCGAACCAGAATCTTCAGATGGTGTTCCAGTCATTAACCTATCCGATGACGAAAATAATATCTTTGGGGAAGACTCACAAATTCCGGATGAACCGACTATAGAGAACCCGGAAAGTGAACCCGAGGAGGAAAGTGAACCCGAGGAGGAAAGTGAACCCGAGGAGGAAAGTGAACCCGAGGAAGAAATACAGAAAATTACAAAAGACGAGTTCGAACTAGGAAAGAAACGAAAGGCTAATGAATTAGAAAATTCAAATCCCGAGTTTAGTAAGGATGATGTGGCAGCAACTCCACTAGACACTACCACCCCTATTCCCGCTATTCCTATTCGTTCTATCCCGGCATCCAGTTCTTCAGTCCCACAGCCAAAATATAGGCAGACAGCCAGGATAAGCGTTAAGCGATTCTTTGAACCTAAACGTCCTAGAAAATAGACCAAACGATGCGCTGCCGTATTAAACCATGGGATCATATAATGTTTTGTATAATATTATTAGTGTGGTTTGCTTAATGTTCGATGTAAGATAAGCATATGTAAAATAGTGAAGTGTGAAATGCAATAATTTTTCATGGTTAAGTATTATTTAGATGGTAGTAATTGATTCTGTACTAAGCTATTAAGTATGGACATTAACGGGTAGGTACTACCCTAGATATAATTATAAAACGCTAATAAGAAGAAAAGGCTTTTATAATAATACCTGGTTCATATTATTAACAAGCTATAATGTACTATAAATACACACTACATCTATAATAATCCATGTGAATAATTATTTTCTTTCATTAGGAAATGGCGCGATTGAATCGAATGACGGAACAAGAAATCCAGGAACTCATCAATCAGCGAGTGAACGACAGAATGTTATGGGTCGAGGCTGCAAGAGGTGCTGCAGTTAACCCAAATCCTTGTGTGGGGTGCACTTACAAAACTTTTCAAGCTTGCAAGCCCTCATCATTCAGTGGAACAGAAGGACCAATCGGTTTAACCCGGTGGATAGAAAAGATGGAGACTGTGTTTAAAATCAGCGGTTGTGTTGAAAAGGACATGACCAAGTATGCATCGTGCACTTTACAAGATAGTGCACTCACGTGGTGGAAAAATTATGTGAAGGCTGTAGGAGGAGATGTAGCTTATGATACTCCGTGGGAAGAATTCAAAACAATGTTAATCAACGAATATTGTCCAAGGAACGAGGTTAGGAAGTTGGAAGATGAGTTACGAAGTTTGAAGGTTATTGGTACTGAAATCACCAACTACAATCAGCGATTCATGGAATTAGTTTTGCTATGTCCTGAATTGGTTCCAACCAAAGAACGGAAGATTGAAATGTACAAAGATGGTTTGCCCAAAAAGGTCAAGGCAAATGTTACAGCATCGAAACCTAAGACAATTCATGAAGCTATAACCATGGCAAACGAGCTAATGGATCAGGTCATCATGGATAAGAAAGTATCCAATACTGATGTGAAGGTATCAGGTAACAAAAGAAAGTGGAATGGAAATTATGATCGAGGTAACCAACAACAATCTTTTAAGAAACAAGAAAACACGCAAGGTGCGGGTAGTGGTTTAAGCTTTGGTTATAAAGGACAAAATCCTTTATGCAATCGATGCCACAAACATCACTCTGGTTACTGTAATGTGGTATGCAACAAATGTAATCGAAAGGGTCATCTTGCTGAAGATTGTAGGGCTCTCGTTACAAATACAAATGGTACCAAGACTCTTACCACCAATGCAAATAGAACTGCTTTGGCTACCATTACTTGTTTTGGGTGTGGAAAACAAGGTCACTATAAGAGCCAGTGCCCGAATCCAGAGAAGAATATCGGACCTGCACGTGGGAGAGCATTTGTTATTAATGCTAGAGAGGCATGTGAAGACCCGGAGCTTGTTACGGGTACGTTTACCATTAATAACTTATCCGCATCTATTATATTTGATACTGGTGCTGATAGAAGTTACGTGTGTAGAGACTTTCACGCTAAATTGAATTGTTCATCATTACCTCTAGATGCTAAGTACATGATTGAGTTAGCTAATGGTAAACTAATTAAAGCCGATAAAATTTGCCGTGATTGTAAAATAAATTTAGCCGGAGAAACATTTAAGATTGATTTGATACCCGTAGAATTAGGAAGTTTTGATGTAATAGTCGGCATGGACTGGATGTCCAAAATAGGAGCTGAAGTTGTGTGCGCCAAGAAGGCAATTCGCATTCCTCGTAAGAATAAAATGCCAGTAATGATTTATGGAGAGAAGGGTAACTCAAAGCTAAAACTCATTAGTTATTTGAAAGCTCAAAAGTGCTTGAAGAAAGGGTGCTATGCTATCTTAGCACATGTTAATAAAGTCGAAAAGAAAGAAAAAGAGAAGTGCATCAATGACGTGCCTGTGGCAAGAGATTTTCCTGAAGTATTTCCGGAAGAGTTGCCGGGATTACCTCCATTTAGATCTGTAGAATTTCAAATAGATCTTGTACCAGGAGCTGCACCGGTTGCCCGTGCTCCATATAGACTTGCACCGTCCGAGTTAAAAGAACTTCAGAGTCAGTTAAAATAATTACTGGATCGTGGATTCATACGACCAAGTACTTCACCGTGGGGAGCTCCAATTTTATTCGTCAAGAAGAAAGACGGATCTTTCCGAATGTGTATAGATTATCGTGAATTAAATAAGTTAACTATCAAGAATCGGTATCCACTACCGAGAATTGACGACTTATTTGATCAACTCCAAGGATCATGTGTGTACTCGAAAATTGACCTAAGATCGGGCTATCATCAATTACGTGTCAAAGAAGAAGATATATCGAAAACTGCTTTTCGGACACGTTATGGTCATTACGAATTTTTGGTCATGCCGTTTGGGTTGACAAATGCGCCAGCTGTATTCATGGACCTCATGAATCGAGTTTGTAGTCCATATTTAGATAAGTTTGTTATCGTTTTCATTGATGATATTCTTATCTATTCCAAGAGTGAGCAAGAGCATGAGCAGCATTTAAGGTTGATATTAGAGTTGTTAAGAAAAGAACAGCTATATGCTAAATTTTCTAAATGTGCTTTCTGGTTGAAAGAAGTGCAATTTCTTGGCCACGTTGTTAGTAGCAAAGGAATTCAGGTTGATCCAGCAAAAATTGAAGCCATTGAAAAATGGGAGACTCCTAAGACACCAACGCAGATACGCCAATTTTTGGGTTTAGCCGGTTATTATAGAAGGTTTATTCAAGATTTTTCCCGAATAGCTAAGCCGTTGACAGCGTTAACGCAAAAAGGGAAGAAATATGAATGGACCTCTGAGCAGGAGAACGCATTTCAAATACTAAAGAAGGAGTTAACTACGGCGCCTATTTTATCGTTACCAGAAGGGAACGATGATTTTGAAATATATTGTGACGCTTCACGACAAGGTTTTGGTTGCGTTCTTATGCAACAGAAGAGAGTTATTGCATACGCATCCCGACAATTGAAGATTCACGAGCGGAATTATACGACGCATGATCTAGAATTGGGAGCAGTTGTGTTTGCATTGAAGATGTGGAGACACTACTTGTATGGGGTTAAATTCACTGTGTTTACTGATCATAAAAGCCTTCAACATATTTTTGATCAGAAACAATTGAACATGAGGCAACGTAGGTGGGTCGAGTTAATAAACGACTATGATTGTGAAATTCGCTATCATCCCGGGAAAGCGAACGTAGTGGCCGATGCTCTAAGCAGAAAGGAACGAGAACCAATCCGAGTTCGAGCAATGAACATAAAAATTCGCATGAATCTCAACTCACAAATCAAAGAGGTTCAACAAGAAGCACTCAATAAAGAAAACATAAGAAATGAAATAATGAAGAAGTATGAGAAGCAACTCGTTATACGGGAAGACGGAATTCGATATTTTGCAAATCGTATTTGGGTACCGAAGTTGGGTGGACTAAGGAAGTTGATATTGAACGAGGCACATAAGACAAGATACTCGATACATCCTGGAGTTGGAAAGATGTATCAAGATCTTAAGACACGTTATTGGTGGCCTAATTTAAAGACAGACGTAGCAACATATGTTGGGGAGTGTTTAACTTGTTCCAAGGTCAAAGCAGAACACCAGAAGCCGTCAGGGTTACTTCAATAACCAGAAATCCCAGAATGGAAATGGGATGGTATTACCATGGATTTCATCACGAAGTTACCAAAGACTGCCTGGGGTTACGACACCATTTGGGTGATTGTTGATCGTCTCACCAAGTCTGCACATTTCTTGCCTATAAAGGAAACGGATGGAATGGAGAAACTATTACGATTGTATATAAAGGAAGTTGTTTCAAGGCATGGAATACCTATTTCCATTATATCTGATCGTGATAGTAGATTTACCTCAAAGTTCTGGCAATCACTACAGGAGGCACTAGGAACTCGTCTGGATATGAGTACCGCATATCATCCGCAAACCGACGGGCAGAGTGAAAGAACAATTCAGACTCTTGAAGACATGCTCAGGGCATGTGTGATCGATTTTGGAAACGGATGGGATAAGTATTTACCGTTAGCAGAATTCTCGTATAATAATAGTTATCATGCGAGCATTAAAGCTGCACCATTCGAAGCATTGTATGGAAGGAAGTGTAGATCTCCTATCTGTTGGAATGAAGTAGGAGATCGACATTTAACTGGTCCCGAGATCATACACGAAACGACTGAGAAGATAGTACAAATCAAGGAGAGATTGAAAACAGCCCATAGTCGCCAAAAGAGCTACGCCGATGTCCGAAGGAAACCATTAGAGTTTCAGATCGGTGACATGGTTATGCTAAAGGTGTCACCTTGGAAAGGTGTGATACGTTTTGGAAAAAGGGGTAAACTGAACCCAAGATATGTAGGCCCGTTCAAGATCATCGAACGCATTGGACCGGTAGCTTATCGACTCGAGTTACCGCAACAACTCACCGGAGTACATAATACCTTTCACGTCTCGAACCTTAAGAAGTGTCTTGCAAAGGAAGACCTCACCATTCCTCTTGAAGAAATCCATGTCGACGAGAAACTACAATTCGTCGAAGAACCAATGGAAATCATGGACCGTGAAGTTAAACAGCTCAAGCAGAGCAACATACCGATCGTTAAGGTTCGTTGGAATGCTCGAAGAGGTCCCGAGTTTACGTGGGAACGGGAGGATCAGATGAAACAAAAGTATCCACACTTGTTTCTCGATGACGCAAAATAGGTACAATTTTAAAATTTCGGGACGAAATTTATTTAACGGGGAGGTAATGTAACAACCCGCACTTTTTCGATCGTTCTATACTTATAAGATTAATATTTACATAAATTAAACCTTACCAACATGATAAGCAATCCAAATTGTCGAGACTTATGTTTTTCGAAAAGAGTTTTACACAACGTTTGACCGTCTAGTTTGACCGATGATATCACGAACTATACAATATATGATAATTATACGTTTGTGTATATATATGTATATATACATATTTAACATGACCTAAGAATGTTTTAATATCTCATTTTGTATTAATAACAATAAGTTATAAGTATATTTTGAAACTACTAACTTAAGTTTTCAAAACGATAACCATACGTAACGTTATTTGACTTAAATACTTATGACCTATAATGTTTATACATATATCGTATAAGTAATGTATTTAATCACTTTTAAAGACTTAAATACATAAAACAATATAAGTATATTTACAAAAGATAACTATATTTGAATCCTCGTTCCGTTTTCTCAAAGATTTCTATACGTATACCTAGGGTATATGTACCCGTATCATACGCAGCTTCTAGATGTATTTACTATTGGTATATACCAATAAAAATCTGCTCCTTAGCAGCCTTAAATGATTAAGAAATATGTGGAACCAACCATTTGTCAAGTAGCATAAATTATTTAGCAAGAAAACAAAGTTAGGTATCTTTTTTTTCCTTTATAACCTAAAAACGTTTTTATGCATGCACACCATTTCTTCACCCCATTTTCTCATACTTACACTTCCATTTCTCTCTCAAAATACTCTTAACTTCATACTTGATCATCTCCAAGCATTTTCCCCATCATTTAGCTTCAAAAACAACACTTAAACCTCATAAGAAAACCTTACAAAAACACTTCAAGAAATCCTTCCAAGAACACCAACTTACTTCCAATCTTTCATCCACTTCCATCACCCTTTTGGTTCTAGGTTCTTACTCCTCTTTTAAAACAACCTTGTCCAAGGAACTTGAGGTAGAATCTATGTTCATAACCTTATTCGATTCATATATATATAGCTATCTTATTTTGTGGTATAAAATTTTAACAACAAGAACATAGTTTGAATGTTTTCAAACTTGTTTGCAAACTAAATAGATCCTTCTAACTTAACTTTTAAAATACTCCAAGACCTGTAATATAACTTAAATATATGCTAATTTAACAAGGTATAACTTGGTTTTTCAAAGATTATCTTAAAAACTGTTTTTACGACGTCGGAGTGCCACCGGGGGCTGTTTTGGGTTGGATAATTAAAAACCATCTTAAACTTTGAATTGGAGGTTTATTTTCTGGAAAAATGATTTTTACTATGAATATGATAACACATAAAAATTTCATGATTTAACTCAAAGTATAAGTATTTTTAGAAAAATAATCATTTAAGGTTGTTTACATGATGGAAAATGATTAACTTCATAAGTTTCACTAAAGTTTGACCTATGCCGTGTGATTTTGAATACAAACTAAGGTATTTACAGTTCATAGTCTTAAAGAGGGACTCGATCCAAGGAGATGGCAAGTTGAATCAACGAAAACGGAGTTGTAACGAAGAAACTATGACCGAAACAAAATCGGATATCCAAGACTAGTTTAGCCACGAAAATAATTGGGAAAAATTAAATAAATCACATCTTTTTAAGTTAACATGATATTTTATATATATGTACTTATAATTCAATTTTATATGGTTCAGGATCACCCGTAAACAACACGAGAAGATTAATCATAAGATCCCATGATTGTACGCAACACGTCATTTGACAACACCGGTACTTTATGTACGCAACACGTCATTTGACAACACCGGTACCGTGGGTCAAGATTAATCTCGACCAATACATATACGATGGGGTTTTATTTATTTCGTTGGGGGTTTTATTTATTTCATTGCGGGTATATTAAACATCTAAAAATGAACCATTAAAATTGAATTACTAACAACGAACTGCTAACTACGGACTAAGGAATTATTCAAAGTATTAAAAGTATAACAAGTATATATATGTGACGTTTGTTTAAAAAGAAAAGGTATTGATATATTATATATGGATAGGTTCGTGATATCAACCGGAGACCAAGTCAAATTATATATATATCTTCAAGACGAAAGTGAGTATATAGTCCCACTTTTAAACTCTAAATATTTCGGGATGAGAATACATGTATTTTATGTTTTACGTTATGGACACAAGTAACTGAAAAATATATTCTACGTTGAGTTGTACCACTGGCATACTTCCCTGTAGCTTGGTAACTGTTATTTACAGCGGTATTGTAAACGCGAATCCTGTTGATAGATCTATCGGGCCTGACAACCCCAACCGGACTGGACGACCAGTATTCAACGGTTGCACAGTACTTCGTTTCGTGACTACACTTGGTACGGTGTAGTAAGATTTCATAATAAAGGGAATATGCGACGTGATTAAATGTTAAGTATGGTTACCAAGTGCTCAACCACTTAGAATATTTTTATTAAACTGTTTATATACGAAATCTTGTGGCCTATATATATATATATTGCTGCCGGCATTAAACCTATATCTCACCAACTTTATGTTGACCTTTTAAAACATGTCTATTCTCAGGTGATTACTAAAGCTTCCGCTGCATTATGTTGAATTTGAGCAGGATCTTGCGTACGCATATTTGTGTCAAAAATAAAACTGCATACCCAAGGATTTGTGTTGTAAAATATGCTCGAAATCGTGTTGTTATCATTATATGTAAAGTTTGTAAGTCGAAGATTATCGCTAAACGATAATCATCTTTTTATTGTCTAAAGCTTGTAACAAAAATAATGGTTATGGTTTGTAATGTATAATATATGCAGTTTCTCTTTTAAAAATGTCGCATATAGAGGTCAATACCTCGCAATGAAATCATACGTTATCTAACACGTTCTTATGGTTAAGGACGGGTTATGACATTTTCCCTTATTATTTTCTTTCGCTTTATTAAATTGGGTCGAGGTAATTTCTATAACATCATCGGAATCCTCATCGGGACCCGATTCATCGAAAAATTGGTAATCTTCCCAATATTTTACTTCCTCGGTGGAAACACCATTGACCATTATTAACTTTGGTCCGTTGGTTGAGAATTTTCTTTTATTTAATCGATTTACTATAGGTATCAATATTTCTTCCTCCAGAACCTCTTCTTCTTCTGGTTCCTCCTCTTCCGATTCCTCCTCTTCTGGTTCCTCTTCTTCCAGTTCCTCCTCTTCCGGTTCCTCCTCTTTCAGTTCCTCTTCGGGAATTTGTGAATCTTCCCAAAATATATTCGACTCTTCATTATTATTAGGTGAATCAATGGGATTTGTACTAGAGGTAGACATTTATCACACACTATCAAACACGTTAAGAGATTAATATATCACATAATATTTACATGTTAATAATATATAGTTTCCAACAAAAGTGTTAAGCAATCGTTTTTAAAGAAAACATGGCCGAAGTCCAGACTCACTAATGTATCCTAACAAAATCGATAAGACACACTAATGCAAATTTCTGGTTCTCTAAGACCAACGCTCGGATACCAACATAAATGTCCAGTTCATATTGATTATAAACGTTCCATATTAATTGATTTCGTCGCGAGGTTTTGACCTCTATATGAGACGGTTTTCAAAGACTGCATTCATTTTTAAAACAACCATAACCTTTATTTTATCGATAAATGTTTAAAAAGCATTACATAGATTATCAAATAATGATAATCTAAAATATACCGTTTACACACGACCATTACATAATGGTTTACAATAAGAATATATTACATCAAAAATAAGTTTCTTGAATGCAGTTTTTACATAATATCATACAAGCATGGACTCCAAATCTTGTCCTTATTTTAGTATGCAACAGCGGAAGCTCTTAATAATCACCTGAGAATAAACATGCTTAAAACGTCAACAAAAATGTTGGTGAGTTATAGGTTTAACCTATATATTATCAAATCATAATAATAGACCACAAGATTTCATATTTCAATATACATCCCATACATAGAGATAAAATTCATTCATATGGTGAACACCTGGTAACCGACATTAACAAGATGCATATAAGAATATCCCCTATCATTTCGGGAAATCCTTCGGACATGATATAAACGAATTCGAAGTACTAAAGCATCCGGTACTTTGGATGGGGTTCGTTAGGCCCAATAGATCTATCTTTAGGATTCGCGTCAATTAGTAGATCGATTTACTAATTCTTAGGTTACCAAGCAAAAGGGGCATATTCGGCTTCGATCATTCACCCATATAATGTAGTTTCAATTACTTGTGTCTATTTCATAAAACATTTATAAAACTGCATGTATTCTCATCCCAAAATATTAGATTTTTAAAAGTGGGACTATAACTCACTTTCAAAGATTTTTACTTTGTCGGGAAGTAAGACTTGGCCACTGGTCGATTCACGAACCTATAACAAATATGTACATATATATCAAAGTATGTTCAAAATAAATTTACAACATTTTTAATACGTTTTACTATTTTAAATTTATTAAGTCAGCTGTCCTCGTTAGTAACCTACAACTAGTTGTCCACAGTTAGATGTACAGAAATAAATCGATATATATTATCTTGAATCAATCCACGACCTAGTGTATATACGTCTCAGGCTAAATCACAACTCAAAGTATATATATTTTTGGAATCAACCTCAACCATGTATAGCTAACTCCAACATTACTGCATATAGAGTGTCTATGGTTGTTCCAAATAATATATATACATGGGTCGATATGATATGTCAAAACATTTGCATACATGTCTATGGTATCCCAAGATTACATTAGAATACATGTATAATACAATATAAGTTAGCTAGGATATGATTTTTATAGAATTGTTACAATATTTCCCGTAGCTACAACAATCAAAAAATATCCAATCTTGTTTTACCCATAACTTCTTCGTTTTAAATCCGATTTGAGTGAATCAAATTGCTATGGTTTCATATTGAACTCTATTTTATGAATATAAACATAAAAGTATAGGTTTATAGTCGGAAAAATAAGTTACAAGTCGTTTTTGTAAAGGTAGTCATTTCAGTCGAAAGAACGACGTCTAGATGACCATTTTGGAAAACATACTTTCACTTTGAGTTTAACCATGATTTTTGGATATAGTTTCATGTTGATAATAAAAATCATTTTCCCAGAAGAACAACTTTTAAATCAAAGTTTATCATATTTTTTAATTAACTAACCCAAAACAGCCCGCGGTGTTACTACGACGGAGTATAACCGGTTTTACGGTGTTTTTCGTGTTTTCCGGTTTCAAATCATTAATTTAGCATACCATATAGATATAGAACATGTGTTTAGTTGATTGTAAAAGTCAAGTTAGAAGGATTAACTTTTGTTTGCGAACAAGTTTAGAATTAAATAAACTATGTTGTAGTGATTACATGTTCAAATCTTCGAATAAGATAGTTTTATATGTATGAATTGAATGATGTTATGAACATCATTACTACCTTAAGTTTAGTAGGTAAACCTACTGGAAGTGACAAGAAATGATCTAGCTTCAAAGGATCTTGGATGGCTTGAAAGTTCTTGAAGTAGAATCATGACACGAAAACAAGTTCAAGTAAAATTATCACTCGAATTAAGATAGTTATAGTTATAGGAATTGAATTAAAGTTTGCATATGAGTATTACCTTGATTTAGAATGATATCTTACTGTAAACAACAAGGATATCTTGAGGTTGGATGATCACTTTACAAGATTGGAAGTGAGCTAGTAAACTTGGAAGTTTTCTTGATTTTATGAAACTAGAACTTGTAGAATTTATGAAGAACACTTAGAACTTGAAGATAGAACTTGAGAGAGATTAATTAGATGAAGAAAATTGAAGAATTAAAGTGTTTATAGGTGTTTTTGGTCGTTGGTATATGGATTAGATATAAAGGATATGAAATTTTGTTTTCATGTAAATAAGTCATGAATGATTACTAATATTTTTGTAATTTTATGAGATATTTCATGCTAGTTGCCAAATTATGGTTCCCACATGTGTTAGGTGACTCACATGGGCTACTAAGAGCTGATCATTGGAGTGTAAATACCAATAGTACATACATTTAGAAGCTGTGTATTGTACGAGTACGAATACGGGTGCATACAAGTAGAATTGTTGATGAAACTGAACGAGGATGTAATTGTAAGTATTTTTGTTAAGTAGAAGTATTTTGATAAGTGTCTTGAAGTATTTCAAAAGTGTATGAATACATATTAGAACACTACATGTATATACATTTTAACTGAGTCGTTAAGTCATCGTTAGTCGTTACATGTAAATGTTGTTTTGAAACCTTTAGGTTAACGATCTTGTTAAATGTTGTTAACCCATTGTTTATTATATCTAAAGAGATGTTAAATTATTACATTATCATGATATTATGATATATTAATATATCTTAGTATGATATATATACAGTTAAATGTTGTTACAACGATAATCGTTACATATATGTCTCGTTTCGAAATTCTTAAGTTAGTAGTCTTGTTTTACATATGTAGTTCATTGTTAATATACATAATGACATGTTTACTTATCATTTATCATGATTAAACATAGTGTAACAATATCTTAATATGATTAATATGTAATTAGTAAGACGTTGTTATAACGATAATCGTTATATATATCGTTTCGAGTTTCTTAATTCAATAAACACAATTTTATGTATATAACTCATTGTTAAAATACCTAATGAGATACTTACTTATCATAATATCATGTTAATTATATATATAATCATATATATGTCATCATATAGTTTTTACAAGTTTTAACGTTCGTGAATCACCGGTCAACTTGAGTGGTCAATTGTCTATATGAAATATATTTCAATTAATCAAGTCTTAACAAGTTTGATTGCTTAACATGTTGGAAACACTTAATCATGTAAATATAAATTTCATTTAATATATATAAACATGGAAAAGTTCGGGTCACTACAGTGATGATGGTGTCGAAGGCCATGAAAGGAAAAAGGAGAGGAGAGGAGAAAATTAAAATGATTAGGTTAAAAATGAGAGTAAGTAGTGAGGTTTAAATTAAAGGTCACTAGTTGCAAGATTTGACAAAACCAACCCTCCCCATGGGGAGTTCGGCCGAACCTAGGCAAGGGTGGGCTCCATTTTAGCCCAATTTGAAGTATTGATCAAAAGCTTGTGGCCCGAAAGCCCGAACGAAGCGAGATTCGCGAAAACACTGTTACGCGATTAAATCTTCGGAAGAAACACGCACACGCAAAAAAATAAAATATAGAAATATCTTATAAACTCATATGATATAGAAATATCGTAAATAAAATAATCCGGATTCAAAAATCACAAAAGTCTGATTATTAGTTTGAAAACCGAAACGATTTACCGGATAGAAATCCAAGATACGTAGAAACGTACAATTTTAAATACGGACACATATAGTCATATAACATATAATAAAGTATATATTATTATTAAAATAATAATATAAGTCATAGAAATGACGTGACACAAATATCAATTAACAGACGTTAAATATAAACGGAAAAAGATAACGGAAAAAGTAGGGTCGTGACAGGATGTCACCTTTTGGGTTATATCCATTTCATACGGACTCATTTTTAGTTGATAGTCAAAACTTTAAACACTCACAAATAGAATGACTACAATTTTCACTCATTCTTTCCTGATATTCAAAGAATTCCGTATGAAATTGTTATACTTTTATATTATGGAGTTTCATTGTTATTGATCTCAATGCTTATACAATTTATATTCTACGTTACATCGTACGATATTATCCATTAAACGTGTTACGTTCGGCCCCCTTCAAAATTGTTCAAGCTCCGTCACTGAAATTAACCGATTTAACCATTCCATAAGTAATCGAATCAAACGATTAAAGATACTGATTAGTCAAAGTTATGGTTATGAAGACTCTTTTCGTCCCTAACATCACCCAACCGATAATGCTCTCCCTTACTTATATCAGCTGAAACAACTTTATATTCTTGTTGTTTTAAACTCAAATGAGTTTATAATATGCGACTCCGGAGAATAATAATTAATAATTATAATTTATAATTAAATTAATACTATTTATAGATAAATATATAATTAAATTATTATAATAAGAAAATATATTTTATTTGCGTTAGAAATTACGAAATCAGTGGTTAAAATTAATTTTTGAAATTAAAATAAATGATTGATTTGAATAGAGAGATAAATATGACTTCATAATCTAACTTAATAGTTGAAATTAAAAGTAATAAACTTAAGTTCAAATATTTAATATTTTACCATAAGTTGGTATAATACGAGTTTTATTTTTATTTTTAATTATATTTATATAATTTAGTAGTTTATATAATAACAAGATGCTTTCAACAAAGAGAAATATAACAAAGAGAAAGAGCCCATTACAGGGAGAATTAAAGAGACACTGACGAACCCCAAAAACTAGGAACTCAGCTAAGATCGAGACTCGATACACGTATAAGTCAACGTACTCTACTGACAATTAAATCACATATTCTTAGCATATATTTGATTGTATAGCTGTACATTAGTCTGTCATATCTATTCCATATATAGTAGTCAATTTGTTAACTAGTTTCCTTGTATGGTATCAGCAGCTACACTCTTCAAAACCTATCCGATCCTTTATCTCAACCTGCAATTCTTCTTCTATTCTAACTGCAACAACAAAATTATGTCTGATACTTCAAAAATTCACCCAGCAATTACCGTTAACAACATTAAAAATTTCATACGTATTACTCTTGGGATGAAAAAGAGTCAATATGAATTCTGGTCCGGCTTATTTCAGATCTATTATCGGGCATATGAAGTCCTCGACCACATCATTCCACCCACCAGTGATTCATCTTCTTCAACCATACAAACAACTCCAAGTGCTACACAAACTCCTTCTTGGGAACATCTTGATGCTATTGTTCTCCAATGGATCTATGAGACCATCTCCCATGATCTTCTTCGCACCGTTTTCAAACCCGATTCCACAGCAAGTCAAGCCTGTGATCGTTTAAAGAATATTTTTAATGACAATAAGAACTCGCGTGCAGTCCATTTGCAACACCAATTTACAAACACCTGTATTGAAACCTTTCCAGATGCCTCTTCCTATTACCAGGAATTAAAAATCCTCGCCGATCAATTAGGAAATGTCGTCTCTGCTATTGAGGAGGATAGACTAGTCTTGCAGCTTATCACCGGCCTCAACGACACCTCTGAAAGTCTTCAATCAATCCTATCTCATCGTGAAAAACTCCCATCCTTTTATGAAGCGATATCCACGCTCATCTTGGAGGAATCTCGCAAACAACAATCTGCAACACAAGCTGCCTCGTCGGTCGCCATTGCCCTCATTTCATCGACCTCACCATCAAATAAGCCATCACCATCAGGCCAATCGAACAACACATACATCAATCGAAGCAGAGGATCTTCTCAGGGAAACAATTGAGGTCGCCATAGTTATAGCAATTGAGGTAGACGAATAAATCCCTAGGGTTCTTATTCGGGTCCTAATTTTTATTCGGGTACTAATTCATATGCTAATGGATCCCATAATCCATCAAATCCATGGGCCTATGGACCTTGGGCTTGGGCCACTGCTAAAAAGAGTGCACCACCTTCCTGTCCATTTCCAAGCTATCCATGAGGCCATCCATAATCTACTAATAACCAACCAGGCCTGTTGGGCCCTCGATCCTGTAGTGACCCGAACTTTTCCATGTTTATATATATTAAATGAAATTGATATTTACATGATTAAGTGTTTCCAACATGTTAAGCAATCAAACTTGTTAAGACTTGATTAATTGAAATAGGTTTCATATAGACAATTGACCACCCAAGTTGACCAGCGATTCACGAATGTTAAAACTTGTAAAAACTATATGATGACATATATATATGGATATATATATAGTTAACATGATATTATGATAAGTAAGTATCTCATTAGGTATTTTAACAATGAGTTATATACATAAAAATGAGACTATTGAATTAAGAAACTCAAAGACGATATATATAACGATTATCGTTATAACAACGTCTTACTAAATACATACGAATCCTATTAAGATATTGATACACTATATTTAAACATGATAAATAATAAGTAAACATATCATTAAGTGTATTAACAACGAACTACATATGTAAAAACAAGACTACTAACTTAAGGACTTCGAAACGAGACATATATGTAACGATTATCGTTGTAACGACATTTAAGTGTATATATATCATATTAAGATATATTAATACATCATAATATCATGATAATATAATAATTTAACATCTCATTAGATATAATAAACAATGGGTTAACAACATTTAACAAGATCGTTAACTTAAAGGTTTCAAAACAACACTTACATGTAACGACTAACGATGACTTAACGACTCAGTTAAAATGTATATACATGTAGTGTTTTAATATGTATTCATACACTTTTGAAAGACTTCAAGACACTTATCAAAGTACTTCTACTTAACAAAAATTCTTACAATTACATCCTCGTTCATTTTCATCAACAATTCTACTCGTATGCACTCGTATTTGTACTCGTACAATATCCAACTTCTAAATGTATTTACTATTGGTATATTGTAGAGACCCGTCCTAATCCACCTGGATGAAATCTCCAACATTTGGTTCCATTGCGAGGTACTGACTTCTATATGCCATGAATGACTCCAAGTAATATCTTTAAATTGAGCAAATGCACAGCGGAAGATTTCTTTCGTACCTGAGAATAAACATGCTTTAAAGTGTCAACCAAAAGGTTGGTGAGTTCATTAGTTTATCATAATCATTCATTTGCATCATTTTAATAGACCACAAGAATTTCATTTCCATTTCTCATAAATATACGTCCCATGCATAGAGACAAAAATATCATTCATATGGTGAACACCTGGTAACCGACATTAACAAGATGCATATAAGAATATCCCCCTATCATTCCGGGAAATCCTTCGGACATGATAAAAATGAATTCGAAGTACTAAAGCATCCGGTACTTTGGACGGGGTTCGTTAGGCCCAATAGATCTATCTTTAGGATTCTCGTCAATTAGTAGATCGGTTTACTAATTCTTAGGTTACCAAGCAAAAGGGGCATATTCGGCTTCGATCATTCACCCTTATAATGTAGTTTCAATTACTTTTGTCTATTTCGTAAAACATTTATAAAGCAGCGCATGTATTCTCAGTCCCAAAAATATATATTGCAAAAGCATTTAAAAATGGTGTAATGAAACTCATAATACTGTATTTTGTAGTAAAAATACATATGACGTCATTGAACAAGTGTAGGGTTGTCCTCGGATTCACGAACCTATATCATTTATATGTACATTAACGCATATACTCGTAATCGAACGAATTTATATATTATTAGTGCTATACTTGTTATTTAAATGAGTTATACTTTTCATTAATAACTTACATATATTTATTTTATATATCTTTATTATAAAAATAATAATAGAGTTAGGTTATATGTATTAGATATATTTTTTGTGTAACTAATTTCTATATGATTAAAATAATACTAATAAATAAATAAAAGTAGTAATATCTTTATAATAATAATATTAGTAGTTATAATAATAATACTCATTTTAAAATAATGATAATAATAATAATAATAATAATAATAATAATAATAATAATAATAATAATAATAATAATAATAATAATAATAATAATAATAATAATAATAATAATAAGAAAAAAGTTGTAATGTCTTTATAATGATAATAATAACAATACTTACAGTTGTAATAATCATTTTTAACAATAATAATAATAATAATAATAATAATAATAATAATAATAATAATAATAATAATAATAATAATAATAATGATACTAGTAATAATTTTTATGAAAATAAGATTAACAATAATGGTGATAATAATAATAATGATAATAATAATACTCATAATAATAATACCTATAAAACTAATACTTTTACTGTTAATGATAATTATGATAATAATCGAGTTGTAATAATAATAATAATGGTGAAAATAATAAATAATTATTATCTATAATACTTTATAACAAAAATACTAATAATAATAATACTTATAATAATAATAATATAAAAGGAGACTACCTTCTAAGAAATCCTAAAAATATATGTCATAGCCCTGGCTCGAACCCAAGACCTCTCGCTTAACTGCCACACTCCTTAACCATCTGATCCGTTTAGCTTTCCTAATATTACTCAGCTCTTGATTTTATTTATCCCGTTATTATTTATCATTCATATACCCATCATCACTTAACATCATAATCTGGCCCAACTTCGTTTTGGCCCAACAAAATATGGAACTCGGCCCAACTCCTCAGCTCACTAGATTTAGTCCTATAACTAATTAAAAGAAGCCCAAGATGGATTATTTAACCTAGCCCAACTTCATATAGATCGTGATTGAGTTCTGGTTCGTGGTGTAGTGACCCGAACTTTTCCATGTTTATATATATTAATTGAGATTGATATTTACATGATTAAATGTTTCCAACATGTTAAGCAATCAAACTTGTTAAGACTTGATTAATTGAAATATGTTTCATATAGACACTTGACCACCCAAGTTGACCGGCGATTCACGAACGTTAAAACTTGTAAAAACAACATGACGATATATATATGGATATACATATGTTTAACATGAGATTATGATAAGTAAGTATCTCCATAAGTATATTAACAATGAGTTATATACATATAAACAAGGCTACTAACTTAAGGATTTCGAAACGAGACATATATGTAACGATTATCGTTGTAACGACATTTAAATGTATATATATCATATTAAGATATATTAATATATCATAATATCATGATAATATAATAATTTAACATCTCATTAGATATAATAAACAATGGGTTAACAACATTAATTGAGATCGTTAACTTAAAGGTTTCAAAACAACACTTACATGTAACGACTAACGATGACTTAACGACTCAGTTAAAATGTATATACATGTAGTGTATTTAGATGTATTAAAATACTTTTGGAAGACTTCAAGACATATATCAAAACACTCATACTTAATGAAAATGGTTACAGTTACTTTTCCATTCTTTTCTTTCATCAAGAATTCTAGTCGTATTCTTACCCGTATTATACACAGCTTCAAAACGTACTTAGTATGAGTATATACCAATAGGAACTAGCATGGGATTCCACTCTTGATTATGTCATGTATGACTAATCAATTTTAACTTCTACCATGAGCTAGTCAACTAACTAGAACTCCTTTTAACCCCACTCACCACTCACCAATTACCACTCATCATTCACTCCATTTCACTTCCAATTCTCTTTCTAATTCTCTCTCAACACACACACACACACTATTATGAACGTATTTATCCAGTAGTTAATCATCATCTTCATCAAAAATCACTTCAAGAATCAAGCTATAATCATCATAGGAAGAACACTTCAAGAACACTTCAAAAATCCCTTCAAGTTTACTAATTTACTTCCAAGCTTTCTAATCCATTCCAAGTAATCATCTAAGATCAAGAAACCTTTGTTATATACAGTAGGTTATCTTTCTTATTCAAGGTAATATTCATATTCAAACTTTGATTCAATTTCTATAACTATAAACTATCTTAATTCGAGTAAAAATCTTACTTGAACTTGTTTTTGTGTCATGATCCTACTTCAAGAACTTTTAAGCCATCCAAGATCCTTTGAAGCTAGATCATTTCTTGTCACTTCCAGTAGGTTTACCTACTAAACTTGAGGTAGTAATGATGTTCATAACATCATTCGATTCATATATATAAAACTATCTTATTCGAAGGTTTAAACTCGTAATCATTAGAACATAGTTTAGTTAATTCTAAACTTGTTAGCAAACAAAAGTTAATCCTTCTAACTTGACTTTTAAAATTAACTACAAACATGTTCTATATCTATATGATATGCTAACTTAATGATTTAAAACCTGGAAACACGAAAAACACCGTAAAACCGGATTTACGCCGTCGTAGTAACACCGCGGGCTGTTTTGGGTTAGTTAATTAAAAACTATGATAAACTTTGATTTAAAAGTTGTTATTCTGAGAAAATGATTTTTATTATGAACATGAAACTATATCCAAAAATTATGGTTAAACTCAAAGTGAAAGTATGTTTTCTAAAATGGTCATCTAGACGTCGTTCTTTCAACTGAAATGACTACCTTTACAAAAATGACTTGTAACTTATTTTTCTGACTATAAACCTACACACTTCTGTTTAGATTCATAAAATAGAGTTCAATATGAAACCATAGCAATTTGATTCACTCAAAACGGATTTAAAATGAAGAAGTTATGGGTAAAACAAGATTGGATAATTTTTCTCATTTTAGCTACGTGAAAATTGGTAACAAATCTATTCCAACCATAACTTAATCAACTTGTATTTTATATTATGTAATCTTGAGATACCATAGACACGTATACAATGTTTCGACCTATCATGTCGACACATCTATATATATTTCGGAACAACCATAGACACTCTATATGTGAATGTTGGAGTTAGCTATACAGGGTTGAGGTTGATTTCAAAATATATATAGTTTGAGTTGTGATCAATACTGAGATATGTATACACTGGGTCGTGGATTGATTCAAGATAATATTTATCGATTTATTTCTGTACATCTAACTGTGGACAACTAGTTGTAGGTTACTAACGAGGACAGCTGACTTAATAAACTTAAAACATCAAAATATATTAAAAGTGTTGTAAATATATTTTAAACATACTTTGATATATATGTATATATTGTTATAGGTTCGTGAATCAACCAGTGGCCAAGTCTTACTTCCTGACGAAGTAAAAATATGTGAAAGTGAGTTATAGTCCCACTTTTAAAATCTAATATTTTTGGGATGAGAATACATGCAGGTTTTATAAATGATTTACAAAATAGACACAAGTACGTGAAACTACATTCTATGGTTGAATTATTGAAATTGAATATGCCCCTTTTTATTAAGTCTGGTAATCTAAGAATTAGGGAACAGACACCCTAATTGACGCGAATCCTAAAGATAGATCTATTGGGCCTAACAAACATCATCCAAAGTACCGGATGCTTTAGTACTTCGAAATTTATATCATATCCGAAGGGTGTCCCGGAATGATGGGGATATTCTTATATATATATGCATCTTGTTAATGTCAGTTACCAGGTGTTCACCATATGAATGATTTTTATCTCTATGTATGGGATGTGTATTAAAATATGAAATCTTGTGGTCTATTGTTACGATTTGATATATATAGGTTAAACCTATAACTCACCAACATTTTTTTTGACGTTTAAAGCATGTTTATTCTCAGGTGAATGCTAAGAGCTTCCGCTGTTGCATACTAAAATAAGGACAAGATTTGGAGTCCATGTTTGTTTGATATTGTGTAAAAACTGCATTCAAGAAACTGATTTCGATGTAACATATTTGTATTGTAATCCATTATGTAATGGTCGTGTGTAAACATGATATTTTAGATTATCATTATTTGATAATCTACGTAAAGCTTTTTAAACCTTTATTTATGAAATAAAGGTTATGGTTTGTTTTAAAAATGAATGCAGTCTTTGAAAAACGTCTCATATAGAGGTCAAAACCTCGCAACGAAATCAATTAATATGGAACGTTTTTAATCAATAAGAACGGGACATTTCAGTTGGTATCAGAGCGTTGGTCTTAGAGAACCAGAAAATTTGCATTAGTGTGTCTTATCGAGTTTGTTAGGATGCATTAGTGAATCTGGACTTCGACCGTGTTTTCTTTAAAAATGATTGCTTAACATTTTTGTTGGAAACTATATATTTTTAACATATGAATATTATGTGATATATTAATCTCTTAACGTGTTTGATATTATGTGATAGATGTCTACCTCTAGAACAAGTCCCATTGAATCACCTAATAATAATGAAGAGTCAAATGTAAATTGGAATGATTCGTGGACTGATTCACAAGTTCCCGAAGAGGAACAGGAAGAAGAGTCGGAACCGGAAGAAGAATCGGAACCGGAAGAAGAATCGAAACCGGAAGAAGAAATAGAACATGTAGGGGAAATAATAAAACGGTTAAGTAAAAGAGAATCCTCAACCAACCGACCAAGGTTAATTATGGTCAATGGTGTTTCCGCCAAGGAAGCAAAATATTGGGAGGATTACCAATTCTCCGATGAATCGGATTCCGAAGAGAATTCCGATGATGTTATAGAAATTACCCCAACTGAATTTAAAAAGGCAAAAGAAAAATATAAGGGAAAGGGCATAAAAATAGAGAAATCTAATTCCAACCCCGATGAACTTTATATGTATCGTCAACCCCCGAAGTCCTTAAGTTGTAACAATGACCCGGGAACCTCTAAACCACCAGGTTTTTCTAAACCAATGTGGACAACGACGGCTCGTATTAGGGGAACATCATATATCCCTAGAAACTTGGCAAAACGAACCAAAACCGAACAAGAAGAAACGAGCGAGTCGGAATAAGATAGTTGTATTCGTGTGGTGTAATATATGTAATATAGTGTGCTTATGCTTTATGATATATGTAAAAATTGCTTGTATTAATAAGTATTTTTTTTATGAATCTAACACTTGTCTATTTTACAGTATAAAAGCACAAAATGGATAGACAACCCAAAATTTTAAGAGACCTACCCGGAGACATGATTGATGAAATCTTGTCTAGAGTCGGTCAGAATTCCTCGGCACAACTATTTAAGGCGAGATCAGTTTGTAAGACATTCGAAGAACGTTCCAAGAATGCCTTGGTTTATAAAAGGCTTTCATTCGAAAGATGGGGGATATCACATTGGGAAATCCATAAGTTACGATGTGTTTACTTTGACGCATATATTGTGGGGAACCCAAATGCTATTTTACGCAACGGGTTAAGAAATTATTTTGACTCAGTATATCCGAATATAGGACTTCGTGATTTAGAAAAAGCGGCTAACATGCAACATAAAGAAGCATGTTATGCTTACGGGTTAGTAATGTTCGCTTCTCACCAAAGTGAGAACAAGAACATCGGGCTACAACTATTAAACAAAACGTTCCCACAAGTGACGGAGTCAGTAATTGGGGTAAGAAATAAGGTTTTTAGGTTATTACGAGACTGTTGGTCATTACGTAACCCTCGTCCCTTTGACGACGTTACAACACGCTATCTTATCAACGGCCATAACGGTTATGTTCCACAAGACCAAAGTAGTCCTAGTAAAACCAGAATGCATGACTTGTTTCTGGACGTATGAATTACGTGTCTTTATTGCCTTTGCTGAAGGACTTGTGTACTAGCTAGAATTATCTTCACAACTATCTTGTATCAAAGTTATTGTGTGCTATATTTCATGCTTTATGTAAAATAAGCGGTATTGTAAGTTTGTAAAATATTGTATAAAAGTTTGAACGCGAAATATTATTACAATCAGTTTTTCATATAGAATTGTAGTAGTTGAATTGTATATTAGCTACTAAGTATGAACATAACGGGTAGGTACTACCCGAATTTAAACTTATAAAACGCTAATATGAAGAAAAAGCTTTTATAAATGAGTTCATATTATGCTACGAAATACTATTAACTACTCTTAATATTCTGTATGATTAACTTGTTCCATTTGACTATTTTGAAGGAAATGGCACCGACTACTCGACACACCGTGAATATGAATGAAGAGGAATTCCATACTTTTCTAGCTTCAAACATAGCCGCAGTACAGGCTGCGCTACATACCAACAATAACCTTGGATCTGGCAGTACAGGAAATCGTGTAGGATGCACCTACAAAGAATTCACTGCCTGCAAACCTTTGGAATTTGATGGAAATGAAGGACCGATCGGATTGAAACGGTGGACCGAGAAGGTCGAATCGGTGTTTGCCATAAGTAAGTGTACTGAAGAGGAAAAAGTGAAGTATGCTACGCATACCTTCACAGGTGCTGCGTTAACATGGTGGAATACCTATCTAGAGCAAGTGGGACAAGATGATGCGTACGCACTACCGTGGTCAGCATTCAAGCACTTGATGAACGAGAAGTACCGTCCCAGAACCGAGGTCAATAAGCTCAAGACAGAACTTAGAGGGTTACGAACCCAAGGATTTGATATTACCACGTACGAAAGATGATTCACAGAATTGTGCCTATTGTGTCCGGGAGCATTCGAAGATGAGGAAGAGAAGATCG
This sequence comes from Rutidosis leptorrhynchoides, assembly GCF_046630445.1. Lineage (NCBI taxonomy): Eukaryota > Viridiplantae > Streptophyta > Magnoliopsida > Asterales > Asteraceae > Rutidosis > Rutidosis leptorrhynchoides. Next base: position 126,575,783 of record NC_092343.1, read on the forward strand.
AAGCATTGTGAAAGGATTACCGAAAAGAATCCAAGAAGATATAAGTTCACACGAGCCCGCCTCCATACAACAGGCATGTAGAATGGCTCACAAACTAGTGAACCAGATTGAAGAAAGAATTAAAGAACAGACTGCTGAAGAGGCCAATGTGAAGCAAGTCAAAAGAAAGTGGGAGGAAAACGGTGATAAGAATCACCAATACAACAACAACAGCAATTACAACAATAATCGCAACAATTATCCCAATAATCTCAACATCAATCGCAACTACAAAAAACGGCCCAACAACAACAACAACAACAACAACAGCAACTACAACAATCATCCCAACAACAATAATAACTGCAACAACAACAACAATCAGAAGCAGCTATGCCAAAGGTGTGAAAAGTATCACTCGGGGTTCTGCACCAAATTTTGCAACAAGTGTAAAAGAAATGGTCATAGCGTGACGAAGTGTGAGGTCTACGGACCAGGGGTTAATAGAACGAAAGGAACAAATGGTGTCGGAACGAGTAATGGCGGAGCAAGTAGTGTCGGAGCAAGTTATGCCAATGTAGTTTGTTATAAATGTGGAAAACCAGGCCACATTATTAGAAATTGCCCGAACCAGGAGAACACGAATGGACAAGGCCGCGGAAGAGTTTTAAATATTAATGCGGCAGAGGCACAGGAAGACCCGGAGCTTGTTACGGGTACGTTTCTTATTGACAATAAATCTGCTTACGTTTTATTTGATTCGGGTGCGGATAGAAGCTATATGAGTAGAGATTTTTGTGTTAAATTAAGTTGTCCATTGTCGCCTTTGGATAGTAAATTTTTACTCGAATTAGCAAATGGTAAATTAATTTCAGCAGATAATATATGTCGGAATCGAGAAATTAAACTGGTTAGCGAAACATTTAAGATTGATTTGATACCAGTAGAGTTAGGGAGTTTTGATGTGATAATCGGTATGGACTGGTTGAAAGAAGTGAAAGCAGAGATCATTTGTTACAAAAATGCAATTCGCATTATACCAGAAAAAGGAAAACCCTTAATGGTGTACGGAGAAAAGGGCAACACGAAGCTACATATTATTAGTAATTTGAAGGCACAAAAACTAATAAGAAAAGGTTGCTATGCTGTTATAGAACACGTCGAGAAAGTACAAACTGAAGAAAAGAGCATCAATGATGTTCCCATTGCAAAAGAATTTCCCGATGTATTTCTGAAAGAATTACCGGGATTACCCCCACAGCGATCCGTTGAATTTCAAATAGATCTTGTACCAGGAGCTGCACCAATAGCTCGTGCTCCTTACAGACTCGCACCCAGAGAGATGAAAGAACTGCAAAGCCAATTACAAGAACTTTTAGAGCGTGGTTTCATTTGACCAAGCACATCACCGTGGGGAGCTCCTATTTTGTTTGTCAAGAAGAAAGATGGTACATTCAGGTTGTGTATCGACTACCGAGAGTTGAACAAACTTACCATCAAGAACCGCTACCCACTGCCGAGAATCGACGACTTATTTGATCAACTACAAGGCTCGTTTGTTTATTCAAAGATTGACTTACGTTCCGGGTATCATCAAATGCGGGTGAAAGAAGATGATATTCCAAAGACTGCTTTCAGAACACGTTACGGTCATTACGAGTTTATGGTCATGCCGTTTGGTTTAACTAATGCACCAGCTGTGTTCATGGAGTGTGTGGACCATACCTTGACAAGTTTGTCATTGTTTTCATTAATGACATACTTATTTACTCAAAGAATGACCAAGAACACGGTGAACATTTGAGAAAGGTGTTAGAAGTATTGAGGAAGGAAGAATTGTACGCTAAGTTTTCAAAGTGTGCATTTTGGTTGGAAGAATTTCAATTCCTCGGTCACATAGTGAACAAAGAAGGTATTAAGGTGGATCCGGCAAAGATAGAAACTGTTGAAAAGTGGGAAACCCCGAAAACTCCGAAACACATACGCCAGTTTTTAGGACTAGCTGGTTACTACAGAAGGTTCATCCAAGACTTTTCCAGAATAGCAAAACCCTTGACTGCATTAACGCATAAAGGGAAGAAATTTGAATGGAATGATGAACAAGAGAAAGCCTTTCAGTTATTGAAGAAAAAGCTAACTACGGCACCTATATTGTCATTGCCTGAAGGGAATGATGATTTTGTGATTTATTGTGACGCATCAAAGCAAGGTGTCGGTTGTGTATTAATGCAACGAACGAAGGTGATTGCTTATGCGTCTAGACAATTGAAGATTCACGAACAAAATTATACGACACATGATTTGGAATTAGGCGCGGTTGTTTTTGCATTAATGACTTGGAGGCACTACTTATATGGGGTCAAAAGTATTATATATACCGACCACAAAAGTCTTCAACACATATTTAATCAGAAACAACTAAATATGAGGCAGTGTAGGTGGATTGAATTATTGAATGATTACGACTTTAAGATTCGTTACCACCCGGAGAAGGCAAATGTGGTAGCCGATGCCTTGAGCAGGAAGGTCAGAGAACCCATTCGAGTAAAATCTATGAATATAATGATTCATAATAACCTTACTACTCAAATAAAGGAGGCGCAACAAGGAGTTTTAAAAGAGGGAAATTTAAAGGATGAAATACCCAAAGGATCGGAGAAACACCTTAATATTTGGGAAGACGGAACCCGGTATAGGGCTGAAAGGATTTGGGTACCAAAATTTGGAGATATGAGAGAAATGGTACTTAGAGAAGCTCATAAAACCAGATACTCAATACATCCTGGAACGGGGAAGATGTACAAGGATCTCAGGAAATATTTTTGGTGGCCGGGTATGAAAGCCGATGTTGCTAAATACGTAGGAGAATGTTTGACTTGTTCTAAGGTCAAAGCTGAGCATCAGAAACCCTCTGGTCTACTTCAACAACCCGAAATCCCGGAATGGAAATGGGAAAACATTACCATGGATTTCATCACTAAATTGCCAAGGACTGCAAGTGGTTTTAATACTATTTGGGTAATAGTTGATCGTCTCACCAAATCAGCACATTTCCTGCCAATAAGAGAAGATGACAAGATGGAGAAGTTAGCACGACTGTATTTGAAGGAAGTCATCTCCAGACATGGAATACCAATCTCTATTATCTCTGATAGGGATGGCAGATTTATTTCAAGATTCTGGCAGACATTACAGCAAGCATTAGGAACTCGTCTAGACATGAGTACTGCCTATCATCCACAAACTAATGGACAGAGCAAAAGGACAATACAAACGCTTGAAGACATGCTACGAGCATGTGTTATTGATTTCGGAAACAGTTGGGATCGACATCTACCATTAGTTGAATTTTCCTACAACAACAGCTACCATTCAAGCATTGAGATGGCGCCGTTTGAAGCACTTTATGGTAGAAAGTGCATGTCTCCGATTTGTTGGAGTGAAGTGGGGGATAGATAGATTACGGGTCCAGAGATTATACAAGAAACTACCGAGAAGATCATCCAAATTCAACAACGGTTGAAAACCGCCCAAAGTCGACAAAAGAGCTACGCTAACATTAAAAGAAAAGATATAGAATTTGAAATTGGAGAGATGGTCATGCTTAAAGTTGCACCTTGGAAAGGCGTTGTTCAATTTGGTAAACGAGGGAAATTAAATCCAAGGTATATTGGACCATTCAAGATTATTGATCGTGTCGGACCAGTAGCTTACCGACTTGAGTTACCTCAACAACTCGCGGCTGTACATAACACTTTCCACGTCTCGAATTTGAAGAAATGTTTTGCTAAAGAAGATCTCACTATTCCGTTAGATGAAATCCAAATCAACGAAAAACTCCAATTCATCGAAGAACCCGTCGAAATAATGGATCGTGAGGTTAAAAGACTTAAGCAAAACAAGATACCAATTGTTAAGGTTCGATGGAATGCTCGTAGAGGACCCGAGTTCACCTGGGAGCGTGAAGATCAGATGAAGAAGAAATACCCACATCTATTTCCAGAAGATTCGTCAACACCTTCAACAGCTTAAAATTTCAGGACGAAATTTATTTAACGGGTAGGTACTGTAGTGACCCGAACTTTTCCATGTTTATATATATTAATTGAGATTGATATTTACATGATTAAATGTTTCCAACATGTTAAGCAATCAAACTTGTTAAGACTTGATTAATTGAAATATGTTTCATATAGACAATTGACCACCCAAGTTGACCGGCCATTCACGAACGTTAAAACTTGTAAAAACGACATGACGATATATATATGGATATACATTTGTTTAACATGAGATTATGATAAGTAATTATCTCCATAAGTATATTAACAATGAGTTATATACATATAAACAAGACTACTAACTTAAGGATTTCGAAACGAGACATATATGTAACGATTATCGTTGTAACGACATTTAAATGTATATATATCATATTAAGATATATTAATATATCATAATATCATGATAATATAATAATTTAACATCTCATTAGATATAATAAATAATGGGTTAACAACATTAATTGAGATCGTTAACTTAAAGGTTTCAAAACAACACTTACATGTAACGACTAACGATGACTTAACGACTCAGTTAAAATGTATATACATGTAGTGTATTTAGATGTATTAAAATACTTTTGGAAGACTTCAAGACATATATCAAAACACTCATACTTAACGAAAATGGTTACAGTTACTTTTCCATTCTTTTCTTTCATCAAGAATTCTAGTCGTATTCTTACCCGTATTATACACAGCTTCAAAACGTACTTACTATGAGTATATACTAATAGGAACTAGCATGGGATTCCACTCTTGATTATGTCATGTATGACTAATCAATTTTAACTTCTACCATGAGCTAGTCAACTAACTAGAACTCCTTTTAACCCCACTCACAAGTCACCAATTACCACTCATCATTCACTCCATTTCACTTCCAATTCTCTTTCTAATTCTCTCTCAACACACACACACTATTATGAATGTATTTTTCCAGTAGTTAATCATCATCTTCATCAAAAATCACTTCAAGAATCAAGCTATAATCATCATAGGAAGAACACTTCAAGAACACTTCAAAAATCCCTTCAAGTTTACTAATTTACTTCCAAGCTTTCTAATCCATTCCAAGTAATCATCTAAGATCAAGAAACCTTTGTTATATACAGTAGGTTATCTTTCTTATTCAATGTAATATTCATATTCAAACTTTGATTCAATTTCTATAACTATAAACTATCTTAATTCGAGTAAAAATCTTACTTGAACTTGTTTTTGTGTCATGATCCTACTTCAAGAACTTTCAAGCCATCCAAGATCCTATGAAGCTAGATCATTTCTTGTCACTTCCAGTAGGTTTACCTACTAAACTTGAGGTAGTAATGATGTTCATAACATCATTCGATTCATATATATAAAACTATCTTATTAGAAGGTTTAAACTCGTAATCATTAGAACATAGTTTAGTTAATTCTAAACTTGTTCGCAAACAAAAGTTAATCCTTCTAAATTGACTTTTAAAATTAACTACAAACATGTTCTATATCTATATGATATGCTAACTTAATGATTTAAAACCTGGAAACACGAAAAACACCGCAAAACCGGATTTACGCCGTCGTAGTAACACCGCGGGCTGTTTTGGGTTAGTTAATTAAAAACTATGATAAACTTTGATTTAAAAGTTTTTATTCTGAGAAAATGATTTTTATTATGAACATGAAACTATATCCAAAAATTATGGTTAAACTCAAAGTGGAAGTATGTTTTCTAAAATGATCATCTAGACGTCGTTCTTTCGACTGAAATGACTACCTTTACAAAAACGACTTGTAACTTATTTTTCCAACTATAAACCTATACACTTCTGTTTAGATTCATAAAATAGAGTTCAATATGAAACCATAGCAATTTGATTCACTCAAAACGGATTTAAAATGAAGAAGTTATGGGTAAAACAAGATTGGATAATTTTTCTCATTTTAGCTACGTGAAAATTGTTAACAAATCTATTCCAACCATAACTTAATCAACTTGTATTGTATATTATGTAATCTTGAGATACCATAGACACGTATACAATGTTTCGACCTATCATGTCGACACATCTATATATATTTCGGAACAACCATAGACACTCTATATGCGAATGTTGGAGTTAGCTATACAGGGTTGAGGTTGATTCCAAAATATATATAGTTTGAGTTGTGATTAATACTGAGATACGTATACACTGGGTCGTGGATTGATTCAAGATAATATTTATCAATTTATTTCTGTACATCTAACTGTGGACAACTAGTTGTAGGTTACTAACGAGGACAACTGACTTAATAAACTTAAAACATCAAAATATATTAAAAGTGTTGTAAATATATTTTAAACATACTTTGATATATATGTATATATTGTTATAGGTTCGTGAATCAACCAGTGGCCAAGTCTTACTTCCCGACGAAGTAAAAATCTGTGAAATTGAGTTATAGTCCCACTTTTAAAATCTAATATTTTTGGGATGAGAATACATGCAGGTTTTATAAATGATTTATAAAATAGACACAAATACGTGAAACTACATTCTATGGTTGAATTATCGAAATCGAATATGCCCCTTTTTATTAAGTCTGGTAATCTAAGAATTAGGGAACAGACACCCTAATTGACGTGAATCCTAAAGATAGATCTATTGGGCCTAACAAACCCCATCCAAAATACCGGATGCTTTAGTACTTCGAAATTTATATCATATCCGAAGGGTGTCCCGGAATGATGGGGATATTCTTATATATATATGCATCTTGTTAATGTCGGTTACCAGGTGTTCACCATATGAATGATTTTTATCTCTATGTATGGGATGTGTATTGAAATATGAAATCTTGTGGTCTATTGTTACGATTTGATATATATATATATAGGTTAAACCTATAACTCACCACCATTTTTGTTGACGTTTAAAGCATGTTTATTTTCAGGTGAATGCTAAGAGCTTCCGATGTTGCATACTAAAATAAGGACAAGATTTGGAGTCCATGTTTGTATGATATTGTGTAAAAACTGCATTCAAGAAACTGATTTCGATGTAACATATTTGTATTGTAAACCATTATGTAATGGTCGTGTGTAAACAGGATATTTTAGATTATGAAATAAAGGTTATGGTTTGTTTTAAAAATGAATGCAGTCTTTGAAAAACGTCTCATATAGAGGTCAAAACCTCGCAACGAAATCAATTAATATGGAACGTTTTTAATCAATAAGAATGGGACATTTCACGTGGTTTCAATCGAACATAAAGGAAACACATAGCAGCCGTAGGCCGCTCATCATAGGTCATCATCATTCTTATCACCATCCATGTCCTCGTCGATCATCACCATTATATATCATAAATATCATTATCATTATATTATCATCAACATCATCGATCACATCATTATCATCACACATCATAACCTAGATTAAAGGATTAGTTAGGATCGAAAAATAGGTGTTCTTGGCTACCGTCTACAGCAGCAAATTGGAACGGGAATAGCGGTTATTTGCAGTAGTAAAAACATGATCACTAGTGGCAGTTTAGTGTTGAAATTCAAATGAGTTGGGTCTGTTTTGAAAGACTGCCATAACAACAATAAAGAAACTGCAGCAGTAGCATTTTATCGTGGTTAAGGTTATAGTGTAGTGGTAGTTTCAAAGGGATACATGAAGAAGAAATAGCGAGTTGGGTGATGGTTTGTAGCAACAAGAAAGTAAGGATAAACCGCAAGCAAGTTGTAGACCGTATGTTGTAATTGATTTTTATCATCATTATCTTAACATCACATAATCAAGTCGCCATCATCATGTGTATTATTATCAATGTTTCATTTTTATTTAATCATAATCATCGCACCTAATACCATCACTATGTCTCCCACTCACACAATATATATATATATATATATATATATATATATATATATATATATATATATATATATATATCCTAACCATCCGTAATATGTAATATAATTGTGGTGTAATATATTAGTAAAAGAAGGAAACCTTTAACATATGTTGTCCCACTCCCCATCATCAATCAATAAAGTAATTAATAAATAAGAACGTCTATGTCTTCATTGTATGTGTGAGGCCACTAGTGATAATGATCATTATATAAAGGTTTTTTTTTAAATCTTCAAATGATCGTCATCATCAACACGTGAAAGTAGTAGATCAAAATAAAATGATAGTGGCAGCAGTGAATTGTAGCAGCAGACTGATGATTATATTTGGTTAAAGAAGAAACAGAATATAAATTGGTTTGATTGTTTTGAGGGTGGTAACGATGGTTGTGAAATGTTTTCGAGTCATAAAAGAAAGAAAGAACAAAAATTATATCGCGATGGTGATGATAATGGCTGTGATGGTTTTTAAACAGAAAAAACTAAAGGTAGTAGCAGCAGCCAAGCTGTTGCTGTTTGACATAAACAGAGACGATTTAACGTGCGTTTAAATGGTGTTTACAGGTGGTTTGTGGTGGTGGGTTCACGATCAACAATAGGAGACAGGAAGATACAAGGTGTTGGTGTTTAAATGGTGGTTGTTTGTCAATGGTTCCAAGTGGTGGTTCACAAGAGTGATGGTGATAGCCGTTTAAGTTCCACGAAGAAGATCAAGCAAGAAAAAGGGGGATTCATGGTGGATTGGAGGAGGTGGTTGCTCGATGGGGTTGATGAGGGTGGTAAGTTGTTGGGTTTGGTGTGCCTTAAAATCATTTAAGAAAATGGTTCGGAGAAATGCGTAGCATAGGAGTAAGGTAAGAAAATGGTCACAAACTCGATTGATAGGATAAGATATTGTGTTTGGGTTTAAACTAAAAATAAGGGTAGCAGTAAACCATCTAAACAAAAGTGGTGGGGTTTCAAACGTTGCAGCGGTTTTAATGGAGATGGGTCTCGATACTATTATTATGGTGGTAGTGTGTGATTGTTTAAAACGGAAAAATAATCAAGTAATTGATTGATGTTGTGAAAAGAAGAAGAAAAAAGGAACAAGAATGGTGAAGTGGGTTTCAGGATTGAAGGTGGTGAAAGTTGTACATGATAATCTAAGAATTAGAACTTAAAACACGGTTGTGGACCTTGTGGTGATTACACTCTGTATGCAATGCAATGTATATGTAATGTAATTTAATAATTATAATTATAATAATAATAATAATTAATAATAACTAATAATATAATAATAGATTTGACTCATAACAACCTACACAAAAGTCAAGCAATGAATCCCATTTAGCACAGTTAGCAGCCGAGTGAAATGGAGTTATGTGCCGACAGTTTTCACGGACTGTGTATCGTGCGAAATCAGTGGCGGATAAAAGGGTTCAGAAAAATCCCATACTTTTAAATTAACTATATTTATTTATTTTGGTCATTATGGTATAAAATTTGAGCATTAACTATTAAATAAAAATTACCTTAATTATTCACTCCCAACCCCAAGTAAAAAATATAAAATATTTTAAAATTCAACAAATAGTTCCTAAATACGTTTTTAATAAGTCTATAAATTGTAAAACTCATTTTCGGATCATCGTTTATTTTAAAATCACATAAGTTCGAATTAAATTTGTCTAATATCAATCGGAACCTTAAACGAGTATTACAATCATTTAACATTTATTTTTAATAAATATTATATATATATATATATATATATATATATATATATTCATATAACTTCATTATCTTATATTATTTAATTTTACATATTTATTTCTAATACTTAAATAGTATATTATTTCAATTTATATTTCAAATTATTATATAGATACATTTAAATATATATGTATCTATTTACAATTAGTTGTTCGTGAATCGTCGTAAATGGTCGAAGGTCAAATGAATCCACGTAAATAGTTCAAAACTTTCTGATACTCAAAAGTACAGATTTTGCTTTTCGTATCTAAATCATATATAGATTAAGTTTAAATTTGGTCAGAAATTTCCGGGTCGTCACATATATACACTCCAATGATCAGCTCTTAGCAGCCCTTGTGAGTCACCTAACACATGTGGGAACCATCATTTAACATCTAGCAAGAAATATGTAACAAAACAACAAACTAATGGAGACTATATGACACCGTGTAATTCACATTTTTTAGCACTCTCATAAACACTTTCACTTTTCAATTTTTATGCATCAAACTAAACTCTCTCAAGTGTTCTTCCATTGTTCAGTGTTCTTCATCATCTTTATCAAAATCTAGCTCAATCTAGTTCATAAATCCATGCATAAACCAAGATACAAAACAACTACTCAAGAACACACCAACAACACTTCCAAGTTTGCTAGCTTACTTTCAATCTTGCAAATCCATTTCAAGTGATTATCCAACCTCAAGAAATCTTTCTTATTTACAGTAAGATATCTTTCTAATACAAGGTAATACTCATATTCAAACTTTGATTCAATTTCTATAACTATAACAATCTTATTTTGAGTGGAAATCTTACTTGAACTTGTTTTCGTGTCATGATTTTGCTTCAAGAAATTTCAAGCCATCCAAGGATCCTTTGAAGCTAGATCTATTTTTCTCCTTTCCAGTAAGTTTATCTACAAAAATTGAGGTAGTAATGATGTTCATAACATCATTCGAATCATATATATAAAACTATCTTATTCGAAGGTTTAAACTTGTAATCACTAGAACATAGTTTAGTTAATTCTAAACTTGTTCGCAAACAAAAGTTAATCCTTCTAACTTGAAATTTAAAATCAACTAGACACATGTTCTATATCTATATGATATGCTAACTTAATGATTTAAAATCTGAAAACACGAAAAACACCGTAAAACCGGATATACGCCGTCGTAGTAACACCGCGGGCTGTTTTGGGTTAGTTAATTAAAAACTATGATAAACTTTGATTTAAAAGTTGTTCTTCTGGGAAAATGATTTTTCTTATGAACATGAAACTATATCCAAAAATTATGGTTAAACTTAAAGTGGAAGTATGTTTTTCAAAATGGTAATCAAGACGTCGTTCTTTCGACTAAAATGACTACCTCTTATAATATTACCTTGTAACCTGTATTTCCGACTATAAACTTATAATTTTTATATTTAGATTCATAAACTTAAGTTCAATATGAAACCATAGCAACTTGAATCACTAAAAACGGATTTAAAACGAAGAAGTTATGGGTAAAACAAGATTGGATAATTTTGCTTGTTGTAGCTATGTGAAAATTAGTAACAAATCTATATTAATCATATCCTAGCTAACTTATATTATATTATACATGTATTCTAATATATTATGTAATCTTGGGATACCATAGACACGTATACAAATGTTTTGACATATCATATCGACCCATGTATATATATTATTTGGAACAACCATAGACACTGTATATGCAGTAATGTTTGAGTTAGCTATACAGGGTTGAGGTTAATTCCAAAAATATATATACTTTGAGTTGTGATCTAGCCTGAGACATGTATACACTGGGTTGTGGATTGATTCAAGATATTATATATCGATTTATTTCCGTACATCTAACTGTGAACAACTAGTTGTAGGTTACTAACGAGGACAGCTGACTTAATAAACTTAAAACAGTAAAACGTATTAAAAATGTTGTAAATATATTTTGAACATACTTTGATATATATGTACATATTTTGTATAGGTTCGTGAATCGACCAGTGGCCAAGTCTTACTTCCCGATGAAGTAAAAATCTGTGAGAGTGAGTTATAGTCCCACTTTTAAAATCTAATTTTTTGAGATGAGAATACATGAAGTTTTATAAATGTTTTACGAAATAGACACAACTAAATGAAACTACATTATATGGGTGAATGATCGAAGCCGAATATACCCCTTTTTGCTTGGTAGCCTAAGAATTAGTAAACCGATCTACTAATTGACGCGAATCCTAAAGATAGATCTATTGAGCCTAACAAACCCCATCCAAAGTACCAGATGCTTTAGTACTTCGAATTCGTTTTTATCATGTCCGAAGGATTTCCCGAAATGATAGGGGATATTCTTATATGTATCTTGTTAATGTCGGTTACCAGGTGTTCACCATATGAATGATTTTTATCTCTATGTATGGGATGTATATTGAAATATAAAATCTTGTGGTCTATTATTACGATTTGATAAATATATAGGTTAAACCTATAACTCACCAACATTTTTGTTGACGTTCAAACATGTTTATTCTCAGGTGATTATTAAGAGCTTCATCTGTTGCATGCTAAAATATGGACAAGATTTGGTGTCAGCATGCTTGTATAATATTGTTTAAAACGGCATTTGAGACTTACTTTGTTGTAACATATTAATATTGTAAACCAATATGTATTGGTAGTGTGTAAGTGTGATATTTTTAGATTTTCATTTCTTGATAATCTAGGTGGTGTCCTTTTAACCTTGTCGATAAAATAAAGGTTATAGTTTGTTTTAAAAACGAATGCAGTCTTTTAAAAACGTCTCATATAGAGGTCAAAACCTCTCAAAGAGATCAATTAATATGAAATGTTTATAATCGATATGAACGGGATATTTCAGTTGGTATCCGAGTGTTGGTCTTAGAGAACCATAAATTTGCATTAGTGTGTCTTATCGAGTTTGTTAGGATATATTAGTGAGTCTGGACTTCGACCGTGTTTTTCTTTAAAAACGATTGCTTAACACTTTTGTTGGAAACTATATATTATTAACATGTAAATATTATGTGATATATTAACCTCTTAATGTGTTTGATATTGTGTGATAGATGTCTACCACTAGTACAAATTCCATCGACTCACCTAATAATAATGAAGAGTGAATATATATTGGGAAGATTCACAAGTTCTTGAGGAACCGGAAGAAGAGGAACCGGAAGAAGAGGAACTGGAAGAAGAGGAACCGGAAGAAGAAGAGGTTCCGGAGGAGGAAATATTAGTAATCACAGAAAAACAGATAAATAAAAGAAAATCCTCAACCAACGGACCAAAGTTAAAAATGGTCAATGGTGTTTCCATCAAGGAAGCAAAATATTGGGAAGATTACCAATTTTCTGATGAATCGGATCCCGATGAGGATTCCGATGATGTTATAGAAATTAACTCGACCCAATTTGATAAAGCAAAAGAAAATAATAAGGGAAAAGGTATAAAAATAGAGAAACCTAATTCCTACCCCGATGAACTTTATATGTATCGGCAATATCCGTATTTCCTAAATTGTAACAATAACCCGGGAACCTCTAAACCACCAGGTTTTTCTAAACCATTGTGGAAAACGACAGCTCATATTAGAGGAACACCATACATCCCTAGAAAATTAGGAAAACGAACTAAGTCCGAAGAAGAAGAAACCAGTGATTCAGATTAGAGGGTTGTAATCATGTTGTGTATTATATGTATTGTAGTGTGCTTGTACTTTCATGTTCTATGTAAAAATTACTTGTATTGTTTGTTAATTATCTTTTACGAATCTAATCCTTGTCTATTTTACAGTATAAAAATACAAAATGGACGTTAAGGATAGATGACCAAATATTTTAGAAGACCTACCAGGGGATATGTGAAATGTCCCGTTCATATTGATTATAAACGTTCTATATTAATTGATTCTGTCGGGAGGTTTTGACCTCTATATGAGACGTTTTTCAAAGATTGCATTCATTTTTAAAACAACCATAACCTTTATTTTATCGATAAAGGTTTAAAAAGTATTACGTAGATTATCAAATAATGATAATCTAAAATATACCATTTACACACGACCATTACATAATGGTTTACAATAAGAATATATTACATCAAAAATAAGTTTCTTGAATGCAGTTTTTACATAATATCATACAAGCATGGACACCAAATCTTGTCCTTATTTTAGTATGCAATAGCGGAAGCTCTTAATAATCACCTGAGAATAAACATGCTTAAAACGTCAACAAAAATGTTGGTGAGTTAGAGGTTTAACCTATATATTATCAAATCATAATAATAGACCACAAGATTTCATATTTCAATATACATCCCATACATAGAGATAAAATTCATTCATATGGTGAACACCTGGTAACCGACATTAACAAGATGCATATAAGAATATCCCCTATCATTTCGGGAAATCCTTCGGACATGATATAAACGAATTCAAAGTACTAAAGCATCCGGTACTTTGGATGGGATTCGTTAGGCCCAATAGATCTATTTTTAGGATTCGCGTCAATTAGTAGATCTGTTTACTAATTCTTAGGTTACCAAGCAAAAGGGGCATATTCGACTTCGATCATTCACCCATATAATGTAGTTTCAATTACTTGTGTCTATTTCGTAAAACATTTATAAAACTGCATGTATTCTCATCCCAAAATATTTGATTTTTAAAAGTGGGACTATAACTCACTTTCACAGATTTTTACTTCGTCGGGAAGTAAGACTTGGCCACTGGTCGATTCACGAACCTATAACAAATATGTACATATATATCAAAGTATGTTCAAAATATATTTACAACATTTTTAATACGTTTTAATGTTTTAAGTTTATTAAGTCAGCTGTCCTCGTTAGTAACCTACAACTAGTTGTCCACAATTAGATGTTAATAAATAAATCGATATATATTATCTTAAATCAATCCAGACCCAGTGTATACACATCTCAGGCTAGAGCACAACTCAAAGTATATATATTTTTGGAATCAACCTCAACCCTGTATAGCTAACTCCAACATTACTGCATATAGAGTGTCTATGGTTGTTCCAAATAATATATATAGATGGGTCGATATGATATGTAAAAACATTTGCACGTGTCTATGGTATCCCAAGATTACATAAAATATTAGAATACATGTATAATACAATATAAGTTAGCTAGGATATGATTAATATAAATTTGTTACCAATTTTCACGTAGCTACAACAAGCAAAAATATGCAATCTTGTTTTCCCCATAACTTCTTCGTTTTAAATCCGTTTTGAGTGTTTCAAGTTGCTATGGTTTCATATTGAACTTAAGTTTATGAATCTAAACATAAAAAGTATAAGTTTATAGTTGAAAATATAGGTTAAAAGTTGTTTTTGTAAAGGTAGTCATTTCAGTCGAAAGAACGACGTCTAGATGACCATTTTGGAAAACATACTTCCACTTTGAGTTTAACCATGATTTTTGGATATAGTTTCATGTTTATAAGAAAAATCATTTTCCCAGAAAAACTACTTTTAAATCAAAGTTTATCATAGTTTTTAATTAACTAACCCAAAACAGCCCGCGGTGTTACTACGACGGTGTATATCCGGTTTTACGGTGTTTTTCGTGTTTTTCGATTTTAAATCATTAAGTTAGCATATCATATAGATATAGATCATGTGTTTATTTGATTTTAAAAGTCAAGTTAGAAGGATTAACTTTTGTTTGCGAACAAGTTTAGAATTAACTAAACTATGTTCTAGTAATTTCAAGTTTAAACCTTCGAATAAGGTAGTTTTATATATATGAATCGAATGATGTTATGAACATCATTACTACCTCAGGTTTTGTGGATGAACCTACTGGAAATGAGAAAAATATATCTAGCTTCAAAGGATCCTTGGATGGCTTGAAAGTTCTTGAAGCATAATCATGACACGAAAATAAGTTCAAGTAAGATTTCCACTCGAAATAAGATTGTTATAGTTATAGAAATTGAATCAAAGTTTGAATATGAGTATCACCTTGTATTAGAAAGATATCTTACTGTAATTAAGAAAGATTTCTTGAGATTGGATGATCAGTTTACAATATTGGAAGTAAGCTAGCAAACTTGGAAGTATTCTTGATTTTATGAAACTAGAACTTATAAAATTTATGAAGAACACTAAGAACTTGAAGATAGAACTTGAGAGAGATGAATTAGATGAAGGAAATTGAAGAATGAAAGTGTTTGTAGGTGTTTTTGGTCGTTGGTATATGGATTAGATATAAAGGATGTGTAATTTTATTTACTTGTAAATAAGTCATGAATGATTACTAATATTTTTGTAATTTTATGAGATATTTCATGATAGTTGCCAAATGATGGTTCCCACATGTGTTAGGTGACTCACATGGGCTGCTAAGAGCTAATCATTGGAGTGTATATACCAATAGTACATACATCTAAAAGTTGTGTATTGTACGAGTACGAATACGGGTGCATACGAGTAGAATTGTTGATGAAACTGAACGAGGATGTAATTGTAAGCATTTTTGTTAAGTAGAAGTATTTTGATAAGTGTCTTAAAGTCTTACAAAAGTGTATGAATACATATTAAAACACTACATGTATATACATTTTAACTGAGTCGTTAAGTCATCGTTAGTCGTTACATGTAAATGTTGATTTGAAACCTTTAAGTTAACGATCTTGTTAAATGTTGTTAACCCAATGTTTATTATATCTAATGAGATGTTAAATTATTATATTATCATGATATTATGATATATTAATATATCTTAATATTATATATATATACATTTAAATGTCGTTACAACGATAATCGTTACATATATGTCTCGTTTCGAAATCCTTACGTTAGTAGTCTTGTTTTTACATATGTAGTTCATTGTTAATATACATAATGACATATTTACTTATCATTTATCATGATTAAACATAGTGTAACAATATCTTAATATGATTCATATGTAATTAGTAAGACGTTGTTATAACGATAATCGTTATATATATCGTTTCGAGTTTCTTAATTCAATAAACACAATTTTATGTATATAACTAATTGTTAAAATACCTAATGAGATACTTACTTATCATAATATCATGTTAACTATATATATAATCATATATATGTCATCATATAGTTTTTACAAGTTTTAACGTTCGTGAATCACCGGTCAACTTGGGTGGTCAATTGTCTATATGAAACCTATTTCAATTAATCAAGTCTTAACAAGTTTGATTGCTTAACATGTTGGAAACACTTAATCATGTAAATATCAATTTCATTTAATATATATAAACATGGAAAAGTTCGGGTCACTACAATATGATTGATGAAATCTTATCTAGAGTCGGTCAGAATTCATCGGCAAAACTATTTATGGCGAAATTAGTTTGTCAAACATTTGAAAGACGTTTCATGAATGCCTTTGTTAATAAAAGGCTTTCCTTTGATAGATGGGGTATATCACGTTGGGGAGACCATAAGTTGCGCCGTGTTTTCTTTAAAGCATTAAATGCGGGAAACCCAGAAGCAATTTTTCGCTACGGGTTGAGAATCTATTTTGACTCTACCTATCCCAACATAGGACTTTGTGCTTTAGAAAGAGCTTCTAACATGCAACATAAAGAAGCATGTTATGCTTACGGGTTAGTGATGTTCGCTTCTCACCGAAGTGAGAAAAAGAACATCATATTACAACTATTAAATGAAACATTCCTACAAGTGACGGACTCAGTAGTTGGGGTGAGAAACAAGGTTTTTAGATTATTACGGGGCTGTTGGACATTACGAAACCCTCGTCCTTTTAACAAAATTACAACATGCTGCCTAGGCAATGGTCATAATGGTTATTTTCCACAAGACCAAGGATGGGAAGTCGTCTTAGTAAAACCAGAATGCATGACTTGTTTCTGGAGTTATGAATTATGTGTCTTTGTTACCTTTGCTGAACGACTTGCGTATTAACTAGATTTATCTTCGAAACTGTCTTGTGTCAAAGTTATTGTGTGCTATATTTCATGTTATATGTAATATAGCGGAATTGTAAGTTTGAAGAATATTTAAATGTGATATATTATTATAATCAGCTTTTCATATGGAATTGTAGTAGTTGAATTGTATATTAGCTACTAAGTATGAACTTAACGGGTAGGTAGTACCCGAATTAAAAATTATAAAACGCTAATATGAAGAAAAAGCTTTTATAAATGAGTTCATATTATGCTATGAAATACTATTGACTACTCTTAATATTCTGTATGATTAACTAGATTCAGTTGGCTATTTTGAAGGAAATGACACCGACTACTCGACACATCATGAATATGAGCGAAGAGGAATTTTGTACCTTCCTTGCTGCAAACATAGCCGTAGTACAGGCTGCGCTACATACCAACAATAACTCCGAATCTAGCAATGCAGCTAACGGCGCAAGAAATCGTGTAGGATGCTCCTACAAAGAATTCACTGCCTGTGAACCTTTGGAATTTGATGGAACCGAAGGACCAATTGGATTGAAATGGTGGACCAAGAAGGTCGAATCGGTGTTTGCCATAAGTAAATGTACTGAAGAGGACAAAGTTAAGTACGCTATGCATACCTTCACAGGTACTGCGTTAATGTGGTGGAATACATATCTTGAACAGGTAGGACAAAATGCTGCTTACGCACTACCGTGGTCGGCATTCAAGCAATTGATGAACGAGCAGTACCGTCCTAGAAACGAAGTCAATAAGCTCAAGGTAGAGCTTATAGAGTTACGAACACAAGGGTTCGACATTACCACATATGAACGACGATTCAAAGTTGTGCCTATTGTGTCCGGGAGTGTTCGAAGATGAAGAAGAGAAGATCAACGCGTTTATAAAAGGGTTACCAGTAAGGATTCAAGAAGATGTGAGTTCACACAAGTCCGCTTCCATACAAAAGGCAAGTCGAATGGCTCATAAACTCATAAATCAGATTGAGGGAAGAATTAAAGAGCAGGCGGTCGAAGAAGCCAACACGAAACAACTCAAGAGGAAGCGGGAGGAAAACGGTGATAAGAATCACCAGTACAACAACAATAACAATTACAACCACAATCGCAACAACTATCCTAACAATCGCAAGAAAAATTGCAACAATAACCGCAATCCTAACAATAACTACAACAAACGTCCCAACAACAACAACAACAACTACAACAACCATTTCAACAACAATTACAATCCCAACAATAACCTCAATAACAACAACGACAACAAAAACCAAAAACAGCCATGTCATAGGTGTGAAGAAAATCACCCGGGGTTTTGCACGACATTTTGCAACAGGTGTAAAAGAAATGGTGATAGCGCAACAAAGTGTGAGGTCTATGGGCCAAGGGTTAACAGGACTAAAGGAACAAATAGTGTCAGAACAAGTAATGCCAGAACGAATAGTGTCGGAGCAAGTAATACCAACGCTGTTTGTTATAAAAGAAAACCAGACCACATTATTAGAAATTGCCAGAATCAGGGGAATACTAATGGGCAGGGCCGCGAAAGAGTTTTCAATATTAATGCGGCAGAAGCACAGGAAGACCCGGAGCTTGTTACGGGTACGTTTCTTATTGACGATAAATCTGCTTATGTTTTATTTGATTCTGAAATGTCCCGTTCTTATTGATTAAAAACGTTCCATATTAATTGATTTCGTTGCGAGGTTTTGACCTCTATATGAGACGTTTTTTCAAAGACTGCATTCATTTTTAAAACAAACCATAACCTTTATTTCATCAATAAAGATTTAAAAAGCTTTACGTAGATTATCAAATAATGATAATCTAAAATATCCTGGTTACACACGACCATTACATAATGGTTTACAATACAAATATGTTACAACAAAATAAGTTTCTTGAATGCAGTTTTTACACAATATCATACAAGCATGGACTCCAAATCTCATCCTTATTTAAGTATGCGACAGCGGAAGCTCTTAATAATCACCTGAGAATAAACATGCTTAAAACGTCAACAAAAATGTTGGTGAGTTATAGGTTTAACCTATATATATCAAACCATAATAATAGACCACAAGATTTCATATTTCAATACACATCCCATACATAGAGATAAAAATCATTCATATGGTGAACACCTGGTAACCGACATTAACAAGATGCATATATAAGAATATCCCCATCATTCCGGGACACCCTTCGGATATGATATAAATTTCGAAGTACTAAAGCATCCGGTACTTTGGATGGGGCTTGTTGGGCCCGATAGATCTATCTTTAGGATTCGCGTCAATTAGGGTGTCTGTTCCCTAATTCTTAGATTACCAGACTTAATAAAAAGGGGCATATTCGATTTCGATAATTCAACCATAGAATGTAGTTTCACGTACTTGTGTCTATTTTGTAAATCATTTATAAAACCTGCATGTATTCTCATCCCAAAAATATTAGATTTTAAAAGTGGGACTATAACTCACTTTCACATATTTACTTCGTCGGGAAGTAAGACTTGGCCACTGTTGATTCACGAACCTATAACAATATATACATATATATTAAAGTATGTTCAAAATATATTTACAACACTTTTAATATATTTTGATGTTTTAAGTTTATTAAGTCAGCTGTCCTCGTTAGTAACCTACAACTAGTTGTCCACAGTTAGATGTACAGAAATAAATCGATAAATATTATCTTGAATCAATCCACGACCCAGTGTATACATATCTCAGTATTGATCACAACTCAAACTATATATATTTTGGAATCAACCTCAACCCTGTATAGCTAACTCCAACATTCACATATAGAGTGTCTATGGTTGTTCCGAAATATATATAGATGTGTCGACATGATAGGTCGAAACATTGTATACGTGTCTATGGTATCTCAAGATTACATAATATACAATACAAGTTGATTAAGTTATGGTTGGAATAGATTTGTTACCAATTTTCACGTAGCTAAAATGAGAAAAATTATCCAATCTTGTTTTACCCATAACTTCTTCATTTTAAATCCGTTTTGAGTGAATCAAATTGCTATGGTTTCATATTGAACTCTATTTTATGAATATAAACAGAAAAGTATAGGTTTATAGTCGGAAAAATAAGTTACAAGTCGTTTTTGTAAAGGTAGTCATTTCAGTCGAAAGAACGACGTCTAGATGACCATTTTAGAAAACATACTTCCACTTTGAGTTTAACCATAATTTTTGGATATAGTTTCATGTTCATAATAAAAATCATTTTCTCAGAATAACAACTTTTAAATCAAAGTTTATCATAGTTTTTAATTAACTAACCCAAAACAGCCCGCGGTGTTACTACGACGGCGTAAATCCGGTTTTACGGTGTTTTTCGTGTTTTCAGGTTTTAAATCATTAAGTTAGCATATCATATAGATATAGAACATGTGTTTAGTTGATTTTAAAAGTCAAGTTAGAAGGATTAACTTTTGTTTGCGAACAAGTTTAGAATTAACTAAACTATGTTCTAGTGATTACAAGTTTAAACCTTCGAATAAGATAGCTTTATATGTATGAATCGAATGATGTTATGAACATCATTACTACCTTAATTTCCTTGGATAAACCTACTGGAAAAGAGAAAAATGGATCTAGCTTCAATGGATCCTTGGATGGCTCGAAGTTCTTGAAGCAGAATCATGACACGAAAACAAGTTCAAGTAAGATCATCACTTGAAATAAGATTGTTATAGTTATAGAAATTGAACCAAAGTTTGAATATGATTATTACCTTGTATTAGAATGATAACCTACTGTAAGAAACAAAGATTTCTTGAGGTTGGATGATCACCTTACAAGATTGGAAGTGAGCTAGCAAACTTGAAAGTATTCTTGATTTTATGAAACTAGAACTTTTGGAATTTATGAAGAACACTTAGAACTTGAAGATAGAACTTGAGAGAGATCAATTAGATGAAGAAAATTGAAGAATGAAAGTGTTTGTAGGTGTTTTTGGTCGTTGGTGTATGGATTAGATATAAAGGATATGTAATTTTGTTTTCATGTAAATAAGTCATGAATGATTACTCATATTTTTGTAATTTTATGAGATATTTCATGCTAGTTGCCAAATGATGGTTCCCACATGTGTTAGGTGACTCACATGGGCTGCTAAGAGCTGATCATTGGAGTGTATATACCAATAGTACATACATCTAAAAGCTGTGTATTGTACGAGTACGAATACGGGTGCATACGAGTAGAATTGTTGATGAAACTGAACGAGGATGTAATTGTAAGCATTTTTGTTAAGTAGAAGTATTTTGATAAGTGTATTGAAGTCTTTCAAAAGTGTATAAATACATATTAAAACACTACATGTATATACATTTTAACTGAGTCGTTAAGTCATCGTTAGTCGTTACATGTAAGTGTTGTTTTGAAACCTTTAGGTTAACGATCTTGTTAAATGTTGTTAACCCAATGTTTATAATATCAAATGAGATTTTAAATTATTATATTATCATGATATTATCATGTATGAATATCTCTTAATATGATATATATACATTAAATGTCTGTACAACGATAATCGTTACATATATGTCTCGTTTAAAAATCATTAAGTTAGTAGTCTTGTTTTTACATATGTAGTTCATTGTTAATATACTTTATGATATATTTTCTTATCATAGTATCATGTTAACTATATATATATATCCATATATATGTCATCATATAGTTTTTACAAGTTTTAACGTTCGTGAATCACCGATCAACTTGGGTGGTCAATTGTCTATATGAAACATATTTCAATTAATCAAGTCTTAACAAGTTTGATTGCTTAACATGTTGGAAACATTTAATCATGTAAATATCAATCTCAATTAATATATATAAACATGGAAAAGTTCGGGTCACTACAGTACCTACCCGTTAAATAAATTTCGTCCCGAAATTTTAAGCTGTTGAAGGTGTTGACGAATCTTCTGGAAATAGATGCGGGTATTTCTTCTTCATCTGATCTTCACGCTCCCAGGTGAACTCGGGTCCTCTACGAGCATTCCATCGAACCTTAACAATTGGTATCTTGTTTTGCTTAAGTCTTTTAACCTCACGATCCATTATTTCGACGGGTTCTTCGATGAATTGAAGTTTTTCGTTGATTTGGATTTCATCTAACGGAATAGTGAGATCTTCTTTAGCAAAACATTTCTTTAAATTCGAGACGTGGAAAGTGTTATGTACAGCCGCGAGTTGTTGAGGTAACTCTAGTCGGTAAGCTACTGGTCCGACACGATCAATAATCTTGAATGGTCCAATATACCTTGGATTTAATTTCCCTCGTTTACCAAATCGAACAACGCCTTTCCAAGGTGCAACTTTAAGCATGACCATCTCTCCAATTTCAAATTCTATATCTTTTCTTTTAATGTCAGCGTAGCTCTTTTGTCGACTTTGGGCGGTTTTCAACCGTTGTTTAATTTGGATGATCTTCTCAGTAGTTTCTTGTATAATCTCCGGACCCGTAATCTGTCTATCCCCCACTTCACCCCAACAAATCAGAGACCTGCACTTTCTACCATAAAGTGCTTCAAACGGCGCCATCTCAATGCTTGAATGGTAGCTGTTGTTGTAGGAAAATTCTGCTAACGGTAGATGTCGATCCCAACTGTTTCCGAAATCAATAACACATGCTCGTAGCATGTCTTCAAGTGTTTGTATCGTCCTTTCACTCTGCCCATCAGTTTGTGGATGATAGGCAGTACTCATGTCTAGACGAGTTCCTAATGCTTGCTGTAATGTCTGCCAGAATCTTGAAATAAATCTACCATCCCTATCAGAGATAATAGAGATTGGTATTCCATGTCTGGAGACGACTTCCTTCAAATACAGTCGTGCTAACTTCTCCATCTTGTCATCTTCTCTTATTGGCAGGAAGTGTGCTGATTTGGTGAGACGATCAACTATTACCCAAATAGTATCAAAACCACTTGCAGTCCTTGGCAATTTAGTGATGAAATCCATGGTAATGTTTTCCCATTTCCATTCCGGGATTTCGGGTTGTTGAAGTAGACCTGATGGTTTCTGATGCTCAGCTTTGACCTTAGAACACGTCAAACATTCTCCTACGTATTTAGCAACATCGGCTTTCATACCCGGCCACCAAAAATGTTTCTTGAGATCCTTGTACATCTTCCCCGTTCCAGGATGTATTGAGTATCTGGTTTTATGAGCTTCTCTAAGTACCATTTCTCTCATATCTCCAAATTTTGGTACCCAAATCCTTTCAGCCCTATACCGGGTTCCGTCTTCCCGAATATTAAGATGCTTCTCCGATCCTTTGGGTATTTCATCCTTTAAATTTTCCTCTTTTAAAACTCCTTGTTGCGCCTCCTTTATTTGAGTAGTAAGGTTATTATGAATCATTATATTCATAGATTTTACTCGAATGGGTTCTCTGTCCTTCCTGCTCAAGGCATCAGCTACCACATTTGCCTTCCCCGGGTGGTAACGAATCTCAAAGTCGTAATCATTCAATAATTCAATCCACCTACGCTGCCTCATATTCAGTTGTTTCTGATTAAATATGTGTTGAAGACTTTTGTGGTCGGTATATATAATACTTTTGACCCCATATAAGTAGTGCCTCCAAGTCTTTAATGCAAAAACAACCGCGCCTAATTCCAAATCATGCGTCGTATAATTTTGTTCGTGAATCTTCAATTGTCTAGACGCATAAGCAATCACCTTCGTTCGTTGCATTAATACACAACCGAGACCTTGCTTTCATGCGTCACAATAAATCACAAAATCATCATTCCCTTCAGGCAATGACAATATAGGTGCCGTAGTTAGCTTTTTCTTCAATAACTGAAACGCTTTCTCTTGTTCATCATTCCATTCAAATTTCTTCCCTTTATGCGTTAATGCAGTCAAGGGTTTTGCTATTCTGGAAAAGTCTTGGATGAACCTTCTGTAGTAACCAGCTAGTCCTAAAAACTGGCGTATGTGTTTCGGAGTTTTCGGGGTTTCCCACTTTTCAACAGTTTCTATCTTTGCCGGATCCACCTTAATACCTTCTTTGTTCACTATGTGACCGAGGAATTGAACTTCTTCCAACCAAAATGCACACTTTGAAAACTTAGCGTACAATTCTTCCTTCCTCAATACTTCTAACACCTTTCTCAAATGTTCACCGTGTTCTTGGTCATTCTTTGAGTAAATAAGTATGTCATCAATGAAAACAATGACAAACTTGTCAAGGTATGGTCCACACACTCGGTTCATAAGGTCCATGAACACAGCTGGTGCATTAGTTAAACCAAACGGCATGACCATAAACTCGTAATGACCGTAACGTGTTCTGAAAGCAGTCTTTGGAATATCATCTTCTTTCACCCGCATTTGATGATACCCGGAACGTAAGTCAATCTTTGAATAAACAGACGAGCCTTGTAGTTGATCAAATAAGTCGTCGATTCTCGGTAGTGGGTAGCGGTTCTTGATGGTAAGTTTGTTCAACTCTCGGTAGTCGATACACAACCTGAATGTACCATCTTTCTTCTTGACAAACAAAACAGGAGCTCCCCACGGTGATGTGCTTGGTCGAATGAAACCACGCTCTAAAAGTTCTTGTAATTGGCTTTGCAGTTCTTTCATCTCGCTGGGTGCGAGTCTGTAAGGAGCACGAGCTATTGGTGCAGCTCCTGGTACAAGATCTATTTGAAATTCAACGGATCGATGTGGGGGTAATCCCGGTAATTCTTTCGGAAATACATCGGGAAATTCTTTTGCAATGGGAACATCATTGATGCTCTTTTCTTCAGTTTGTACTTTCTCGACGTGTGCTAGAATAGCATAGCAACCTTTTCTTATTAGTTTTTGTGCCTTCAAATTACTAATAAGATGTAGCTTCGTGTTGCCCTTTTCTCCGTACACCATTAAGGGTTTTCCTTTTTCTCGTATAATGCGAATTGCATTTTTGTAACAAACGATCTCCGCTTTCACTTCTTTCAACCAGTCCATACCGATTATCACATCAAAACTCCCTAACTCTACTGGTATCAAATCAATCTTAAATGTTTCACTAACCAGTTTAATTTCTCGATTCCGACATATATTATCTGCTGAAATTAATTTACCATTGGCTAATTCGAGTAAAAATTTACTATCCAAAGGCGTCAATGGACAACTTAATTTAGCACAAAAATCTCTACTCATATAGCTTCTATCCGCACCCGAATCAAATAAAACGTAAGCAGATTTATTGTCAATAAGAAACGTACCTGTAACAAGCTCCGGGTCTTCCTGTGCCTCTGCCGCATTAATATTGAAAACTCTTCCACGGCCTTGTCCATTCGTGTTCTCCTGGTTCGGGCAATTTCTAATAATGTGGCCCGGTTTTCCACATTTATAACAAACTACATTGGCATAACTTGCTCCGACACTACTTGCTCCGCCATTACTCGTTCCGACACCATTTGTTCCTTTCGTTCTATTAACCCCTGGTCCGTAGACCTCACACTTCACCGCGCTATGACCATTTCTTTTACACTTGTTGCAAAATTTGGTGCAGAACCCCGAGTGATTCTTTTCACACCTTTGGCATAGCTGCTTCTGATTGTTGTTGTTGTTGCGGTTATTATTGTTGTTGGGATGATTATTGTAGTTGCTGTTGTTGTTGTTGTTGTTGTTGGGCCGTTTGTTGTAGTTGCGATTGATGTTGCGAATGTTGGGATAATTGTTGCAATTATTGTTGTAATTGCTGTTGTTGTTGTATTGGTGATTCTTATCACCGTTTTCCTCCCACTTTCTTTTGACTTGCTTCACATTGGCCTCTTCAGCAGTCTGTTCTTTAATTCTTTCTTCAATTTGGTTCACGAGTTTGTGAGCCATTCTACATGCCTGTTGTATGGAGGCGGGCTCGTGTGAACTTATGTCTTCTTGGATTCTTTCCGGTAATCCTTTCACAAACGCGTCGATCTTCTCTTCCTCATCTTCAAATGCTCCCGGACACAATAGGCACAATTCTGTGAATCGTCTTTCGTACGTGGTAATATCAAATCCTTGGGTTCGTAACCCTCTAAGTTCTGTCTTGAGCTAATTGACCTCGGTTCTGGGACGGTACTTCTCGTTCATCAAGTGCTTGAATGCTGACCACGGTAGTGCGTACGCATCATCTTGTCCCACTTGCTCTAGATAGGTATTCCACCATGTTAACGCAGAACCTGTGAAGGTATGCGTAGCGTACTTCACTTTGTCCTCTTCAGTACACTTACTTATGGCAAACACCGATTCAACCTTCTCGGTCCACCGTTTCAATCCGATCGGTCCTTCGGTTCCATCAAATTCCAAAGGTTTGCAGGCAGTGAATTCTTTGTAGGTGCATCCTACACGATTTCCTATACTGCTAGATCCAAGGTTATTGTTGGTATGTAGCGCAGCCTGTACTGCGGCTATGTTTGAAGCTAGAAAAGTACGGAATTCCTCTTCATTCATATTCACGGTGTGTCGAGTAGTCGGTGCCATTTCCTTCAAAATAGTTAAATGGAACAAGTTAATCATACAGAATATTAAGAGTAGTTAATAGTATTTCGTAGCATAATATGAACTCATTTATAAAAGCTTTTTCTTCATATTAGCGTTTTATAAGTTTAAATTCGGGTAGTACCTACCCGTTAAGTTCATACTTAGTAGCTAATATACAATTCAACTACTACAATTCTATATGAAAAACTGATTATAATAATATTTCGCGTTCAAACTTTTATACAATATTTTACAAACTTACAATACCGCTTATTTTACATAAAGCATGAAATATAGCACACAATAACTTTGATACAAGATAGTTGTGAAGACAATTCTAGCTAGTACACAAGTCGTTCAGCAAAGACAATAAAGACACGTAATTCATACGTCCAGAAACAAGTCATGCATTCTGGTTTTACTAGGACTACTTCCCATCCTTGGTCTTGTGCAACATAACCGTTATGGCCATTGATAAGACAGCGTGTTGTAACATCATCAAAGGGACGAGGGTTACGTAATGTCCAACAGTCCCGTAATAATCTAAAAACCTCATTTCTTACCCCAATTACCAACTCCGTCACTTGTGGAAACGTTTTGTTTAATAGTTGTAGCCCGATGTTCTTGTTCTCACTTTGGTGAGAAGCGAACATTACTAATCCGTAAGCATAACATGCTTCTTTATGTTGCATGTTAGCCGCTTTTTCTAAATCACGAAGTCCAATATTCGGATATATTGAGTCAAAATAATTTCTTAACCCGTTGCGTAATATAGCATTTGGGTTCCCCGCAATATATGCGTCAAAGTAAACACATCGTAACTTATGGGTTTCCCAATGTGATATCCCCCATCTTTCAAACGAAAGTCTCTTATAAACCAAGACATTCTTGGAACGTTCTTCGAATGTCTTACAAACTGATCTCGCCTTAAATAGTTGTGCCGAAGAATTCTGGCCGACTCTAGACAAGATTTCATCAATC
Source organism: Rutidosis leptorrhynchoides (assembly GCF_046630445.1). Lineage (NCBI taxonomy): Eukaryota > Viridiplantae > Streptophyta > Magnoliopsida > Asterales > Asteraceae > Rutidosis > Rutidosis leptorrhynchoides. Next base: position 126,603,939 of record NC_092343.1, read on the forward strand.
ATGTCTCCGGGTAGGTCTCTTAAAATATTGGGTTGTCTATCCATTTTGTGTTTTTAAACTGTAAAATAGACAAGAGTTAGATTCATAAAAAAAATACTTATTAATACAAGCAATTTTTACATATATCATAAAGCATAAGAACATTATATTACATATATTACACCACACGAATACAACTATCTTATTCCGACTCGCTCGTTTCTTCTTCTTCGGTTTTGGTTCGTTTTGCCAAGTTTCTAGGGATATATGATGTTCCCCTAATACGAGCCGTAATTTTCCACATTGGTTTAGAAAAACCCGGTGGTTTAGAGGTTCCCGGGTCATTGTTAAAACTTAAGGACTTCGGGGGTTGACGATACATATAAAGTTCATCGGGGTTGGAATTAGATTTCTCTATTTTTATGCCCTTTCCCTTATTATTTTCTTTTGCCTTTTTAAATTCAGTTGGGGTAATTTCTATAACATCATCGGAATTCTTGTCGGAATCTGATTCATCGGAGAATTGGTAATCCTCTCAATATTTTGCTTCCTTGGCGGAAACACCATTGACCATAATTAACCTTGGTCGGTTGGTTGAGGATTTTCTTTTACTTAACCGTTTTATTATTTCCCCCACCGGTTCTATTTCTTCATCCGGTTCCGATTCTTCTTCCGGTTCCGATTCTTCTTCCGGTTCCGACTCTTCTTCCGGTTCCTCTTCGGGAACTTGAGAATCAGTCCACGAATCATTCCAATTTACATTTGACTCTTCATTATTATTAGGTGAGTCAATGGGACTTGTTCTAGAGGTAGACATCTATCACATAATATCAAACGCGTTAAGAGATTAATATATCACATAATATTCACATGTTAAAAATATATAGTTTCCAACAAAATTTGTTAAGCAATCATTTTTCAAGTAAACACGGTCGAAGTCCAGACTCACTAATGCATCCTAACAAACTCGATAAGACACACTAATGTAAATTTTCTGGTTCTCTAAGACCAACGCTCGGATACCAACTGAAATGTCCCGTTCTTATTGATTAAAAACGTTCCATATTAATTGATTTCGTTGCGAGGTTTTGACCTCTATATGAGACGTTTTTTCAAAGACTGCATTCATTTTTAAAACAAACCATAACCTTTATTTCATCAATAAAGATTTAAAAAGCTTTACGTAGATTATCAAATAATGATAATCTAAAATATCCTGTTTACACACGACCATTACATAATGGTTTACAATACAAATATGTTACAACAAAATAAGTTTCTTGAATGCAGTTTTTACACAATATCATACAAGCATGGACTCCAAATCTCGTCCTTATTTAAGTATGCGACAGCGGAAGCTCTTAATAATCACCTGAGAATAAACATGCTTAAAACGTCAACAAAAATGTTGGTGAGTTATAGGTTTAACCTATATATATCAAACCATAATAATAGACCACAAGATTTCATATTTCAATACACATCCCATACATAGAGATAAAAATCATTCATATGGTGAACACCTGGTAACCGACATTAACAAGATGCATATATAAGAATATCCCCATCATTCCGGGACACCCTTCGGATATGATATAAATTTCGAAGTACTAAAGCATCCGGTACTTTGGATGGGGCTTGTTGGGCCCGATAGATCTATCTTTAGGATTCGCGTCAATTAGGGTGTCTGTTCCCTAATTCTTAGATTACCAGACTTAATAAAAAGGGGCATATTCGATTTCGATAATTCAACCATAGAATGTAGTTTCACGTACTTGTGTCTATTTTGTAAATCATTTATAAAACCTGCATGTATTCTCATCCCAAAAATATTAGATTTTAAAAGTGGGACTATAACTCACTTTCACAGATTTACTTCGTCGGGAAGTAAGACTTGGCCACTGTTGATTCACGAACCTATAACAATATATACATATATATTAAAGTATGTTCAAAATATATTTACAACACTTTTAATATATTTTGATGTTTTAAGTTTATTAAGTCAGCTGTCCTCGTTAGTAACCTACAACTAGTTGTCCACAGTTAGATGTACAGAAATAAATCGATAAATATTATCTTGAATCAATCCACGACCCAGTGTATACGTATCTCAGTATTGATCACAACTCAAACTATATATATTTTGGAATCAACCTCAACCCTGTATAGCTAACTCCAACATTCACATATAGAGTGTCTATGGTTGTTCCGAAATATATATAGATGTGTCGACATGATAGGTCGAAACATTGTATACGTGTCTATGGTATCTCAAGATTACATAATATACAATACAAGTTGATTAAGTTATGGTTGGAATAGATTTGTTACCAATTTTCACGTAGCTAAAATGAGAAAAATTATCCAATCTTGTTTTACCCATAACTTCTTCATTTTAAATCCGTTTTGAGTGAATCAAATTGCTATGGTTTCATATTGAACTCTATTTTATGAATATAAACAGAAAAGTATAGGTTTATAGTCGGAAAAATAAGTTACAAGTCGTTTTTGTAAAGGTAGTCATTTCAGTCGAAAGAACGACGTCTAGATGACCATTTTAGAAAACATACTTCCACTTTGAGTTTAACCATAATTTTTGGATATAGTTTCATGTTCATAATAAAAATCATTTTCTCAGAATAACAACTTTTAAATCAAAGTTTATCATAGTTTTTAATTAACTAACCCAAAACAGCCCGCGGTGTTACTACGACGGCGTAAATCCGGTTTTACGGTGTTTTTCGTGTTTTCAGGTTTTAAATCATTAAGTTAGCATATCATATAGATATAGAACATGTGTTTAGTTGATTTTAAAAGTCAAGTTAGAAGGATTAACTTTTGTTTGCGAACAAGTTTAGAATTAACTAAACTATGTTCTAGTGATTACAAGTTTAAACCTTCGAATAAGATAGCTTTATATGTATGAATCGAATGATGTTATGAACATCATTACTACCTTAATTTCCTTGGATAAACCTACTGGAAAAGAGAAAAATGGATCTAGCTTCAATGGATCCTTGGATGGCTCGAAGTTCTTGAAGCAGAATCATGACACGAAAACAAGTTCAAGTAAGATCATCACTTGAAATAAGATTGTTATAGTTATAGAAATTGAACCAAAGTTTGAATATGATTATTACCTTGTATTAGAATGATAACCTACTGTAAGAAACAAAGATTTCTTGAGGTTGGATGATCACCTTACAAGATTGGAAGTGAGCTAGCAAACTTGAAAGTATTCTTGATTTTATGAAACTAGAACTTTTGGAATTTATGAAGAACACTTAGAACTTGAAGATAGAACTTGAGAGAGATCAATTAGATGAAGAAAATTGAAGAATGAAAGTGTTTGTAGGTGTTTTTGGTCGTTGGTGTATGGATTAGATATAAAGGATATGTAATTTTGTTTTCATGTAAATAAGTCATGAATGATTACTCATATTTTTGTAATTTTATGAGATATTTCATGCTAGTTGCCAAATGATGGTTCCCACATGTGTTAGGTGACTCACATGGGCTGCTAAGAGCTGATCATTGGAGTGTATATACCAATAGTACATACATCTAAAAGCTGTGTATTGTACGAGTAAGAATACGGGTGCATACGAGTAGAATTGTTGATGAAACTGAACGAGGATGTAATTGTAAGCATTTTTGTTAAGTAGAAGTATTTTGATAAGTGTATTGAAGTCTTTCAAAAGTGTATAAATACATATTAAAACACTACATGTATATACATTTTAACTGAGTCGTTAAGTCATCGTTAGTCGTTACATGTAAGTGTTGTTTTGAAACCTTTAGGTTAACGATCTTGTTAAATGTTGTTAACCCAATGTTTATAATATCAAATGAGATTTTAAATTATTATATTATCATGATATTATCATGTATGAATATCTCTTAATATGATATAAATACATTAAATTGTCTGTACAACGATAATCGTTACATATATGTCTCGTTTAAAAATCATTAAGTTAGTAGTCTTGTTTTTACATATGTAGTTCATTGTTAATATACTTTATGATATATTTTCTTATCATAGTATCATGTTAACTATATATATATATCCATATATATGTCATCATATAGTTTTTACAAGTTTTAACGTTCGTGAATCACCGATCAACTTGGGTGGTCAATTGTCTATATGAAACATATTTCAATTAATCAAGTCTTAACAAGTTTGATTGCTTAACATGTTGGAAACATTTAATCATGTAAATATCAATCTCAATTAATATATATAAACATGGAAAAGTTCGGGTCACTACAGATTCGGGTGTGGATAGAAGCTATATGAGTAGAGATTTTTGTGCTAAATTAAGTTGCCCATTGACGCCTTTGGATAATAAATTTTTACTCGAATTAGCAAACGGTAAATTAATTTCAGCAGATAATATATGTCGGGATAGAGAAATTAAACTGGGGGATGAAACATTTAAGATTGATTTAATACCAGTCGAGTTAGGGAGTTTTGATGTAATAATTGGCATGGACGGGTTGAAAAAGGTGAGAGCAGAGGTCGTTTGTTACAAAAATGCGATTCGCATTATGCGTGAAAAAGGAAAACCTTTAATTGTGTACGGAGAAAAGAACAACGCGAAGTTAAATCTTATTAGTAGTTTGAAGGCGCAAAAACTAATAAGAAAAGGTTTGTTACATCATTCTAGCACACATCGAGGAAGTCAAACCTGAAGAAAAGAACATCAGTGATGTTCCAGTCGCAAAAGAATTTCCCGATGTATTTCTGAAAGAATTACCTGGACTACCTCCACACCGATCTGTTGAATTTCAAATAGATCTCATACCAGAAGCTGCACCAATAGCTCGTGCTCCATACAGACTCGTAACCAGCGAAATGAAGGAACTCCAAAGCCAATTACAAGAACTTTTAGAGTGTGGTTTCATTCGACCAAGTTCATCACCATGGGGAGTTCCTGTTTTGTTTGTCAAGAAGAAAGATGGTACATTCAGGTTGTGTATCGACTACCGAGAGTTGAACAAACTTACCATCAAGAACCATTATCCATTCCCGAGAATCGATTTACGTTCTGGATATCATCAAATGCGGGTGAAGGAGGATGATATTCCGAAGACTGCTTTTAGGACGCGTTACGGTCATTACGAGTTTATGGTTATGCCGTTTGGATTGACTAACGCACCAGCTGTGTTCATGGACCTCATGAACCGAGTGTGTGGGCCATATCTTGACAAGTTTGTCATTATTTTCATCGATGACATACTTATTTACTCGAAGAATGATCAAGAGCATGAAGAACATTTGAGAAAAGTGCTAGAGTTGCTGAGAAAAGAAAAACTGTACGCTAAGTTTTCAAAGTGTGCATTTTGGTTGGAAGAAGTTCAATTCCTCGGTCATATAGTGAACAAAGAAGGTATTCAGGTGGATCTAATAAAGATTGAAACCGTTGAAAAGTGGGAAACCCCGAAAACTCCGAAACACATATGCCAATTTTTAGGGCTGGCTGGTTATTACAGGAGATTCATCCAAGATTTTTCCAAAATAGCAAAACCCTTGACTGCATTAACGCATAAAGGGAAGAAATTTGAATGGAAGGATGAACAAGAGAAAGCGTTTCAATTATTGAAAAAAAAGTTAACTACGGCACATATATTGTGATTACCTGAAGGGAATGATGATTTTGTGATATATTGTGACGCCTCAAAGCAAGGTCTCGGTTATGTATTAATGCAACGAACGAAGGTAATTTCTTATGCGTCTAGATAATTGAAGATTCACGAGCAGAATTATACGACGCATGATTTAGAATTAGGCGCGGTTGTTTTTGCATTAAAGACTTGGAGGCACTACTTATATGGGGTCAAAAGTATTATATATACTGACCACAAAAGTCTTCAACACATATTTAATCAGAAACAACTGAACATGAGGCAGCGCGGGTGGATTGAATTGTTGAATGATTACTACTTTGAGATTCGTTACCACCCGGGGAAGGCAAATGTGGTAGCTGACGCCTTGAGCAGAAAGGATAGAGAACCCATTCGAGTAAAAGCTATGAATATAATGATTCACACTAACCTTACTACTCAAATAAAGGAGGCGCAACAAGGAGTTTTAAAAGAGGAAAATTTAAAGGATGAAATACCCAAAGGATCAGAGAAACATCTTAATATTCGGGAAGACAGAACCCGGTATAGGGCTGAAAGAATTTGGCTACCAAAATTTGGAGATATGAGAGAAATGGTACTTAGAGAAGTTCATAAAACCAGATACTCAATACATCCTGGAGTGGGGAAGATGTACAAGGATCTCAAGAAACATTTTTGGTGGCCAGGTATGAAAGTCGATGTTGCTAAATACATAGGAGAATGTTTGACATGTTCTAAGGTCAAAGCTGAGCATCAGAAACCATCAGGTCTACTTCAACAACCCGAAATCCTGGAATGGAAATGGGAAAACATTACCATGGATTTCATCACTAAATTTTCAAGGACTGCAAGTGGTTTTGATACTATTTGGGTAATAGTAGATCGTCTCACCAAATCAGCACACTTCCTACCAATAAGAGAAGATGACAAGATGGAGAAGTTAGCACCACTGTATTTGAAGGAAGTCATCTCCAGACATGGAATACCAATCTCTATTATCTCTGATAGGGATGGCAGATTTATTTCAAGAATCTGGCAGACATTACAGCAAGCATTAGGAACTCGTCTAGACATAAGTACTGCCTATCATCCACAAACAAATGAGCAGAGCGAAAGGACGATACAAATGCTTGAAGACATGCTACAATCATGTGTTATTGATTTCGAAAACAATTGGGATCAACACCTACCGTTAGCAGAATTTTCCTACAACAACAGCTACCATTCAAGCATTGAGATGGCACCGTTTGAAGTACTTTATGGTAGAAAGTGCAGGTCTCCGATTTTTTGGAGTGAAGTGGGGGATAGACAAATTACGGGTCCAGAGATAATACAAAAAACTACCGAGAAGATCATCCAAATTCAACAACGGTTGAAAACCGCCCAAAGTCGACAAAAGAGCTACGCTGACATTAAAAGAAAAGATATAGAATTTGAAATTGGAGAGATGGTCATGCTTAATGTTGCACCTTGGAAAGGCGTTGTTCGATTTGGTAAACGAGGGAAATTAAATCCAAGGTATATTGGACCATTCAAGATTATTGATCTTGTCGGACCAGTAGTTTACCGACTTGAGTTACCTCAATAACTCGCGGCTGTACATAACACTTTACACGTCTCAAATTTGAAGAAATTTTTTTCTAAAGAATTTCTCACTATTCCATTAGGAGAAATCCAAATTAATGAAAACTACAATTCATTGAAGAACCCGTCGAAATAATGGATCGTGAAGTTAAAAGACTCAAGCAAAACAAGATACCAATTGTTAAGGTTCGATGGAATGCTCGTAGAGGATCCGAGTTCACCTAGGAATGAGAAGATCTAATGAAGAAGAAATACCCGCACTTATTTCCAGAAGATACGTCAACGCCTCCAACTATTTAAAATTTCGGGACAAAATTTATTTAACGGGTAGGTACTATAGTGATCCGAACTTTTCCATGTTTATATATATTAAATGAAATTGATATTTACATGATTAAGTGTTTCCAACATGTTAAGCAATCAAACTTGTTAAGAATTTATTAATTGAAATAGGTTTCATATAGACAATTGACCACCCAAGTTGACCAGCGATTCACGAACGTTAAAACTTGTAAAAACTATATGATGACATATATATGGATATATATATATATATATATATATATATATATATATATATAGTTAACATGATATTATGATAAGTAAGTATCTCATTAGGTATTTTAACAATGAGTTATATACATAAAAATGAGACTATTGAATTAAGAAACTCGAAAACAATATATATAACGATTATCGTTATAACAACGTCTTACTAAATACATATGAATCATATTAAGATATTGATACAATATATTTAAACATGATAAATGATAAGTAAACATATCATTAAGTGTATTAACAATGAACTACATATGTAAAAACAAGACTACTAACTTAAGGACTTCAAAACGAGACATATATGTAACAATTATCGTTGTAACGACATTTAAGTGTATATATATCATATTAAGATATATTAATACATCATAATATCATGATAATATAATAATTTAACATCTCATTAGATATAATAAACAATGGGTTAAAAGCATTTAACAAGATCGTTAACTTAAAGGTTTCAAAACAACACTTACATGTAACGACTAACGATGACTTAACGACTCAGTTAAAATATATATACATGTAGTGTTTTAATATGTATTCATACACTTTTGAAAGACTTCAAGACACTTATCAAAGTACTTCTACTTAACAAAAATGCTTACAATTACATCCTCGTTCATTTTCATCAACAATTCTACTCGTGTGCACTCGTATTTGTACTCGTACAATACCCAACTTCTAAATGTATTTACTATTGGTATATACACTCTAATGATCAGCTCTTAGCAGCCCTTATGAGTAACCTAACACATTTGGGAACCATCATTTAACATCTAGCAAGAAATATATAACAAAACAACAAACTAATGGAGACTATATTACATCGTGTAATTCACATTTTTTAGCACTCTCATAAACACTTTCACTTTTCAATTTTTATGCATCAAACTAAACTCTCTCAAGTGTTCTTCCATTGTGCAGTGTTATTCATCATCTTCATCAAAATCTAGCTCAATCTAGTTCATAAATCCATGCATAAACCAAGATACAAAACAACTACTCAAGAACACACCAACAACACTTCCAAGTTTGCTAGCTTACTTTCAATCTTGCAAATCCATTTCAAGTGATCATCCAACCTCAAGAAATCTTTCTTATTTACAGTAAGATATATTTCTAATACAAGGTAATACTCATATTCAAACTTTGATTCAATTTCTATAAGTTTAACAATCTTATTTCGAGTGGAAATCTTACTTGAACTTGTTTTCGTGTCATGATTTTGCTTCAAGAACTTTCAAGCCATCCGAGGATCCTTTGAAGCTAGATCTATTTTTCTCATTTCCAGTAGGTTTATCCACAAAACTTGAGGTAGTAATGATGTTCATAACATCATTCGAATCATATATATATATAAAACTATCTTATTCGAAGGTTTAAACTTGTAATCACTAGAACATAGTTTAGTTAATTCTAAACTTGTTCGCAAACAAAAGTTAATCCTTCTAACTTGACTTTTAAAATAAACTAGACACATGTTCTATATATATATATGATATGCTAACTTAATGATTTAAAACCTGAAAACACGAAAAACACCGTAAAACCGGATATACGCCGTTGTAGTAACACCGCGGGCTGTTTTGGGTTAGTTAATTAAAAACTATGATAAACTTTGATTTAAAATTTGTTCTTCTGGGAAAATGATTTTTCTTATGAACATGAAACTATATCCAAAAATCATGGTTAAACTCAAAGTGAAAGTATGTTTTTCAAAATGGTAATCAAGACGTTGTTCTTTCGACTGAATTGACTACCTCTTATAATATTGACTTGTAACCTGTATTTCCGACTATAAACTTATACTTTTTCTATTTCGATTGATAAGCTTAAGTTCAATATAAAACCATAGCAACTTGAATCACTAAAAACGGATTTAAAACAAAGAAGTTATGGGTAAAACAAGATTGGATAATTTTGCTTGTTGTAGCTACGTGAAAATTAGTAACAAATCTATATTAATCATATCCTAGCTAACTTATATTGTATTATACAAGTATTCTAATATATTATGTAATCTTGGGATACCATAGACACGTATACAAATGTTTTGACATATCATATTGACCCATGTATATATATAATTTGGAACAACCATAGACACTCTATATGCAGTAATGTTTGAGTTAGCTATACAGAGTTGAGGTTGATTCCAAAAATATATATACTTTGAGTTGTGATCTAGCCTGAGATGTGTATACACAGGGTCGTGGATTGATTCAAGATATTATATATCAATTTATTTCTGTACATCTAACTGTGGATAACTAGTTGTAGGTTACTAACGAGGACAGCCGACTTAATAAACTTAAAACAGTAAAACGTATTAAAAATGTTGTAAATATATTTTGAACATACTTTGATATATATGTAAATATTTGTTATAGGTTCGTGAATCGACCAGTGGCCAAGTATTACTTCCCGACGAAGTAAAAATCTGTGAGAGTGAGTTATAGTCCCACTTTTAAAATCTAATATTTTGGGATGAGAATACATGCAGTTTTATAAATGTTTTATGAAATAGACACAAGTAAATGAAACTACATTATATGGGTGAATGATCGAAGCCGAATATGCCCCTTTTTGCTTGGTAGCCTAAGAATTAGTAAACCGATCTACTAATTGACGCGAATCCTAAAGATAGATCTATTGGGCCTAACAAACCCCATACAAAGTACCGAATGCTTTAGTACTTCGAATTCGTTTTTATCATGTTAGAAGGATTTTCCGGAATGATAGGGGATATTCTTATATGCATCTTGTTAATGTCGGTTACTAGGTGTTCACCATATGAATGATTTTTATCTCTATGTATGGGATGTATATTGAAATATGAAATCTTGTGGTCTATTATTACGATTTGATAAATATATAGGTTAAACCTATAACTCACCAACATTTTTGTTGACGTTCAAAGCTTGTTTATTCTCAGGTGATTATTAAGAGCTTCCGCTGTTGCATGCTAAAATATGGACAAGATTTGGTGTCAGCATGCTTGTATAATATTGTTTAAAACTGCATTTGAGATTTACTTTATTGTAACATATTAATATTGTAAACCAATATGTATTGGTAGTGTGTAAGTGTGATATTTTTAGATTATCATTTCTTGATAATCTAGGTGGTGTCCTTTTAACCTTGTTGATTAAATAAAGGATATGGGTTGTTTTAAAACGAATGCAGTCTTTAAAAAATGTCTCATATAGAGGTCAAATCCTCGCAAAGAGATCAATTAATATGAAACATTTATAATCGATATGAACGGGACATTTCAGACCCCACTTCTAACTACGCAAGCTCTGTTATTTCTCAACCCACTGATATTGAGGCAGCCATGCACACTATGATGTCAAATCCACCTGATGATAATTGGTACTTGAATATGTACGCCACTTCCCATATGACTAACAATTAAGCTAATTTCTTATATTATTATCCAACAACGTGCTCTAAATGTATTATTGTAGGTAATGGTCACAGATAACCAATACAGGGTTATGGTCACATTCTCATACCTTCATTTTCTAATCGTCCCTTACACTTAAATACATTCCTCTCAGTTAATTAAAAATTTAATATATGTTCATCGTCTCTCTATTGATAATCGCATATCTATTGAATTTGATCCATTTGGTTTTACTATGAAGGAATTTCAAAAGGGGACCCCAATCATGCGGTGTAATAGCACCGGAGATCTGTATCCATTTCATCCATCGTTGCCACGTTCTATTTCCAACCATTCAGATTTATTCGTTTCATCCTCAGATTTATGGCATTATCGTCTAGGTCACCCGGGCAAGCATGTTTTTAAATCCCTTAGAAATAAAAATTACATTTCATGTAATTCTAGCAATAAAAGTACTGTTTGTCAATCTTGTGTATTTGGGAAACACGTACGTTTACCATTTTATGCATTTAACAATATTACTTATTCCCCCTTTAATATTCTTCACAGTGATTTATGGACCTCTTCAATTGTAAGCAATGGTGGTCATCATTATTATATGTTAATTCTAGATGACAAAACTAATTATCTATGGACATTCCCTTTATCTCATAAATCACAAGTATATGATATTTTTCTAAATTTCCATACATTCATTCAAACCCAATTTGGCGTGAATATAAAATCTTTTCAATGCGATAATGGAACCGAGTCTAATAATACAAAATTTCATCAATTCTGCTCCAACAATGGCATGCTTTTTCGATTCTCTTGTCCATATACATCATCACAAAACGGCAAAGCTGAACGTAAAATTCGTGCTATAAACAATATTATACGCACTATCGTATCCCATTCTTGCATCCCACCAGTTTTTTGGACTCATGCATTTGAACATGCCACTTACATACTAAACATTCTTCCAAGTAAAACAATTCCAAACTTGTCCCCTACACAACTACTATATTTTTGAACTCTAACTTTCGATCATTTACGTGTCGTCGGATGCCTATGTTATCCTCTCATTCCTTTAACAAAAATAAACAAACTTCAACCTCGTTCTACTCCATGCGTATTTCTCAGTTTTCCACCTAATCATCATGGCTATAAGTGTTACGATATCACCAACAAAAAGATTATTATTTCTCGCCATGTTCTATTCGATGAAGACTCTTTTCCTTTCTCTAAAACACACGACCCAACGCCTCACTCTTATCGATTCCTTACCGATTCATTTAACCCAATCTTTACATGACCCAACAATCAGGGCCCAATCCACCTCAGCCCAATCTGTCCGAAACCACAGCCCAATCTACTCCTCCTACTTCTGGATCTCCTACATTGATCTCATCTATTCAGCCCACTAACATTTGGCCATCTTAGTCCACCTCACATCCACCATCACCTAGCCAATTGTTTAATTCGGCTAGCCCTGTCTCATCTTCACCGAGCCCATCTATCACATAAAATGAACCTCACGTACGTATTATGACCACCAGAGGCATGTCAGGTATTTTTAAGCCTCACATACCATTCTCTCAGTCTCGACCTTTATTTCCCCAAAATCGTCTAATCCTAAACAAGCCTTGACCGAACCTAATTGGCACCGTGCTATGACCGACGAATACCAAGAACTTGTTGATAATAGTACTTGGATAATTGTACCTCGCTAACCACACATGCATGTAATTCGATCAATGTTTATTTTTTGACATAAAACAAAGTCTGATGGTACATTTGAGAGACATAAAGCTAGAGTGGTTGGTGATGGTCGTTGATGATGCTTTCACAAACATACTTTAATTCTTTTATATTTATACTCAAATGTGGACTCAACTATGTGACAGTCATTCGAGAAACAATGACTCGGTAGTTGTATTTAGCAAGTTTTCCGTTTAAGGTTCGTCTCCAGAGAGCGGTATTTGCTAATTGAATCGATGAAAACTCATAATTATTCTAGAGTTTGTGTTTGATTGGGGGGTTTTGAATTTGAGATATTAAGAAAACTATTGCAAATTACTAAGAACTAGAAATGATTAAGTAATTATCAATATTAAAAGCATGCACACTTTCTTAAGCCACTTGAAGAATTCGGATTGTTCTTTTGTTCACTTAAGATCTAATTGTGTTCAAACATTTAGACTAGCATCCCAACTAGATGTTATTGTGATCAAATCAACACTTGTAAATTCTCATAAGCTTACATCAATTGATCTAGTTGAATCATGCAATTGTCATTAGTATTTAGCCTAGATTGAAGTCCCCTAAAACCCTTTGGTGATCAAAATCCCTTAAGAAAGCTAAACCTCACTATGTTGACTAAGGACCAATTAATAACTAATTCAAACCAAGACCCCAATCCCTTGAAAGCCTCAATTTGATTGTCTAGATCATCTAAGTGTTGAAGTACAAGTTGCTTCACTAATCAAATCCCTAAGAAAAGCTACACAACTCATATAATCAAAGTAAAGTCCAAAACAAGCATAACAAAGGATCTTTTGGCTAATTCTAATAAAAAATCACAATCATCAACTCATAAATTCGTGTAAACACAATCATAAACATCAATATGAACAATCCTTAGCTATCAAGCTTCATAAACAAGTGTACATCATAAAATCTAGCCAATTATGGCTAGAAAAAGATCAATACAAGTAATAAGAGTGAATCTAAACATCATTAAGTAATAAATAAGAATAGATTGTACCAAACTTATGAAAATTACAATAAAGTTAGATGAAGAAGATGAAGATGATGAAGAAGAAGCCCTAGATTTTGATTCAATCTTCAAATCCTTGATGTAGAATGGAAGAAAAGATGAAAACTTGATAAAAAAAACCTTTAAAATCTAACTATGAAACCCTAATTTTATCAACCACCACGCTCTAACTACTGCTTTATTGATGATGTATGTGAAAACCCTCATCTCATTCTATTTATACTCTCCCAAAAACTGCCCAGAATTTACAGAGGAACGTCGTTCCTCTTTTAGGAACGTCGTTCCTGGGCTCTTAAGGTGGAACCTCGTTCTGCTTTGCTACAAACGTCGTTCCCGAATCATTCTATAAATGCCAATTTTTTTCGTTTTCATTTCCTTTGTATTTTCCCAGGTAGAACGTGACTTTGGAACGTCGTTCTTCATTATGGAACACCGTTCTGGACTATGAGAACGTCGTTCTTGTTGCCAGCTCAAGCACTATGCAGTTTTCTTGCTACGTTTTGCATAGTTTTGTCAATTTTACAACAAATTCACACTTAGAACTGCTATAGTACTCAAAACGCGATTAAACCCAAGATCTTAACTTTTTGAGCATAAAGGACATGAAAACCGAGTGAAACGAGGTAGATATTGCGTGCGAAACATATCGTGGATGAGCAATATCAAACCCCCTACATTTGAACCTTGCTTTTCCTCAAGCAAGCACAAAAATATACAAGACTTGGAGATAAGAAGCAATCAATGATCAAAGCCAAAGTACAATAGTGTGGGCAATAATTGATAGCTTCATAAATGTGCACCTTGATGGCTAGAGCAATCTCCAAATGCTTGCATTTGCTAAGGACCAAGCATAACCTCTTCTCCTCTTCTTCTTCTACTTTCTCAAACTAGTAAAAACATCAATCTCAATGCCTCAAACAACTTCAATTCATCAATGGGGGCAATGGTGAGGTGGTAATCCTTGACTATACCTTCAAATAAACTTCACAAGATACACCACTACTCCAATTATGCTCCAAATCTTCAACCATCCTCTAAATTCATCAATTCAAGCCTAGGCTAACATCTTCACATCTTCACATCTTCATTCATCTTTGAAACAATCTATCAAGCAACATGCTCCCTAGAAAGGCACAAATATCCACAAGATTTTGCAATTAAGAGTAATCATATCAAGATTCGAGCTTTTTAGTACAAACCTTTCTAGGAGCATTCTACAAACCATCACAAGCATAGACTTCACCTTTTCACCCCAATTTCATCACCACCTAGTCAAGGATTGCCCGTAAGCTTCTTTTTGGAACAATGGAGCACCAAGTCACATGAGTTATCCAAGAAAACGTTTTAGCCTTAAGGAAGACAAGGCTTTAAGAAAACCATTTTTTGTTTTTAGAAAGGAAAAATAAGTCAAGTTGTGAAACAAGACACGTTTTCTGAAAAATGTGGTTTAAAGCTTTGTGCATTCCAAAGCCATCCCGATTTTGGGACAACCGCACGGATGGCTATTGACCTGGTATATCACAAAGTGAACTACCTTCTTGTGTTGAAGGCGATGAGATAATAACTATATTTGGCTCATAAAGGCAATGTGCATGCAAGCCTTCTCGGTGATGGGATGACCGCACGGGTAGCTACTTCCCCGGTAAACATACTACTCGGTGTTAATAGCGATGGGAAAGCAACTACATTGGGTGTGAATTTAATGGTAAGTCTATTGCACAATACTTGGAAGACTTTACTTCCATTCTTGGGTCTTTTGGTACACAACTTGAATTGGAAGACTTTACTTCCAAGTTTGGAAGACTTGACTTCCAAAATGAAACATTGGGAGGACTCGACTCTCCCGAAAGTGTCAAAGCTCAAGGCTTTTATTTACTTGGCTACTTCCCACATAACAAGCTTTTATGCTTTTATTGAGAAATGATAGGAAGTAGAAACTACCTCTCCGTAATTGATAGAACAAGGGTGATATTGCTCTTAAAAAGGATAGTACACAGTGAAACTCGGTGGCTCCTCTTCCCACGGTAGGATACATCAGTTGAAACATCATGAAATGATGAGATAACCAATGTCAATATTAAATGGTATGGATTAGGAAGTATCCCACACCAAGTAATGCAACATTCGGGAGACTTGACTCCCTATCATGGATGGACTTGAGTCATCCAGAAGTGTTAAAGCTTTTAGCTTTAAGCACTTGGCTTTGGAACACAACATGCATGGAAGACTTTAACTTCCATGCAAAAGTTTTGATTTTTCTCTTTTGAGGTTATCATTTTGAGCAAAAAAATCTTTTGAAAGTGGGAGACTTTACTCCCACTTGAGAATTGCAATCATGAAACAAAAGGAAGACTTTACTTCCTTAAGTCTTGAAACACAAGGAAAAGACTTTACTTTTCCACAATTTACAAGCTCTAACCATTTAAATGTTTATCATTTGTGTTAATGTAATGGCTAGAGACTTGTTCCAAAAATTATTTTCCTCAACAATGCAAGTTTCAACCTTTATAGAGTATATGTGACAAGTTTAACCCAAAAGGTTCAAAATGACTCGAGATTTACTCTCCCCCTACATTTAGTTTGATGCAATGCCCTCATTGTATTGAACGATGAATTTAAGTAAAATTGAGGGGCATTTTGAATTAGAATAGAGAAGAGAAGAGAAAGTAAAACTGGAATAGATCAAATGATCTTTGTTGTCACCATTCGGATAAACTTAGGCACCAATATCGCTTGCATGTTGTACCACTTGTTGAGCCAAAAGAAGGAGCCAATTGCATATGTCATTCCCTACAATTTTAAGTATGCTACAAGGTATGATCAAGCATAAAGTGGTCCAAGGGGTTCGGTTCATGCGAGATCAACAATAAGAGGGGGGTTTAAGGGTTTTTTGAGTTTACTCTCCGATCCGGAGTACCGTGAATAACCCTCATACTAGATGAAGATCTCAGAAAGGGTGGTGAAATGTAACCCACATCATTCGGGTTAACCGGAGTTGATGGCCCCATGGGCGATGTTAGGATTTACGTGATGTGCGGTACCTGAAATCGCTAAGTCTTTGTGGGTGCTATGCCGGCTGCGCGAGTTAGCTATATAGAGAGATACTTGAGAGTATTCTTGTGGGTGAAGTGGAATATAATTCCAGACGTGATCCTTAATTCATTCTAGTTATGCCTATTTACACTTGTTGGCTTTTGTCCCTTAGTGCCACGTAAGGGGACAAAGAGGATATGTTATTGCCACATCGTATTGTCTCTGTCCTGTTATTCCAAAATGCTAAAAAAGTACTACCATTATCTTATTGCGGTCCCCTTTATACCCTGTTTTCCTTTTCTGTCCGCTCTGCAATATCAGGATCGCAACGTGCAGCCACATGTGTCCTTTCTTCTTTTGTGTTGCCATAGTACCTTTCTAGCCTTATCTGTTTCTTAACGTGGCACTATGTTTGCACTGTGTGATCAATGTTTATGAGGTCTTTGTTAAAGCGTGAACAGATTGCGCACTGGTCAGCATAAGATATGAGCCTACGAGACTTATGTGGGGTGACGCACGCTGATCTGGTATAGCGCATATAGATGTGCATCTATGCACATTATTAAGTCCCCCCATTTCTATATTGTGCGCAACTTATTGTGCACGATGTAGAACTCTAATCATGTCTTGGAGTGCGCAAAAAGGTGCTTTTAATTCAAGGTGTTGTGCACGATGTAGAACTTCTGATGATGACGTTTAGGGCATCAAATAGTCATATTTAATGCAGAGAAACACGCGTGTTATGGAATTTTAATCATGACATATAGCGCGTTGCAGAGGTGCATTAAATGCTCAGGCCTTTTTTTGACTTGTCAGTCTATTACGCATGGGATGCTATCTACTCAACCGTCACCCTTGCACTGTTACTCGTTGGATTTGCGACACGTGTACGGCGATGGCACATTTTCCTTCTCCCCACGTTTTCCATGTTTTACCCTATAAATAACTCATTAGCTTTATGTATTTTCTTCATCGCCTATTCACCTTCTTCTTTTTTCTTCCTTGTGCAATCGACTCGATGCTTTTTTCAACTTTTATCATTTTCCACTCGAACGATCATCAGGTTAGGGTTTTTCTTTTCCCGCCTTCCTTTTCCATTACGAAAAAATTATGTCTTCTTCTACTTCTACTATCGAAAGCAAGAACGTCGATGAGATTTCTTCCGTGATCACTCTCCAAGACCTAGAGGGGATCATGAGGGGTTATCCTCCTCTTCGTACTTTAAACCCTATTCCCCCTAATGGCGAGCAACGTGCTCATGACCCTCCTGCCAAGAAGGTGGCCATATACTCGAAGGTGATGCAATAGGGAAATCTTTAATATCCGCCCACCTCCTTCTTTCTATCTGTTCTTCACCATTTGTGTGTTGGTGCTGGGCAGCTCCACTCTTATAGCGCCTGCAAGCTCTCTCTCTCTCTCTCTCTCTCTCTCTCTCTCTCTCTTTGAGATGTGGTGTAGGGCGCAGGGCTTCGTCCCTACGGTTAACCTATTTAGGAACCTCTATTCTTACCAGGCACATGATAATGGCTGGTTTGGATTTCGAGAGCGCGTGGGGTTTGCCCAGTGCATAAAGGCGAGCCTGCGCGAGAAGTGGAAAAATTCCCTTTTCTTTGTTGACCACACATTCATTCCCAACACTTGTGCCAATGTGCGCGTATGGCATTCTGGTGTTAATAGGGATTTGAATGACAAGCCCCCCATGACACCTGATGAGGACCGCATGTTCAACATGTGTAAGAAGAAAAGACTCCCGGTAAGTACATATGCGACCGACATACTTCGTGTTGGTTAAGTGTGTACCTATCTTACCATTACACCAGTGCTACTGTAAAAAGGACAGGGTACGATGGCTAACACACACTACCTTTACACTTGTAGTGTAGAATATTTATTAACGGCGCATGTTAACTTTACTGTGTTTATCTTTGCAGTGATGCCGATTATTACCGTGCTCTAGGATGAGAGTATTGATGAAGTTACTGCCCATCATGGGGGCGAGGAGGTCGAGGAACCTCGGGTTGAGGGGAGTACCACTCCCATTCACGGGGCGGAGGATAGCGTTCCTCCTTTTGGCCCCAAGCTTCATGTTCCTGAGGGCGATGATCCTCATGAGGAGGAGGGGGTTCCACACATAGATGTGGAATCCATCAATCATGACAACAGGGATACCGTCCCTCCTGTCACCGAGAAAGGTGTGATAGCTACCCAAGGTGCTTCTTCTCACAAGAATAAAAAGCGCAAACATTCAGATAAGAGTGGGGAAAGATCCCATAAGAAGAAGAAGAAGAAGAAGACGTCTGGTAAGCGCGATCCTTATTACTTCGATTTATTGTACCGCTTTCCAATGGTTTACTCTATCCTTTTCATTTTGTGCAGAGAGTGGTGAGGGAATGCGTCATCCTCCTAAGGATGTCTTTATGAAATTTAACAAGTTGTCGGAGTTTTTGGATATTCCATCCAGGGCTGCTACGACCCAACTGAAGTTCTTGATGGACTATACTCTTGCAAGCACGATGGAGCTGTTCAAGATGAGGAATCCAGATGCAGACCTGTACATAGACGTACAGACAACGCTCACCACTTTTTTCATGATGCCTCTCGGATTAAAGACAAGTATGCGCTGCTGAAGGGGGAGTCCAGCTCTGGGTCAGAGGCCTTGAGTGTGCACGATGCGTGCGATAGCCTCAACGATCTCCACAATGAGGTGAAAGCAGCTCAAGACACGCGCGCTAGTGCAGAAGTGACAACCCTCCAAGCGTCTTTAGACAAAGTTGCACTTGCCAAGGAACTTGAGCAGGCAAAGGGGGAGATGGATCAACTGAGGACTGCCGATGCCAATCTCATCAAAGCTGCTGAGGGGCATTTTGCGCAGCTTGAGGAACTGAATAAGATGCGCAAGTACGCCTGGGATCAGTTCTCCAATCTAAAGCTTGGGCTTCCCGAGTTGATTACGTGTTCTTGTAATTCTCCTACTATGAACGACGCATATAACAGGGCGGCAGATGCTATGAAAATAGCCGAGAGATGCTGGTTCTAGAAGATTATGAGGAAGCATGTTTCACTTCCTGCTACTCCGCCTCCTGCTATAGTCAAGTTGATGCCTCCGAATGCTGCTGCGGAGGAAAAGGCTGCTGTAAGCGTGTTAGCACACGTGGATGTGCCTGACCTTGTTGCTATGACCCAAGTTGAAGAGGTCACTGCTGCACAGCTTTTAAACATTGTTTTGTAGTTTCTGTTTGTGTACTCCATGCGCACTGCACTTTTGTAATGAACTTTTGTTTGATTGAAGTGTTTCGTTCTTTTAAGTAAGGTGTCTTACTGTTCGCGTTATTACTTTTAGTATTTGTACTTGAATATTGTGCATGCATGAGACCAGGTTTCAGATTGTATTCATGAATTGCGGTGACACCAGCTGTGCGCATGCCGACTCAATCGTTTCAAACACGTTACATGAGTGGCTTAAATAAGTTAAATTCGTTAACCGTATATAATACTCAAGGCATGTCAATGTGCGATTTATCATATATGATGTTGTGCACATAACATAGACTTAAATCACGCATCCTAATAGCTGCGCATCGAGAGTCTTCTAAGTGCGCCAACACTTAGGACTGTGTTCAAGGGCGACCAACCCTATCACTTATAGTCATGACTTTCAGATCTCGTATTATGCTCGGGTGTGGCTAGGACAAACCAATGTCTGTCACCTTCCGGTAATAAAATCTAGCTTGTCGCCAAACAAGCTTCTGCCGCGTGGGAGTTGGAGAAAACACCCCTTCAACGGCAGGAGTGCGTGAGGTATTCGCGGCCGTACACACTAGTCCAAGTTAAAGAGATACTTTGCATTATATATGGCACAAAGATTTTTGCAGACAATATCTCGAAAAACGAAAGAAACATAGGCGCATTGCCGATATTGATTACAATAGTTTTTTTTGCCAACGCAGTTACATAAGCGGTATGATGGTATCTTTCTAGGAACAACACATAAATAACACGACTTAAGTTACAAAGATTCTAAACATATCCATGCATTTTACTGCGCGCAACTTCATGGTTGAACGCAGTGACCCTCGACATCTTTGGCTCCTTTGATCGGGTTGCTTCCTTTTCCATCTTCCATGGTGTTATTCCCTGGGACCTGTTTAGACCATTTCAATGTTTTTTGTAAATCAGCAAATGCGCGTATGTATGCGTTAATGTGCATTTAAACGTGTATCTTATGTTTCGGATTGTACAAGATTGTGCTCATTTAAATGCGGTAAGCGCGCTGAACTGTTTGCGTGTTTTAAGCATCTATTCAGGTCAAGTAACCGTCCCATAATCGCGAAATTAGCAATTAGTAAATTACCTGGTCGTCGTTGCTTTTTGGTGATTTAGACATCATCGTTGCAATTTCAGCTTTTGTGGAGAATACGAACGAACCATGTGCGATAGAGAGCACTGCTTCAAACTTTTACAATGACGGGTAACCTAACAACGCATCCTAGTTTGATGGTGCACGAATGATGCTAAACTGTACTTTCTCGGTGTGCTTCTTTGTCAAATCGTCATCGTCTTTAAGCTGTAGTTTGACTTCTAAAGTTCCTAGAGTCAGCAGCGGGCCACCAGAGAGTCCTTGAAACCTTTCCTTTGATGGATTCAGGCTAAGTTTGAGTTGGCACAAAATCTTTCGAAAACATTGCTCGAACATGACATCTATGCAGCTGCCAGTGTCCACGCAGAGGCGCCTGACCTCAAATTTGATCTCCGGCAGACGTCTACTAACCAGGGTGAGGTCACTCTTTATCTCTTGAACATCGTAGATCAGTAACGGGACCTGCATGTATTCCCGAGAGTGCGCAGGTCCTGTCTTGTTACTAGCGCTTCTTCTGGTGACAACTTGGATCATCTTATCTTGTTCCTTTTTCTGATACTCATCGTATTCTTCCCTTAGTGACTGTCCTTTGGGCGTCATCATGTGTCGACGCTCACCTCACTTCAAAAATGCCACTACCCTGGTTGCATCTGTCAGTCTCGTATCCATAATCGTATCACAGAATTTGGATTTGTCATGCCTGGCGTATCCGGTTATTTGAGCCGGCTAGCTAAAATTTCGAGAAACCAGTTCTGTCATAAGAATTTCTTTAAAACTTTTTGCCAATTTTTTGACGAGCTTTTGGTTGTGTTCCTGATCTCTATCTCGCAGTTTTCGCCATATTTGTGAGTGGCGCCCTTTGCAAATATCATGGATGATTCTGGAAAATTCTTGCGATTCCATCTAATCGGGGAGGTGCGTGGTTTCTCATTTGTACCTATCGGCAAACTGTCTCACAAACTCTTCATGTCCTTGCTTGATATGGGTTTTCCTAGACATCCCAATGTTACAGAGATGGGGTAAGAGGTGTCTTTTCATATCGTGATGAGGGATGATGGGCGGTACGACTTGATGTTGCCCCGAGCGTGACTGCGCATTTCGAATGCTTAACTCTTGTGTGTCAAAGTGTAATAACCCGACTTTTTCCGTTTACTATCGTTACTTGTCCGTTAAGTATTTAACGGTGTTTACTTAGACTTGTGTGTTTAATAGAATTAAATACATGCTTATTAGAGAAATTCTTGAATTAATATGTTATATTAATTTATGAACTTATTTCGGATAGCGAAATAACTAGGAAACGTCACGATTAAGAAAATCGCCTAGAAAGCTTTTCAGTTTACGAAACTCAGAAAAATGACGAAATAATTATTTTCAATAATTATTGACTTTAAGAAAAACTAATTTAATTTATTATTTATTTAATGAATTAAATCCGGTGATTGCGTTCCAACGACTAGTTAACGTTCCGGAGACCCGGTACGGTTAACGACACTCGAAACGGACCACGCGCGTACAAGTAATTAAGCAAAACTGAGCCCGAGACCACCCTAATGGGCCATTCGGCCGACCCTTCCCAACACCCCCTTGTTGGACTAGTTTTGAGCTTAATTTGATTAGTTGGGTCCTTAGTGTATTGTTTTAGCCCAAACCCGAATTATAAAAAGGAAAATTAGATCACAAACCCTCATTTGTTTCCCCTGCTAGTCGATTTTGCTCTCTCCCTCCCCCTTTTGGCCGTCAATCACCACCACACCACCATAATCACCAAAACTCAGAATTAGATCAAGTCTTCAACAAGAACGTTGTTCTACGCATCGTTCTCTACGCGATAGTATAAGCAATTTGATCATTAGAGGTATAATTGCAAACCCTAACTTTTCTAAATCTGATTTTTGTTCAATTTCATGGTGTATTCGAGTCTAGTGCTCAATTAGTGATGTTTAGTGTTGTAATTTATTGTTTGATTGCTTGATTAACGTTGTTTGCATGAAAAATGAATTCTTTTCTTGTAGATATGATAAAATTGACATGAGAACTGATCTTGTAATATGTTTAGATGGATAGATATTGAAAAGTTATTAATTTTAGACTTTGCTTTTGCGTGATTTCGTTATCGTATGCTTAAGATATGCTTAATTGAAGATTTGACTAGGTTATGCTCGTAATCCGAATTTTCTGAGTTGTATGCTTTATGTTTAAGCTTATAAAAAGTGTACTACTGTATTCCTTATAAAAAGTTATGCAATTTGGACTCAAGATTTGCGTCAAACGCTTGTGTAATGTTTCCGTTATGTCAAAACGAAGATTTGGTTCTTAAAGAGAGTTGAATCAGTTTTCAAAGTTACATAAAAATTGCTAGAGTGAACTAGGAATTTTTTGAGGCTCTAATATTCTGGAATTTGTTAGTTTACATGTTAATTGAGATATTTCATTTGTATGTTAATCTCTGAATACGTGATTTGCTATGTGATAAAGGCTCGGCCAAATGACGTGTCTGTTTAATGTGTAAAACTGGAAGGTCATTAAACGTTGTGTAAACTGTACAAATTGGCTAAAGCAATGTTTCTGATTATTATATCAATAAAACTTTGAGATGTTTGGAGATGACTCCAATTGGCCGTTCATCAAAATCTATTTTCTATATTTTTTGAGAAATGTTTAAAAACTGACGCGCGGGCAGAAATTAATGTAATGAACTATGATTAGATCCTTTCTGATATTGGATTTTTAATTATCGTATGAGGCTTTGGCCGGACTTTTTGGAATCGATTTTAAGTATAGTTATGATCTGGAGTTGGTCGTAATTTTATGAGTTATGTGCTATGAGCTATTGTTGTGTCTTTCTATGACGTTGACCATGATTGCATGACCTACTGAGATATTTGACTTTAGTTGACCACTTTGACCGAGTTGACTTTTGGTTTGACTTTGGTTGACTTGCTTGGATTAGTTAACTTTTACTTGTTCGTTGAGTCAGTCTGAGCACTTGGACTTTGCGTACACTATAGGTTGACATAGTTTGACCTATAAGTGTATACTTAAGATGATTTACTTGTTTAGGTTGCGTTGTTCAGTCGAGATTGTTCAACAACCGTACGTTTTGCTAAGATATTTTCAAGTACTTTTGCTAAGGTGAGTCTACTGTCCCTACTACATTTTTACAGGGATGAGATACATGCTTTTTACAACTGTTTTACATATTAGGCACAAGTAACTTAAACCTATACATATGAGTTCAGATCAAAACTCCGTTAGCTTGATTATATTAGTTACTTTGTAAGCTCGACTTATAGGAACGGTACCGTTAGGTTTGACAAACCTCACCGCAACATAACTGGTGCTTATATAGTTGTTACTTGTACACTTGATCGGTGTATGCTTAGATAGGGTAAAATGAAGACGCGTAGCTCGGCTATCCGTAAAAGGTTAAAGTTTTATAATCAAGTGCTCATGAAAATGTATACTTTTCTTACGATGTTTTTCAGAAAATCTTGTGGCCTAATTACGAAATGATTTACTAAACCTGTAGATTCACTCAACGTTTTTCGTTGATGTTTTGCATGTTTTACCTCAGGTCCATAGAGGTAGTGCTTCCGCTTTACAGAAGTTATTATGCTGTTTGCTGCTAGAACTGGGCAGCGTCCATGAAATTTTATCATTTTCATTTCATGAACAAATATTTGCATTTGAACTATTTTCTTTCGAGATGTTTTGGGTTCATTTACATTAGTCATTTATGTCAAATACTTTCCAGTTACATTTTATTTAATAAATGACTTTGTTTGATAATTAATGCGAATACTTTTCGAAAACATCTCATATAGAGGGCGTAACCTCTAAACTGTGGGATCGGAGTTAACACACCGTTAGTGGATTCTAATGGGGTATTAAATTTGGTACCAGAGCAGATCGGTTACCTAGGACTCGGCTGCATTAGAGGGTCGAACGCTAGGACATCTATTGAGTCTAGATTGTAACCCTAGACTTGTTAAGTTACATGAACCCTAGTTACATTATTTGTTACGCTACTTGATTTCTATAATGACATGATTACTAAATGAACTAACTTTATGTTTTCTTTGAGTGCTAGATGACTTCTTCCAATCCTATCATTCTTACCGACTCCGATACGGAATCCGAGGAAACCGTGAAGCACAAGGAAATACGTTACTCGAGTTTGTGGATGATACCGAGTCGGAACCTGAGATGGAATCCAAGCACGAGGATAAGCCTAAAGGAAAATAACCAGAAGAGGATCCCGAGGAAGACTCGGAACCAGAATCCGAATCTGAACCTGACTTACCTGATTCACCCTAGTCACCTTTTGTTAATCCCGAATTCTCTAACCCCTACGGACCGAGAGGCCACCGTAGGATACCGAAAGGACCTGCTCGACTCCATAACCCCTTTTGTAAGAGTTTCCGCTATCATAACCAGTCACTTGAGATGTGTCGCCGTTTTCATCCCTATGACGCATCTACATCTACTTCCAAACCTAGTACCTCCACTGCTGCTGCTAATGACAATAACACTAATGACCTCACATTACGAGTCGAAAACTTGAAGAATATGGTCGAGTATTTGTTGAAGGAGCTTCAAAAACGAAAATAGAGATCGCTTGTTTAGACTTGTTCCACGACATTGAATACTATTTGAATATTAATATTTACTATTTGATACTCGCACATACATTGCTAGATGTGGTTTTACTTATGACATGAAGGATGTGTTACTTTCGTTGGTTATGCATGATTTATGAACGAGAATTTTATTACTTTAAGTGTTGGATTTACTAATGATGTATCATGCTTAGTGTTGCTACTACTATTGCTAATTAGTGATAATGCTACTAGTGTACATTGTCCTTACTATTGTTACTATTAAACGCTATGTATGGCTATTACTTATCACTAGTCCTACTAAAATCACTATGATTTAATATTATCTACTATGCATCATTCCCGTTGCTAGTATATTTTTATGTGTTGATTTCATTGACGCTAACCGAATGTGTTATCTTGACCAGAAAGATAATGCCGCCCAAGCCAGTTTTCCAAGCTGATGTTCGTCGGTGGATCTTCGAAGGATTAACCGAGGCTGTTGCAGAACTCCGTAATGGAACCAACAGCAACAATGTGAACGCTACAAATCTGCGAAACCAGGATGTGACTAATACTCAAAATAATGGACAAGTAGGGTGTATGTATAAGACTTTCTTGAGCTGTGAACCACACTCGTTTAATGGCACCGAAGGCCCAGTTGGTTTGACTCGTTGGTTTGAGAAGCTTGAGTCTGTTTTCCGTATCAGCGGTTGTAGAGATGCGGATAGAACGAAGTTTGCATCTTGTAAGTTATTAGATGGCGCTTTGATATGGTGGAATACTTATGCAAATTCCGTAGGTATAGATCAGGCTTTTGAGACTCCATGGGAGGATTTGAAATGACGGATGATCGAATAGTATTGTCCCTACAATGAAACTATTAAGATGGAGCGAGAACTCCAAAACTTGAAGCTAGTGGGTACTGATTTAGCTAGTTACAACAAGAGATTCTTTGAGATGGCTCTCATGTGTCCGAATATGGTTACTCCCGAACGCCGCAAGATTACTCTGTATGTGAAGCGATTGAACGAGAATATCCAAAGCGGTGTGACTACTTCGAAGCCGAGAATTGTACAAGAGGCTGTTGAGATGGCTAGTGAGTTAAATAGATCAAGTTGAATAGCAAGGGAAGACTCCTGCCTCAACTGAGTCTAAAACTTATGATCACAAGAGGAAATGGAACAACAACAATAACTCGGGGAAGAATTTAAATCAGCAGCCCTTTAAGAAACAAGATACTGCCAAGGGCAACACTTCAACTTCAAATACTAGTTCTGGCTATAAGGGAAAATTCCCGTTGTGTACTAAATGTAATAGGCATCATCCGAGAGATTGTTTGAAGAAGTGTGATAAGTGCAAGAAGAGTGGACATGTGGCTGCCGAATGTAAAGCTGGTTCGAATATGTGTTATGGGTGCAGAAAAGAAGGTCATTTCCAGAAAGATTGCCCAACTGCTAGTAAGACTGAATGAACCTACAAGAGGAAGAGCTTTCAACATTAACTCCAGTGAAGCTCGTGATGATCCTAAGCTAGTTACGGGTACATTTCTTCTCGATAATCAATATGTTTATGTACTTTTCGATTCCGAAGCTGATAGAAGCTTTGTATCTAGATATTTTTGCCATAATCTTAAGAATCCTGTATCGTCATTAGAAAACTTATACTCTATAGATCTAGGGAATGGTAATTTAATGAGTGTTGATAAGGTTTACCGTGATTGTACTTTGACTTTGGCTGGAATGTCATTTAAGATAGATGTGATACTGATTAAGCTAGGAAGTTTCGACCTTGTGGTTGGAATGGACTGGTTAGCCGAGAATAGAGCCGACATTATTTGCCATCAGAAAGCGATTCGTATTCCTATTATCGAAGGTGAACCTCTAATGGTGTATGGAGAGCGAAGTAATACGCCGTTACATTTCATTAACTGTTTAAAGGCGCAGAAACACATAAGAAAGGGTTGTCTTGCTATGCTGGTTCACATGAGCAAAACTGAATCTGAAGGCAAGAAACTCGAAGATGTGCCCATTGTTAGAGAATTTCCCGACATTTTTCCAGATGAATTACCCGGATTACCTCTGCATAGAGATGTAGAATTCCAGATTGATTTAGTTCCCGGAGCAGCACCAGTAGCACGTGCACAGTATAGACTTGCACCACCAGAATTGCAAGAGTTGTCTAGTCAACTACAAGAGCTTTTAGACAAAGGATTCATTTGACCGAGCTCGTCACCATGGGGAGCTCCAGTACTTTTTGTGAAGAAGAAGGATGGATCTATGAGACTCTGTATTGATTACAGGGAGTTGAATAAGTTAACTATCAAGAATAGATATCCATTGCCGAGGATTGATGATTTGTTTGATCAATTGCAAGGATCAGCATGTTACTCTAAGATCGATCTGAGGTCAGGTTATCATCAGATGAGATTAAAAGAGGCAGATATACCGAAGACAGCGTTTAGGACACGCAATGGTCATCATGAGTTTACAGTAATGCTGTTTGGATTGACGAAAGCACCGACAGTGTTCATGGATCTCATTAACCGTGTGTGTAAGCCATATCTAGACAATTTTGTTATTGTGTTTATCGATGATATTCTGGTATACTCTAAGAATGAGAAAGAGCATGAGCAACATTTTCTTTTGCTACTAGAGATGCTCAGGAAGGAGCAGTTGTACGCGAAATTCTCAAAGTGTGACTTTTGGCTTCAAGAAGTGCAATTTTTGGGTCATATCGTAGGTGTCAATAGTATCCAAGTTGATCCTACGAAGATAGAAACGGTTAAGAAATGGGAGACTCCTAAGTCGCCAACATAGATACGACAATTTTTAGGTCTCGCCAGTTACTATAGAAGATTCATTGAAGGATTTTCTACTATTGCCCGACCGTTAACAGCATTGACTCACAAAGATAAGAAGTATGAATGTACAGAGTTGCATGAAGCTGCATTTCAGTTGTTAAAAGAGAAGTTAACAACTACGCCAATTTTTTCTTTACCCGAAGGAACCGAGGATTTCGTGGTTTACTGCGACGCTTCACGGCAAGGTTTTGGTTGCGTGTTGATGCAACGTAAGAAAGTAATTATGTATGGATCTCGACAATTGAAGATACATGAGTTGAATTACACGACTCACGATTTAGAACTTGGTGTTGTGGTTTTTGCACTGAATATGTGGAGACACTATCTGTATGGTACTAAGTTTACTGCCTTCACGGATCACAAGAGTTTGCAGCATATTTTCGATCAAAAACAGCTTAATATGAGACAGAGACATTGGATCGAATTATTGAACGACTACGACTGCGACATTTGCTATCATCCTGGCAAGGCTAATGTAGTGGCAGATGCCTTGAGTAGGAAGGAGAAAGTTAAGCCTATTCGAGTTAGAGCATTGAACTTGACTATTCGAAGGAACCTTACTTCTCAGATACATGACGCACTGGGACCGGTGCCTCATATTTCCCCATAGATGATGTAGTAAGAACCTCGACCTCATTCCTTTGCTCTTTTGCATTCAAACATAACCTTCTTTGCTCTTTTGTATATCACCTTGTTCAATTCAATTTTCTCAAAATCACTTCCCAATTGTTTGTGTGTCCAATTGTTTATGTGTTGACTCGGTAGACTCCATGGACATTACGCTCTTCACCCGATAAGGAATGTACTCCGCTACTCCCAAATAATCCAAAAATTTAAATACCTCAAGCTCCATTGTGTCAATTTCTAATGCTTCATCCAAATCAAGCTCTTCCTCTTCAACATCGAATGTAAAAACATGAGGGCATTCATGTTACTCTTCCTCCTTGATCGAAACGATTGAATTTACTTGAGAATAATTAGGATTGGGGGTAGAATTTGATGAACTCACTTGGTTGTTATTTTAATTAGTATTAGTGCTCTCGATAGGAATGACTCTTGTGTTGTTATGATTTTGGTTTTGTTGGTTTTGATGAGATTGTTGATTACTCTGGTTGTTATTGTAATTGTTGTTGGGGTTGACTTATGTGTTTGATGGTAAAGTGCCTTGAGGTCTTTCGGCAACTTGGTTTGAAAGTCTTCCAATGGTGCTCTCAAGGTTTTGGAATGAGGCTTGTTAGTTTCGTAATTGTTGCTTCAAGAACTCATTCTCCTTTAACAAAAAATGGCTTGGTGGTCTCCACCTTCTTTACGTAGTTTTGCATAATCTCTTCTAAACTCTTTGAAGGTTGGGATTGTTGAGTGTTTTGTTGGTTTTGTTGTGGTTGTTGATTGTAACCTTGGTTATTTTGATTTTGACTATAACCTTGGTTGTTTTGATAACTTTGATTGCCTTGGTAACTTGAGTTGTTTTGATTGTTATAAGGTTGGGTGTTGTATGGTTGTTGGTTTTGTGATTGGAAGTTGTTGTTTCGGTTTTGGTTATAGTTTGGGTTGTAACCTTGGTTTTGGTTTTGATTTGTAAATCCGGGTGGTGGGTTGTTTTGGGTGTTGAACGAGACTTGTCTTTGATTCTGGTTGAAGTAGCCTTGGTTATTTTGATAAGAGTTGTTGCCTTGGCTTGATGAACTACCCCGTTGATAATTTTGATTACTCACATAGTTGACATGAGCATCGGAATTCATGAGAATATCGTCCAAATCAATGTGATTGCATTGGTTGATTTGAGGACAATTCTTTGTGAGGTGAGGTCCATCGCACCTTTTACACCCTACTTGCATCGTGACAATAGATTGTTGTAGCTTCTTCAACTCCTTCCCGTACGATTGAAATTGGTTATTCAAGTTAGCCAGTGTGATTTGACCGTTGTCACTCTCTACTTGAGCTATACTCTTCCTTGGAATATCTCTAGGTGAAGGGTTCCACTCATAAGTATGAATTGAGATATCTTCTAACAAGGTTTCGACCGCATTTAGTGATTTATACATAAACACTCCCCCCGCGGATGTAGTGACCCGAACTTTTCCATGTTTATATATATTAATTGAGATTGATATTTACATGATTAAATGTTTCCAACATGTTAAGCAATCAAACTTGTTAAGA
The DNA here is from genome assembly GCF_046630445.1 of Rutidosis leptorrhynchoides. Classification (NCBI taxonomy): domain Eukaryota; kingdom Viridiplantae; phylum Streptophyta; class Magnoliopsida; order Asterales; family Asteraceae; genus Rutidosis; species Rutidosis leptorrhynchoides. Next base: position 126,634,884 of record NC_092343.1, read on the forward strand.
CTTGATTAATTAAAATATGTTTCATATAGACAATTGACCACCCAAGTTGACCGGCGATTCACGAACGTTAAAACTTGTAAAAACGACATGACGATATATATATGGATATACATATGGTTAACATGAGATTATGATAAGTAAGTATCTCCATAAGTATATTAACAATGAGTTATATACATATAAACAAGACTACTAACTTAAGGATTTCGAAACGAGACATATATGTAACGATTATCGTTGTAACGACATTTAAATGTATATATATCATATTAAGATATATTAATATATCATAATATCATGATAATATAATAATTTAATATCTCATTAGATATAATAAACAATGGGTTAACAACATTAATTGAGATCGTTAACTTAAAGGTTTCAAAACAACACTTACATGTAACGACTAACGATGACTTAACGACTCAGTTAAAATGTATATACATGTAGTGTATTTAGATGTATTAAAATACTTTTGGAAGACTTCAAGACATATATCAAAACACTCATACTTAACGAAAATGGTTACAGTTACTTTCCCATTCTTTTCTTTCATCAAGAATTCTAGTCGTATTCTTACCCGTATTATACACAGCTTCAAAACGTACTTACTATGGGTATATACCAATAGGAACTAGCATGGGATTCCACTCTTGATTATGTCATGTATGACTAATCAATTTTAACTTCTACCATGAGCTAGTCAACTAACTAGAACTCCTTTTAACCCCACTCACCACTCACCAATTACCACTCATCATTCACTCCATTTCACTTCCAATTCTCTTTCTAATTCTCTCTCAACACACACACACACACACTATTATGAACGTATTTTTCTAGTAGTTAATCATCATCTTCATCAAAAATCACTTCAAGAATTAAGCTATAATCATCATAGGAAGAACACTTCAAGAACACTTCAAAAATCCCTTCAAGTTTACTAATTTACTTCCAAGCTTTCTAATCCATTCCAAGTAATCATCTAAGATCAAGAAACCTTTGTTATATACAGTAGGTTATCTTTCTTATTCAAGGTAATATTCATATTCAAACTTTGATTCAATTTCTATAACTATAAACTATCTTAATTCGAGTAAAAAATCTTACTTGAACTTGTTTTTGTGTCATGATCCTACTTCAAGAACTTTCAAGCCATCCAAGATCCTTTGAAGCTAGATCATTTCTTGTCACTTCCAGTAGGTTTACCTACTAAACTTGAGGTAGTAATGATGTTCATAACATCATTCGATTCATATATATAAAACTATCTTATTCGAAGGTTTAAACTCGTAATCACTAGAACATAGTTTAGTTAATTCTAAATTTGTTTGCAAACAAAATTTAATCCTTCTAACTTGACTTTTAAAATTAACTACACACATGTTCTATATCTATATGATATGCTAACTTAATGATTTAAAACCTGGAAACACGAAAAACACCGTAAAACCGGATTTACGCCGTCGTAGTAACACCGCGGGCTGTTTTGGGTTAGTTAATTAAAAACTATGATAAACTTTGATTTAAAAGTTGTTATTCTGAGAAATGATTTTTATTATGAACATGAAACTATATCCAAAAATTATGGTTAAACTCAAAGTGGAAGTGTGTTTTCTAAAATGGTCATCTAGACGTCGTTCTTTCGACTGAAATGACTACCTTTACAAAAACGACTTGTAACTTATTTTTCCGACTATAAACCTATACTTTTTCTATTTAGATTCATAAAATAGAGTTCAATATGAAACCATAGCAATTTGATTCACTCAAAACGGATTTAAGATGAAGAAGTTATGGGTAAAACAAGATTGGATAATTTTTCTCATTTTAGCTACGTGAAAATTGATAACAAATCTATTCCAACCTTAACTTAATCAACTTGTATTGTATATTATGTAATCTTGAGATGTAACACCCTAGGCAAATCCCACATCGCCCACGAACATGAGTGATCAAGGGATTATAAGGTAATACTCACGCTTAAATGACACAACGCGTTTTGGGATCACAGGCAGAGCAGATGTGTGAGTACGCTGCAGTTAAGCGTGCTCGGGCGAGAGCACTACCAGGATGGGTGACCTCCTGGGAAAGTGCTTCTCGTGTGTGGTCGCCAAGAAAAATCCGTGCGCCTGCGGGCAAAGCGGACAATATTGTGGTCATGTTAAGCTGGGGTGTTACAGAATGGTATCAGAGCCACTCATGTACCGTTGGGGGTGGTGGGGCAAACCTCATCGAGGATGATGAGTCCCTAAGGGGGGGTGAATGTAACACCCTAGGCAAATCCCACATCGCCCACGAACATGAGTGATCATGGGATTATAAGGTAATACTCACGCTTAAATGACACAACGCGTTTTGGGATCACAGGCAGAGCAGATGTGTGAGTATGCTGCAGTTAAGCGTGCTCGGGCGAGAGCACTACCAGGATGGGTGACCTCCTGGGAAAGTGCTTCTCGTGTGTGGTCGCCAAGAAAAAGCCGTGCGCCTGCGGGCAAAGCGGACAATATTGTGGTCATGTTAAGCTGGGGTGTTACATGAGATACCATAGACACGTATACAATGTTTTAACCTATCATGTCGACACATCTATATATATTTCGGAACAACCATAGACACTCTATATGTGAATGTTGGAGTTAGCTATACAGGGTTGAGGTTGATTCCAAAATATATATAGTTTGAGTTGTGATCAATACTGAGATACGTATACACTGGGTTATGGATTGATTCAAGATAATATTTATCGATTTATTCCTGTACATCTAACTGTGGACAACTAGTTGTAGGTTACTAACGAGGACAGCTGACTTAATAAACTTAAAACATCAAAATATATTAAAAGTGTTGTAAATATATTTTGAACATACTTCGATATATATGTATATATTGTTATAGGTTCGTGAATCAACCAGTGGCCAAGTCTTACTTCCCGACGAAGTAAAAATCTGTGAAAGTGAGTTATAGTCCCACTTTTAAAATCTAATATTTTTGGGATGAGAATACATGCAGGTTTTATAAATGATTTACAAAATAGACACAAGTACGTTAAACTACATTCTATGGTTGAATTATCGAAATCGAATATGCCCCTTTTTATTAAGTCTGGTAATCTAAGAATTAGGGAATAGATACCCTAATTGACGCGAATCCTAAAGATAGATCTTTTGGGCCTAACAAACCCCATCCAAAGTACCGGATGCTTTAGTACTTCGAAATTTATATCATATCCGAAGGGTGTCCCGGAATGATGGGGATATTCTTATATATGCATCTTGTTAATGTCGGTTACCAGGTGTTCACCATATGAATGATTTTTATCTCTATGTATGGGATGTGTATTGAAATATGAAATCTTGTGGTCTATTATTATGATTTGATATATATAGGTTAAACCTATAACTCACCAACATTTTTGTTGACGTTTTAAGCATGTTTATTCTCAGGTGATTATTAAGAGCTTCCGCTGTCGCATACTTAAATAAGGACAAGATTTGGAGTCATGCTTGTATGATATTGTGTAAAAACTGCATTCAAGAAACTTATTTTGTTGTAACATATTTGTATTGTAAACCATTATGTAATGGTCGTGTGTAAACATGATATTTTAGATTATCATTATTTGATAATCTATGTAAAGCTTTTTAAACCTTTATTGATGAAATAAAGGTTATGGTTTGTTTTAAAATGAATGCAGTCTTTGAAAAACGTCTCATATAGAGGTCAAAACCTCGCAACGAAATCAATTAATATGGAACGTTTTTAATCAATAAGAACGGGACATTTCAGTTGGTATCAGAGCGTTGGTCTTAGAGAACTAGAAAATTTGCATTAGTGTGTCTTATCGAGTTTGTTAGGATGCATTAGTAAGTCTTGACTTCGACCGTGTTTTCTTTAAAAATGATTGCTTAACATTTTTGTTGGAAACTATATATTTTTAACATATGAATATTATGTGATATATTAATCTCTTAACGTGTTTGATATTATGTGATAGATGTCTGCCTCTAGAACAAGTCCCATTGACTCACCTAATAATAATGAAGAGTCAAATGTAAATTGGAATGATTCGTGGACTGATTCACAAGTTCCCGAAGAGGAACCGGAAGAAGAGTCGGAACCGGAAGAAGAATCAAAACCGGAAGAAGAATCGGAACCGGAAGAAGAAATAGAACCGGTGGGGGAAATAATAAAACGGTTAAGTAAAAGAGAATCCTCAACCAACCGACCAAAGTTAATTTTGGTCAATGGTGTTTCCGCCAAGGAAGCAAAATATTGGGGGGATTACCAATTCTCCGATGAATCGGATTCCGACGAGAATTCCGATGATGTTATAGAAATTACTCCAACTGAATTTAAAAAGTCAAAAGAAAATAATAAGGGAAAGAGCATAAAAATAGAGAAATCTAATTCCAACCCCGATGAACTTTATATGTATCGTCAACCCCCGAAGTCCTTAAGTTGTAACAATGACCCGGGAACCTCTAAACCACCAGGTTTTTCTAAACCAATGTGGACAACGACGGCTCGTATTAGGGGAACATCATATATCCCTAGAAACTTGGCAAAACGAACCAAAACCGAACAAGAAGAAACGAGCGAGTCGGAATAAGATAGTTGTATTCGTGTGGTGTAATATATGTAATATAGTGTGCTTATGCTTTATGATATATGTAAAAATTGCTTGTATTAATAAGTATTTTTTTATGAATCTAACTCTTGTCTATTTTACAGTATAAAAACACAAAATGGATAGACAACCCAATATTTTAAGAGACCTACCCGGAGACATGATTGATGAAATCTTGTCTAGAGTTGGTCAGAATTCTTCGGCACAACTATTTAAGGCGAGATCAGTTTGTAAGACATTCGAAGAACGTTCCAAGAATGCCTTGGTTTATAAAAGGCTTTCGTTCGAAAGATGGGGGATATCACATTGGAAAATCCATAAGTTACGATGTGTTTACTTTGACGCATATATTGCGGGGAACCCAAATGCTATTTTACGCAATGGGTTAAGAAATTATTTTGACTCAATATATCCGAATATTGGACTTCGTGATTTAGAAAAAGCGGCTAACATGCAACATAAAGAAGCATGTTATGCTTACGGATTAGTAATGTTCGCTTCTCACCAAAGTGAGAACAAGAACATCGGGCTACAACTATTAAACAAAACGTTCCCACATGTGACGGAGTCGGTAATTAGGGTAAGAAATGAGGTTTTTAGATTGTTACGGGACTGTTAGACATTACGTAACCCTCGTCCCTTTGACGACGTTACAACACGCTGTCTTATCAATGGCCATAACGGTTATGTTCCACAAGACCAAGGATGGGAAGTAATCCTAGTAAAACCAGAATGCATGACTTGTTTCTGGACGTATGAATTACGTGTCTTTATTGCCTTTGCTGAACGACTTGTGTACTAGCTAGAATTATCTTCACAACCATCTTGTATCAAATTTATTGTGTTCTATATTTCACGCTATATGTAAAATAAGCGGTATTGTAAGTTTGTAAAATATTGTGTAAAAGTTTGAACGCGAAATATTATTATAATCAGTTTTTCATATAGAATTGTAGTAGTTGAATTGTATATTAGCTACTAAGTATGAACTTAACGGGTAGGTACTACCCGAATTTAAACTTATAAAACGCTAATATGAAGAAAAAGCTTTTATAAATGAGTTCATATTATGCTACAAAATACTATTAACTACTCTTAATATTCTGTATGATTAACTTGTTCCATTTCACTATTTTGAAGGAAATGGCACCGACTACTCGACACACCATGAATATGAATGAAGAGGAATTCCGTACTTTGCTAGCTTCAAACATAGCCGCAGTACAGGATGCACTACATACCAACAATAACCTTGGATCTAGCAGTACAGGAAATCGTGTAGGATGCACCTACAAAGAATTCACTGCCTGCAAACCTTTGGAATTTGATGGAACCGAAGGACCGATCGGATTGAAACGGTGGACCGAGAAGGTTGAATCGGTGTTTTCCATAAGTAAGTGTACTGAAGAGGACAAAGTAAAGTACGCTACGCATACCTTCACAGGTTCTGCGTTAACATGGTGGAATACCTATCTAGAGCAAGTGGGACAAGACGATGCGTACGCACTACCGTGGTCAGCATTCAAGCACTTGATGAACGAGAAGTACCGTCCCAGAACCGAGGTCAATAAGCTCAAGACAGAACTTAGAGGGTTACAAACCCAAGGATTTGATATTACCACGTACGAAAGACGATTCACAGAATTGTGCCTATTGTGTCCGGGAGCATTCGAAGATGAGGAAGAGAAGATCGACGCGTTTGTGAAAGGATTATCGGAAAGAATCCAAGAAGATATAAGTTCACACGAGCCCGCCTCCATACAACAGGCATGTAGAATGGCTCACAAACTAGTGAACCAGATTGAAGAAAGAATTAAAGAACAGACTGCTGAAGAGGCCAATGTGAAGCAAGTCAAAAGAAAGTGGGAGGAAAACGGTGATAAGAATCACCAATACAACAACAACAGCAATTACAACAATAATCGCAACAATTATCCCAACAATCGCAACATCAATCGCAACTACAACAAACGGCCCAACAACAACAACAACAACAACAACAACAACAACAACAACAACAACAACAACTATAACAATCATCCCAACAACAATAATAACCGCAACAACAACAACAATCAAAAGCAGCTATGCCAAAGGTGTGAAAAGTATCACTCGGGGTTCTGCACCAAATTTTGCAACAAGTGTAAAAGAAATGGTCATAGCGCGGCGAAGTGTGAGGTCTACAGACCAGGGGTTAATAGAATGAAAGGAACAAATGGTGTCGGAACGAGTAATGGCGGAGCAAGTAGTGTCGGAGCAAGTTATGCCAATGTAGTTTGTTATAAATGTGGAAAACCGGGCCACATTATTAGAAATTGCCCGAACCAGGAGAACACGAATGGACAAGGCCGCGGAAGAGTTTTCAATATTAATGCGGCAGAGGCACAGGAAGACCCGGAGCTTGTTACGGGTACGTTTCTTATTGACAATAAATCTGCTTACGTTTTATTTGATTCGGGTGCGGATAGAAGCTATATGAGTAGAGATTTTTGTGCTAAATTAAGTTGTCCATTGATGTAACGACCCGAAAATTTCCGACCAAATTTAAACCTTATACTTTATATGTTTCCGACACGATAAGCAAAATCTGTATTGTTGAGTCTCGAAAAGCTTGAAACTATATTTAGGTAATCAATTACCCTTTGACTGTCTCCGATGATTCACGAACCATTGCTTGTAAATGTGTGGATATATATATAAATATGTGTATATATAAATATAATATATATAGTGATATGAACATTAATAAACTATTATATACATTTATTGTTATAAATACATATGTACAATAAAATACATTGTGATAAAAACTATTATTTTATATGTATATTTCTTGTATATACATATATATTGTTATATTTAATTATTTAATATATATTTAATTGCGTAGTAAATTTTGTTATTTAAAACTGTTTATATATATATATACATAGTATATATTAAATATAATTAATTTTGGGTTTAAATGATAAAAGTCTGTAACTTCGGTTGACGTTTAATTATTTCTAAAATAGGTCTAATATATATATATATATGAAGTTTTAAAATAAAAGTTGTTCCAAAATTTGAATAAAAAGATAATAGTTTTGATAAATATTTTTTTACCTTTTCGAACTAAGTTTTTGTACTCCGTACATATAAATTGGAACAGAAAATAAATAATTTTCGAACCTTTTTGATCAGGTTTCAAACAGGTAATAAGTGAAATAATTAAACAAACTTAATCTAAAAGTTTGGGATTTTTAGGGACACTTTTATACGACAACTGTTTAGCAATAGACACGATATAGCCACCCGAATTAAACTAAAACAAATAAACTTCACGGGTGTTAGATTACTAAAGTAGGATACTGTGTGCTTTTTGATTTTTTTGTCACAAGAAAAGTTATATATTATATATTTATTTACACATGTTTTCATAACTACCACATTTTCTATATATATATATATACAATCGTTTAGTCAGAGACAAGAACCAAATACAAACCCATTTAATTCATCTTGAAATCTTTGAACAATCCAATCTCAAGAACCACCCTAATATTCAAACTATAACTCACACATCACCATGAACAAACCCGTCACCTTTCACCACTTTTACGACCACCACGACCCACCACACAATCACCATCCCCACCCTAGGAACTATAGTGAATCGCCATCTAAACATCACCTTAACCATCGGTTAGTTTCACTCTCATCGACCACCATAGCCGTTTACAATCATCATCATTGAAACTCTTCACCACCACCTTTGTCTTTCCTTTTCTTCGATTAACCACCAAACCCATTTAAAATTTTTCCGTTTTATTCGAACCAAAACTTCACCATAACAGCTGCTACTATTCGACTAGAACCAAGGCTACCCGAATTCTTCTTGTTTTGCTGTTAACCGAAACCCAATAGCAACACCATCTCAAACCACCATAGCTTTCGAGCTTTTACAAAATGGTTTCTTTCGATTCCTGCCATAAACAGTCACACAAAACCACCACTATGCTATCTTGCCTCCGTTTCCTGTTACAGCATCGAGAAGATGTAAGGTCGATGATGATACAATGAGTGATCACGATAATGTTTATGATGATGAATAGTGGTGATGACGAGATGACATAGTAATGATAGAAAGAAGATGATACGTGAGATAATGATGTTAGAATAATGATGATGATCGCGTGATGATGAAGATGATCGAGTAATTTTTTTTTTGTTATAATCCTACTGCCATTCGCATATCACCAGGCCAAAAACACAGAAAACTTATTTTGCACATTGGGCCGTTATTTTACTTTTAACAATGGGCCATAAATCTCACAAAGGGATTGTTGATAAATGGGTTTAGTTAATAGGGCCATGTATTAGTTTGGTTGTTGGGCTGAAAACGATTTCTGATTACATAATGTGAATTCACGAGGAACGGTTAAATAGAATTAAAGGGCAATTTAAATCAGAAAAACAAGGACAGTCTAGCGGTTTGGGAGTGTTGGTCTGATCGAGAGGTCCTGGGTTCGAACCCGGGCCGGGACATGTTTTTTTTAAAAGGCCTATCTATCAAGGTAGTGATTCACTTATTCTTTATTATTATTATTATTATTATTATTATTATTATTATTATTATTATTATTATTATTATTATTATTATTATTATTATTATTATTATTATTATTATTATTATTATTATTATTATTATTATTATTATTATTATTATTATTATTATTAACAAAACTACTATTTTCATTATCATTATTACTAAACTTAACATTTTTATTAAAAACTACTAGTTATATTAAAAAAATTATCATTTCATTGATTATTGTACCATTATTATCATTATTATTATAAGTACTAATAAAATATATATAAGAATATTAACTTTAATACATAACATAATAAATAAATTTGTTCGAATACGATTATGTGTATTAATAAGGATATAAATGATTTAGGTTCGTGAATCCGAGGCCAACCCTATACGTGTTCAATGATGTTATATGTATTTTTACTACAAAATACAGTTTGGTGAGTATATAGTCCCTTTTAAACTTTAAATATTTTTGGGCTGAGAATACATGCGCTATTTTTATAAATGATTTACGTTATGGACACAAGTGACTAAAATTACGTTCTACATGGGTTTGAATCAAAAATCCCCTAGCTTGGTAACTTTAACTATTGGTTTATGAACTGGTAGGCGCGAATCCTAAAGATAGATCTATCGGGTTTTACACCCCCACCCAGATGTTGTTCTAGTCACTACTAAACTAGAAGATCGGGTGTTTAGTACTTCGAGGTTAACGGAACGCACTTGATTCGGTGCACATATTATTATAACTCAGGGGTACACACTCTTGTTAAGGCTAGTTACCGGGTGCCCACTGCTTGGAATGCTTTTCATACACTTGCGAGTGTATTATGTTTATGAATATGAAATCTTGTGGTCCATAGTTATAACTCTGCTAGCATCAAACCTATATATCTCACCAACTTTATGTTGACATTTTAAAGCATGTTATTCTCAGGTACAAAATAAGTCTTCCGCTGTGCATTTGCTCATTTTAAGGAAATTACTTGGAGTCGATCAACGCAATGGAACCAGATGTTGATGATTTCGTCCAGATGGATTGGGTCGGGTCATCTCATGTGGTATTAGAGCGTTGGTCTTAGTGAACCAGGCCTTGCATTAGTGTGTCTGACTAGTAGTTGTTAGGATACAGTAGTGAGTCTGGACTTCGACCGTGTCTGCCTGTCAAAAGTTTTGCTTATCATATCTAGTCGGAAATCATCTACTTATCATCCTTAGGGAACTGCCTGCTTATCATTCTTAAGTCTAGACACGTCTTACTGCATTTAGTGCATCTATAGTGTATAGACAAAATTTATATTCTAGCGCATCTGTAGACTTGCCTGACATATGCCGTAAATTCCTCTGTTGTTTACGAAATCTTTGGTATTATACATAGATATTGTATATAGCTAGAATATCATCCGACATCCAAAAAATCATTTCACATCGAGGATCTCTTCCATCCACCAAATTTCCCTTTTCAACCTGAAGCGCTTACCGGCGTACCTGTTCGAGGAACCATTTTCTCTCCCCTTTTTCCAAGTATCCCATCACGATTACATACTATCCCATAGTTCGAATCTTATTCATTCACTCGCTTCAACCGTCAATCATTCCGTAGTACTAGAAGAAGTTAACGAACTACGCGCTCGTGTGACGACTTTGGAGAACCTGGTGCGAAGGTTACGAACACCAGCAGCAGCACCAGCAGCATAATCAGTACCACCATCATCGACGTCGACAGTACCCTTATCATCTTTAAACCATAACCGCGCCGTAACTCTCAATATCACAATCTGTACCTTGAATATCAACATTACACGCCTCAATATCACCATCTGTACTTCGAGTATGAACTTCGTTCTACACATCGATCTACATCGGCTATCTTCGCTTTACGTATCATTCTACCTCATTTTTCCTCATTCGATATGGTGAATATGTAATTTCTTAAGTTTTAGAGATTATGTAATCTAGTATTAACGGTAAATCAGATGAGTTTTTGACTCATTAAATCCATGATTACATCCGATGAAAATATATATGCAAGTATATTTTCATAAAGATTGTAATTAAAAATTCTTTTGTACAAACTGTTAATGATGAAAATATTTTAACGGGTGGGTAGTACCCGAGGAATATTTAGAATTCACATTAATAAGTTACACTGTACATTCTTCGAATCTGATTCAACGATCATTTACTATCCTACTTACAACTACCGATATACGTATCCATTCACCACAGAATAACCATTTCTATTCAAATTTCATATTTGGATTTTGACCTATCAGAATCCAACAAGTGGCATAACGAAGAAAACATTGGACAAAAATAAAAAGTGTTAGAAACAAACGAATTAATTAAATGGAATTGTGATAGGATTTCACGCTAACTGTTCCGGCTAACTGTTCCTAGCTAACTGATTAACATTTAATTTATCGCAATTTTATTTATCGTCATTTAATTTCTGTTATTTACTTTTACGCACTTTAAATAACGGGACACGTATGCAAGGTTTCGACTTATCATATCGACCCATCTATATATATATTTCGGAACAACCGTAGACACTCTATATGTGAAGGTGGGAGTTGGCTATACAGGGTCGGAGTTGATTCCAAAATATATATGTACTTTGAGTTGTGATCGACACCGAAACCGGTACACGGGTCACGATACGTATTATTTAATTCGAATATTATATATTAAATTATATATGAATCATTAAACCCTCGGACTATTGGACTGCTAACTTTGGACAATTAAAATGAATTAAATTAAAATATTGATTATAACATATGAAACAAAATAATTCTTCAAGCTTGCCACTTGATTTCATTTTAAACCTCATTTGTATCTCGACAATTACAATGTGTGTTCAAATCTTTCATGATTCTTGAAAACCCCTCAATCGAGAGGATGAACCAACCGCGTTTCATTTACAGAAGAAAATACTTATGCTCCTGTAAGACTCTCGGAGACTGAGTCAACGTTTAACACGCAGCAGTGTTAATTTCTTTAGTGTTATTATTACCCAAAATAACTTTGCAATCCCTTTTCAAATTAGCCAATTTTGTCACAGCTCCAGCAAGTTAACCTCGACTTCTCAGAAATGTTAGTTTCGATATATATACACGTTATTCTTTCGCTGTCGTTACCGGAGAATCTTTTATATTCCATCATCAGCGTTTAACCATCTAAAAACACAATTCTCCTGAAACCACCTCAGTTTGATAACCAATGACCCAGATCCGTTAACTTTGAGAATGCTGACGAAGCAGCATGTTGTAGATGGTCTTAATAGCCAAAAGTTGATGATAAAGAACGGAGTATTGGAAACACTCAATAGAAAATTTAGTATCAAAAAGCGGATTATGCGAAACTATGAAGTAAGCCGTGGACAAATCACAAAGAATAAGTTTGACTTCAAAGAATTTAAAAGATTCAGTGCCTGCTGAAATCCTTAGTACATACCCTACTCCTTACTCTAAAACCTTTGCTGACACTATTCTTCATCATTATCCTTCGGCATTAGAAGTTCCAAGATATTATCATATCTTTCATTATAAATATCCTCAATGTTTCTGAAGATATTTTTATAACTATTCTTATCGGAAATCATCTATCTTCTCGCGCTATCTGTATCACATCATAAAAGAAACTGTGTTAGTTTCTAAATTCTGAAACCTCCGAATTTAAAATATGAATGTTTTGAAGTAGTGTTAGGAACTGATGCATGAATTAGTATAATATAATGAAACTTGATCAACTTCATTATATTACAGTAAGTCATGTTGAATTTCTAATGGAATGTGAGGATTTACAGTACCATCATCATATGCCATGTTACACGGCTCTTACATTCTACCTAATCTCCAATTATATCAAGAACATATCAAGTTGATAGTTCTATCTTTTCCAGGACAATCTGATAATTTGACAAATCAAAATCGTGCCATTACCATTTCTTTCTGAGAACATTAGCTATGTTCATTCCAAATTTCATATATACGAACTCTGGACCATTACTCGCCTGACTCAAGGATGGAAAGAAGAAACGAAGGGAGTAGTTTTATAAGTATCCGACAAAGAAATCACAACAGATTTGCCGCATTAAATCAAAGGAGATCCTGTTTCCTAAATCGCCGAAGAACCAAATCTTATTACGAAAGATTTTCTTTAAATCCCTTAAATTCTGGAAATCAATCCTAATCATGTCATCGATTAAAATAATTCCATATTCACTCATTTTATTCTTTTGTGATAGCTTCACTCGTGCGCTTCACATGATCGAATCGTTTTATCCATATCTTCCAATAATGATAAAACTCTATTATTACCTCATATTCATCATGAAAACATTCCTATTGTTATTTATGACAACCTCTACCAAATTTCGGGGACGAAATTTCTTTAACGAGTGGGTACTGTAATGACCCGGAAATTTCTGACCAAATTTAAACCTTATACTTTATATGTTTCCGACACGATAAGCAAAATCTGTATTGTTGAGTCTCGAAAAGCTTGAAACTATATTTAGGTAATCAATTACCCTTTGACTGTCTCCGATGATTCACGAACCATTGCTTGTAAATGTGTGGATATATATATAAATATGTGTATATATAAATATAATATATATAGTGATATGAACATTAATAAACTATTATATACATTTATTGTTATAAATACATATGTACAATAAAATACATTGTGATAAAAACTATTATTTTATATGTATATTTCTTGTATATACATATATATTGTTATATTTAATTATTTAATATATATTTAATTGCGTAGTAAATTTTGTTATTTAAAACTGTTTATATATATATATATACATAGTATATATTAAATATAATTAATTTTGGGTTTAAATGGTAAAAGTCTGTAACTTCGGTTGACGTTTAATTATTTCTAAAATAGGTCTAATATATATATATATATATATGAAGTTTTAAAATAAAAGTTGTTCCAAAATTTGAATAAAAAGATAATAGTTTTGATAAATATTTTTTTACCTTTTCGAACTAAGTTTTTGTACTCCGTACATATAAATTGGAACAGAAAATAAATAATTTTCGAACCTTTTTGATCAGGTTTCAAACAGGTAATAAGTGAAATAATTAAACAAACTTAATCTAAAAGTTTGGGATTTTTAGGGACACTTTTATACGACAACTGTTTAGCAATAGACACGATATAGCCACCCGGATTAAACTAAAACAAATAAACTTCACGGGTGTTAGATTACTAAAGTAGGATACTGTGTGCTTTTTGATTTTTTTTCACAAGAAAAGTTATATATTATATATTTATTTACACATGTTTTCATAACTACCACATTTTCTATGTATATATATATACAATCGTTTAGTCAGAGACAAGAACCAAATACAAACCCATTTAATTCATCTTGAAATCTTTGAACAATCCAATCTCAAGAACCACCCTAATCTTCAAACTATAACTCACACATCACCATGAACAAACCCGTCACCTTTCACCACTTTTACGACCACCACGACCCACCACACAATCACCATCCCCACCCTAGGAACTATAGTGAATCGCCATCTAAACATCACCTTAACCATCGGTTAGTTTCACTCTCATCGACCACCATAGCCGTTTACAATCATCATCATTGAAACTCTTCACCACCACCTTTGTCTTTCCTTTTCTTCGATTAACCACCAAACCCATTTAAAATTTTTCCATTTTATTCGAACCAAAACTTCACCATAACAGCTGCTACTATTCGACTAGAACCAAGGCTACCCGAATTCTTCTTGTTTTGCTGTTAACCGAAACCCAATAGCAACACCATCTCAAACCACCATAGCTTTCGAGCTTTTACAAAATGGTTTCTTTCTATTCCTGCCATAAACAGTCACACAAAACCACCACTATGCTATCTTGCCTCCGTTTCCTGTTACAGCATCGAGAAGATGTAAGGTCGATGATGATACAATGAGTGATCACGATAATGTTTATGATGATGAATAGTGGTGATGACGAGATGACATAGTAATGATAGAAAGAAGATGATACGTGAGATAATGATGTTAGAATAATGATGATGATCGCGTGATGATGAAGATGATCGAGTAATTTTTTTTTGTTATAATCCTACTGCCATTCGCATATCACCAGGCCAAAAACACAGAAAACTTATTTTGCACATTGGGCCGTTATTTTACTTTTAACAATGGGCAATAAATCTCACAAAGGGATTGTTGATAAATGGGTTTAGTTAATAGGGCCATGTATTAGTTTGGTTGTTGGGCTGAAAACGATTTCTGATTACATAATGTGAATTCACGAGGAACGGTTAAATAGAATTAAAGGGCAATTTAAATCAGAAAAACAAGGACAGTCTAGCGGTTTGGGAGTGTTGGTCTGATCGAGAGGTCCTGGGTTCGAACCCGGGCCGGGACATGTTTTTTTTAAAAGGCCTATCTATCAAGGTAGTGATTCACTTATTCTTTATTATTATTATTATTATTATTATTATTATTATTATTATTATTATTATTATTATTATTATTATTATTATTATTATTATTATTAACAAAACTACTATTTTCATTATCATTATTACTAAACTTAACATTTTTATTAAAAACTACTAGTTATATTAAAAAAATTATCATTTCATTGATTATTGTACCATTATTATCATTATTATTATAAGTACTAATAAAATATATATAAGAATATTAACTTTAATACATAACATAATAAATAAATTTGTTCGAATACGATTATGTGTATTAATAAGGATATAAATGATTTAGGTTCGTGAATCCGAGGCCAACCCTATACGTGTTCAATGATGTTATATGTATTTTTACTACAAAATACAGTTTGGTGAGTATATAGTCCCTTTTAAACTTTAAATATTTTTGGGCTGAGAATACATGCGCTATTTTTATAAATGATTTACGTTATGGACACAAGTGACTAAAATTACATTCTACATGGGTTTGAATCAAAAATCCCCTAGCTTGGTAACTTTAACTATTGGTTTATGAACTGGTAGGCGCGAATCCTAAAGATAGATCTATCGGGTTTTACACCCCCACCCAGATGTTGTTCTAGTCACTACTAAACTAGAAGAACGGGTGTTTAGTACTTCGAGGTTAACGTAACGCACTTGATTCGGTGCAAATATTATTATAACTCAGGGGTACACACTCTTGTTAAGGCTAGTTACCGGGTGCCCACTGCTTGGAATGCTTTTCATACACTTGCGAGTGTATTATGTTTATGAATATGAAATCTTGTGGTCCATAGTTATAACTCTGCTAGCATCAAACCTATATATCTCACCAACTTTATGTTGACATTTTAAAGCATGTTATTCTCAGGTACAAAATAAGTCTTCCGCTGTGCATTTGCTCATTTTAAGGAAATTACTTGGAGTCGATCAACGCAATGGAACCAGATGTTGATGATTTCGTCCAGATGGATTGGGTCGGGTCGTCTCAATTGACGCCTTTGGATAGTAAATTTTTACTCGAATTAGTAAATGGTAAATTAATTTCAGCAGATAATATATGTCGAAATCGAGAAATTAAACTGGTTAGCGAAACATTTAAGATTGATTTGATACCAGTAGAGTTAGGGAGTTTTGATGTGATAATCGGTATGGATTGGTTGAAAGAAGTGAAAGCAGAGATCGTTTATTACAAAAATGCAATTCGCATTATACGAGAAAAAGGAAAACCCTTAATGGTGTACGGAGAAAAGGGCAACACGAAGCTACATATTATTAGTAATTTGAAGGCACAAAAACTAATAAGAAAAGGTTGCTATGCTGTTCTAGCACACGTCGAGAAAGTACAAACTGAAGAAAAGAGCATCAATGATGTTCCCATTGCAAAAGAATTTCCCGATGTATTTCTGAAAGAATTACCGGGATTACCCCCACATCGATCCGTTGAATTTCAAATAGATCTTGTACCAGGAGCTGCACCAATAGCTCATGCTTCTTACAGACTCGCACCCAGCGAGATGAAAGAACTGCAAAGCCAATTACAAGAACTTTTAGAGCGTGGTTTCATTCAACCAAGCACATCACCGTGGGGAGCTCCTGTTTTGTTTGTCAAGAAGAAAGATGGTACATTCAGGTTGTGTATCGACTACCGAGAGTTGAACAAACTTACCATCAAGAACCGCTACCCACTACCGAGAATCGATGACTTATTTGATCAACTACAAGGCTCGTCTGTTTATTCAAAGATTGACTTACGTTCCGGGTATCATCAAATGCGGGTGAAAGAAGATGATATTCCAAAGACTGCTTTCAGAACACGTTAAGGTCATTACGAGTTTATGGTCATGCCATTTGGTTTAACTAATGCACCAGCTGTGTTCATGGACCTTATGAACCGAGTGTGTGGACCATACCTTGACAAGTTTGTCATTGTTTTCATTGATGACATACTTATTTACTCAAAGAATGACCAAGAACACGGTGAACATTTGAGAAAGGTGTTAGAAGTATTGAGGAAGGAAGAATTGTACGCTAAGTTTTCAAAGTGTGCATTTTGGTTGGAAGAAGTTCAATTCCTCGGTCACATAGTGAACAAAGAAGGTATTAAGGTGGATCCGGGAAAGATAGAAACTGTTGAAAAGTGGGAAACCCCGAAAAATCCGAAACACATACGCCAGTTTTTAGGACTAGCTGGTTACTACAGAAGGTTCATCCAAGACTTTTCCAAAATAGCAAAACCCTTGACTGCATTAACGCATAAAGGGAAGAAATTTGAATGGAATGATGAACAAGAGAAAGCGTTTCAGTTATTGAAGAAAAAGCTAACTACGGCACCTATATTGTCATTGCCTGAAGGGAATGATGATTTTGTGATTTATTGTGACGCATCAAAGTAAGGTCTCGGTTGTGTATTAATGCAACGAACTAAGGTGATTGCTTATGCGTCTAGACAATTGAAGATTCACGAACAAAATTATACGACGCATGATTTGGAATTAGGCGCGGTTGTTTTTGCATTAAAGACTTGGAGGCACTACTTATATGGGGTCAAAAGTATTATATATACCGACCACAAAAGTCTTCAACACATATTTAATCAGAAACAACTGAATATGAGGCAGCGTAGGTGGATTGAATTATTGAATGATTACGACTTTGAGATTCGTTACCACCCGGGGAAGGCAAATGTGGTAGCCGATGCCTTGAGCAGGAAGGACAGAGAACCCATTCGAGTAAAATCTATGAATATAATGATTCATAATAACCTTACTACTCAAATAAAGGAGGCGCAACAAGGAGTTTTAAAAGAGGGAAATTTAAAGGATGAAATACCCAAAGGATCGAAGAAACATCTTAATATTCGGGAAGACAGAACCCGGTATAGGGCTGAAAGAATTTGGGTACCAAAATTTGGAGATATGAGAGAAATGGTACTTAGAGAAGCTCATAAAACCAGATACTCAATACATCCTAGAACGGGGAAGATGTACAAGGATCTCAGGAAATATTTTTGGTGGCCGGGTATGAAAGCCGATGTTGCTAAATACGTAGGAGAATGTTTGACGTGTTCTACGGTCAAAGCTGAGCATCAGAAACCATTAGGTCTACTTCAACAACCCGAAATCCCGGAATGGAAATGGGAAAACATTACCATGGATTTCATCACTAAATTGCCAAGGACTGCAAGTGGTTTTGATACTATTTGGGTAATAGTTGATCGTCTCACCAAATCAGCATACTTCCTGCCAATAAGAGAAGATGACAAGATGGAGAAGTTAGCACGACTGTATTTGAAGGAAGTCATCTCCAGACATGGAATACCAATCTCTATTATCTCTGATTGGGATGGCAGATTTATTTTAAGATTCTGGCAGACATTACAGCAAGCATTAGGAACTCGTCTAGACATGAGTACTGCCTATCATCCATAAACTGATGAGCAGAGCGAAAGGACGATACAAACGCTTGAAGACATGCTACGAGCATGTGTTATTGATTTCGGAAACAGTTGGGATCGACATCTACCATTAGCAGAATTTTCCTACAACAACAGCTACCATTCAAGCATTGAGATGGCGCCGTTTAAAGCACTTTATGGTAGAAAGTGCAGGTCTCCGATTTGTTAGAGTGAAGTGGGGGATAGACAGATTACGGGTCCGGAGATTATACAAGAAACTACCGAGAAGATCATCCAAATTCAACAACGGTTGAAAACCGCCCAAAGTCGACAAAAGAGCTACGCTGACATTAAAAGAAAAGATATAGAATTTGAAATTGGAGAGATGGTCATGCTTAAAGTTGCACCTTGGAAAGGCGTTGTTCGATTTGGTAAACGAGGGAAATTAAATCCAAGGTATATTGGACCATTCAAGATTATTGATCGTGTCTGACCAGTAGCTTACCGACTTGAGTTACCTCAATAACTCGCGGCTGTACATAACACTTTCCACGTCTCGAATTTTAAGAAATGTTTTTCTAAAGAAGATCTCACTATTCCGTTAGATGAAATCCAAATCAACGAAAAACTCCAATTCATCGAAGAACCCGTCGAAATAATGGATCGTGAGGTTAAAAGAATTAAGCAAAACAAGATACTAATTGTTAAGGTTCGATGGAATGCTCGTATAGGACCCGAGTTCACCTGGGAGCATGAAGATCAGATGAAGAAGAAATACCCGCATCTATTTCCAGAAGATTCGTCAACACCTTCAACAGCTTAAAATTTCGGGACGAAATTTATTTAACGGGTAGGTACTGTAGTGACCCGAACTTTTCCATGTTTATATATATTAATTGAGATTGATATTTACATGATTAAATGTTTCCAACATGTTAAGCAATCAAACTTGTTAAGACTTGATTAATTGAAATATGTTTCATATAGACAATTGACCACCCAAGTTGACCGGCAATTCACGAACGTTAAAACTTGTAAAAACGACATGACGATATATATATGGATATACATATGGTTAACATGAGATTATGATAAGTAAGTATCTCCATAAGTATATTAACAATGAGTTATATACATATAAACAAGACTACTAACTTAAGGATTTCGAAACAAGACATATATGTAACGATTATCGTTGTAACGACATTTAAATGTATATATATCATATTAAGATATATTAATATATCATAATATCATGATAATATAATAATTTAATATCTCATTAGATATAATAAACAATGGGTTAACAACATTAATTGAGATCGTTAACTTAAAGGTTTCAAAACAACACTTACATGTAACGACTAACGATGACTTAACGACTCAGTTAAAATGTATATACATGTAGTGTATTTAGATGAATTAAAATACTTTTGGAAGACTTCAAGACATATATCAAAACACTCATACTTAATGAAAATGGTTACAGTTACTTTCCCATTCTTTTCTTTCATCAAGAATTCTAGTCGTATTCTTACCCGTATTATACACAGCTTCAAAACGTACTTACTATGGGTATATACCAATAGGAACTAGCATGGGATTCCACTCTTGATTATGTCATGCATGACTAATCAATTTTAACTTCTACCATGAGCTAGTCAACTAACTAGAACTCCTTTTAACCCCACTCACCACTCACCAATTACCACTCATCATTCACTCCATTTCACTTCCAATTCTCTTTCTAATTCTCTCTCAACACACACACACTATTATGAACGTATTTTTCCAGTAGTTAATCATCATCTTCATCAAAAATCACTTCAAGAATCAAGCTATAATCATCATAGGAAGAACACTTCAAGAACACTTCAAAAATCCCTTCAAGTTTACTAATTTACTTCCAAGCTTTCTAATCCATTCCAAGTAATCATCTAAGATCAAGAAACCTTTGTTATATACAGTAGGTTATCTTTCTTATTCAAGGTAATATTCATATTCAAACTTTGATTCAATTTCTATAACTATAAACTATCTTAATTCGAGTAAAAATCTTACTTGAACTTGTTTTTGTGTCATGATCCTACTTCAAGAACTTTCAAGCCATCCAAGATCCTTTGAAGCTAGATCATTTCTTGTCACTTCTAGTAGGTTTACCTACTAAACTTGAGGTAGTAATGGTGTTCATAACATCATTCGATTCATATATATAAAACTATCTTATTCGAAGGTTTAAACTCGTAATCACTAGAACATAGTTTAGTTAATTCTAAACTTGTTCGCAAACAAAAGTTAATCCTTCTAACTTGACTTTTAAAATTAACTACACACATGTTCTATATCTATATGATATGCTAACTTAATGATTTAAAACCTGGAAACATGAAAAACACCGTAAAACCGGATTTACGCCGTCGTAGTAACACCGCGGGCTGTTTTGGGTTAGTTAATTAAAAACTATGATAAACTTTGATTTAAAAGTTGTTATTCTGAGAAAATGATTTTTATTATGAACATGAAACTATATCCAAAAATTATGGTTAAACTCAAAGTGGAAGTATGTTTTCTAAAATGGTCATCTAGACGTCGTTCTTTCGACTGAAATGACTACCTTTACAAAAATAAATTGTAACTTATTTTTCCGACTATAAACCTATACTTTTTCTGTTTAGATTCATAAAATAGAGTTCAATATGAAACCATAGCAATTTGATTCACTCAAAACGGATTTAAAATGAAGAAGTTATGGGTAAAACAAGATTGGATAATTTTTCTCATTTTAGCTACGTGAAAATTGGAAACAAATCTATTCCAACCATAACTAAATCAACTTGTATTGTATATTATGTAATCTTGAGATACCATAGACACGTATATAATGTTTCGACCTATCATGTCGACACATCTATATATATTTCGGAACAACCATAGACACTCTATATGTGAATGTTGGAGTTAGCTATACAGGGTTGAGGTTGATTCCAAAATATATATAGTTTGAGTTGTGATCAATACTGAGATACGTATACACTGGGCCGTGGATTGATTCAAGATAATATTTATCGATTTATTCCTGTACATCTAACTGTGGACAACTAGTTGTAGGTTACTAACGAGGACAGCTGACTTAATAAACTTAAAACATCAAAATATATTAAAAGTGTTGTAAATATATTTTGAACATACTTTGATATATATGTATATATTATTATAGGTTCGTGAATCAACCAGTGGCCAAGTCTTACTTCCCGACGAAGTAAAAATCTGTGAAAGTGAGTTATAGTCCCACTTTTAAAATCTAATATTTTTGGGATGAGAATACATGCAGGTTTTATAAATGATTTACAAAATAGACACAAGTACGTGAAACTACATTCTATGGTTGAATTATCGAAATCGAATATGCCCCTTTTTATTAAGTCTGGTAATCTAAGAATTAGGGAACAAACACCCTAATTGACGCGAATCCTAAAGATAGATCTATTGGGCCTAACAAACCCCATCCAAAGTACCAGATGCTTTAGTACTTCGAAATTTATATCATATCCGAAGGGTGTCCCGGAATGATGGGGATATTCTTATATATGCATCTTGTTAATGTCGGTTACCAGGTGTTCACCATATGAATGATTTTTATCTCTATGTATGGGATGTGTATTGAAATATGAAATCTTGTGGTCTATTATTATGATTTGATATATATAGGTTAAACCTATAACTCACCAACATTTTTGTTGACGTTTTAAGCATGTTTATTCTCAGGTGATTATTAAGAGCTTCCGCTGTCGCATACTTAAATAAGGACGAGATTTGGAGTCCATGCTTGTATGATATTGTGTAAAAACTGCATTCAAGAAACTTATTTTGTTGTAACATATTTGTATTGTAAACCATTATGTAATGGTCGTGTGTAAACAGGATATTTTAGATTATCATTATTTGATAATCTACGTAAAGCTTTTTAAACCTTTATTGATGAAATAAAGGTTATGGTTTGTTTTAAAATGAATGCAGTCTTTGAAAAACGTCTCATATAGAGGTCAAAACCTCGCAACGAAATCAATTAATATGGAACGTTTTTAATCAATAAGAACGGGACATTTTAGCGGATGCATCAAGAACTTGCCTTGTCAATAAATTAGTACCCCGGTAGAAAGTGTTGATGTACTCCCTCTTTGTCAATCCATGTACTGGACACGCCCTTAACATTTTCTTAAAACGGATCCATGCATCATATAAAGACTCATCACTTCATCGTACGAATGCATTGATCTCCATCCTAAGTCTCTCTGCCTTCGATGGTGGAAAGAAGTGATTAATAAAAGTGTCACTTAAGTCTTGAAAAGTTCTAATCGAGTCGAAAGGCAAATTCCTTAACCAAGCCTTGGCCTCACCTTGAAGAGAAAAATGGAATGCCCTTAGTTTATAAGCATATTTAGTGACATCTTTATGCTTATAGAGATCACAAATATCGTTGAATTGTTGAAGGTGTTCAAACGGATTTTCCTCCATTAACTCATGAAATTGCACATCTTTGAACATTGTGAAGAAATTACCATCGAATTTCCAATTATTGGCCCCGATGGGCGGTTTAGTAATGGCGGGAGGCACCACCGTTGGTGCAACCAACCTAGCATTCCACATTGGCATGCCATTTGGATCAACTTTCTCTTGATTAACAAGTGGTGGATTATTTGGTAGACCATGACCAATTGGATTACCCTCTTCACCTCCTTCCATATCTTCAAAATAAAACGGTAAAACCTCAAAATTTTTCCTTAATACCCTTTCTTATCTACGCTTGTAAACCCCATGAACGTGTTTCTCCAGATCGGAAAATGGATGCTCAAACTCTTGATCCTTTTGGAATCTCCTTTTCATACACCATGGTACCTAACCTGCAATCACAACACAAACACAACGGTTTTCCAAACACAAATAATATATAATAAACAAGAAAAGTAAATTTTGCAAGGATACAATTAAAAGCTTAAACTCAAAGATACAACTAGCTAACCGCTGCCCGGCAGCGGCGCCAAAGAGTTTGATGATGCTTTCACAAACATACTTTAATTCTTTTATATTTATACTCAAATGTGGACTCAACTATGCGATAAGCATTCGAGAAACAATGACTCGGTAGTTGTAATTAGCAAGTTTTTCGTTTAAGGTTCGTCCCAAGAGAGCAGTAATTGCTAATTGAATGGATGAAAGCTCATAATCATTCTAGAGTTTGTGTTTGATTGGGAGGTTTTGAATTTTAGATATTAAGAAAACTATTGCAAATTAAACTAAGAACTAGAATTGATTAAGTAATTATCAATATTAAAAGCATGCACACTTTCTTAAGCCACTTGAAGAATTCGGATTGTTCTTTTGTTCACTTAAGATCTAATTGTGTTCAAACATTTAGACTAGTATCCCTACTAGATATTATTGTGATCAAATCAACACTTGCAAATTCCCATAAGCTTCCAACAATTGATCTAGTTGAATCATGCAATTGTCATTAGTACTTAGCCTACATTGAAGTCCCCTAAAACCCTTTAGTGATCAAAATCCTTAAGAAAATGAAACCTCACTATGTTGACTAAGGACCAATTGAAAACCAATCCAAACCAAGACCCCATTCCCTTGAAAGCCTCAATTTGATTGTCTAGATCATCTAAGTGTTGAAGTACAATTTTCTTAACTAATCAAATCCATAAGAAAAGCTACAAAACTCATATAATCAAAGTAGAGTCCAAAAGAAGCATATCAAAGGATCTTTTGGCTAATTCTAATAACAAATCACAATCATCAACTCATAGATTCGTCTAAACACAATCATAAACATCAATATGAACAATCCTTAGCTATCAAACTTCCTAAACAAGTGTACATCATAAAATCTAGCCAATCATGGCTAAAACATGATCAATACAAGTAATAGGAGTGAATCTAAACATCATTAAGCAATAAATAAGGATAGATTGTACCAAACTTATGAAAATTACAATAAAGTTAGACGAAGAAGATGAAGATGATGAAGAACAAGCCCTAGATCTTGATTCAATCTTTAAATCCTTGATGTAGAATGGAAGAAAGGATGAAAATTTGATAAAAACCTTTAAACTCTAACTATGAAACCCTAATGTTATCAGCCATCATGCTCTAACTACTACTCTATTGATGATGTATATGAAAACCCTCATCTCATTCTATTTATACTCTTCCAAAAACTGCCCAGAATTTACAGAGGAACGTCGTTCCTCTTTTAGGAACGTCGTTCCTCTTTTAGGAACGTCGTTCCTGGGCTCGTCATGTGGAACGTCGTTCTGCTTTTCTACAAACGTCGTTCCTGAATCATTCTCTAAATGCCCATTTTTTTGTTTTCAATTCCTATGTATTTTCCCAGGTAGAACGTCGTTCTTGACTTTGGAACGTCGTTCTTAGTTAAGGAACGTCGTTCTGAACTATGAGAACGTCGTTCTTGTTGCCAGCTCAAGCACTTTGCAGTTTTCTTGCTACGTTTTGCATATTTTGGTCAATTTTACACCAAATTCACACTTAGAACTACTATAGTACTCAAAACGCGATTAAACCCAAGATCTTAACTTTTTGAGCATAAAGGACATGAAAACCGAGTGAAACGAGGTTGATATTGCGTGAGAAACATATCGTGAATGAGCAATATCAATCGTGCACAACAAATGGTATTGATTACCATGAAACATTCAGTCTGGTCATTAAACCCACCACAATTCGTACGGTGTTAAGCATTGCAATTTCTAAATCCTGGCCTATATATCAGCTTGATGTCAAAAATGCATTTCGACATGGCTCTTTAAATGAGACGGTTTACATGTACCAACCTATGGGATTTCGAGATTCTCAATTACCTAATCACGTATGTCTCCTTAAGTGATCGCTTTATGGTTTAAAATAAGCCCCTCGATAGCAACTGTTGGTTTCGTCCATAGCAAATGTGATCATTCCCTCTTCGTATATCACCAAGGTAACGACACTGCATATCTTCTAATTTATGTCGATGATATCATTTTAACAACATCTTCTTACACTTTGTGATAATCTCATGCAACTTTTGGCTAAAGAATATGCTATGAAAGATTTGGGTCCTTTAAGCTCTTTTCTAGGGATCTCGGTTTCAAGAAACTCCAATGGCTTATTTCTTGACCAACAAGCTTACGCACGTAGCATCATTGAACGTGCAGATCTTGTTCATTGCAATCCCGTAAGTACGCCGGTTGATACTCTTGGTAAACAAAGGTCATCCGTTGGCAAACTATACTCTAAACCAACTCACTACCGTGGCTTGGCTAGGGATTTACAATACTTGACTTTTACAAGCCCCGATATATCGTATGCTGTGCAAAAAGTATGTCTCCATATGCACTTACCTCATGAAGAACACATGCATGACCTTAAGCGGATTATTCGATACATAACGGGCACACTGTCGCTTGGAATACACATTTCCAAATGCACAACAATTTCCATCATCTCATATACTTACATTGATTGGGCCGGGTGTCCGACACCCATCATTCTACTTCTGGGTACTGTGTTTATTTGGGTGATAACCTCATCTTTTGGTCCTCTAAACATCAGGCAATCGTCTCTCGGTCCAGTGTAGAGGCATAATACAGGGGTGTCGCTAATGTCGTGGCCGAATCATGTTGGTTACTTACGCAACTTACTCCTTGAACTTCATCAACTGATTTCCAAGGCAACTCCCATTTTTTGTGATAACATAAGCGCGATTTTCTTATCCGGTAATCTGATTCAGCACCAACGAAAAAGCACACTGAGTTAGATATTCATTTTGTTCTAGAAAAAGTGGCACATAGTATTACATGTACCAACTAGATTTCAAATAGCAGATGTTTTCACTAAAGGACTTCCGCGTATCCTCTTTAAGGAATTTCGACACAGTATTTCCATTCGCAACTCGAACGCTTCGACTGCGGGGGAGTATAAGTCAACGTAGTCTACTAACAACCAAATCACATATTCTTAGCATATATTTGATTGTATAGCTGTTCATTAGTCTGCCATATCTATTCCATATATAGTGCCCAATTGGTTAACTAGTTTTCGTGTATATCGCTTGTATTTGGTGTATATGTACTCGATAAATTATAATGAAAGACACACAGGAATTATTCAATCCTTTAACATGGAAGCAAACCAAAAACAACCTAGCAATGACATAACACATGAACACAAGCAAAAACGCGATCAAGCCCTAAAACAAATTAAGAAACAAAAAAACAGATACAATTGAAAGCCAAACTGCCTCAAACACCTCCATTCTTATTCACCGCGCAAGAATGGTTCATGCTTTTTAAGATCGAACTAAAAGATTTACCTTCCACCTGCTTGTAATTAACTGGTTTTCCTGCATGCGAAAGAAAGAGGAAAGTTTTGAACCTCCGGGAGAGGATGAACTTGAAGCGGCAATCATCAACCAGGACATCTTTAAAAAGGCTCTAAACTGCCTCCCCAAGGTCGATGTCATAATTATCATCCCGTAAATAAAACGAGTCTTGCCGCCACAATAATAATTAGCAAAAGAGCCCACAACTTTGGAAGAAATTAAAAGGTCCCGAAGCTTTTGACTTTTGTGTGTGATTAAACCACTCCCGACTAAAACCTATACAATCATAATTCGAAAAATGGCAATACATTTCAAATAAAAATAGATACGATATATAAAATTATTGAATAAATTAATTATACTTCAAATCACGGACTATTCAATCATAGCCTTGTTTGTACAATTCTTGATGGATCTTATCAAAGAGATAAGTATGCCATTTTATGCACTGTATCCGGAGTGGTAATAATACATCAGCATGGTTTGATATTTGGGCGACTTATACTCGTTTAGCTAATATCCTTTCTCGTAGAGAAATTATTCGGGCAGGTTATCGAACAAGTGAAAAGGTTTCTGATATTTTCCAGAATGGGGCATGGTCATGGCCATAAGATTTGAAGAATATAGTTCCTGAGTTGTGCAATGTTGTACGACCCATTACGAATAGTGGGGATGATATAATCCAATGACGTATGCTTAATGGTCATGTGGTCCCATTTTCTGTGAATGTGGTGTGGCATACCATCCATCCTCATGCGGATCAGGTTGAATGGGCTCACGTTGTTTGGTTTTCCTAATGCATTCCGAGACACGCATTCATGGCGTGGCTTCTTATGGAAGAACGCTTGAAGACTCAAGATAAACTTAAAACTTGGGAAGTAAACCACAATAATATCCTTGTATGCTCTCTTTGTAAACAAGTTGAAGACACACATGCACACCTTTTCTTTTCGTGCCCATATGCTGCCTCTATATGTAGAAAAGGTGCGCACATGGTAAATATGCCGAATTGGGGTATGGATTGGAAGCTTATTTGTAATTCTTTGATTCCTTCGGCAGGTAGAAATCAGGCTAAGATTGTGGTTGCGAAAATCATGTTTGCGGCTATGGTTTACTACATTTGGCAAGAGCGTAATGCACGATTATTTGGAAAAGCCCATAGGGATGGTGATCAACTCTGGAAGGTGATTTTATCGAGGGTGAGATTGAAAATTTTGTCACTTAAGTTCAAGGATTCTCAGCAGGTGCGAGTGCTAAAGGATAAATGGAAAATCCCGTGATGTCCTTGTTAGTTTTTTTTTTTGGGTCTAGGCTGTTTTTTTTAGCCTAGTTGGTCGTTGTTGGGTTTCTAGTTTCTCTAGTAACAGTGAACGTCATTTTAATTTATTCTTTTATTATTTTTAATAAAATTCATCGGGGTAACACTTTACCCTAAAAAAAATGTGTTTCCTTTCGTTGGCATATTCCCCGAAGGTAGCAAGTATAGAAACTGCTTTACGCCACCGAAAGGAGTTTGAAAGTACTTGGATATAATATCTGGTTAATTGATTGTATGAGAACATGTCTCATTTAATTCTCTTATTTGTAGGAGAGATTTCTCTTCCTTTGAGGTTGCTAGTTCCCCATACAGTTTGGAAGGATTAGTTGAATTTCCCCTTTTGGCTTCTTACAAAGCGAAAGTCATATTATCGACTTTCCCTCTTTGTAGGGTCGTCGGGCTAGTAGTAACAGGTCACTACTCTTTGACTTTTATTCGACCGAGGTTTGGTGCATGGTATTCAATGCCACTGCTTCATCATGGGCTAGCTCTGTATGCTTTCTTCATAATTTAATTCGTAGGAGATGGGGTACACTATCAAGCCCCCCGGTTTAAATTTACGAAGCATTTGCTCAAAACTTCATGAAATTAAACTATTATTGTGTTAGGTGGTGATTTGACATTTGCAAGAGTTATTTTTCTTTTTACATTACCTATATTACCCTTTCAACTTATCCTTTTTCTTTATTGACTTACAAGTCTACGATCATCTTTTGTTTTTACGGTTACCGAGGAAGTTCTGTATTGATTTGACAGCGGTTTAGCTGGTAATAATGGGTATTCTTTACCCTTCGTTTCTTTTTTCCTTCTTAATTTTCATCCTTAATTTTCCCCTATTGCTAATTTCTCAAGGTATCATGATGCTCCATTTTTCTCTTTTTATTTTTATAATGGCAAAATCTGGTATGTATTCTTTTACGAATATATTTACTCCCGCGGATTTAGCCACCTGTCATCGTTCTTGGGTTTATCTGGTGATGACATAATTCTTCCGGGAAACAATACTATTTTGAAGTTTCCGAATTATTATGTGGGTGTTTACACTCAAATCTTTACTAGGGGTAATGTGAGGATTTCGATTTCTTCTTTTTATTTAAGCGTCCTTGATTATTTTAAGTTACATGTCTCTATCCTTCATCCTCTTGCGATTAAAAAGATCATGGCTTTCGAAGTCATGTGTAGGGCGTAAGGTGGTGAACCCTCTATTGATCTTTTTCGCTGCTTTTTTCAAACTAATGATGCTGGTGACTGTGTTACTATTGCCAAATGGAAAAGAAAGAAAAGGGATTCATATAGTCTTCTTGTGTATTTCTCACCAGTCATTTTGGATGTTCGTAACTCGAAAAGTTCGTTCGTCTTTATAAAAAAATCATTTTTATGCCCCAAACTTACCCTAGCATTTCAGATCCATCTCAGGCCTTTGTGCCTAATGTGTATCGGGATCCCATGCCCGATGGTTTCACTAATGATCCCCTTTATCTTCGTATATGTGAAGACCCAGTTGCGGCTTCTACTTTTCCCGATGTAATTTTGTTTAAACTTGGTATGGCCACCAAGTGGGAAAAAGGCACAGTACATCCTGTTATTTTTTATGGGGATGAGGGTATGTTTAAATGTCTTGGGCCTATATCATGATTATAACTTTTGTTTAATGTTAGCTTTCTCCCTTTTGTAGAGATGTTATTAAAGGATGCGGTGAAACTTCAAGGTGTGAAAGAAATTACGTTTATTGTCCAAGCGTTATCTACTGCCAAGACTCGTGGTTCCCCTTCATGCTCTGGTTATGTTCAGAGCTGCAGAAGCTTGAGCTCGACGAGGTAAGTTCAGCGAAGCCTCTCTCGAAGAGGAAAGCTAAAACTAGTTCTGCGAAGGTTCCAATTGATGTTGAAATGCATGGACGTTCCGACTCCTGATAGTATTAGTTATCGGTTAACTAGGCATAATTATGCTAGAGGAATGAAGGTAGGTAGTCTTCCATCTGATGTTTCTTTCGCTAAGAGGTTGAAGGCAGTTGATGGTGAAGGGGATGCTGATGGTATGAATTCATTGGGGAAGGCAGTTGATGGTGATTACTTTGGTAATTTTCTTTTCATTACCATAATATTTCTCTCCCCCTTCTTTTTTTGTTCTCATTTTTTGTTATTTATGTGTAGATGCATCCTTGTTTCCTGATTTTCCCTCAGCTGTGAATTGCTTCGGTATGATTGATTCCCTTATTCTGGACACTTGGTCTTCTCAGCTTGGTGAGGATGTTATGAGACTTGTTATGCTCATTCTGTTTATAGTTATCATTCTTTATCTTTATCTCATCTTGTTGCATCTTTGCTAAAGAAGCATTATTCTAATAATTTTGATCTTGTACGAGAGTTGGACAAGATGAAAAAAGCTAATTTTCAGATGAGTGGTCATGTGAAGCAACTTGAGAAACAAGTGCTGATGGCGCCTTCGTATGAAGAGGATCTTACGTCTGAGAGAGGAGAGATTTCTAGTCTTCAAACTCAGTTGGCTCATCGAGTAAATGAACTGACTGCGTCAAAAAACAACAATGCTACCCTTCGAAGCGAAAATACGAAGTAACAAGCTCGGATTAATGAGCTTGGAGATGAATACAATTGGATGGTTGCCGAGGTTATTCCTCATGTATGCTCTCAGCTTATAAAGAGTACCGATTTGAGAGATCTTCTTTTAAAAGTGACCCTGGAAACTCGATTGGATGAATGGTGCAAGCTTCTTAGGGTTTTAGCTAATATGGAAAAAGTTCAGCTTTTAGATATCCCCGAGTATACTGAATACGCAGAGGAGCTTATGGATGTTGCTTATGATGAATTGGATGCTGCCGAGTTTGCTTATATTCGTCATGTTGCTTCTAATGTATCTATTAAACCTTTGAAGTTGTTAAGTTTGATGGCTAACGTTTCCCCGTTGTTCAATCTGGTGAGAATAATGTCGTTCAGCCCAGTGTCGCTATGGTTGCTTCTGACCATCAATCTTAACCCTGGACTGCTATGGTTCTTTGTGTACTGGGCAGTAATTTCTTTTGGTGATCTTTTGTAATTTGGAGACTTTTATGTTGGTGGGCTCTGTTACCTTTTTCAGACAATCTCTTGTAACTCTAATTCTGGCTATGTAGCATGTAGACATTTGGTGCCTTTATATTTGGATTATATGCCTTTTATGATGAATATGTATCATATTTATTTTGTTCTACCATGGTATGTATGCCTACTTGTAACGACCCGCACTTTTTCGATCATACTATACTTATAAGATTAATATTTACATAAATTAAACCTTGCCAACATGATAAGCAATCCAAATTGTCGAGACTTATATTTCCGAAAAGAGTTTTACACAACGTTTGACCGTCTAGTTTGACCGATGATATCACGAACTATAAAATATATGATAATTATACGTTTGGGTATATAAATGTATATATACATATTTAACATGATTAAAGAATGTTTTAATATCTCATTTTGTATTAATAACAACAAGTTATATGTGTATTTTGAAACTACTAACTTAAGTTTTCAAAACGATAACTATACGTAACGTTATTTGACATAAATACTTAAGACATATAATGTTTATACATATATTGTATAAGTAATGTATTTAATCACTTTTAAGAACTTAAATACATAAAATCATATAAGTGTATTCACAAAAGATAACTATATTTGAATCCTCATTCCATTTTTCACAAAATTTCTATACGTATACCTAGAGTATTTGTACTCGTATCATACCAAGCTTCTATACGTATTTACTATTGGTATATACACATCAAATCACCACCTAACCAGCCCTTATTCATGCCTTATGTATAAGGTAATTACTTTTGAATCATTGCAAGACTAATTACAAAAATACAAACTAAAATTTTGTCATGTTATCCTTAAAGATCACATTTTTAGGAGTATATATGTATCATCATTTTTGATTCATTTTTACTTCAATCTCTTAACTAAAAACACACACTCTTTCTTACTCTCTAAACTCCATAACAATCCAGCAAAGTTCCATAAAGATCTAGCTTCAAAAACCATACTAAAACACCATAAGAAAACCATACAAAAACACTTCAAGAAAACCTTCCAAGAACACCAACTTACTTCCAATCTTTCATCCACTTCTATCACCCTTTTGATTCTAGCTTCTTACTCCTCTTTTACAGCAAACTTATCCAAGGAACTTGAGGTAGAATCTATGTTTATAACCTTATTCGATTCATATATATATAGCTACCTTATTTTGTGGTACAAAAGTTTAACAACAAGAACATAGTTTGAATGTTTTCAAACTTGTTTGCAAACTAAATAGATCCTTCTAACTTAACTTTTAAAATACTTCAAGACCTGTAATATAACTTATGTATATGCTAATTTAACAAGGTAAAACTTGGTTTTTCAAAGTATAAGTATTTTTAGAAAAATGGTCATTAAATGATTTTGTTGTAACAAAAATGTTTAACTTCATATGTTTCACTAATGTTTCACTTATGCCGTATGATTTTGAATACAAACCAAGGTATTTACAGTTCATAGTCTTAAAGAAGAACTCGATCCAAGAAGATGGCAATTTGAATCAACGAAAACGGATTTGTAACGAAGAAACTATGACCGAAACAAAATTGGTTATCCTAGATCATTTCAACTACGGGATCAATTGGAAAAAAATGATATAAATCACATATTTCTAAGATAACATGATATTTTATATATATGTACTTATAATTCAATTTTATATGGTTCAGGATCACCCGTAAACAACACGAGAAGATTAATCATAAGATCCCATGATTGTACGCAACACGTCATTTGACAACACCGGTACTTTATGTACGCAACACGTCATTTGACAACACCGGTACCATGGGTCAAGATTAATCTCGACCAATACATATACGATGGGGTTTTATTTATTTCGTTGGGGGTTTTGTTTATTGCGGGTATATTAAACATCTAAAAATGAACCATTAAAAATTGAATTACTAACATCGGAATGCTAACTACGGACTAAGGAAATATTCAAAATATTAAAAGTATAACAAGTATATATATATATAACGTTTGTTTTAAAATGAAAACATATTGATATATTATATATGGATAGGTTCGTGATATCAACCGGAAGACCGAGTCAAAATATATATATCATCAAGACAAGAGTGAGTATATAGTCCCACTTTTAAACTCTAAATATTTCGGGATGAGAATACATGTATTTTATGTTTTACATTATGGACACAAGTAACTGAAAAATATATTCTACGTTGAGTTGTACCACTGGCATACTTCCCTGTAGCTTGGTAACTATTATTTACAGCGGTATTGTAAACGCGAATCCTGTTGATAGATCTATCGGGCCTGACAACCCCAATCGGACTGGACGACCAGTATTCAACGGTTGCACAGTACTTCGTTTTGTGACTACACTTGGTACGGTGTAGTAAGATTTCATATTAAAGGGAATATGTGAAATGTCCCGTTCTTATTGATTAAAAACGATCCATATTAATTGATTTCGTTGCGAGGTTTTGACCTCTATATGAGACGTTTTTCAAAGACTGCATTCATTTTTAAACAAACCATAACCTTTATTTCATCAATAAAGGTTTAAAAAGCTTTACGTAGATTATCAAATAATGATAATCTAAAATATCCTGTTTACACACGACCATTACATAATGGTTTGCAATACAAATATGTTACAACAAAATAAGTTTCTTGAATGCAGTTTTTACACAATATCATACAAGCATGGACTCCAAATCTTGTCCTTATTTAAGTATGCGACAGCGGAAGCTCTTAATAATCACCTGAGAATAAACATGCTTAAAACGTCAACAAAAATGTTGGTGAGTTATAGGTTTAACCTATATATATCAAATCGTAACAATAGACCACAAGATTTCATATTTCAATACACATCCCATACATAGAGATAAAAATCATTCATATGGTGAACACCTGGTAACCGACAATAACAAGATGCATATATAAGAATATCCCCATCATTCCGGGACACCCTTCGGATATGATATAAATTTCAAAGTACTAAAGCATCCGGTACTTTGGATGGGGTTTGTTAGGCCCAATAGATCTATCTTTAGGATTCGCGTCAATTAGGGTGTCTGTTCCCTAATTCTTAGATTACCAGACTTAATAAAAAAGGGCATATTCGATTTTGATAATTCAACCATAGAATGTAGTTTCACGTACTTGTGTCTATTTTGTAAATCATTTATAAAACCTGCATGTATTCTCATCCCAAAAATATTAGATTTTAAAAGTGGGACTATAACTCACCTTCACAGATTTTTACTTCGTCGGGAAGTAAGACTTGGCCACTGGTTGATTCACGAACCTATAACAATATATACATATATATCAAAGTATGTTCAAAATATATTTACAACACTTTTAATATATTTTGATGTTTTAAGTTTATTAAATCAGCTGTCCTCGTTAGTAACCTACAACTAGTTGTCCACAGTTAGATGTACAGAAATAAATCGATAAATATTATCTTGAATCAATCCACGACCCAGTGTATACGTATCTCAGTATTGATCACAACTCAAACTATATATATTTTGGAATCAACCTCAACCCTGTATAGCTAACTCCAACATTCACATATAGAGTGTCTATGGTTGTTCCGAAATATATATAGATGTGTCGACATGATAGGTCGAAACATTGTATACGTGTCTATGGTATCTCAAGATTACATAATATATAATACAAGTTGATTAAGTTATGGTTGGAATAGATTTGTTACCAATTTTCACGTAGCTAAAATGAGAAAAATTATCCAATCTTGTTTTACCCATAACTTCTTCATTTTAAATCCGTTTTGAGTGAATCAAATTGCTATGGTTTCATATTGAACTCTATTTTATGAATCTAAACAAAAAAAGTATAGGTTTCTAGTCGGAAAAATAAGTTACAAGTCGTTTTTGTAAAGGTAGTCATTTCAGTCGAAAGAACGACGTCTAGATGACCATTTTAGAAAACATACTTCCACTTTGAGTTTAACCATAATTTTTGGATATAGTTTCATGTTCATAATAAAAATCATTTTCTCAGAATAACAACTTTTAAATCAAAGTTTATCATAGTTTTTAATTAACTAACCCAAAACAGCCCGCGGTGTTACTACGACGGCGTAAATCCGGTTTTACGGTGTTTTTCGTGTTTCCAGGTTTTAAATCATTAAGTTAGCATATCATATAGATATAGAACATGTGTTTAGTTGATTTTAAAAGTCAAGTTAGAAGGATTAACTTTTGTTTGCGAACAAGTTTAGAATTAACTAAACTATGTTCTAGTGATTACAAGTTTAAACCTTCGAATAAGATAGCTTTATATGTATGAATCGAATGATGTTATGAACATCATTACTACCTTAAGTTCCTTGGATGAACCTACTGGAAAAGAGAAAAATGGATCTAGCTTCAATGGATCCTTGGATGGCTCAAAGTTCTTGAAGCAAAATCATGACACGAAAACAAGTTCAAGTAAGATCATCACTTGAAATAAGATTGTTATAGTTATAGAAATTGAACCAAAGTTTGAATATGATTATTACCTTGTATTAGAATGATAACCTACTGTAAGAAACAAAGATTTCTTGAGGTTGGATGATCACCTTACAAGATTGGAAGTGAGCTAGCAAACTTGAAAGTATTCTTGATTTTATGAAACTAGAACTTTTGGAATTTATGAAGAACACTTAGAACTTGAAGATAGAACTTGAGAGAGTTCAATTAGATGAAGAAAATTGAAGAATGAAAGTGTTTGTAGGTGTTTTTGGTCGTTGGTGTATGGATTAGATATAAAGGATATGTAATTTTGTTTTCATGTAAATAAGTCATGAATGATTACTCATATTTTTGTAATCTTATGAGATATTTCATGCTAGTTGCCAAATGATGGTTCCCACATGTGTTAGGTGACTCACATGGGCTGCTAAGAGCTGATCATTGGAGTGTATATACCAATAGTACATACATCTAAAAGCTGTGTATTGTACGAGTACGAATACGGGTGCATACGAGTAGAATTGTTGATGAAACTGAACGAGAATGTAATTGTAAGCATTTTTGTTAAGTAGAAGTATTTTGATAAGTGTATTGAAGTCTTTCAAAAGTGTATAAATACATATTAAAACACTACATGTATATACATTTTAACTGAGTCGTTAAGTCATCGTTAGTCGTTACATGTAAGTGTTGTTTTGAAACCTTTAGGTTAACGATCTTGTTAAATGTTGTTAACCCAATGTTTATAATATCAAAAGAGATTTTAAATTATTATATTATCATGATATTATGATGTACGAATATCTCTTAATATAATATATATACATTAAATGTCGTTACAACGATAAACGTTACATATATGTCTCGTTTCAAAATCATTAAGTTAGTAGTCTTGTTTTTACATATGTAGTTCATTGTTAATATAATTAATGATATGTTTACTTATCATAATATCATGTTAACTATATATATAACCATATATATGTCATCATATAGTTTTTTTACAAGTTTTAACGTTCGTGAATCACCGGTCAACTTGGGTGGTCAATTGTCTATATGAAACCTATTTCAATTAATCAAGTCTTAACAAGTTTGATTGCTTAACATGTTGGAAACATTTAATCATGTAAACATCAATCTCAATTAATATATATAAACATGGAAAAGTTCGGGTCACTACAGTACCTACCCGTTAAATAAATTTCGTCCCGAAATTTTAAGCTGTTGAAGGTGTTGACGAATCTTCTGGAAATAGATGCGGGTATTTCTTCTTCATCTGATCTTCACGCTCCCAGGTGAACTCGGGTCCTCTACGAGCATTCCATCGAACCTTAACAATTGGTATCTTGTTTTGCTTAAGTCTTTTAACCTCACGATCCATTATTTCGACGGGTTCTTCGATGAATTGGAGTTTTTCGTTGATTTGGATTTCATCTAACGGAATAGTGAGATCTTCTTTAGCAAAAAATTTCTTCAAATTCGAGACGTGGAAAGTGTTATGTACAGGCGCGAGTTGTTGAGGTAACTCAAGTCGGTAAGCTACTGGTCCGACACGATCAATAATCTTGAATGGTCCAATATACCTTGGATTTAATTTCCCTCGTTTACCAAATCGAACAACGCCTTTCCAAGGTGAAACTTTAAGCATGACCATCTCTCCAATTTCAAATTCTATATCTTTTCTTTTAATGTCAGCGTAGCTCTTTTGTCGACTTTGGGCGGTTTTCAACCGTTGTTGAATTTGGATGATCTTCTCGGTAGTTTCTTGTATAATCTCTGGACCCGTAATCTGTCTATCCCCCACCTCACTCCAACAAATCGGAGACCTGCACTTTCTACCATAAAGTGCTTCAAACGGCGCCATCTCAATGCTTGAATGGTAGCTGTTGTTGTAGGAAAATTCTGCTAACGGTAGATGTCGATCCCAACTGTTTCCGAAATCAATAACACATGCTCGTAGCATGTCTTCAAGCGTTTGTATCGTCCTTTCGCTCTGCCCATCAGTTTGTGGATGATAGGCAGTACTCATGTCTAGACGAGTTCCTAATGCTTGCTGTAATGTCTGCCAGAATCTTGAAATAAATCTGCCATCCCTATCAGAGATAATAGAGATTGGTATTCCATGTCTGGAGACGACTTCCTTCAAATACAGTCGTGCTAACTTCTCCATCTTGTCATCTTCTCTTATTGGTAGGAAGTGTGCTGATTTGGTGAGACGATCAACTATTACCCAAATAGTATCAAAACCACTTGCAGTCCTTGGCAATTTAGTGATGAAATCCATGGTAATGTTTTCCCATTTCCATTCCGGGATTTCGGGTTGTTGAAGTAGACCTGATGGTTTCTGATGCTCAGCTTTGACCTTAGAACACGTCAAACATTCTCCTACGTATTTAGCAACATCGGCTTTCATACCCGGCCACCAAAAATGTTTCTTGAGATCCTTGTACATCTTCCCCGTTCCAGGATGTATTGAGTATCTGGTTTTATGAGCTTCTCTAAGTACCATTTCTCTCATATCTCCAAATTTTGGTACCCAAATCCTTTCAGCCCTATACCGGGTTCCGTCTTCCCGAATATTAAGATGCTTCTCCGATCCTTTGGGTATTTCATACTTTAAATTTCCCTCTTTTAAAACTCCTTGTTGCGCCTCCTTTATTTGAGTAGTAATGTTATTATGAATCATTATATTCATAGATTTTACTCGGATGGGTTCTCTATCCTTCCTGCTCAAGGCATCAGCTACCACATTTGCCTTCCCCGGGTGGTAACGAATCTCAAAATCGTAATCATTCAATAATTCAATCCACCTACGCTGCCTCATATTCAGTTGTTTCTGATTAAATATGTGTTGAAGACTTTTGTGGTCGGTATATATAATACTTTTGACCCCATATAAGTAGTGCCTCCAAGTCTTTAATGCAAAAACAACCGCGCCTAATTCCAAATCATGCGTCGTATAATTTTGTTCATGAATCTTCAATTGTCTAGACGCATAAGCAATCACCTTCGTTCGTTGCATTAATACACAACCGATACCTTGCTTTGATGCGTCACAATAAATCACAAAATCATCATTCCCTTCAGGCAATGACAATATAGGTGTCGTAGTTAGCTTTTTCTTCAATAACTGAAACGCTTTCTCTTGTTCATCATTCCATTCAAATTTCTTCCCTTTATGCGTTAATGCAGTCAAGGGTTTTGCTATTCTGGAAAAGTCTTGGATGAACCTTCTGTAGTAACCAGCTAGTCCTAAAAACTGGCGTATGTGTTTCGGAGTTTTCGGGGTTTCCCACTTTTCAACAGTTTCTATCTTTGCCGGATCCACCTTAATACCTTCTTTGTTCACTATGTGACCGAGGAATTGAACTTCTTCCAACCAAAATGCACACTTTGAAAACTTAGCGTACAATTCTTCCTTCCTCAATACTTCTAACACCTTTCTCAAATGTTCACCGTGTTCTTGGTCATTCTTTGAGTAAATAAGTATGTCATCAATGAAAACAATGACAAACTTGTCAAGGTATGGTCCACACACTTGGTTCATAAGGTCCATGAACACAGCTGGTGCATTAGTTAAACTAAACGGCATGACCATAAACTCGTAATGACCGTAACGTGTTCTGAAAGCAGTCTTTGGAATATCATCTTCTTTCACCCGCATTTGATGATACCCGGAACGTAAGTCAATCTTTGAATAAACAGACGAGCCTTGTAGTTGATCAAATAAGTCGTCGATTCTCGGTAGTGGGTAGCGGTTCTTGATGGTAAGTTTGTTCAACTCTCGGTAGTCGATACACAACCTGAATGTACCATCTTTCTTCTTGACAAATAAAACAGGAGCTCCCCACGGTGATGTGCTTGGTCGAATGAAACCACGCTCTAAAAGTTCTTGTAATTGGCTTTGCAGTTCTTTCATCTCGCTGGGTGCGAGTCTGTAAGGAGCACGAGCTATTGGTGCAGCTCCTGGTACAAGATCTATTTGAAATTCAACGGATCGATGTGGGGGTAATCCCGGTAATTCTTTCGGAAATACATCGGGAAATTCTTTTGCAATGGGAACATCATTGATGCTCTTTTCTTCAGTTTGTACTTTCTCGACGTGTGCTAGAACAGCATAGCAACCTTTTCTTATTAGTTTTTGTGCCTTCAAATTACTAATAAGATGTAGCTTCGTGTTGCCCTTTTCTCCGTACACCATTAAGGGTTTTCCTTTTTCTCGTATAATGCGAATTGCATTTTTGTAACAAACGATCTCCGCTTTCACTTCTTTCAACCAGTCCATACCGATTATCACATCAAAACTCCCTAACTCTACTGGTATCAAATCAATCTTAAATGTTTCGCTAACCAGTTTAATTTCTCGATTCCGACATATATTATCTGCTGAAATTAATTTACCATTTGCTAATTCGAGTAAAAATTTACTATCCAAAGGCGTCAATGGACAACTTAATTTAGCACAAAAATCTCTACTCATATAGCTTCTATCCGCACCCGAATCAAATAAAACGTAAGCAGATTTATTGTCAATAAGAAACGTACCCGTAACAAGCTCCGGGTCTTCCTGTGCCTCTACCGCATTAATATTGAAAACTCTTCCACGGCCTTGTCCATTCGTGTTCTCCTGGTTCGGGCAATTTCTAATAATGTGGCCTGGTTTTCCACATTTATAACAAACTACATTGGCATAACTTGCTCCGACACTACTTGCTCCGCCATTACTCGTTCCGACACCATTTGTTCCTTTCGTTCTATTAACCCCTGGTCCGTAGACCTCACACTTCGCCGCGCTATGACCATTTCTTTTACACTTGTTGCAAAATTTGGTGCAGAACCCCGAGTGATTCTTTTCACACCTTTGGCATAGTTGCTTCTGATTATTGTTGTTGTTGCGGTTATTATTGTTGTTGGGATGATTGTTGTAGTTGCTGTTGTTGTTGTTGTTGTTGTTGTTATTGGGCCGTTTGTTGTAGTTGCGATTGATGTTGCGATTGTTGGGATAATTGTTGCGATTATTGTTGTAATTGCTGTTGTTGTTGTATTGGTGATTCTTATCACCGTTTTCCTCCCACTTTCTTTTGACTTGCTTCACATTGGCCTCTTCAGCAGTCTGTTCTTTAATTCTTTCTTCAATCTGGTTCACTAGTTTGTGAGCCATTCTACATGCCTGTTGTATGGAGGCGGGCTCGTGTGAACTTATATCTTCTTGGATTCTTTCCGGTAATCCTTTCACAAACGCGTCGATCTTCTCTTCCTCATCTTCGAATGCTCCCGGACACAATAGGCACAATTCTGTGAATCGTCTTTCGTACGTGGTAATATCAAATCCTTGGGTCCGTAACCCTCTAAGTTCTGTCTTGAGCTTATTGACCTCGGTTCTGGGACGGTACTTCTCGTTCATCAAGTGCTTGAATGCTGACCACGGTAGTGCGTACGCATCATCTTGTCCCACTTGCTCTAGATAGGTATTCCACCATGTTAACGCAGAACCTGTGAAGGTATACGTAGCGTACTTCACTTTGTCCTCTTCAGTACACTTACTTATGGCAAACACCGATTCAACCTTCTCGGTCCACCGTTTCAATCCGATCGGTCCTTCGGTTCCATCAAATTCCAAAGGTTTGCAGGCAGTGAATTCTTTGTAGGTGCATCCTACACGATTTCCTGTACTGCTAGATCCAAGGTTATTGTTGGTATGTAGCGCAGCCTGTACTGCGGCTATGTTTGAAGCTAGAAAAGTACGGAATTCCTCTTCATTCATATTCACGGTGTGTCGAGTAGTCGGTGCCATTTCCTTCAAAATAGTTAAATAGAACAAGTTAATCATACAGAATATTAAGAGTAGTTAATAGTATTTCGTAGCATAATATGAACTCATTTATAAAAGCTTTTTCTTCATATTAGCGTTTTATAAGTTTAAATTCGGGTAGTACCTACCCGTTAAGTTCATACTTAGTAGCTAATATACAATTCAACTACTACAATTCTATATGAAAAACTGATTATAATAATATTTCGCGTTCAAACTGTTATACAATATTTTACAAACTTACAATACCGCTTATTTTACATAAAGCATGAAATATAGCACACAATAACTTTGATACAAGATAGTTGTGAAGACAATTCTAGCTAGTACACAAGTCGTTCAGCAAAGGCAATAAAGACACGTAATTCATACGTCCAGAAACAAGTCATGCATTCTGGTTTTACTAGGACTACTTCCCATCCTTGGTCTTGTGCAACATAACCGTTATGGCCGTTGATAAGACAGCGTGTTGTAACGTCATCAAAGGGACGAGGGTTACGTAATGTCCAACAGTCCCGTAATAATCTAAAAACCTCATTTCTTACCCCAATTACCGACTCCGTCACTTTGGTGAGAAGCGAACATTACTAATCCGTAAGCATAACATGCTTCTTTATGTTGCATGTTAGCCGCTTT
Organism: Rutidosis leptorrhynchoides; assembly: GCF_046630445.1. Taxonomy (NCBI): domain Eukaryota; kingdom Viridiplantae; phylum Streptophyta; class Magnoliopsida; order Asterales; family Asteraceae; genus Rutidosis; species Rutidosis leptorrhynchoides. The sequence continues at coordinate 126,677,684 of NC_092343.1, forward strand.
TTCTAAATCACGAAGTCCAATATTCGGATATATTGAGTCAAAATAATTTCTTAACCCGTTGCGTAAAATAGCATTTGGGTTCCCCGCAATATATGCGTCAAAGTAAACACATCGTAACTTATGGGTTTCCCAATGTGATATCCCCCATCTTTCAAACGAAAGTCTCTTATAAACCAAGACATTCTTGGAACGTTCTTCGAATGTCTTACAAACTGATCTCGCCTTAAATAGTTGTGCCGAAGAATTCTGGCCGACTCTAGACAAGATTTCATCAATCATGTCTCCGGGTAGGTCTCTTAAAATATTGGGTTGTCTATCCATTTTGTGTTTTTAAACTGTAAAATAGACAAGAGTTAGATTCATAAAAAAAAATACTTATTAATACAAGCAATTTTTACATATATCATAAAGCATAAGAACACTATATTCCATATATTACACCACACGAATACAACTATCTTATTCCGACTCGCTCGTTTCTTCTTCTTCGGTTTTGGTTCGTTTTGCCAAGTTTCTAGGGATATATGATGTTCCCCTAATACGAGCCGTCATTGTCCACATTGGTTTAGAAAAACCTGGTGGTTTAGAGGTTCCCGGGTCATTGTTACAACTTAAGGACTTCGGGGGTTGACGATACATATAAAGTTCATCGGGGTTGGAATTAGATTTCTCTATTTTTATGCCCTTTCCCTTATTATTTTCTTTTGCCTTTTTAAATTCAGTTGGGGTAATTTCTATAACATCATCGGAATTCTCGTCGGAATCCGATTCATCGGAGAATTGGTAATCCTCCCAATATTTTGCTTCCTTGGCGGAAACACCATTGACCATAATTAACTTTGGTCGGTTGGTTGAGGATTTTCTTTTACTTAACCGTTTTATTATTTCCCCCACCGGTTCTATTTCTTCATCCGGTTCCGATTCTTCTTCCGGTTCCGATTCTTCTTCCGGTTCCGACTCTTCTTCCGGTTCCTCTTCGGGAACTTGTGAATCAGTCCACAAATCATTCCAATTTACATTTGACTCTTCATTATTATTAGGTGAGTCAATGGGACTTATTCTAGAGGTAGACATCTATCACATAATATCAAACACGTTAAGAGATTAATATATCACATAATATTCATATGTTAAAAATATATAGTTTCCAACAAAAATGTTAAGCAATCATTTTTAAAGAAAACACGGTCGAAGTCCAGACTCACTAATGCATCCTAACAAACTCGATAAGACACACTAATGCAAATTTTCTGGTTCTCTAAGACCAACGCTCGGATACCAACTGAAATGTCCCGTTCTTATTGATTAAAAACGTTCCATATTAATTGATTTCGTTGCGAGGTTTTGACCTCTATATGAGACGTTTTTCAAAGACTGCATTCATTTTTAAACAAACCATAACCTTTATTTCATCAATAAAGGTTTAAAAAGCTTTACGTAGATTATCAAATAATGATAATCTAAAATATCCTGTTTACACACGACCATTACATAATGGTTTGCAATACAAATATGTTACAACAAAATAAGTTTCTTGAATGCAGTTTTTACACAATATCATACAAGCATGGACTCCAAATCTTGTCCTTATTTAAGTATGCGACAGCGGAAGCTCTTAATAATCACCTGAGAATAAACATGCTTAAAACGTCAACAAAAATGTTGGTGAGTTATAGGTTTAACCTATATATATCAAATCGTAACAATAGACCACAAGATTTCATATTTCAATACACATCCCATACGTAGAGATAAAAATCATTCATATGGTGAACACCTGGTAACCGACAATAACAAGATGCATATATAAGAATATCCCCATCATTCCGGGACACCCTTCGGATATGATATAAATTTCGAAGTACTAAAGCATCCGGTACTTTGGATGGGGTTTGTTAGGCCCAATAGATCTATCTTTAGGATTCGCGTCAATTAGGGTGTCTGTTCCCTAATTCTTAGATTACCAGACTTAATAAAAAAGGGCATATTCGATTTTGATAATTCAACCATAGAATGTAGTTTCACGTACTTGTGTCTATTTTGTAAATCATTTATAAAACCTGCATGTATTCTCATCCCAAAAATATTAGATTTTAAAAGTGGGACTATAACTCACCTTCACAGATTTTTACTTCGTCGGGAAGTAAGACTTGGCCACTGGTTGATTCACGAACCTATAACAATATATACATATATATCAAAGTATGTTCAAAATATATTTACAACACTTTTAATATATTTTGATGTTTTAAGTTTATTAAATCAGCTGTCCTCGTTAGTAACCTACAACTAGTTGTCCACAGTTAGATGTACAGAAATAAATCGATAAATATTATCTTGAATCAATCCACGACCCAGTGTATACGTATCTCAGTATTGATCACAACTCAAACTATATATATTTTGGAATCAACCTCAACCCTGTATAGCTAACTCCAACATTCACATATAGAGTGTCTATGGTTGTTCCGAAATATATATAGATGTGTCGACATGATAGGTCGAAACATTGTATACGTGTCTATGGTATCTCAAGATTACATAATATATAATACAAGTTGATTAAGTTATGGTTGGAATAGATTTGTTACCAATTTTCACGTAGCTAAAATGAGAAAAATTATCCAATCTTGTTTTACCCATAACTTCTTCATTTTAAATCCGTTTTGAGTGAATCAAATTGCTATGGTTTCATATTGAACTCTATTTTATGAATCTAAACAAAAAAAGTATAGGTTTCTAGTCGGAAAAATAAGTTACAAGTCGTTTTTGTAAAGGTAGTCATTTCAGTCGAAAGAACGACGTCTAGATGACCATTTTAGAAAACATACTTCCACTTTGAGTTTAACCATAATTTTTGGATATAGTTTCATGTTCATAATAAAAATCATTTTCTCAGAATAACAACTTTTAAATCAAAGTTTATCATAGTTTTTAATTAACTAACCCAAAACAGCCCGCGGTGTTACTACGACGGCGTAAATCCGGTTTTACGGTGTTTTTCGTGTTTCCAGGTTTTAAATCATTAAGTTAGCATATCATATAGATATAGAACATGTGTTTAGTTGATTTTAAAAGTCAAGTTAGAAGGATTAACTTTTGTTTGCGAACAAGTTTAGAATTAACTAAACTATGTTCTAGTGATTACAAGTTTAAACCTTCGAATAAGATAGCTTTATATGTATGAATCGAATGATGTTATGAACATCATTACTACCTTAAGTTCCTTGGATGAACCTACTGGAAAAGAGAAAAATGGATCTAGCTTCATTGGATCCTTGGATGGCTCAAAGTTCTTGAAGCAAAATCATGACACGAAAACAAGTTCAAGTAAGATCATCACTTGAAATAAGATTGTTATAGTTATAGAAATTGAACCAAAGTTTGAATATGATTATTACCTTGTATTAGAATGATAACCTACTGTAAGAAACAAAGATTTCTTGAGGTTGGATGATCACCTTACAAGATTGGAAGTGAGCTAGCAAACTTGAAAGTATTCTTGATTTTATGAAACTAGAACTTTTGGAATTTATGAAGAACACTTAGAACTTGAAGATAGAACTTGAGAGAGTTCAATTAGATGAAGAAAATTGAAGAATGAAAGTGTTTGTAGGTGTTTTTGGTCGTTGGTGTATGGATTAGATATAAAGGATATGTAATTTTGTTTTCATGTAAATAAGTCATGAATGATTACTCATATTTTTGTAATCTTATGAGATATTTCATGCTAGTTGCCAAATGATGGTTCCTACATGTGTTAGGTGACTCACATGGGCTGCTAAGAGCTGATCATTGGAGTGTATATACCAATAGTACATACATCTAAAAGCTGTGTATTGTACGAGTACGAATACGGGTGCATACGAGTAGAATTGTTGATGAAACTGAACGAGAATGTAATTGTAAGCATTTTTGTTAAGTAGAAGTATTTTGATAAGTGTATTGAAGTCTTTCAAAAGTGTATAAATACATATTAAAACACTACATGTATATACATTTTAACTGAGTCGTTAAGTCATCGTTAGTCGTTACATGTAAGTGTTGTTTTGAAACCTTTAGGTTAACGATCTTGTTAAATGTTGTTAACCCAATGTTTATAATATCAAAAGAGATTTTAAATTATTATATTATCATGATATTATGATGTACGAATATCTCTTAATATAATATATATACATTAAATGTCGTTACAACGATAAACGTTACATATATGTCTCGTTTCAAAATCATTAAGTTAGTAGTCTTGTTTTTACATATGTAGTTCATTGTTAATATAATTAATGATATGTTTACTTATCATAATATCATGTTAACTATATATATAACCATATATATGTCATCATATAGTTTTTTTTACAAGTTTTAACGTTCGTGAATCACCGGTCAACTTGGGTGGTCAATTGTCTATATGAAACCTATTTCAATTAATCAAGTCTTAACAAGTTTGATTGCTTAACATGTTGGAAACATTTAATCATGTAAACATCAATCTCAATTAATATATATAAACATGGAAAAGTTCGGGTCACTACAATATGCGACGTGAAAATGTTAAGTATGGTTACCAAGTGCTCAACCACTTAGAATATTTTTATTGAAATGTTTATATACGAAATCTTGTGGTCTATATATATATATTGCTGCGCACTAAACCTATATCTCACCAACTTTATGTTGACGTTTTTAAACATGTTTATTCTCAGGTGATAATTAAAGCTTCCGCTGCATTATGTTGAATCTAAGCAGGATCATGCGTACTCATATTTGTGTCAAAAATAAAACTGCATATCCGAGGACGTGTGTTGTAAAATATGCTAGAAATCGTGTTGTTATTATCATTTGTAAAGTTTGTAAGTCGAAGATTATCGTTAAACGATAATCATCTTTTTATTGTCTAAAGCTTGTAACAAAAATAATGGTTTGGTTTGTAATGTATAATATATGCAGTTTTCCTTTTTAAAAATGTCGCATATAGAGGTCAATACCTCGCAATGAAATCATACGTTATCTAACACGTTCTTATGGTTAAGGACGGGTTATGACATGTGGTATCAGAGCGTTGGTCTTAGCGAACCAGGTCTGCATTAGTGTGTCTAACCGAGAAGCCGTTAGGATACATTAGTAAGTCTGGACTTTGACCGGGTCTGATAAAAAAAAAAAAAAAAAACCATTGCTTATCACTGTTGGTTAAAATTTATATGTAAATATTATATAAGTACTAATGGGTTAGTTGTTGTGTGATAGATGTCGAGCTCAAAAATTGTTATCACAATCAACGACTCCGAATCAGAATCTTCAGATGGCGTTCCAGTCATTAACCTGTCCGATGACGAAAATGATATCCTTGGGGAAGACTCACAAATTCCGGATGAACCAACTATAGAGAACCCGGAAAGTGAACCCGAGGAGGAAAGTGAACCCGAGGAGGAAAGTGAACCCGAGGAGGAAAGTGAACCCGAGGAGGAAAGTGAACCCGAGGAAGAAATACAGGAAATTACAAAAGACGAGTTCGAACTAGGAAAGAAACGAAAGGCTAATGAATTAGAAAATCCAAATCCCGAGTTTAATGAGAATGATGTGGCACCAATTCCACTCAACACTACCACCCCTATCCCCGCTATTCCTATTCGTTCTGTCCCGGCATCCAGTTCTTCAGTCCCACAGCCAAAATATAGGCAGACAGTTAGGATAAGCGTTAAGCAAATCTTTGTGTCTAAACGTCCTAGAAAATAGATCAAACGATGCGCTGCTGTGTCAAACCATGGAACCGAATAATGTTTTGTATAATATTAATAGTGTGGTTTGCTTAATGTTCGATGTAAGATAAGCATATGTAAAATATTGAAGTATGAAATGCAATAATTTTCCATGGTTAAGTATTATTTAGATTGTAGTAATTGATTCTGTACTAAGCTATTAAGTATGAACATTAACGGGTAGGTACTACCCAAGATATAATTATAAAACGCTAATAAGAAGAAAAGGCTTTTATAATAATACCTAGTTCATATTATTAATAAGCTATAATGTACTATAAATACACACTACATCTATAATAATCCATGTGAATAATTATTTTCTTTCATTAGGAAATGGCGCGATTGAATCGAATGACGGAACAAGAACTCGAGGAACTCATCAACCAGCGAGTGAACGACAGAATGTTATGGGTTGAGGCTGCAAGAGCTGCTGCAGTTAATCCAAATCCTCGTGTAGGATGCTCCTACAAGACGTTCCAAGCTTGCAAGCCATCATCATTCAGTGGAACGGAAGGACCTATCGGTTTAACCCGATGGATAGAAAAGATGGAGACGGTGTTCAAAATCAGCGGTTGTGATGAAAAAGACATGACCAAGTTTGCATCGTGCACTTTACAAGATAGTGCACTCACATGGTGGAAGAATTATGTGAAGGCGGTAGGAGGAGATGTAGCTTATGATACTCCATGGGAAGAATTCAAAGCAATGATAATCACCGAGTATTGTCCAAGGAATGAGGTTATTAAGTTAGAAGATGAGTTACGAAGTTTGAAGGTGGTTGGTACTGAAATCACCAACTACAACCAGCGATTCATGGAATTAGTTTTGCTATGTCCTGAATTGGTTCCAACCGAAGAACGGAAGATTGAAATGTACAAAGCTGGTTTGCCCAAAAAGGTCAAGGCAAATGTTACAGCATCGAAACCTAAGACAATTCATGAAGCTATAACCATGGCAAACGAGCTAATGGATCAGGTCATCATGGATAAGAAAGTATCCAATACTGATGTGAAGGTATCAGGTAACAAAAGAAAGTGGAATGGAAATTATGATCGAGGTAACCAACAACAATCTTTTAAGAAACAAGAAAACACGCAAGGTGCGGGTAGTGGTTTAAGCTTTGGTTATAAAGGACAAAATCCTTTATGCAACCGTTGCCACAAACATCACTTTGGTTACTGTAGTGTGTTATGCACCAAGTGTAATCGACAAGGTCATCTTGCGGAAGATTGTAAGGCTCTCGTTACAAATGGCAACAAGACTCCTGCCACCAACGCAAATAGAACTGCTTTGGCTAACATTACTTGTTTTGGGTGTGGAAAACAAGGTCATTATAAGAGCCAGTGCCCGAATCAGAATGGCGGACCTGCACGTGGAAGAGCGTTTGTTATTAATGCTAGAGAGGCACGAGAAGACCCGGAACTTGTTACGGGTACGTTTACCATTAATAACTTATCAGCATCTATTTTATTTGATACTGGCGCCGATAGAAGTTACGTGTGTATAAATTTTTACACTAAATTGAATTGTTCATCATTACCTCTAGATGCTAAGTACTTGATTGAGTTAGCTAATGGTAAGCTAATTAAAGCCGATAAAATTTGTCGTGATTGTGAAATAAATCTAGCTGGAGAAACGTTTAAAATCGACTTAATACCCGTAGAATTAGGAGGTTTTGATGTAATAGTCGGCATGGACTGGATGTCCAAAATAGGAGCGGAAGTTGTTTGTGCCAAGAAGGCAATTCGTATTCCTGGTAAGGATAAAATGCCAGTGATGATTTATGGAGAGAAGGGTAATTCAAAGCTAAAACTCATTAGCTGTTTGAAAGCCAAGAAGTGTTTAGAAAAGGGATGTTACGCTATTTTAGCACATGTTAATAAAGTCGAAAAGAAAGAAAAGTGCATCAACGACGTGCCTGTGGCAAGAGATTTTCCTGAAGTTTTTCCGGAAGAATTGCCGGGATTACCTCCATTTAGATCGGTAGAATTTCAAATAGATTTAGTACCAGGAGCTACACCAGTGGCTCGTGCTCCATATAGACTTGCACCGTCCGAGTTAAAAGAACTTCAAAGTCAGTTAAAAGAATTACTGGACCGTGGATTTATACGACCAAGTACTTCACCGTGGGGAGCTCCAATTTTGTTTGTTAAGAAGAAAGATGGATCTTTTAGGATGTGTATAGACTATCGTGAATTAAATAAGTTAACTATCAAGAATCGGTATCCACTACCGAGAATTGATGACTTATTTGATCAATTGCAAGGATCATGTGTTTATTCAAAAATCGACTTAAGATCGGGCTATCATCAACTACGCGTCAAAGAAGAGGACATTCCGAAAACTGCTTTTCGGACACGTTATGGTCATTACGAATTTTTGGTTATGCCGTTTGGATTGAAGAATGCGCCAGCTGTATTCATGGACCTCATGAATCGAGTTTGTAGTCCGTATTTAGATAAGTTTGTTATCGTTTTCATTGATGATATTCTTATCTATTCCAAGAGTGAGCAAGAGCATGAAGAGCATTTAAGGTTGATACTGGAGTTGTTGAGAAAAGAACAACTTTATGCTAAATTTTCTAAGTGTGTTTTCTGGTTGAAAGAAGTACAATTTCTTGGCCACGTTGTTAGTAGCAAAGGAATTCAGGTTGATCCAGCAAAAATTGAAGCCATTGAAAAATGGGAGACTCCTAAGACACCAATGCAGATACGCCAATTTTTGGGTTTAGCCGGTTATTATAGAAGGTTTATTCAAGACTTTTCTCGAATAGCTAAGCCGTTGACAGCATTAACGCAAAAAGGGAAGAAATACGAATGGACCTCGGAGCAGGAGAACGCATTTCAATTATTGAAGAAGAAGTTAACTACGGCGCCTATTTTATCGTTACCTGAAGGGAACGATGATTTTGAAATATATTGTGACGCTTCGCGACAAGGTTTTGGTTGTGTTCTTATGCAACGAAAGAAAGTAATTGCATTTGCATCCCGACAATTGAAGATTCACGAGCGGAATTATACGACGCATGATCTAGAACTGGGAGCAGTCGTGTTTGCATTGAAGATGTGGAGATATTACTTGTATGGGGTTAAATTCACTGTGTTTACTGATCATAAAAGCCTTCAACATATTTTCGATCAAAAACAGCTGAACATGAGGCAACGTAGGTGGGTTGAGTTAATAAATGACTATGATTGTGAAATTCGTTATCATCCCGGGAAAGCGAACGTGGTGGCCGACGCTCTAAGCAGAAAGGAACGAGAACCAATTCGAGTACGAGCGATGAACATAAAAATTCGCATAAATCTCAACTCACAAATCAAAGAAGTTCAACGAGAAGCACTTACTAAAGAAAATATAGGAAATGAAATAATGAAGAAGTATGAGAAGCAACTCGTTATGCGGGAAGATGGAATTCGATATTTTGCAAATCGTATTTGGGTACCGAAGTTGGGTGGATTAAGGAAGTTGATATTGAACGAGGCACATAAGACAAGATATTCGATACATCCTGGAGTTGGAAAGATGTACCAAGATCTTAAGACGCATTATTGGTGGCCTAATTTAAAAACAGACGTTGCAACATATGTTGGGGAGTGTTTAACTTGTTCCAAGGTTAAAGCAGAACACCAGAAGCCGTCAGGGTTACTTCAACAACCAGAAATTCCAGAATGGAAATGGGACGGTATTACCATGGATTTCATCACGAAGTTACCAAAGACTGCCTGGGGATACGACACCATTTGGGTGATTGTGGATCGTCTCACCAAGTCTGCACATTTCTTGCCTATAAAGGAAACGGATAGAATGGAGAAACTATTACGATTGTATATAAAGGAAGTTGTTTCAAGGCATGGAATACCTATTTCCATTATATCCGATCGTGATAGTAGATTTACCTCAAAATTCTGGCAATCACTACAGGAGGCACTAGGAACTCGGTTGGATATGAGTACCGCATATCATCCACAAACCGATGGACAGAGTGAGAGAACGATTCAGACTCTCGAAGACATGCTCAGGGCATGTGTGATCGATTTTGGAAACGGATGGGATAAATATCTACCGTTAGCAGAATTCTCGTATAATAATAGTTATCATGCGAGCATTGGAGCTGCGCCATTCGAAGCATTGTACGGAAGGAAGTGTAGATCTCCTATCTGTTGGAATGAAGTAGGAGATCGACATTTAACTGGTCCCGAGATCATACACGAAACGACCGAGAAGATAGTACAAATCAAGGAGAGATTGAAAACATCCCGTAGTCGCCAAAAGAGCTACGCCGATGTTCGAAGGAAACCATTAGAGTTTCAGGTTGGGGACATGGTTATGCTAAAGGTGTCACCTTGGAAAGGTGTAATACGTTTCGGCAAAAGGGGTAAACTGAACCCAAGGTACGTAGGCCCGTTCAAGATCATCGAACGCATTGGACCGGTAGCTTATCGACTCGAGTTACCGCAACAACTCGCCGGAGTACATAATACCTTTCACATCTCGAACCTTAAGAAGTGTCTTGCAAAGGAAGACCTTACCATTCCTCTTGAAGAAATCCATGTCGACGAGAAACTACAATTCGTCGAAGAACCAATCGAAATCATGGACCGTGAAGTTAAAAAGCTCAAACAGAGCAATATACCGATTGTTAAGGTTCGTTGGAATGCTAGAAGAGGTCCCGAGTTTACTTGGGAACGAGAGGATCAGATGAAGCAAAAGTATCCACACTTGTTTCTCGATGACGCAAAATAGGTACAATTTTAAAATTTCGGGACGAAATTTATTTAACGGGGAGGTAATGTAACGACCCGCACTTTTTCGATCATACTATACTTATAAGATTAATATTTACATAAATTAAACCTTGCCAACATGATAAGCAATCCAAATTGTCGAGACTTATATTTCCGAAAAGAGTTTTACACAACGTTTGACCGTCTAGTTTGACCGATGATATCACGAACTATAAAATATATGATAATTATACGTTTGGGTATATAAATGTATATATACATATTTAACATGATTAAAGAATGTTTTAATATCTCATTTTGTATTAATAACAACAAGTTATATGTGTATTTTGAAACTACTAACTTAAGTTTTCAAAACGATAACTATACGTAACGTTATTTGACATAAATACTTAAGACATATAATGTTTATACATATATTGTATAAGTAATGTATTTAATCACTTTTAAGAACTTAAATACATAAAATCATATAAGTGTATTCACAAAAGATAACTATATTTGAATCCTCATTCCATTTTTCACAAAATTTCTATACGTATACCTAGAGTATTTGTACTCGTATCATACCAAGCTTCTATACGTATTTACTATTGGTATATACACATCAAATCACCACCTAACCAGCCCTTATTCATGCCTTATGTATAAGGTAATTACTTTTGAATCATTGCAAGACTAATTACAAAAATACAAACTAAAATTTTGTCATGTTATCCTTAAAGATCACATTTTTAGGAGTATATATGTATCATCATTTTTGATTCATTTTTACTTCAATCTCTTAACTAAAAACACACACTCTTTCTTACTCTCTAAACTCCATAACAATCCAGCAAAGTTCCATAAAGATCTAGCTTCAAAAACCATACTAAAACACCATAAGAAAACCATACAAAAACACTTCAAGAAAACCTTCCAAGAACACCAACTTACTTCCAATCTTTCATCCACTTCTATCACCCTTTTGATTCTAGCTTCTTACTCCTCTTTTACAGCAAACTTATCCAAGGAACTTGAGGTAGAATCTATGTTTATAACCTTATTCGATTCATATATATATAGCTACCTTATTTTGTGGTACAAAAGTTTAACAACAAGAACATAGTTTGAATGTTTTCAAACTTGTTTGCAAACTAAATAGATCCTTCTAACTTAACTTTTAAAATACTTCAAGACCTGTAATATAACTTATGTATATGCTAATTTAACAAGGTAAAACTTGGTTTTTCAAAGTATAAGTATTTTTAGAAAAATGGTCATTAAATGATTTTGTTGTAACAAAAATGTTTAACTTCATATGTTTCACTAATGTTTCACTTATGCCGTATGATTTTGAATACAAACCAAGGTATTTACAGTTCATAGTCTTAAAGAAGAACTCGATCCAAGAAGATGGCAATTTGAATCAACGAAAACGGATTTGTAACGAAGAAACTATGACCGAAACAAAATTGGTTATCCTAGATCATTTCAACTACGGGATCAATTGGAAAAAAATGATATAAATCACATATTTCTAAGATAACATGATATTTTATATATATGTACTTATAATTCAATTTTATATGGTTCAGGATCACCCGTAAACAACACGAGAAGATTAATCATAAGATCCCATGATTGTACGCAACACGTCATTTGACAACACCGGTACTTTATGTACGCAACACGTCATTTGACAACACCGGTACCATGGGTCAAGATTAATCTCGACCAATACATATACGATGGGGTTTTATTTATTTCGTTGGGGGTTTTGTTTATTGCGGGTATATTAAACATCTAAAAATGAACCATTAAAAATTGAATTACTAACATCGGAATGCTAACTACGGACTAAGGAAATATTCAAAATATTAAAAGTATAACAAGTATATATATATATAACGTTTGTTTTAAAATGAAAACATATTGATATATTATATATGGATAGGTTCGTGATATCAACCGGAAGACCGAGTCAAAATATATATATCATCAAGACAAGAGTGAGTATATAGTCCCACTTTTAAACTCTAAATATTTCGGGATGAGAATACATGTATTTTATGTTTTACATTATGGACACAAGTAACTGAAAAATATATTCTACGTTGAGTTGTACCACTGGCATACTTCCCTGTAGCTTGGTAACTATTATTTACAGCGGTATTGTAAACGCGAATCCTGTTGATAGATCTATCGGGCCTGACAACCCCAATCGGACTGGACGACCAGTATTCAACGGTTGCACAGTACTTCGTTTTGTGACTACACTTGGTACGGTGTAGTAAGATTTCATATTAAAGGGAATATGCGACGTGAAAATGTTAAGTATGGTTACCAAGTGCTCAACCACTTAGAATATTTTTATTGAAATGTTTATATACGAAATCTTGTGGTCTATATATATATATTGCTGCGCACTAAACCTATATCTCACCAACTTTATGTTGACGTTTTTAAACATGTTTATTCTCAGGTGATAATTAAAGCTTCCGCTGCATTATGTTGAATCTAAGCAGGATCATGCGTACTCATATTTGTGTCAAAAATAAAACTGCATATCCGAGGACGTGTGTTGTAAAATATGCTAGAAATCGTGTTGTTATTATCATTTGTAAAGTTTGTAAGTCGAAGATTATCGTTAAACGATAATCATCTTTTTATTGTCTAAAGCTTGTAACAAAAATAATGGTTTGGTTTGTAATGTATAATATATGCAGTTTTCCTTTTTAAAAATGTCGCATATAGAGGTCAATACCTCGCAATGAAATCATACGTTATCTAACACGTTCTTATGGTTAAGGACGGGTTATGACACTACTGAGGTGGGTTTTACTTCCCCATCCTTTTTTGTAGGTTTTTTTATTTATTTGTGATCACAGGTATGTATCTATGGTATTCCCTTTAGTGGGGAATCCTTGGTAATTTTAGGGGTATATTTTTCATCCCTAATTATAGTGTTAAGACAGTGCTTTTTATGTACTCCGTTGGGGTACTCATATAGGTTATTCCTTGCTTTGGGTTGCCTTTGAGACTTTTGCTCTGGTCCCTTTTTGCTAGGGAATTTTAACCTTTTGTTTATTCCGAAGCATTTGTTTCTTTGTTTTAGTGTTACCTTGTTATTGCTGGTACACTTAATAATGTCATTGAAAATCATTTATCAAAATTTGTAGGAAGTGTATTAATTATGGTAGGAAGTTTATAGACTTCAACTACATTTTACATTTGCTTCAACTACAAATTTTATTGGCATAGTTGAGATTTTAGTGATAAAATCTCTGGAGGTTCATTGCATTCCAAGCACGTGGGATGGGTTTCCCTTCCACTGTTTCAAGCATGTATGATCCTTTACCAAGTACTTTTGAAATTACATTGGGTCCTTCCCAATTAAGTCCCAATTTTCACTGATATTCGGCTTCACTCGTGCTGTTGAGTCGTAGGACATAATCTCCTATTTTGAAAGTCGAAGGTTTGACACATTTGTTGTAGTATTTTTCGACCACTTTTTTTGTATGAAGCTTCACGAATCATTGCTGCATCCCTTCGTTCTTCTAGTAATTCTAGATTGACTGGAAGATTCTCTTCATTGTCCTTTTGATTGGAAGTTTTGTCAGTTAGCACTTGTATCTCAGCTGGGAAGACAACCTCTGTTCCATAGGCTAAACTGTATGGCGTTTCGCCGTTACTTCTCTTCGGGGTGGTTCGTAAAATGTCCCGTTCATATTGATTATAAACGTTCCATATTAATTGATTTCGTTGCTAGGTTTTGACCTCTATATGAGACGTTTTTCAAAGGCTGCATTCGATTTTAAAACAAGCCATAACTTTTAAAATATTACGACGATTATCAAATAATGATAATCTAAAATATAGCGTTTTCACACGACCATTACATAATGGTTTACAATAATATTACACATCAATATATGCCTTCGAATGCAGTTTTTAAACAATATTATACAAGCATGGACTCCAAATCTTGTCCTTAATTTAGTATGCAACAGCGGAAGCTCTTAACAATCACCTGAGAATAAACATGCTTAAAACGTCAACAAAAAAATGTTGGTGAGTTATAGGTTTAACCTATATATTTATCAAATTGTAATAATAAATCACAAGATTTCATTTCTCATAAATACACATCTCGTATCAGACATTTCGCAAACTGCATAGAGATAAAAATCATTCATATGGTGAACACCTGGTAACCGACCTTAATAAGATGCATATAGAATATCCCCTATCATTCCGGGACTCCCTTCGGACATGATAAATTCGAAGTACTAAAGCATCCGGTACTTTGGATGGGGCTTGTTAGGTCCAATAGATCTCTTGTTAGGATTCGCGTCAATTTGAGTATCTGTTCCCTAATTCTTAGATTACCAGACTAAAAAGGGGCATATTCAGTTTAATAATTCAACCATAGAATGTAGTTACACGTACTTGTGTCTATTTTGTAAAACATTTATAAAACTGCATGTATTCTCATCCCAAAAATATTAGATTTAAAAGTGGGACTATACCTCACTTTCACAGAATTTTTACTTCTTCGGGAAGTAAGACTTGGCCACTGGTCGATTCACTAACCTATAACAAATATTTACATATATATCAATTTATGATCGAAATATATTCACAATATTTTTTATTACATTTTTATGATTTAAGTTTGTTAAGTTAGCAGTCCTCGTTAGTAACCTACAACTAGTTGTCCACAGTTAGATGTACAGAAATAAATCAATATATATATATATATATATATATATATATATATATATATATATATATATATATATATATATATATATATATATATATATATATATATATATATATATCTTGAATCAATCCACGACCCAATGTATACACGTCTCAGGCTAGATCACAACTCAAAGTATATATATTTTTGGAATTAACCTCAACCCTGTATAGCTAACTCAAACATTACTGCATATAGAGTGTCTATGGTTGTTCCAAATAATATATAGATGGGTCGATATGATATGTCAAAACATTGTATACGTGTCTATGGTATCCCAAGATTATATAATATGTATAATACAATATAAATTAGTTAGGATATGTTTAGTCTAGATTTGTTACAAAATTTTCGTATCTAAAACTAGCAAGTTTATCCAATTTTGTTTTACCCTTCATTTCTTCGTTTCAAATACGTTTTGAGTGATTCAAGTTGCTATGGTTTCATAATGAACTAAAATTTATGAAACTAAACAGAAAAAGTATAAGTTTATAGTCAAAAATACAGGCTACAAGTCATTTTTTAAAGAGGTAGTCATTTCCGTCGAAAAAATGACATCTTGATGACCATTTTGAAAAACATACTTCCACTTTGTGTTTAACCATGATTTTTGGATATAGTATCATGTTCATATGTAATATCATTTTTCCAGAAAACAAACTTCCAATTCAAAGATTAAGATACTTTTTATTTTTTTTTAACCCAAAACAGCCCCCGATTTCACTACGACGGCGTATGTCCGGTTTTACGGTGTTCTTCATGTTTTCAGGTTTTAAATCATTAAGTTAGCATATCATATAGATATATAACATGTTTTTAGTTGATTTTAAAAGTTAAGTTAGAAGGATTAACTTTGTTTGCGAACAAGTTTAGAATTAATTAAACTATGTTCTAGTGATTACATGTTCAAATCTTCGAATAAGATAGTTTTATATATATGAATTGAATGATGTTATGAACATCATTACTACCTTAATTTTAGTAGGTAAACCTACTGGAACTGAAAAAAATTGATCTAGCTTCAAAGGATTCTTGGCTGGCTTGAAAGTTCTTGAAGTAGAATCGTGACACGAAAACAAGTTCAAGTAAGATTTCCACTCGAAATAAGATAGTTATAGTTATAGAAATTGAATCAAAGTTTAAATATGAGTATTACCTTGTATTATAAAGATATCTTACTATAAATAAGAAAGATTTCTTGATCTTAGATGATTACTTGGATTGGATTAGAAAGCTTGGAAATAATCTTGCAAACTCGATAGTATTCTTGATTTTATGAAACTAGAACTTATAGAATTTATGAAGAACACTTAGAACTTGAAGATAGAACTTGAGAGAGATCAATTAGATGAAGAAAATTAAAGAATGAAAGTGTTTGTACGTGTTTTTGGTCGTTAGTATATGGATTAGATATAAAGGATCTGTAAGTTTGTTTTCATGTAAATAATTCATGAATGATTTATAATATTTTTTGTAATTTTGTGAGATATTTCATGCTAGTTGCCAAATGATGATTCCCACATGTTTAATGACTCACATGGGCTGCTAAGGAGCTGATGATTGAGTGTATATACCAATAGTATATACATCTTAGAAGCTGTGTATTGTACGAGTACGAATACGGGTGCATACGAGTAGAATTGTTGATGAAAATGAATGAGGATGTAATTGTAAGAATTTTTTTAAGTAGAAGTACTTTGATATATGTCATGAAGTCTTTCAAAAGTGTATTAATACATCTTAATACACTACATGTATATACATTTAACTGAGTCGTTAAGTCATCGTTAGTCGTTATATGTAAGTGTTGTTTCGGAACCTTTAAGTTAACGATCTTGTTAAATGTAATTGATCCATTGTTATTACACTTAAAAGAGATGTTAAATTGTTATGTTAACATGTTAACATGGTGTATTAATATATCTTAATATCATATAAATATGTGTAAAATACTATTACAACGATAATCGTTACATATATGTATTGTTTCGAAATCCTTAAGTTAGTAGTCTCATCTTACTCGTGTAGTTCATTGTTAATACGCTTAATGATATATGTAATTATCATTTCATGATGTTAAACATAGTGTATTAATATCTTAACATGATACATATGTATTTAGTAAGACGTTGTTGTAACGATAGCCGTTATATATATCGTTTCGCGTTTCTTAATTCACTACTTTCATTTTATGTATATAACTCATTGTTAATGTACTTGGTGAGATACTTAATCATCATAATATCATGTTATATATATATATATATATATATACCATGTTGTTTTTACAAGTTTTAACGTTCGTGAATCGCCGGTCAATTTGGGTGGTCAACTGTCTACATGAAACTCATTTCAATAAATCAAGTCTTAACAAGTTTGATTGCTTAACATGTTGGAAACATTTAATCATGGAAAATTTTGGGTCACTACAGTACCTACCCGTTAAATAAATTTCGTCCCCATATTTTAAGCTGTTGAAGGTGTTGACGAATCTTCTGGAAATAGGTACGGGTATTTCAGCTTCATTTGATCTTCATGCTCCCAGGTGAACTTGGGTCCCCTACGAGCATTTCATCGAACCTTGACGATCGGTATCTTATTTTGCTTGAGCCTTTTAACCTCACGATTCATTATCTCGACGGGTTCTTCAATGAATTGTAGTTTTTCGTTGATTTTAATTTCGTCTAAAGGAATAGTGAGATCTTCTTTAGCTAAGCACTTCTTTAGATTCGAAACGTGAAAGGTATTATGTACATTGGCAAGTTGTTGAGGTAATTCAAGTCGGTAGGCTACTGGTCCGACACGATCTAAAATCTTGAATGGTCCAATGTATCTTGAATTTAGTTTCCCCGGTTTACCAAATCGAATGAAAGGACCCGTTCATATACATTATAAACGATTCACAATAGTTGATTACATCGCGAGGTATTTGACCTCTATATGATACGTTTTACAAACATTGCATTCGTTTTTAAAAGACAAACTTTCTTTACATCAAAATTTGACGGCATGCATACCATTTCATATTACATCCAACTATAATTGACTTAATATTAATCTTGATGAACTCAACGACTCGAATGCAACGTCTTTCAAAGTATGTCTTGAATGACTCCAAGTAATATCCTTAAAATGAGCTAATGCACAGCGGAAGATTTCTTTAATACCTGAGAATAAACATGCTTTAAAGTGTCAACCAAAAGGTTGGTGAGTTCATTAGTTTATCATAATCCATCATTTCCGTAATAGTAATAGACCACAAGATTTCAGTTTCTATAAATATCCGTACACTCGCAAGTGTATAAAAGTATTCTATAAGTTGTAGGCACCCGGTAACAAGCCTTAACGTTCATGTTTTACCCTCTGAAGTACACCAGATCAGGTGTGTTTAATATAACCTCGAAGTACTAAAGCATCCCAGAGTCAGGATGGGGTTTGTCAGGCCCAATAGATCTATCTTTAGGATTCGCGCCTACCGTACATAGACAAGTAGTTTAATGTTACCAAGCTAAGGGTATATTTCTGGTTTAAACCCACGTAGAATTAGTTTTAGTACTTGTGTCTATTTCGTAAAACATTTATAAAACAGCGCATGTATTCTCAGCCCAAAAATATATATTGCAAAAGCAATTAAAAAGGGAGCAAATGAAACTCACAATACTGTATTTCGTAGCAATTATGTATATGACGGCACTGAACAAGTGCAGGGTTTGTCTCGAATTCACGAACCTATATTAAGTATATATATTTATATGTTGGTCAATATCTGTCTAACAATTTAGGTCAAGTCGTAGTGTATCACAATCCTAATGCTCGAGACCGACATGCAAAAGTCAACAAAAGTCAACTTGACCCAAAATGACTTTCAAAATCTATACATGTTTATTATATAACTTATATATAGTAGTTTTATATATTTAAATATATTTATCAGATCTTATTATACTAAATAATACAAGTCATTTATTAATAAATAAAAATTTATATTAAAATTCATATATGATAAAAATATACTTTTATATATCTCAAGTAATAAAATTTATAAAATTCACTTAATATCATAAAAATATAGTGGTATGTATTATTAATGTAATTACATTACGTGTGGTAAAAATATCTTTGTACGCATATTTATTTGATAAAATAATATTGATAATAATAATAAAGATAAAAATAATAAAATGATAGTTTCAATAAAAATATTAATTTTTAGTAATAAAGATAATTTTAGTAATAACATCAACTGATAACAGTTATAACAATTGTTTTAATAATAATATTAAAATTAATGATAATTCAGTTGACCATATCTTTTAATCCGTTCATCGAAACCACACGATTTCTAAATGAAAAGTTATTAATTTTTTCTTCAGCTTTTCAACGACATGCATATCATATAACTTATCTCAGTAGCATATGTATCAAATTCGTGATTTATCATAAACTATTTAACGACGAAACTAAGCATACAAACATGCATAATCATATATACTCGAGCACTAGTCAGGGATACACTATTAATATATAAAAGATAAGATATGAATGCTCACGTATCAATATTGTGATTCAATATTGCAGGAAAGTACGTAGACGCAACGAAAATGATAAACGTTAGGTTGACCTCACGAGCAATACCCTCGATCAATACCCATAACCTTCATAGCTATAACCCATAATTTCCTTAGCTATATCCCATTTGAAAACTTATTTTGAAATCGTCTGAATATAACTCCGTCGTAGTATTTTATGTATACTAATAATATCTTGAAATAGTACTAAGTAAATATATATATATATATATGTAATTCGATTGAGAGAGTTTAGAGAAATATATTTTCAAGTTTCTATGAAATAATGAAACCTATTAATTCTATTTATAATAGATTTTTGAATTATTAAAGTAAATTATTAAAGTATGAATTATTAAAGTGAATTATTAAAGTATGAATTATTAAAGTGAATTATTAAAGTATGAATTATTAAAGTGAATTATTAAAGTATGAATTATTAAAGTGAATTATTAAAGTATGAATTATTAAAGTGAATTATTAAAGTTAAAGTAAAGTAAAAGTAAAGTAAAGGTAAAGTTAAAGTATAGTAAAAGTATAAAACTATGTACGTATAACACGCGTATAAAAATATATAATATTAATTTAAATCGTTATATATATTTAATAAAATAAAATATAAATATCGTTATCTTTATCATACTGGTTAAGTAATGAGTTGTCAAAAAGAATAGATTTCTTAAATCACAGTGGACCTCATAACATAGACCCGTAATCATATCATAATGTATCTGATAATTCAAACATTTGATATTATCTCTTAATTCTGTCGATAAATATATCGAAACAAATATGTTCATGTAAAGTATCATATATCTAATACTTTGTTAATGTTTTCAGTTAATATTATATATTATATATACATATCTATATACACATAATTGTTCGTGAATCGTCGAACACGGTCAAAGGGTAATTGATTACATGAATGTAGTTCCAAACTTTTTAAGATTCAACATTACAAATTCTGCTTATCGTGTCAGAAACATATAAAGGTTAAGTTTAAATTTGGTCGGAAATTTCCGGGTCGTCACAGTACCTACCCGTTAAAGAAATTTCGTCCCGAAATTTGATCGAGGTCGTCATGGCTAACTATAAAAATGTTTTCATGATGAATATGAGTTGATAAATAGAGTTTTATCATCATTGAGTAATATAGATAAAATAATTTGATTACGCGAAGAGTATAAGTGAAGCTATCGCAAGAGAGTGAAATGAGTAAACGTATATTCGTTTTAACCGATGACGTAGTTATGATTGATTTTCGGAATTCATGGGATTTAAAGAAAATCTTTGCAATAAGATTTGGTTCTTCGGCGATTAAGGAAATCAGGATCTTCTTTGATTAAATGCGATAATCTGTCTCGATTTCTCTGTCTGATATTTTACTATAATTCCACCCCCTTCGTTTCTTTATTTCCACATCTCACACCTTCTAGTCTTTCTCCCCAATTCATACTTTAAAGCATTCGTTAATATGCTTCATCCAGTATTGATTCTTGGTATACTCTTAACTTTCATATATGTCATTCTTCTTTTTCATCTACCACCGGAGGAAGTTATTTTCTTCTACCATTACCTTGAGGTTATTGTGTTTTTCATTCTCCCGTGTCTTTATATTGCTATACGCATTGATATACACGGTTTGTAATTTCGGGGTTGTTATCGGGCTTTATATTCTCCATTATATTTCGGAGCTTCATGCTTTCGTTTTCTCTTTCCGACCTTAAGTCAAGCGGATAATGGTCCAGAATTCGTAGATATGAATTTTTGGATGAACATAGTTAATGTTCCAAGAAGAAAATCGTAATGGCACGATCTTGATTTGGCAAATTACCAGAATATCCGAAAATATAGAGCTATCAAGATGATATGTTCTTAATATGTTTGGAAATTGGGTAGAATGTAAGATTCGTGTAAACAGTACATGATGACGGTATGTTCTGTGAATCATCACGTTCCATTAGAAACTCAGCATGACTTACTTTAATATAATCACGTTGATCAAGTGTCATTATATTATACTAACTCATGCTTCAGCTCCCAACACTTCTTCAAGAAAATTCCTATTTTAAACTCGAATGTTTCAGAATTTAGAAACTAAAATAGTTTCTTTTATGATATAATACAGATAGCGCGAAGAGGTAAATGATTTCAGATAAGAATAATTATAAAAATATCTTCAGAAGTATGGATGATATTTATAATTAAAGATACGATGATATCTTAGAATGTCTAATATCAGAGGATGATGAAGGATATTGTCCGCAGGGGTTTAGAGTCAGGAGCAAGGTATTCGTTAATGACTTCAGCAAGTACTGAATCATTTGGATTCTTTGAAGGCATGTTCAGCCTTTGTGATTTGTCAACAGCCTCCTTCATACTTTGCTCAATCCGTTTTCTAGTTCCAAAGCTTCTCTTTTTCCGAGCTTTGCCATTATACTATCCTTTATCATCTAACTTTTTACTGTTAAGGTCGTTTACAGTTTTTACTGCTTCATCAGCATTTTTCAAAATTTCGAGAACTGGTTCGCACTTTAGGGTGTTTTTTAGAAATTTCTCATTCAAAGTATGTAAGTCTAGGAGATAGACGTTATATGTATAACTTTTGACGTAAAATTGTCGCGAAATTCAAAATACTGATTGCTAATTCCCAGTAGTTGGTGTGATAATTATTGGTACAGGATGTAGGTGAGTACATGATGGGGTTTTAATGAATAAGTATAGTGGCTTTTTGGAGAGGCTTAAGTCGAAGGTTAATGAAGTTGTTGATAAGTTTACTGCTAATGTGGCGAGATATGAAAGGTTCCCCGGTAACAATGATGAAGGGGTAATTGTTATAATAAGGTTTATTCGTATAAACAAATGAAGGTGATTTGCTGGAGCTGTGACAAAACTGTCTATTTTGGAAAGAGATTGAAAAATTATATTTGGTAATAAATATCAAAGGATCTGACATGGATACGTGTTAAACTATAACTTTGGTTTCGAGAGCTTTTCAGATGCATGACAGTGGGTAATATGTGGTTGGATCATCATCTCGCATGTCTTTAGGAATTTCGAAGTGTTTGAACATATATTGTAATTGTTAATAAACATATGATGTTCTAAGATTTTGAATGATACAAATATTTTGTGAGTTCCATGAATAGAAATGAGGTTCTAGGACAGTTTTGAAGTCAAAGTATAGTTTTGAAAGATGTAGGAATTTAAGAGTGACGATTTCGGTTATATCTTGAATCGAATTCTGAGATTTCAAAATTAGAATATGTAATTAGATTTTGAATGAGTATGGTTGTTTTGATTTTTATAAAAGAATGTATATTGTTGTGAAAGTAGGGAGTATAATGGATGATTTGCTGAATCAAGTTCGAAGAATGTAACATATTAATTGTGAATTTATATATCTCTCGGGTATTACCTACCCGTTTAAAAAAAAATTCACAATTAATATTTTGTACAAAAGAATTTTATTACAGTCTTTATGGAAATATATATGTGTATATTTCTTCAGATGTAATATTGATTTAATGAGTTAATATTAAATTAAACTCATTTGATTTATGGTTAAGGCGAGGATAGATAATTTCTAAACTTTAGAAATTACATAATCGCCGCAGAATGTTTCCCCAATGAAGTTATGAATCAATACTTCATCGTTGTGGTATTCCTTGGTATCTACATGGCGTATGACGTCGATGCTCGTGGGACAGATTGTGAAGTTGAGGTTTGCGATGCGGTTGTTGTTGGTGGTGGTAATGGTACTGTTGATGTTGTTGATGGTGGTACTGGTTATGCTGTTGGTGCTGCTGCTGGTGTTTGTAACCTTTGCACCATATTCTCCAAAGCCACTACCCGAGCGCGAAGCTTGTTGACTTCTTCTATTACACCGGGGTAATTGTCGGTTCGGACGAGCAGATAAATAAGATCTAGAATTTGGTGTAGTATACAATCATGATGAGATACTCTGGAAATGAGAGAGAAAATGGCGTTTCGGACAGGTTCGCCGGTAAGTGCTTCAGGTTCATTGCCAAGAGGGGAATGTGGTGGATGAAAGGGATCGCCTTCTTCTTGTCTCCAATGGTTAAGTAGATTACGAACCCATCCCCAATTCATCCAGAATTGATGATGGATAATTGGTTGATTCATTCTGGTCACGCTGCTTTCGGAGCTCATGTGGAAATCCATATCGGCATAGCTGTCGGAATTCGAGGAACTCAAACTGGTTGAGGGATCCATCTTGTATGATCAGGGAAAGAATTTTTTTGGTATGAAATAGATTGTAGAATTTAGATTTGGTATTCTTCAATACATAATTTACATATGTATATATAATACCAAAATCCCATAAATTACGGAGGAATCTTTGAAAGATGTCAGTCAAAGTTCACAGTAACAGATATGCTAAGATAAGAATTCGTCTATACACTATTATGCAATAAATGTAGGAAAACACGTCTAGACTTAAGAATGATAAGCAGGTAATTTCCTAAGGATGGTAAGTAGATGATTTCCGACTAAAAATGATAAGCAAAAATTTTGACATGCAGACACGGTCGAAGTCCAGACTCACTAATGCATCTTAACAACTATCAGTTAGACACACTAATGCAAGACCTGGTTCGCTAAGACCACCGCTCTGATACCAACTGAAAGGACCCATTCATATACATTATAAACGATTCACAATAGTTGATTACATCGCGAGGTATTTGACCTCTATATGATACGTTTTACAAACATTGCATTCGTTTTTAAAAGACAAACTTTCTTTACATCAAAATTTGACGGCATGCATACCATTTCATATTACATCCAACTATAATTGACTTAATATCAATCTTGATGAACTCAACGACTCGAATGCAACGTCTTTCAAAGTATGTCTTGAATGACTCCAAGTAATATCCTTAAAATGAGCTAATGCACAGCCGAAGATTTCTTTAATACCTGAGAATAAACATGCTTTAAAGTGTCAACCAAAAGGTTGGTGAGTTCATTAGTTTATCATAATCCATCATTTCTGTAATAGTAATAGACCACAAGATTTCAGTTTCTATAAATATCCGTACACTCGCAAGTGTATAAAAGTATTCTATAAGTTGTAGGCACCCGGTTGAAATGTCCCGTTCTTATTGATTAAAAACGTTCCATATTAATTGATTTCGTTGCGAGGTTTTGACCTCTATATGAGACGTTTTTCAAAGACTGCATTCATTTTTAAACAAACCATAACCTTTATTTCATCAATAAAGGTTTAAAAAGCTTTACGTAGATTATCAAATAATGATAATCTAAAATATCCTGTTTACACACGACCATTACATAATGGTTTACAATACAAATATGTTACAACAAAATAAGTTTCTTGAATGCAGTTTTTACACAATATCATACAAGCATGGACTCCAAATCTTGTCCTTATTTAAGTATGCGACAGCGGAAGCTCTTAATAATCACCTGAGAATAAACATGCTTAAAACGTCAACAAAAATGTTGGTGAGTTATAGGTTTAACCTATATATATCAAATCGTAACAATAGACCACAAGATTTCATATTTCAATACACATCACATACATAGAGATAAAAATCATTCATATGGTGAACACCTGGTAACCGACAATAACAAGATGCATATATAAGAATATCCCCATCATTCCGGGACACCCTTCGGATATGATATAAATTTCGAAGTACTAAAGCATCCGGTACTTTGGATGGGGTTTGTTAGGCCCAATAGATCTATCTTTAGGATTCGCGTCAATTAGGGTGTCTGTTCCCTAATTCTTAGATTACCAGACTTAATAAAAAGGGGCATATTCGATTTCGATAATTCAACCATAGAATGTAGTTTCACGTACTTGTGTCTATTTTGTAAATCATTTATAAAACCTGCATGTATTCTCATCCCAAAAATATTAGATTTTAAAAGTGGGACTATAACTCACTTTCACAGATTTTTACTTCGTCGGGAAGTAAGACTTGGCCACTGGTTGATTCACGAACCTATAACATTATATACATATATATCAAAGTATGTTCAAAATATATTTACAACACTTTTAATATATTTTGATGTTTTAAGTTTATTAAGTCAGCTGTCCTCGTTAGTAACCTACAACTAGTTGTCCACAGTTAGATGTACAGAAATAAATCGATAAATATTATCTTGAATCAATCCACGACCCAGTGTATACGTATCTCAGTATTGATCACAACTCAAACTATATATATTTTGGAATCAACCTCAACCCTGTATAGCTAACTCCAACATTCACATATAGAGTGTCTATGGTTGTTCCGAAATATATATAGATGTGTCGACATGATAGGTCGAAACATTGTATACGTGTCTATGGTATCTCAAGATTACATAATATATAATACAAGTTGATTAAGTTATGGTTGGAATAGATTTGTTACCAATTTTCACGTAGCTAAAATGAGAAAAATTATCCAATCTTGTTTTACCCATAACTTCTTCATTTTAAATCCGTTTTGAGTGAATCAAATTGCTATGGTTTCATATTGAACTCTATTTTATGAATCTAAACAAAAAAAGTATAGGTTTCTAGTCGGAAAAATAAGTTACAAGTCATTTTTGTAAAGGTAGTCATTTCAGTCGAAAGAACGACGTCTAGATGACCATTTTAGAAAACATACTTCCACTTTGAGTTTAACCATAATTTTTGGATATAGTTTCATGTTCATAATAAAAATTATTTTCTCAGAATAACAACTTTTAAATCAAAGTTTATCATAGTTTTTAATTAACTAACCCAAAACAGCCCGCGGTGTTACTACGACGGCGTAAATCCGGTTTTACGGTGTTTTTCGTGTTTCCAGGTTTTAAATCATTAAGTTAGCATATCATATAGATATAGAACATGTGTTTAGTTGATTTTAAAAGTCAAGTTAGAAGGATTAACTTTTGTTTGCGAACAAGTTTAGAATTAACTAAACTATGTTCTAGTGATTACAAGTTTAAACCTTCGAATAAGATAGCTTTATATGTATGAATCGAATGATGTTATGAACTTCATTACTACCTTAAGTTCCTTGGATGAACCTACTGGAAAAGAGAAAAATGGATCTAGATTCAATGGATCCTTGGATGGCTCAAAGTTCTTGAAGCAAAATCATGACACGAAAACAAGTTCAAGTAAGATCATCACTTGAAATAAGATTGTTATAGTTATAGAAATTGAACCAAAGTTTGAATATGATTATTACCTTGTATTAGAATGATAACCTACTGTAAGAAACAAAGATTTCTTGAGGTTGGATGATCACCTTACAAGATTGGAAGTGAGCTAGCAAACTTGAAAGTATTCTTGATTTTATGAAACTAGAACTTTTGGAATTTATGAAGAACACTTAGAACTTGAAGATAGAACTTGAGAGAATTCAATTAGATGAAGAAAATTGAAGAATGAAAGTGTTTGTAGGTGTTTTTGGTCGTTGGTGTATGGATTAGATATAAAGGATATGTAATTTTGTTTTCATGTAAATAAGTCATGAATGATTACTCATATTTTTGTAATCTTATGAGATATTTCATGCTAGTTGCCAAATGATGGTTCCCACATGTGTTAGGTGACTCACATGGGCTGCTAAGAGCTGATCATTGGAGTGTATATACCAATAGTACATACATCTAAAAGCTGTGTATTGTACGAGCACGAATACGGGTGCATACGAGTAGAATTGTTGATGAAACTGAACGAGAATGTAATTGTAAGCATTTTTGTTAAGTAGAAGTATTTTGATAAGTGTATTGAAGTCTTTCAAAAGTGTATAAATACATATTAAAACACTACATGTATATACATTTTAACTGAGTCGTTAAGTCATCGTTAGTCGTTACATGTAAATGTTGTTTTGAAACCTTTAGGTTAACGATCTTGTTAAATGTTGTTAACCCAATGTTTATAATATCAAAAGAGATTTTAAATTATTATATTATCATGATATTATGATGTACGAATATCTCTTAATATGATATATATATACATTAAATGTCGTTACAACGATAAACGTTACATATATGTCTCGTTTCAAAATCATTAAGTTAGTAGTCTTGTTTTTACATATGTAGTTCATTGTTAATATAATTAATGATATGTTTACTTATCATAATATCATGTTAACTATATATATAACCATATATATGTCATCATATAGTTTTTTACAAGTTTTAACGTTCGTGAATCACCGGTCAACTTGGGTGGTCAATTGTCTATATGAAACCTATTTCAATTAATCAAGTCTTAACAAGTTTGATTGCTTAACGTGTTGGAAACATTTAATCATGTAAACATCAATCTCAATTAATATATATAAACATGGAAAAGTTCGGGTCACTACAGTACCTACCCGTTAAATAAATTTCGTCCCGAAATTTTAAGCTGTTGAAGGTGTTGACGAATCTTCTGGAAATAGATGCGGGTATTTCTTCTTCATCTGATCTTCACGCTCCCAGGTGAACTCGGGTCCTCTACGAGCATTCCATCGAACCTTAACAATTGGTATCTTGTTTTGCTTAAGTCTTTTAACCTCACGATCCATTATTTCGACGGGTTCTTCGATGAATTGGAGTTTTTCGTTGATTTGGATTTCATCTAACGGAATAGTGAGATCTTCTTTAGCAAAACATTTCTTCAAATTCGAGACGTGGAAAGTGTTATGTACAACCGCGAGTTGTTGAGGTAACTCAAGTCGGTAAGCTACTGGTCCGACACGATCAATAATCTTGAATGGTCCAATATACCTTGGATTTAATTTCCCTCGTTTACCAAATCGAACAACGCCTTTCCAAGGTGAAACTTTAAGCATGACCATCTCTCCAATTTCAAATTCTATATCTTTTCTTTTAATGTCAGCGTAGCTCTTTTGTCGACTTTGGGCGGTTTTCAACCGTTGTTGAATTTGGATGATCTTCTCGGTAGTTTCTTGTATAATCTCCGGACCCGTAATCTGTCTATCCCCCACCTCACTCCAACAAATCGGAGACCTGCACTTTCTACCATAAAGTGCTTCAAACGGCGCCATCTCAATGCTTGAATGGTAGCTGTTGTTGTAGGAAAATTCTGCTAACGGTAGATGTCGATCCCAACTGTTTCCGAAATCAATAACACATGCTCGTAGCATGTCTTCAAGCGTTTGTATCGTCCTTTCGCTCTGCCCATCAGTTTGTGGATGATAGGCAGTACTCATGTCTAGACGAGTTCCTAATGCTTGCTGTAATGTCTGCCAGAATCTTGAAATAAATCTGCCATCCCTATCAGAGATAATAGAGATTGGTATTCCATGTCTGGAGACGACTTCCTTCAAATACAGTCGTGCTAACTTCTCCATCTTGTCATCTTCTCTTATTGGTAGGAAGTGTGCTGATTTGGTGAGACGATCAACTATTACCCAGATAGTATCAAAACCACTTGCAGTCCTTGGCAATTTAGTGATGAAATCCATGGTAATGTTTTCCCATTTCCATTCCGGGATTTCGGGTTGTTGAAGTAGACCTGATGGTTTCTGATGCTCAGCTTTGACCTTAGAACACGTCAAACATTCTCCTACGTATTTAGCAACATCGGCTTTCATACCCGGCCACCAAAAATGTTTCTTGAGATCCTTGTACATCTTCCCCGTTCCAGGATGTATTGAGTATCTGGTTTTATGAGCTTCTCTAAGTACCATTTCTCTCATATCTCCAAATTTTGGTACCCAAATCCTTTCAGCCCTATACCGGGTTTCGTCTTCCCGAATATTAAGATGCTTCTCCGATCCTTTGGGTATTTCATCCTTTAAATTTCCCTCTTTTAAAACTCCTTGTTGCGCCTCCTTTATTTGAGTAGTAATGTTATTATGAATCATTATATTCATAGATTTTACTCGAATGGGTTCTCTATCCTTCCTGCTCAAGGCATCGGCTACCACATTTGCCTTCCCCGGGTGGTAACGAATCTCAAAATCGTAATCATTCAATAATTCAATCCACCTACGCTGCCTCATATTCAGTTGTTTCTGATTAAATATGTGTTGAAGACTTTTGTGGTCGGTATATATAATACTTTTGACCCCATATAAGTAGTGCCTCCAAGTCTTTAATGCAAAAACAACCGCGCCTAATTCCAAATCATGCGTCGTATAATTTTGTTCGTGAATCTTCAATTGTCTAGACGCATAAGCAATCACCTTCGTTCGTTGCATTAATACACAACCGAGACCTTGCTTTGATGCGTCACAATAAATCACAAAATCATCATTCCCTTCAGGCAATGACAATATAGGTGCCGTAGTTAGCTTTTTCTTCAATAACTGAAACGCTTTCTCTTGTTCATCATTCCATTCAAATTTCTTCCCTTTATGCGTTAATGCAGTCAAGGGTTTTGCTATTCTGGAAAAGCCTTGGATGAACCTTCTGTAGTAACCAGCTAGTCCTAAAAACTGGCGTATGTGTTTCGGAGTTTTCGGGGTTTCCCACTTTTCAACAGTTTCTATCTTTGCCGGATCCACCTTAATACCTTCTTTGTTCACTATGTGACCGAGGAATTGAACTTCTTCCAACCAAAATGCACACTTTGAAAACTTAGCGTACAATTCTTCCTTCCTCAATACTTCTAACACCTTTCTCAAATGTTCACCGTGTTCTTGGTCATTCTTTGAGTAAATAAGTATGTCATCAATGAAAACAATGACAAACTTGTCAAGGTATGGTCCACACACTCGGTTCATAAGGTCCATGAACACAGCTGGTGCATTAGTTAAACCAAACGGCATGACCATAAACTCGTAATGACCGTAACGTGTTCTGAAAGCAGTCTTTGGAATATCATCTTCTTTCACCCGCATTTGATGATACCCGGAACGTAAGTCAATCTTTGAATAAACAGACGAGCCTTGTAGTTGATCAAATAAGTCGTCGATTCTCGGTAGTGGGTAGCGGTTCTTGATGGTAAGTTTGTTCAACTCTCGGTAGTCGATACATAACCTGAATGTACCATCTTTCTTCTTGACAAACAAAACAGGAGCTCCCCACGGTGATGTGCTTGGTCGAATGAAACCACGCTCTAAAAGTTCTTGTAATTGGCTTTGCAGTTCTTTCATCTCGCTGGGTGCGAGTCTGTAAGGAGCACGAGCTATTGGTGCAGCTCCTGGTACAAGATCTATTTGAAATTCAACGGATCGATGTGGGGGTAATCCCGGTAATTCTTTCGGAAATACATCGGGAAATTCTTTTGCAATGGGAACATCATTGATGCTCTTTTCTTCAGTTTGTACTTTCTCGACGTGTGCTAGAACAGCATAGCAACCTTTTCTTATTAGTTTTTGTGCCTTCAAATTACTAATAAGATGTAGCTTCGTGTTGCCCTTTTCTCCGTACACCATTAAGGGTTTTCCTTTTTCTCGTATAATGCGAATTGCATTTTTGTAACAAACGATCTCCGCTTTCACTTCTTTCAACCAGTCCATACCGATTATCACATCAAAACTCCCTAACTCTACTGGTATCAAATCAATCTTAAATGTTTCGCTAACCAGTTTAATTTCTCGATTCCGACATATATTATCTGCTGAAATTAATTTACCATTTGCTAATTCGAGTAAAAATTTACTATCCAAAGGCATCAATGGACAACTTAATTTAGCACAAAAATCTCTACTCATATAGCTTCTATCCGCACCCGAATCAAATAAAACGTATGCAGATTTATTGTCAATAAGAAACGTACCCGTAACAAGCTCCGGGTCTTCCTGTGCCTCTACCGCATTAATATTGAAAACTCTTCCACGGCCTTGTCCATTCGTGTTCTCCTGGTTCGGGCAATTTCTAATAATGTGGCCTGGTTTTCCACATTTATAACAAACTACATTGGCATAACTTGCTCCGACACTACTTGCTCCGCCATTACTCATTCCGACACCATTTGTTCCTTTCGTTCTATTAACCCCTGGTCCGTAGACCTCACACTTCGCCGCGCTATGACCATTTCTTTTACACTTGTTGCAAAATTTGGTGCAGAACCCCGAGTGATTCTTTTCACACCTTTGGCATAGTTGCTTCTGATTGTTGTTGTTGTTGCGGTTATTATTGTTGTTGGGATGATTGTTGTAGTTGCTGTTGTTGTTGTTGTTGTTGTTGTTGTTGTTGTTGTTGTTGTTGGGCCGTTTGTTGTAGTTGCGATTGATGTTGCGATTGTTGGGATAATTGTTGCGATTATTGTTGTAATTGCTGTTGTTGTTGTATTGGTGATTCTTATCACCGTTTTCCTCCCACTTTCTTTTGACTTGCTTCACATTGGCCTCTTCAGCAGTCTGTTCTTTAATTCTTTCTTCAATCTGGTTTACTAGTTTGTGAGCCATTCTACATGCCTGTTGTATGGAGGCGGGCTCGTGTGAACTTATATCTTCTTGGATTCTTTCCGGTAATCCTTTCACAAACGCGTCGATCTTCTCTTCCTCATCTTCGAATGCTCCCGGACACAATAGGCACAATTCTGTGAATCGTCTTTCGTACGTGGTAATATCAAATCCTTGGGTTCGTAACCCTCTAAGTTCTGTCTTGAGCTTATTGACCTCGGTTCTGGGACGGTACTTCTCGTTCATCAAGTGCTTGAATGCTGACCACGGTAGTGCGTACGCATCATCTTGTCCCACTTGCTCTAGATAGGTATTCCACCATGTTAACGCAGAACCTGTGAAGGTATGCGTAGCGTACTTCACTTTGTCCTCTTCAGTACACTTACTTATGGCAAACACCGATTCAACCTTCTCGGTCCACCGTTTCAATCCGATCGGTCCTTCGGTTCCATCAAATTCCAAAGGTTTGCAGGCAGTGAATTCTTTGTAGGTGCATCCTACACGATTTCCTGTACTGCTAGATCCAAGGTTATTGTTGGTATGTAGCGCAGCCTGTACTGCGGCTATGTTTGAAGCTAGAAAAGTACGGAATTCCTCTTCATTCATATTCACGGTGTGTCGAGTAGTCGGTGCCATTTCCTTCAAAATAGTTAAATGGAACAAGTTAATCATACAGAATATTAAGAGTAGTTAATAGTATTTCGTAGCATAATATGAACTCATTTATAAAAGCTTTTTCTTCATATTAGCGTTTTATAAGTTTAAATTCGGGTAGTACCTACCCATTAAGTTCATACTTAGTAGCTAATATACAATTCAACTACTACAATTCTATATGAAAAACTGATTATAATAATATTTCGCGTTCAAACTTTTATACAATATTTTACAAACTTACAATACCCCTTATTTTACATAAAGCATGAAATATAGGACACAATAACTTTGATACAAGATAGTTGTGAAGACAATTCTAGCTAGTACACAAGTCGTTCAGCAAAGGCAATAAAGACACGTAATTCATACGTCCAGAAACAAGTCATGCATTCTGGTTTTACTAGGACTACTTCCCATCCTTGGTCTTGTGCAACATAACCGTTATGGCCGTTGATAAGACAGCGTGTTGTAACGTCATCAAAGGGACGAGGGTTACGTAATGTCCAACAGTCCCGTAATAATCTAAAAACCTCATTTCTTAACCCAATTACCGACTCCGTCACTTGTGGAAACGTTTTGTTTAATAGTTGTAGCCCGATGTTCTTGTTCTCACTTTGGTGGGAAGCGAACATTACTAATCCGTAAGCATAACATGCTTCTTTATGTTGCATGTTAGCCGCTTTTTCTAAATCACGAAGTCCAATGTTCGGATATATTGAGTCAAAATAATTTCTTAACCCGTTGCGTAAAATAGCATTTGGGTTCCCCGCAATATATGCGTCAAAGTAAACACATCGTAACTTATGGGTTTCCCAATGTGATATCCCCCATCTTTCAAACGAAAGTCTCTTATAAACCAAGACATTCTTGGAACGTTCTTCGAATGTCTTACAAACTGATCTCGTCTTAAATAGTTGTGCCGAAGAATTCTGGCCGACTCTAGACAAGATTTCATCAATCATATCTCCGGGTAGGTCTCTTAAAATATTGGGTTGTCTATCCATTTTGTGTTTTTAAACTGTAAAATAGACAAGAGTTAGATTCATAAAAAAAATACTTATTAATACAAGCAATTTTTACATATATCATAAAGCATAAGAACACTATATTCCATATATTACACCACACGAATACAACTATCTTATTCCGACTCGCTCGTTTCTTCTTCTTCGGTTTTGGTTCGTTTTGCCAAGTTTCTAGGGATATATGATGTTCCCCTAATACGAGCCGTCGTTGTCCACATTGGTTTAGAAAAACCTGGTGGTTTAGAGGTTCCCGGGTCATTGTTACAACTTAAGGACTTCGGGGGTTGACGATACATATAAAGTTCATCGGGGTTGGAATTAGATTTCTCTATTTTTATGCCCTTTCCCTTATTATTTTCTTTTGCCTTTTTAAATTCAGTTGGGGTAATTTCTATAACATCATCGGAATTCTCGTCGGAATCCGATTCATCGGAGAATTGGTAATCCTCCCAATATTTTGCTTCCTTGGCGGAAACACCATTGACCATAATTAACTTTGGTCGGTTGGTTGAGGATTTTCTTTTACTTAACCGTTTTATTATTTCCCCCACCGGTTCTATTTCTTCATCCGGTTCAGATTCTTCTTCCGGTTCCGATTCTTCTTCCGGTTCCGACTCTTCTTCCGGTTCCTCTTCGGGAACTTGTGAATCAGTCCACAAATCATTCCAATTTACATTTGACTCTTCATTATTATTAGGTAAGTCAATGGGACTTGTTCTAGAGGTAGACATCTATCACATAATATCAAACACGTTAAGAGATTAATATATCACATAATATTCATATGTTAAAAATATATAGTTTCCAACAAAAATGTTAAGCAATCATTTTTAAAGAAAACACGGTCGAAGTCCAGACTCACTAATGCATCCTAACAAACTCGATAAGACACACTAATGCAAATTTTCTGGTTCTCTAAGACCAACGCTCGGATACCAACTGAAATGTCCCGTTCTTATTGATTAAAAACGTTCCATATTAATTGATTTCGTTGCGAGGTTTTGACCTCTATATGAGACGTTTTTCAAAGACTGCATTCATTTTTAAACAAACCATAACCTTTATTTCATCAATAAAGGTTTAAAAAGCTTTACGTAGATTATCAAATAATGATAATCTAAAATATCCTGTTTACACACGACCATTACATAATGGTTTACAATACAAATATGTTACAACAAAATAAGTTTCTTGAATGCAGTTTTTACACAATATCATACAAGCATGGACTCCAAATCTTGTCCTTATTTAAGTATGCGACAGCGGAAGCTCTTAATAATCACCTGAGAATAAACATGCTTAAAACGTCAACAAAAATGTTGGTGAGTTATAGGTTTAACCTATATATATCAAATCGTAACAATAGACCACAAGATTTCATATTTCAATACACATCCCATACATAGAGATAAAAATCATTCATATGGTGAACACCTGGTAACCGACAATAACAAGATGCATATATAAGAATATCCCCATCATTCCGGGACACCCTTCGGATATGATATAAATTTCGAAGTACTAAAGCATCCGGTACTTTGGATGGGGTTTGTTAGGCCCAATAGATCTATCTTTAGGATTCGCGTCAATTAGGGTGTCTGTTCCCTAATTCTTAGATTACCAGACTTAATAAAAAGGGGCATATTCGATTTCGATAATTCAACCATAGAATGTAGTTTCACGTACTTGTGTCTATTTTGTAAATCATTTATAAAACCTGCATGTATTCTCATCCCAAAAATATTAGATTTTAAAAGTGGGACTATAACTCACTTTCACAGATTTTTACTTCGTCGGGAAGTAAGACTTGGCCACTGGTTGATTCACGAACCTATAACAATATATACATATATATCAAAGTATGTTCAAAATATATTTACAACACTTTTAATATATTTTGATGTTTTAAGTTTATTAAGTCAGCTGTCCTCGTTAGTAACCTACAACTAGTTGTCCACAGTTAGATGTACAGAAATAAATCGATAAATATTATCTTGAATCAATCCACGACCCAGTGTATACGTATCTCAGTATTGATCACAACTCAAACTATATATATTTTGGAATCAACCTCAACCCTGTATAGCTAACTCCAACATTCACATATAGAGTGTCTATGGTTGTTCCGAAATATATATAGATGTGTCGACATGATAGGTCGAAACATTGTATACGTGTCTATGGTATCTCAAGATTACATAATATATAATACAAGTTGATTAAGTTATGGTTGGAATAGATTTGTTACCAATTTTCACGTAGCTAAAATGAGAAAAATTATCCAATCTTGTTTTACCCATAACTTCTTCATTTTAAATCCGTTTTGAGTGAATCAAATTGCTATGGTTTCATATTGAACTCTATTTTATGAATCTAAACAAAAAAAGTATAGGTTTCTAGTCGGAAAAATAAGTTACAAGTCATTTTTGTAAAGGTAGTCATTTCAGTCGAAAGAACGACGTCTAGATGACCATTTTAGAAAACATACTTCCACTTTGAGTTTAACCATAATTTTTGGATATAGTTTCATGTTCATAATAAAAATTATTTTCTCAGAATAACAACTTTTAAATCAAAGTTTATCATAGTTTTTAATTAACTAACCCAAAACAGCCCGCGATGTTACTACGACGGCGTAAATCCGGTTTTACGGTGTTTTTCGTGTTTCCAGGTTTTAAATCATTAAGTTAGCATATCATATAGATATAGAACATGTGTTTAGTTGATTTTAAAAGTCAAGTTAGAAGGATTAACTTTTGTTTGCGAACAAGTTTAGAATTAACTAAACTATGTTCTAGTGATTACAAGTTTAAACCTTCGAATAAGATAGCTTTATATGTATGAATCGAATGATGTTATGAACATCATTACTACCTTAAGTTCCTTGGATGAACCTACTGGAAAAGAGAAAAATGGATCTAGCTTCAATGGATCTTTGGATGGCTCAAAGTTCTTGAAGCAAAATCATGACACGAAAACAAGTTCAAGTAAGATCATCACTTGAAATAAGATTGTTATAGTTATAGAAATTGAACCAAAGTTTGAATATGATTATTACCTTGTATTAGAATGATAACCTACTGTAAGAAACAAAGATTTCTTGAGGTTGGATGATCACCTTACAAGATTGGAAGTGAGCTAGCAAACTTGAAAGTATTCTTGATTTTATGAAACTAGAACTTTTGGAATTTATGAAGAACACTTAGAACTTGAAGATAGAACTTGAGAGAATTCAATTAGATGAAGAAAATTGAAGAATGAAAGTGTTTGTAGGTGTTTTTGGTCGTTGGTGTATGGATTAGATATAAAGGATATGTAATTTTGTTTTCATGTAAATAAGTCATGAATGATTACTCATATTTTTGTAATCTTATGAGATATTTCATGCTAGTTGCCAAATGATGGTTTCCACATGTGTTAGGTGACTCACATGGGCTGCTAAGAGCTGATCATTGGAGTGTATATACCAATAGTACATACATCTAAAAGCTGTGTATTGTACGAGTACGAATACGGGTGCATACGAGTAGAATTGTTGATGAAACTGAACGAGAATGTAATTGTAAGCATTTTTGTTAAGTAGAAGTATTTTGATAAGTGTATTGAAGTCTTTCAAAAGTGTATAAATACATATTAAAACACTACATGTATATACATTTTAACTGAGTCGTTAAGTCATCGTTAGTCGTTACATGTAAATGTTGTTTTGAAACCTTTAGGTTAACGATCTTGTTAAATGTTGTTAACCCAATGTTTATAATATCAAAAGAGATTTTAAATTATTATATTATCATGATATTATGATGTACGAATATCTCTTAATATGATATATATATACATTAAATGTCGTTACAACGATAAACGTTACATATATGTCTCGTTTCAAAATCATTAAGTTAGTAGTCTTGTTTTTACATATGTAGTTCATTGTTAATATAATTAATGATATGTTTACTTATCATAATATCATGTTAACTATATATATAACCATATATATGTCATCATATAGTTTTTTACAAGTTTTAACGTTCGTGAATCACCGGTCAACTTGGGTGGTCAATTGTCTATATGAAACCTATTTCAATTAATCAAGTCTTAACAAGTTTGATTGCTTAACATGTTGGAAACATTTAATCATGTAAACATCAATCTCAATTAATATATATAAACATGGAAAAGTTCGGGTCACTACACCGGTAACAAGCCTTAACGTTCATGTTTCACCCTCTGAAGTACACCAGATCAGGTGTGTTTAATATAACCTCGAAGTACTAAAGCATCCCAGAGTCAGGATGGGGTTTGTCAGGCCCAATAGATCTATCTTTAGGATTCGCGCCTACCGTACATAGACAAGTAGTTTGATGTTACCAAGCTAAGGGTATATTTTTGGTTTAAACCCACGTAGAATTAGTTTTAGTACTTGTGTCTATTTCATAAAACATTTATAAAATAGCGCATGTATTCTCAGCCCAAAAATATATATTGCAAAAGCAATTAAAAAGGGAGAAAATGAAACTCACAATACTGTATTTCGTAGCAATTATGTATATGACGGCACTGAACAAGTGCAGGGTTTGTCTCGAATTCACGAACCTATATTAAGTATATATATTTATATGTTGGTCAATATCTGTCTAACAATTTAGGTCAAGTCGTAGTGTATCACAATCCTAATGCTCGAGACCGACATGCAAAAGTCAACAAAAGTCAACTTGACCCAAAATGACTTTCAAAATCTATACATGTTTATTATATAACTTATATATAGTAGTTTTATATATTTAAATATATTTATCAGATCTTATTATACTAAATAATACAAGTCATTTATTAATAAATAAAAATTTATATTAAAATTCATATATGATAAAAATATACTTTTATATATCTCAAGTAATAAAATTTATAAAATTCACTTAATATCATAAAAATATAGTGGTATGTATTATTAATGTAATTACATTACGTGTGGTAAAAATATCTTTGTACGCATATTTATTTGATAAAATAATATTGATAATAATAATAAAGATAAAAATAATAAAATGATAGTTTCAATAAAAATATTAATTTTTAGTAATAAAGATAATTTTAGTAATAACATCAACTGATAACAGTTATAATAATTGTTTTAATAATAATATTAAAATTAATGATAATTCAGTTGACCATATCTTTTAATCCGTTCATCGAAACCACACGATTTCTAAATGAAAAGTTATTAATTTTTTCTTCAGCTTTTCAACGACATGCATATCATATAACTTATCTCAGTAGCATATGTATCAAATTCGTGATTTATCATAAACTATTTAACGACGAAACTAAGCATACAAACATGCATAATCATATATACTCGAGCACTAGTCAGGGATACACTATTAATATATAAAAGATAAGATATGAATGCTCACGTATCAATAATGTGATTCAATATTGCAGGAAAGTACGTAGACGCAACAAAAATGATAAACGTTAGGTTGACCTCACGAGCAATACCCTCGATCAATACCCATAACCTTCATAGCTATAACCCATAATTTCCTTAGCTATATCCCATTTGAAAACTTATTTTGAAATCGTCTGAATATAACTCCGTCGTAGTATTTTATGTATACTAATAATATCTTGAAATAGTACTAAGTAAATATATATATATGTAATTCGATTGAGAGAGTTTAGAGAAATATATTTTCAAGTTTCTATGAAATAATGAAATCTATTGAATTCAATTTATAATAGATTTTTTAATTATTAAAGTAAATTATTAAAGTATGAATTATTAAAGTGAATTATTAAAGTATGAATTATTAAAGTGAATTATTAAAGTATGAATTATTAAAGTGAATTATTAAAGTATGAATTATTAAAGTGAATTATTAAAGTGAATTACTAAAGTATGAATTATTAAAGTGAATTATTAAAGTTAAAGTAAAGTAAAAGTAAAGTAAAGGTAAAGTTAAAGTATAGTAAAAGTATAAAACTATGTACGTATAACACGCGTATAAAAATATATAATATTAATTTAAATCGTTATATATATTTAATAAAATAAAATATAAATATCGTTATCTTTATCATACTGGTTAAGTAATGAGTTGTCAAAAAGAATAGATTTCTTAAATCACAGTGGACCTCATAACATAGACCCGTAATCATATCATAATGTATCTGATAATTCAATCATTTGATATTATCTCTTAATTCTGTCGATAAATATATCGAAACAAATATGTTCATGTAAAGTATCATATATCTAATACTTTGTTAATGTTTTCAGTTAATATTATATATTATATATACATATCTATATACACATAATTGTTCGTAAATCGTCGAACACGGTCAAAGGGTAATTGATTACATGAATGTAGTTACAAACTTTTTAAGATTCAACATTACAAATTCTGCTTATCGTGTCAGAAACATATAAAGGTTAAGTTTAATTTTGGTCGGAAATTTCCGGGTCGTCACATCGAACTACGCCTTTCCAAGGCGAAACCTTAAGCATGACCATCTCTCTAATTTCAAATTCTATATCTTTCCTTTTAAGGTCCGC
The DNA here is from genome assembly GCF_046630445.1 of Rutidosis leptorrhynchoides. NCBI lineage: Eukaryota > Viridiplantae > Streptophyta > Magnoliopsida > Asterales > Asteraceae > Rutidosis > Rutidosis leptorrhynchoides. The sequence goes on from NC_092343.1 coordinate 126,718,112, forward strand.
GTAGCTCTTTTGTCGACTCTGAGTGGTTTTTAACCGTTGTTGAATTTGGATGATTTTCTCAGTAGTTTCTTGCATTATCTCTGGACCCGTAATCTGTCTATCCCCCAATTCATTCCAACAAATCGAAGATCTGCACTTTCTACCATAAAGTGCTTCGAACGGTGCCATTTCGATACTTGAGTGGTAACTGTTGTTGTAGAAAAATTCTGCTAATGGTAGATGTCGATCCCAACTGTTTCCAAAATCAATAACACATGCTCGTAGCATGTCTTCAAGCGTTTGTATCATCCTTTCGCTCTGTCCATCAGTCTGTGGATGATAGGCAGTACTCATGTCTAGACGAGTTCCTAATACTTGCTGTAATGTCTGCCAAAACCTTGAAAAAAATCTGCCATCCCTATCAGAGATAATAGAGATTGGTATTCCATGTCTGGAGACAACTTCTTTCAAGTATAATCGTGCCAACTTCTCCATTTTGTCATCTTCTCTCATTGGCAGAAAATGTACTGATTTGGTGAGACGATCGACTATTACCCAAATAGTATCATAACCACTTGCAGTCCTTGGCAATTTAGTAATGAAATCCATGGTAATGTTTTCCCATTTCCATTTCGGGATTTCAGGTTGTTGAAGTAGACCTGATGGTTTCTGATGTTCATCTTTGACCTTAGAACACGTCAAATATTCTCCTACATATCTCGCAATATCGGCTTTCATACCCAGCCACCAAAAATATTTCTTGAGGTCCTTGTACATCTTTCCCGCTCCGGGATGTATTGAGTATCTGGTTTTATGTGCTTCCCCAAGTACCATTTCTCTCACATCTCCAAACTTTGGCACCCAAATTCTTTCAGCTCTATACCGGGTTCCGTCTTCTCGAATATTAAGGTGTTTCTCCGATCCTTTGGGTATTTCATTCTTCAAATTTCCTTCTTTTATAACTCCCTGTTGCGCCTCCTTTATTTGAGTAGTAAGGTTAGTATGAATAATTATATTCATAGCTTTTACCCGTATAGGTTCTCTGTCCTTTCTACTCAAGGCATCGGCTACCACATTCGCCTTCCCCGGGTGGTAACGAATCTCGAAATCGTAATCATTCAATAACTCAATCCACCTACGCTGCCTCATGTTCAGTTGTTTTTGATTAAATATGTGTTGGAGACTTTTGTGGTCGGTATATATAATACTTTTGACCCCATATAAGTAGTGCCTCCAAGTCTTTAATGCAAAAACAACAACGCCTAGTTCAAAATCGTGTGTCGTATAATTTTGCTCGTGAATCTTCAATTGTCTAGACGCATAGGCAATTACCTTCATTCGTTGCATTAATACACAACTGAGACCTTGCTTTGAGGCGTCACAATATATCACAAAATCATCATTCACTTCAGGCAATGATAATATAGGTGCCATAGTTAACTTTTTCTTCAACAATTGAAATGCTTTTTCTTATTCATCCTTCCATTCAAATTTCTTCCCTTTATGCGTTAATGTAGTTAAGGGTTTTGCTATTTTGGAAAAATCTTGGATGAATCTTCTGTAGTAACCAGCTAGTCCTAAAAATTGGCGTATGTATTTCGGAGTTTTCGGGGTTTCCCATTTTTCAACGGTTTCAATCTTTGCCGGATCCACCTGAATACCTTCTTTGTTCACTATGTTACCGAGGAATTGAACTTCTTCCAACCAAAATGCACACTTTGAAAACTTAGAGTACATTTTTTCTTTCCTCAACAACTCTAGCACATTTCTCAAATGTTCTTCGTGCTCTTGATCATTCTTTGAGTAGATAAGTATGTCATCGATGAAAACAATGACAAACTTGTCAAGATATGGTCCACACACTCGGTTCATAAGGTCCATGAACACAGTTGGTGTGTTAGTCAAACCAAATGGCATAACCATAAACTCGTAATGACCGTAACGCGTCCTAAAAGCTGTTTTCGGAATATTATCCTCCTTCACCCGCATTTGATGATATCCAAAACATAAATCAATCTTCGAATAAACCGACGAGCCTTGTAGTTGATCAAATAAGTCGTCGATTCTCGGTAGTGGATAACGGTTCTTGATGGTAAGTTTGGTCAATTCTCGGTAGTCGATACACAACCTGAATGTACCATCCTTCTTTTTGACAAACAAAACAGGAGCTCCCCATGGTGATGTGCTTGGTCGAATGAAACCACGCTCTAAAAGTTCTTGTAATTGGCTTTGGAGTTCCTTTATTTCGCTGGGTGCGAGTGTAGTGACCCGAACTTTTCCATGTTTATATATATTAATTGAGATTGATATTTACATGATTAAATGTTTCCAACATGTTAAGCAATCAAACTTGTTAAGACTTGATTAATTGAAATATGTTTCATATAGACAATTGACCACCCAAGTTGACCGGTGATTCACGAACGTTAAAACTTGTAAAAACTATATGATGACATATATATGGATATATATATAGTTAACATGATACTATGATAAGTAAACATATCATTAAGTATATTAACAATGAACTACATATGTAAAAACAAGACTACTAACTTAATGATTTTTAAACGAGACATATATGTAACGATTATCGTTGTAAAGACATTTAATGTATATATATCATATTAAGAGATATTCATACATGATAATATCATGATAATATAATAATTTAAAATCTCATTTGATATTATAAACATTGGGTTAACAACATTTAACAAGATCGTTAATCTAAAGGTTTCAAAACAACACTTACATGTAACGACTAACGATGAATTAACGACTCAGTTAAAATGTATATACATGTAGTGTTTTAATATGTATTTATACACTTTTGAAAGACTTCAATACACTTATCAAAATACTTCTACTTAACAAAAATGCTTACAATTACATCCTCGTTCAGTTTCATCAACAATTCTACTCGTATGCACCCGTATTCGTACTCGTACAATACACAGCTTTTAGATGTATGTACTATTGGTATATACACTCTAATGATCAGCTCTTAGCAGCCCATGTGAGTCACCTAACACATGTGGGAACCATCATTTGGCAACTAGCATGAAATATCTCATAAAATTACAAAAATATGAGTAATCATTCATGACTTATTTACATGAAAACAAAATTACATATCCTTTATATCTAATCCATACACCAACGACCAAAAACACCTACAAACACTTTCATTCTTCAATTTTCTTCATCTAATTGATCTCTCTCAAGTTCTATCTTCAAGTTCTAAGTGTTCTTCATAAATTCCAAAAGTTCTAGTTTCATAAAATCAAGAATACTTTCAAGTTTGCTAGCTCACTTCCAATCTTGTAAGGTGATCATCCAACCTCAATAAATCTTTGTTTCTTACAGTAGGTTATCATTCTAATACAAGGTAATAATCATATTCAAACTTTGGTTCAATTTCTATAACTATAACAATCTTATTTCAAGTGATGATCTTACTTGAACTTGTTTTCGTGTCATGATTCTGCTTCAAGAACTTCGAGCCATCCAAGGATCCATTGAAGCTAGATCCATTTTTCTCTTTTCCAGTAGGTTTATCCAAGGAACTTAAGGTAGTAATGATGTTCATAACATCATTCGATTCATACATATAAAGCTATCTTATTCGAAGGTTTAAACTTGTAATCACTAGAACATAGTTTAGTTAATTCAAAACTTGTTCGCAAACAAAAGTTAATCCTTCTAACTTGACTTTTAAAATCAACTAAACACATGTTCTATATCTATATGATATGCTAACTTAATGATTTAAAACCTGGAAACACGAAAAACACCGTAAAATCGGATTTACGCCGTCGTAGTAACACCGCGGGCTGTTTTGGGTTAGTTAATTAAAAACTATGATAAACTTTGATTTAAAAGTTGTTATTCATAGAAAATGATTTTTATTATGAACATGAAACTATATCCAAAAATTATGGTTAAACTCAAAGTGGAAGTATGTTTTCTAAAATGGTCATCTAGACGTCGTTCTTTCGACTGAAATGACTACCTTTACAAAAACTACTTGTAACTTATTTTTCCGACTATAAACCTATACTTTTATGTTTAGATTCATAAAATAGAGTTCAATATGAAACCATAGCAATTTGATTCACTCAAAACGGATTTAAAATGAAGAAGTTATGGGTAAAACAAGATTGGATAATTTTTCTCATTTTAACTATGTGAAAATTGGTAACAAATCTATTCCAACCATAACTTAATCAACTTGTATTGTATATTATGTAATCTTGAGATACCATAGACATGTATACAATGTTTCTACCTATCATGTCGACACATCTATATATATTTCGGAACAACCATAGACACTCTATATGTGAATGTTGGAGTTAGCTATACAGGGTTGAGGTTGATTCCAAAATATATATAGTTTGAGTTGTGATCAATACTGAGATACGTATACACTGGTTCGTGGATTGATTCAAGATAATATTTATCGATTTATTTCTGTACATCTAACTGTGGACAACTAGTTGTAGGTTACTAACGAGGACAGCTGACTTAATAAACTTAAAACATCAAAATATATTAAAAGTGTTGTAAATATATTTTGAACATACTTTGATATATATGTATATATTGTTATAGGTTCGTGAATCAACCAGTGGCCAAGTCTTACTTCCCGACGAAGTAAAAATCTGTGAAAGTGAGTTATAGTCCCACTTTTAAAATCTAATATTTTTGGGATGAGAATACATGCAGGTTTTATAAATGATTTACAAAATAGACACAAGTACGTGAAACTACATTCTATGGTTGAATTATCGAAATCGAATATGCCCCTTTTTATTAAGTCTGGTAATCTAAGAATTAGGAAACAGACACCCTAATTGACGCGAATCCTAAAGATAGATCTATCGGGCCCAACAAGCCCCATCCAAAGTACCGGATGCTTTAGTACTTCGAAATTTATATCATATCCGAAGGGTGTCCCGGAATGATGGGGATATTCTTATATATGCATCTTGTTAATGTCGGTTACCAGGTGTTCACCATATGAATGATTTTTATCTCTATGTATGGGATGTGTATTGAAATATGAAATCTTGTGGTCTATTATTATGATTTGATATATATACGTTAAACCTATAACTCACCAACATTTTTGTTGACGTTTTAAGCATGTTTATTCTCAGGTGATTATTAAGAGCTTCCGCTGTCACATAGTTAAATAAGGACGAGATTTGGAGTCCATGCTTGTATGATATTGTGTAAAAACTGCATTCAAGAAACTTATTTTGTTGTAACATATTTGTATTGTAAACCATTATGTAATGGTCGTGTGTAAACAGGATATTTTAGATTATCATTATTTGATAATCTACGTAAAGCTTTTTAAAACCTTTATCTATGAAATAAAGGTTATGGTTTGTTTTAAAAATGAATGCAGTCTTTGAAAAACGTCTCATATAGAGGTCAAAACCTCGCAACGAAATCAATTAATATGGAACGTTTTTAATCAATAAGAACGGGACATTTCAGTTGGTATCAGAGCGTTGGTCTTAGAGAATCAGAAAATTTGCATTAGTGTGTCTTATCGAGTTTGTTAGGATGCATTAGTGATTCTGGACTTCGACCGTGTTTTCTTTAAAAATGATTGCTTAACATTTTTGTTGGAAACTATATATTTTTAACATATGAATATTATGTGATATATTAATCTCTTAACGTGTTTGATATTATGTGATAGATGTCTACCTCTAGAACAAGTCCCATTGACTCACCTAATAATAATGAAGAGTCAAATGTAAATTGGAATGATTCATGGACTGATTCACAAGTTCCCGAAGAGAAACCGGAAGAAGAGTCGGAACCGGAAGAAGAATCGGAACCGGACGAAGAATCGGAACCGGAAGAAGAATCGGAACCGGTGGGGGAAATAATAAAACGGTTAAGTAAAAGAGAATCCTCAACCAACCGACCAAGGTTAATTATGGTCAATGGTGTTTCCGCCAAGGAAGCAAAATATTGGGAGGATTACCAATTCTCCGATGAATCGGATTCCGACGAGAATTCCAATGATGTTATAGAAATTACCCCAATTGAATTTAAAAAGGCAAAAGAAAATAATAAGGGAAAGGGCATAAAAATAGAGAAATCTAGTTCCAACCCCGATGAACTTTATATGTATCGTCAACCCCCGAAGTTCTTAAGTTGTAACAATGACCCGGGAACCTCTAAACCACCAGGTTTTTCTAAACCAATGTGGACAACGACGGCTCGTATTAGGGGAACATCATATATCCCTTGAAACTTGGCAAAACGAACCAAAACCTAAGAAGAAGAAACGAGCGAGTCGGAATAAGATAGTTGTATTCGTGTGGTGTAATATATGTAATATAGTGTTCTTATGCTTTATGATATATGTAAAAATTGCTTGTATTAATAAGTATTTTTTTATAAATCTAACTCTTGTCTATTTTATAGTTTATAAACACAAAATGGATAGACAACCCAATATTTTAAGAGACCTACCCGGAGACATGATTGATGAAATCTTGTCCAGAGTCGGCCAGAATTCCTCGGCACAACTATTTAAGGCGAGATCAGTTTGTAAGACATTCGAAGAACGTTCCAAGAATGTCTTGGTTTATAAGAGACTTTCGTTTGAAAGATGGGGGATATCACATTGGGAAACCCATAAGTTACGATGTGTTTACTTTGACGCATATATTGCGGGGAACCCAAATGCTATTTTACGCAACGGGTTAAGAAATTATTTTGACTCAATATATCCGAATATTGGACTTCGTGATTTAGAAAAAGCGGCTAGCATGCAACATAAAGAAGCATGTTATGCTTACGGATTAGTAATGTTCGCTTCTCACCAAAGTGAGAACAAGAACATCGGGCTACAACTATTAAACAAAACGTTTCCACAAGTGACGGAGTCGGTAATTGGGGTAAGAAATGAGGTTTTTAGATTATTATGGGACTGTTGGACATTACGTAACCCTCGTCCCTTTGACGACGTTACAACACGCTGTCTTATCAACGGCCATAAAGGTTATGTTGCACAAGACCAAGGATGGGAAGTAGTCCTAGTAAAACCAGAATGCATGACTTGTTTCTGGACGTATGAATTACGTGTCTTTATTGCCTTTGCTGAACGACTTGTGTACTAGCTAGAATTATCTTCACAACTATCTTGTATCAAAGTTATTGTGTGCTATATTTCATGCTTTATGTAAAATAAGCGGTATTGTAAGTTTGTAAAATATTGTATAAAAGTTTGAACGCGAAATATTATTATAATCAGTTTTTCATATAGAATTGTAGTAGTTGAATTGTATATTAGCTACTAAGTATGAACTTAACGGGTAGGTACTACCCGAATTTAAACTTATAAAACGCTAATATGAAGAAAAAGCTTTTATAAATGAGTTCATATTATGCTACGAAATACTATTAACTACTCTTAATATTCTGTATGATTAACTTGTTCCATTTGACTATTTTGAAGGAAATGGCACCGACTACTCGACACACCGTGAATATGAATGAAGAGGAATTCCGTACTTTTCTAGCTTCAAACATAGCCGCAGTACAGGCTGCGCTACATACCAACAATAACCTTGGATCTAGCAGTACAGGAAATCGTGTAGGATGCACCTACAAAGAATTCACTGCCTACAAACCTTTGGAATTTGATGGAACCGAAGGACCGATCGGATTGAAACGGTGGACCGAGAAGGTCGAATCGGTGTTTGCCATAAGTAAGTGTACTGAAGAGGACAAAGTAAAGTACGCTACGCATACCTTCACAGGTTCTGCGTTAACATGGTGGAATACCTATCTAGAGCAAGTGGGACAAGACGATGCGTACGCACTACGGTGGTCAGCATTCAAGCACTTGATGAACGAGAAGTACCGCCCCAGAACCGAGGTCAATAAGCTCAAGACAGAACTTAGACGGTTACGAACCCAAGGATTTGATATTACCACGTACGAAAGACGATTCACAGAATTGTGCCTATTGTGTCTGGGAGCATTCGAAGATGAGAAAGAGAAGATCGACGCATTTGTGAAAGGATTACCGGAAAGAATCCAAGAAGATATAAGTTCACACGAGCCCGCCTCTATACAACAGGCATGTAGAATGGCTCACAAACTAGTGAACCAGATTGAAGAAAGAATTAAAGAACAGACTGCTGAAGAGGCCAATGTGAAGCAAGTCAAAAGAAAGTGGGAGGAAAACGGTGATAAGAATCACCAATACAACAACAACAGCAATTACAACAATAATCGCAACAATTATCCCAACAATCGCAACATCAATCGCAACTACAACAAACGGCCCAACAATAACAACAACAACAACAGCAACAGCAACTACAACAATCATCCCAACAACAATAATAACCGCAACAACAACAACAATCAGTATGCCAAAGGTGTGAAAAGTATCACTCGGGGTTCTGCACCAAATTTTGCAACAAGTGTAAAAGAAATGGTCATAGCGCGGCGAAGTGTGAGGTCTACGGACCAGGGGTTAATAGAACGAAAGGAACAAATGGTGTCGGAACGAGTAATGGCGGAGCAAGTAGTGTCGGGGCAAGTTATGCCAATGTAGTTTGTTATAAATGTGGAAAACCGGGCCACATTATTAGAAATTGCCCGAACCAGGAGAACACGAATGGACAAGGCCGTGGAAGATTTTTCAATATTAATGCGGCAGAGGCACAGGAAGACCCGGAGCTTGTTACGGGTACATTTCTTATTGACAATAAATCTGCTTACGTATTATTTGATTCGGGTGCGGATAGAAGCTATATGAGTAGAGATTTTTGTGCTAAATTAAGTTGTCCATTGACGCCTTTGGATAGTAAATTTTTACTCGAATTAGCAAATGGTAAATTAATTTCAGCAGATAATATATGTCGGAATCGAGAAATTAAACTGGTTAGCGAAACATTTAAGATTGATTTGATACCAGTAGAGTTAGGGAGTTTTGATGTGATAATCGGTATGGACTGGTTGAAAGAAGTGAAAGCGGAGATCGTTTGTTACAAAAATGCAATTCGCATTATACGAGAAAAAGGAAAACCCTTAATGGTGTACGGAGAAAAGGGCAACACGAAGCTACATCTTATTAGTAATTTGAAGGCACAAAAACTAATAAGAAAAGGTTGCTATGCTGTTCTAGCACACGTCGAGAAAGTACAAACTGAAGAAAAGAGCATCAATGATGTTCCCATTGCAAAAGAATTTCCCGATGTATTTCCGAAAGAATTACCGGGATTACCCCCACATCGATCCGTTGAATTTCAAATAGATCTTGTACCAGGAGCTGCACCAATAGCTCGTGCTCCTTACAGACTCGCACCCAGCGAGATGAAAGAACTGCAAAGCCAATTACAAGAACTTTTAGAGCGTGGTTTCATTCGACCAAGCACATCACCATGGGGAGCTCCTGTTTTGTTTGTCAAGAAGAAAGATGGTACATTCAGGTTGTGTATCGACTACCGAGAGTTGAACAAACTTACCATCAAGAACCGCTACCCACTACCGAGAATCGATGACTTATTTGATCAACTACAAGGCTCGTCTGTTTATTCAAAGATTGACTTACGTTCCGGGTATCATCAAATGCGGGTGAAAGAAGATGATATTCCAAAGACTGCTTTCAGAACACGTTACGGTCATTACGAGTTTATGGTCATGCCGTTTGGTTTAACTAATGCACCTGCTGTGTTCATGGACCTTATGAACCGAGTGTGTGGACCATACCTTGACAAGTTTGTCATTATTTTCATTGATGACATACTTATTTACTCAAAGAATGACTAAGAACACGGTGAACATTTGAGAAAGGTGTTAGAAGTATTGAGGAAGGAAGAATTGTACGCTAAGTTTTCAAAGTGTGCATTTTGGTTGGAAGAAGTTCAATTCCTCGGTCACATAGTGAACAAAGATGGTATAAAGGTGGATCCGGCAAAGATAGAAACTGTTGAAAAGTGGGAAACCCCGAAAACTCCGAAACACATACGCCAGTTTTTAGGACTAGCTGGTTACTACAGAAGGTTCATCCAAGACTTTTCCAGAATAGCAAAACCCTTGACTGCATTAACGCATAAAGGGAAGAAATTTGAATGGAATGATGAACAAGAGAAAGCGTTTCAGTTATTGAAGAAAAAGCTAACTACGGCACCTATATTGTCATTGCCTGAAGGGAATGATGATTTTGTGATTTATTGTGACGCATCAAAGCAAGGTCTCGGTTGTGTATTAATGCAACGAACTAAGGTGATTGCTTATGCGTCTAGACAATTGAAGATTCACGAACAAAATTATACGACGCATGATTTGGAATTAGGCGCGGTTGTTTTTGCATTAAAGACTTGGAGGCACTACTTATATGGGGTCAAAAGTATTATATATACCGACCACAAAAGTCTTCAACACATATTTAACCAGAAACAACTGAATATGAGGCAGCGTAGGTGGATTGAATTATTGAATGATTATGACTTTGAGATTTGTTACCACCCGGGGAAGGCAAATGTGGTAGCCGATGCCTTGAGCAGGAAGGACAGAGAACCCATTTGAGTAAAATCTATGAATATAATGATTCATAATAACCTTACTACTCAAATAAAGGAGGCGCAACAAGGAGTTTTAAAAGAGGGAAATTTAAAGGATGAAACACCCAAAGGATCGGAGAAGCATCTTAATATTCGGGAAGACGGAACCCGGTATAGGGCTGAAAGGATTTGGGTACCAAAATTTGGAGATATGAGAGAAATGGTACTTAGAGAAGCTCATAAAACCAGATACTCAATACATCCTGGAATGGGGAAGATGTACAAGGATCTCAGGAAATATTTTTGGTGGCCGGGTATGAAAGTCGATGTTGCTAAATACGTAGGAGAATGTTTGACGTGTTCTAAGGTCAAAGCTGAGCATCAGAAACCATCAGGTCTACTTCAACAACCCGAAATCCCAGAATGGAAATGGGAAAACATTACCATAGATTTCATCACTAAATTGCCAAGGACTGCAAGTGGTTTTGATACTATTTGGGTAATAGTTGATCGTCTCACCAAATCAGCACACTTCCTGCCAATAAGAGAAGATGACAAGATGGAGAAGTTAGCACGACTGTATTTGAAGGAAGTCATATCCAGACATGGAATACCAATCTCTATTATCTCTGATAGGGATGGCAGATTTATTTCAAGATTCTGGCAGACATTACAGCAAGCATTAGGAACTCGTCTAGACATGAGTACTGCCTATCATCCACAAACTGATGGGCAGAGCGAAAGGACGATACAAACGCTTGAAGACATGCTACGAGCATGTGTTATTGATTTCGGAAACAGTTGGGATCAACATCTACCGTTAGCAGAATTTTCCTACAACAACAGCTACCATTCAAGCATTTAGATGGCGCCGTTTGAAGCACTTTATGGTAGAAAGTGCAGGTCTCCGATTTGTTGGAGTGAAGTGGGGGATAGACAGATTACGGGTCCAGAGATTATACAAGAAACTACCGAGAAGATCATCCAAATTCAACAACGGTTGAAAACCGCCCAAAGTCGACAAAAGAGCTACGCTGACATTAAAAGAAAAGATATAGAATTTGAAATTGGAGAGATGGTCATGCTTAAAGTTGCACCTTGGAAAGGCGTTGTTCGATTTGGTAAACGAGGGAAATTAAATCCAAGGTATATTGGACCATTCAAGATTATTGATTGTGTCGGACCAGTAGCTTACCGACTTGAGTTACCTCAACAACTCGCGGCTGTACATAACACTTTCCACGTCTCGAATTTGAAGAAATGTTTTGCTAAAGAAGATCTCACTATTCCGTTAGATGAAATCCAAATCAACGAAAAACTTCAATTCATCGAAGAACCCGTCGAAATAATGGATCGTGAGGTTAAAAGACTTAAGCAAAGCAAGATACCAATTGTTAAGGTTCGATGGAATGCTCGTAGAGGACCCGAGTTCACCTGGGAGCGTGAAGATCAGATGAAGAAGAAATACCCGCATCTATTTCCAGAAGATTCGTCAACACCTTCAACAGCTTAAAATTTCGGGACAAAATTTATTTAACGGGTAGGTACTGTAGTGACCCGAACTTTTCCATGTTTATATATATCAATTGAGATTGATATTTACATGATTAAATGTTTCCAACATGTTAAGCAATCAAACTTGTTAAGACTTGATTAATTGAAATATGTTTCATATAGACAATTGACCACCCAAGTTGACCGGTGATTCACGAACGTTAAAACTTGTAAAAACTATATGATGACATATATATGGATATATATATATAGTTAACATGATACTATGATAAGTAAACATATCATTAAGTATATTAACAATGAACTACATATGTAAAAACAAGACTACTAACTTAATGATTTTTAAACGAGACATATATGTAACGATTATCGTTGTAAAGACATTTAATGTATATATATCATATTAAGAGATATTCATACATGATAATATCATGATAATATAATAATTTAAAATCTTATTTGATATTATAAACATTGGGTTAACAACATTTAACAAGATCGTTAATCTAAAGGTTTCAAAACAACACTTACATGTAACGACTAACGATGACTTAGCGACTCAGTTAAAATGTATATACATGTAGTGTTTTAATATGTATTTATACACTTTTGAAAGACTTCAATACACTTATCAAAATACTTCTACTTAACAAAAATGCTTACAATTACATCCTCGTTCAGTTTCATCAACAATTCTACTCGTATGCACCCGTATTCGTACTCGAACAATACACAGCTTTTAGATGTATGTACTATTGGTATATACACTCCAATGATCAGCTCTTAGCAGCCCATGTGAGTCACCTAACACATGTGGGAACCATCATTTGGCAACTAGCATGAAATATCTCATAAAATTACAAAAATATGAGTAATCATTCATGACTTATTTACATGAAAACAAAATTACATATCCTTTATATCTAATCCATACACCAACGACCAAAAACACCTACAAACACTTTCATTCTTCAATCTTCTTCATCTAATTGATCTCTCTCAAGTTCTATCTTCAAGTTCTAAGTGTTCTTCATAAATTCCAAAAGTTCTAGTTTCATAAAATCAAGAATACTTTCAAGTTTGCTAGCTCACTTCCAATCTTGTAAGGTGATCATCCAACCTCAAGAAATCTTTGTTTCTTACAGTAGGTTATCATTCTAATACAAGTTAATAATCATATTCAAACTTTGGTTCAATTTCTATAACTATAACAATCTTATTTCAAGTGATGATCTTACTTGAACTTGTTTTCGTGTCATGATTCTGCTTCAAGAACTTCGAGCCATCCAAGGATCCATTGAAGCTAGATCCATTTTTCTCTTTTCCAGTAGGTTTATCCAAGGAACTTAAGGTAGTAATGATGTTCATAACATCATTCAATTCATACATATAAAGCTATCTTATTCGAAGGTTTAAACTTGTAATAACTAGAACATAGTTTAGTTAATTCTAAACTTGTTCGCAAACAAAAGTTAATCCTTCTAACTTGACTTTTAAAATCAACTAAACACATGTTCTATATGTATATGATATGCTAACTTAATGATTTAAAACCTGGAAACACGAAAAACACCGTAAAACCGGATTTACGCCGTCGTAGTAACACCGCGGGCTGTTTTGGGTTAGTTAATTAAAAACTATGATAAACTTTGATTTAAAAGTTGTTATTCAGAGAAAATGATTTTTATTATGAACATGAAACTATATCCAAAAATTATGGTTAAACTCAAAGTGGAAGTATGTTTTCTAAAATGGTCATCTAGACGTCGTTCTTTCGACTGAAATGACTACCTTTACAAAAACGACTTATAACTTATTTTTCCGACTATAAACCTATACTTTTATGTTTAGATTCATAAAATAGAGGTCAATATGAAAACATAGCAATTTGATTCACTCAAAACGGATTTAAAATGAAGAAGTTATGGGTAAAACAAGATTGGATAATTTTTCTCATTTTAGCTACGTGAAAATTGGTAACAAATCTATTCCAACAATAACTTAATCAACTTGTATTGTATATTATGTAATCTTGAGATACCATAGACATGTATACAATGTTTCGACCTATCATGTCGACACATCTATATATATTTCGGAACAACCATAGACACTCTATATGTGAATGTTGGAGTTAGCTATACAGGGTTGAGGTTGATTCCAAAATATATATAGTTTGAGTTGTAATCAATACTAAGATACGTATACACTGGGTCGTGGATTGATTCAAGATAATATTTATCGATTTATTTCTGTACATCTAACTGTGGACAACTAGTTGTAGGTTACTAACGAGGACAGCTGACTTAATAAACTTAAAACATCAAAATATATTAAAAGTGTTGTAAATATATTTTGAACATACTTTGATATATATGTATATATTGTTATAGGTTCGTGAATCAACCAGTGGCCAAGTCTTACTTCCCGACGAAGTAAAAATCTGTGAAAGTGAGTTATAGTCCCACTTTTAAAATCTAATATTTATGGGATGAGAATACATGCAGGTTTTATAAATGATTTACAAAATAGACACAAGTACGTGAAACTACATTCTATGGTTGAATTATCGAAATCGAATATGCCCCTTTTTATTAAGTCTGGTAATCTAAGAATTAGGGAACAGACACCCTAATTGACGCGAATCCTAAAGATAGATCTATCGGGACCAACAAGCCCCATCCAAAGTACCGGATGCTTTAGTACTTCGAAATTTATATCATATCCGAAGGGTGTCCCGGAATGATGGGGATATTCTTATATATGCATCTTGATAATGTCGGTTACCAGGTGTTCACCATATGAATGATTTTTATCTCTATGTATGGGATGTGTATTGAAATATGAAATCTTGTGGTCTATTATTATGATTTGATATATATAGGTTAAACCTATAACTCACCAACATTTTTGTTGACGTTTTAAGCATGTTTATTCTCAGGTGATTATTAAGAGCTTCCGCTGTCGCATAGTTAAATAAGGACGAGATTTGGAGTCCATGCTTGTATGATATTGTGTAAAAACTGCATTCAAGAAACTTATTTTGTTGTAACATATTTGTATTGTAAACCATTATGTAATGGTCGTGTGTAAACAGGATATTTTAGATTATCATTATTTGATAATCTAAGTAAAGCTTTTTAAAACCTTTATCTATGAAATAAAGGTTATGGTTTGTTTTAAAAATGAATGCAGTCTTTGAAAAACGTCTCATATAGAGGTCAAAACCTCGCAACGAAATCAATTAATATGGAACGTTTTTAATCAATAAGAACGGGACATTTCAGCGAGTCTGTATGGAGCACGAGCTATTGGTGCAGCTCCTGGTACAAGATCTATTTGAAATTCAACGGATCGGTGTGGAGGTAGTCTCGGTAATTCTTTCGGAAATACATCGGTAAATTCTTTTGCGATGGGAACATCATTGATGTTCTTTTCTTTGGTTTGTACTTTCTCAACATGTGCTAAAACAGCATAGCAACTTTTTCTTATTAGCTTTTGCCCCTTCAAATTACTAATAAGATTTAGCTTCGCGTTGCTCTTTTCTCCGTACACCATGAAGGGTTTTCCTTTTTTCTGTACAATGCGAATTGCATTTTTGTAACATACGATCTCTGCTCTCTCCTTTTTCAACCAGTCAATGCCAATTATTACATCAAAACTTCCTAACTCTACTGGTATCAAATCAATCTTAAATGTTTCACTAACCAGCTTAATTTCTCGATTCCGACATATATTATTTGCTGTAATTAATTTACCGTTTGCTAATTCGAGTAAAAATTTATTATCCAAAGGCGTCAGTGGACAACTTAATTTAGCACAAAAATCTCTACTCATATAGCTTCTATCCGCACCCGAATCATATAAAACATAAGCATATGTATTGTCAATAAGAAACGTACCCGTAACAAGCTCTGGGTCTTCCTGCGCTTCTGCCGTATTAATATTGAAAACTCTTCCGCGGCCTTGCCCATTAGTATTCCCTTGGTTTGGGCAATTTCTAATAATGTGGCCCAGTTTTCCACATTTATAACAAACTACGTCGGCATTATTTGTTCCGACATTATTTGTTTCTTTATTTTTGTTGTTCTTTGGTCCGTAAACCTCACATTTTGCCACGCCATGACCACTTCTGTTACACTTGGTGTAAAATGTTATGCAGAACACATTTGGATGGTACTCTGCACACCTGAAGCATGGTTGTTTCTGTTGTTTGTTGTTATTGAAATGGTTGTTGTTGCGATTGTTATTATTGTTGGGACGGTGGTTGTAATGGTTATTGTTGTTGAAATGGTTGTTGTTGTGGTTGTTGTTGCGAAATTTGGTGCGATTGAAGTTGTGATTGTTGTGTTGATTGTTAAAATTGTGACCCTTCTCACTAGTTTCTTCCCACTTTCTCTTGATTTATTTCGTGTTGGCTTCTTCAGCTGCCTGTTCTTTAATTCTTTCCTCAATCTGATTTATGATTTTATGAGCCATTCGACTCGCCTTTTGTATGGAGACGGGCTCGTGTGAACTTATATCTTCTTGGAACCTTTCTGGTAACCCTTTTACAAATGCCTCGATTTTCTCCTCTTCATCTTCGAACGCTCTTGGGCACAATAAATATAACTCCGTGAATCATCGTTCGTATGTGGTAATATCGAATCCTTATGTTCGTAATCCCTTAAGCTCTACTTTGAGCTTATTGACCTCTTTTCTGGGACGATACTGCTCAGTCATCAGATGTTTGAATGCTGACCACGGTAGTGCGTACGCAGCATCTTATCCCACTTGTTCTAGATAGGTATTCTACCATGTTAACGCAGTACCTGTGAAGGTATGCGTAGCGTACTTTACTTTGTCTTCTTCAGTACACTTACTTATGGCAAACACCAATTCAACCTTTTTGGTCCACCGTTTCAATCCGATTGGACCCTCGGTTCCATCGAATTCCAGAGGTTTACAGGCAATGAATTCTTTGTAGGAACATCCTACATGATTTCTTGTGGCGTTATTTGCATTGCTAGATTCAGAGTTATTGTTGTTGTTTTGCATTGCAGCCTGTACTGCCGCTATGTTTACTGCAAGGAAAACACGGAAGTCTTCCTCGCTCATGTTCAAATTCCGACGAGTCGTCGGTGCCATTTCCTTCAAAAATAGCCCAAAAGAATTAAGTTAATCATATAGAATATTAAGAGTAGTCAATAGTATTTCGTAGCATAGTATGAACTCATTTATAAAAGTTTTTTCTTCATATTAGCGTTTTATAGTTTTAATTCGGGTAGTACCTACCCGTTAAGTTCATACTTAGTAGCTAATATACAATTCAACTACTACAATTCTATATGAAAAACTGATTATAATAATATTTCGCGTTCGAACTATTATACAATATTTTACAAACTTACAATACCGCTATTATACATATAGCATGAAATATAGCACACAATAACTTTGATACAAAACAGTTATGACAACAATCCTAGTTAATACGCAAGTCGTACAGCAAAGGCAATAAAAACACGTAATTCATAAGTCCAGAAACAAGTCATGCATTCTGGTTTACTAAGACTACTTCCCATCCTTGGTCTTGTGGAACATAACCGTTGTGGCCGTTGACAAGAAAGCATGTTGTAACATCGTCAAAGGGACGAGGGTTTCGTAATGCCCAACAGCTCCGTAATAATCTAAAAACCTTGTTTCTCACCCTAACTACTGAATCCGTCACTTGTGAAAAGGTTTTATTTAAAAGTTGTAATCCGATGTTCTTTTTCTCACTTTGGTGAGAAGCGAACATCACTAACCCATAAACATAACATGCTTCTTTATGTTGCATGTTAGAAGCTCTTTCTAACTCACGAAGTCCTACGTTGGGATATGTTGAGGCAAAATAGGTTCTTAATCCGTAGCGTAAAATTGCATTTGGGTTCCCCGCATTTAACGCTTTAAAGAAAACACGGCGTAACTTACGATGTCCCCAATGTGATATAACCCATCTCTCAAATGAAAGCCTTTTATAAACTAAGGCATGCCTAGAACGTTCTTCAAATGTTCTACAAACTAATTTTGCCGTAAATAATTGTGTCGACGAATTCTGACCGACTTTAGACAAGATTTCATCAATCATGTCCCCGGGTAGGTCTTCTAAAATTTTTGGTTGTTTATCCTTAATGTCCATTGTGTTTTTATACTGTTAAATAGACGAGAATTAGATTCGTAAAAGATAATTATCAAATAATACACGCAATTTTTTTACATACAACATGAAAGTACATGCACACTTATATTACATATATTACACCGCATGATTACAACTCTTTATTCCGACTTACTTGTTTCTTCTTCTTCGGACTTGGTTTGTTTCGCTAATTTCCTAGGGATATATGGTGCTCCCCTAATACGAGCTGTTCTTTTCACAAATGTTCTAGAAGGACACGGTGGCTTAGATATTCCCGGGTTATAGCTAAAACTTAAGAAATACTGGTGTTGACGGTATTTTACATCGGGACATTTCATGTTAACATAGAGGTCATTGGGGTTGGACTCGTATTTTTCTATTTTTATGCCTTTTCCCTTATTATTTTCTTTTGCCTTTTCAAATTGTGTCGGGGTAATTTCTATAACATCATCGGAATCCTCATCGGGACCCGATTCATCGGAAAATTGGTAATCTTCCCAATATTTTGCTTCCTCGGCGGAAACACCATTGACCATTATTAATTTTGGTCCATTGGTTGAGAATTTTCTTTTATTTATCTGTTTTTCAGTGGTTTCTAATATTTCCTCCCTCGGAACCTCTTCTTCTTCGGGTTCCTCTTCTTCCGGTTCCTCTTCAGGAATTTGTGAATCTTCCCAATATATATTCGACTCTTCATTATTATTAGGTGAGTCGATGGAATTTGTATTAGAGGCAGACATCTATCACACAATATCAAATACGTTAAGAGATTAATATATCACATAATATTTACATGTTAATAATATATAGTTTCCAACAAAAAAAAATGTTAAGCAATCGTTTTTAAAGAAAACACGGTCGAAGTCCAGACTCAGTAATGCATTCTTACAAATTCGGTTAGACACACTAATGCAAATTTCTGGTTCTCTAAGACCAACGCTCTGATACCAACAGAAATGTCCCGTTCATATTGATTATAAACGTTCCATATTAATTGATTTCGTTGCGAGGTTTTGACCTCTATATGAGACATTTTTCAAAGGTTGCATTCGATTTTAAAACAAACCATAACTTTTAAAATATTACGATGATTATCAAATAATGATAATCTAAAATATAGCGTTTTCACACGACCATTACATAATGGTTTACAATAATATTACACATCAATATATGCCTTCGAATGCAGTTTTTAAACAATATTATACAAGCATGGACTCCAAATCTTGTCCTTAATTTAGTATGCAACAGCGAAAGCTCTTAACAATCACCTGAGAATAAACATGCTTAAAACGTCAACAAAAAATGTTGGTGAGTTATAGGTTTAACCTATATATTTAACAAATTGTAATAATAGACTACAAGATTTCATTTCTCATAAATACATATCTCGTATCAGGCATTTTGCAAACTGCATAGAGATAAAAATCATTCATATGGTGAACACCTGCTAACCGACCTTAAGAAGATGCATATAGAATATCCCCTATCATTCCGGGACTCCCTTCGGACATGATAAATTCGAAGTACTAAAGCATCCGGTACTTTGGATGGGGCTTGTTGGGCCCAATAGATCTATCTATAGGATTCGCGTCAATTAGGGTGTCTGTTCCCTAATTCTTAGATTACCAGACTAAAAAGGGGCATATTTAGTTTAATAATTCAACCATATAATGTAGTTTAACGTACTTATGTCTATTTTGTAAAACATTTATAAAACTGCATGTATTCTCATTCCAAAAATATTAGATTTAAAAAGTGGGACTATAACTCACTTTCACAGATTTTTACTTCGTCGGGAAGTAAGACTTGGCCACTGGTCGATTCACGAACCTATAAGAAATATGTACATATATATCAATTTATGATCGGAATATATTAACAACATTTTTTATTACGTTTTTATGATTTAAGTTTTTTAAGTTAGCAGTCCTCATTAGTAACCTACAACTAGTTGTCCATAGTTAGATGTACAGAAATAAATCAATATATATATATCTTGAATCAATCCACGACCCAGTGTATACACGTCTCAGGCTAGATCACAACTCAAAGTATATATATTTTTGGAATCAACCTCAACCCTGTATAGCTAACTCAAACATTACTGCATATAGAGTGTCTATGGTTGTTCCAAATAATATATAGATGGGTCGATATGATATGTCAAAATATTGTATACGTGTCTATGGTATCCCAAGATTACATAATATGTATAATACAATATAAATTAGTTAGGATATGTTTAGACTAAATTTGTTACAAAATTTTCGTAGCTAAAACTAGCAAGTTTATCCAATTTTGTTTTACCCGTCATTTCTTCGTTTCAAATCCGTTTTGAGTGATTCAAGTTGCTATGGTTTCATAATGAACTGAAATTATGAAACTAAATAGAAAAAGTATAAGTTTATAGTCGAAAATACAGGTTACAAGTCATTTTTTAAAGAGGTAGTCATTTTCATCGAAAAAACGGCATCTTGATGACCATTTTGAAAAACATACTTCCACTTTGTGTTTAACCATGATTTTTTAGATATAGTATCATGTTCATATGTAATATCATTTTTCCAGAAAACAAACTTCCAATTCAAAGATTAAGATACTTTTTATTTTTTTTAACCCAAAACAGCCCCCGATTTCACTACGACGCCATATGTCCGGTTTTACGGTGTTCTTCGTGTTTCCAGGTTTTAAATCATTAAGTTACCATACCATATAGATATAGAACATGTGTTTAGTTGATTTTAAAAGTCAAGTTAGAAGGATTAACTTTGTTTGCGAACAAGTTTAGAATTAACTAAACTATGTTCTAGTGATTACATGTTCAAAGCTTCGAATAAGATAGTTTTATATATATGAATCAAATGATGTTATGAACATCATTACTACCTAAAGTTTAGTAGGTAAACCTAATGGAAGTGACAAAAATTGATCTAGCTTCAAAGGATTCTTGGATGGCTTGAAAGTTCTTGAAGTAGAATCATGACACGAAAACAAGTTCAAGTAAGATTTCCACTCGAAATAAGATAGTTATAGTTATTGAAATTGAATCAAAGTTTAAATATGAGTATTACCTTGTATTAGAAAGATATATTACTGTAAATAAGAAGGATTTCTTGAGCTTAGATGATTACTTGGATTGGATTAGAAAGCTTGGAAGTAATCTTGCAAACTCGATAGTATTCTTGATTTTATGAAACTAGAACTTATAGAATTTATGAAGAACACTTAGAACTTGAAGATAGAGCTTGAGAAAGATCAATTAGATGAAGAAAATTGAAGAATGAAAGTGTTTGTAGGTGTTTTTGGTCGTTGGTATATGGATTAGATATAAAGGATGTGTAAGTTTGTTTTCATGTAAATAATTCATGAATGATTTATAATATTTTTTGTAATTTTGTGAGTTATTTCATGCTAGTTTCTAAATGATGGTTCCCACATATTTAATGACTCACATGGGCTGCTAAGGAGCTGATGATTGAGTGTATATATCAATAGTATATACATCTTAGAAGTTGTGTATTGTACGGGTACAAATACGGGTGCATACGAGTAGAATTGTTGATGAAAATGAATGAGGATGTAATTGTAAGCATTTTTATTAAGTAGAAATACTTTGATATATGTCATGAAGTCTTCCAAAAGTGTATTAATACATCTTAATACACTACATGTATATACATTTAACTGAGTCGTTAAGTCATCGTTAGTCGTTATATGTAAGTGTTGTTTCGGAACTTTTAAGTTAACGATCTTGTTAAATGTAATTGATCCATTGTTATTACACTTAAATGAGATGTTAAATTGTTATTTTAACATGTTAACATATTGTATTAATATATCTTAATATCATATAAATATGTGTAAAATACTATTACAACGATAATCGTTACATATATGTATTGTTTCGAAATCCTTAAGTTAGTAGTCTCATCTTACTCGTGTAGTTCATTGTTAATACGCTTAATGATATATGTAATTATCATTTCATGATGTTAAACATAGTGTATTAATATCTTTACATGATACATATGTATTTAGTAAGACGTTGTTGTAACGATAGCCGTTATATATATCGTTTCGCTTTTCTTAATTCACTACTTTCATTTTATGTATATAACTCATTGTTAATGTAATTGGTGAGATACTTACTCATCATAATATCATTATATATATATATATATATATATATATATATATATATATATATATATATATATATATATATATATATATATATATATATATATATATATATATATATATATATATATATATATATCATGTTGTTTTTACAAGTTTTACGTTCGTGAATCGCCGGTCAACTTGTGTGGTCAATTGTCTACATGAAACTCATTTCAATAAATCAAGTCTTAACAAGTTTGATTGCTTAACATGTTGGAAACATTTAATCATGCAAATATAGTTTTCATTTAATATATAATCATGGAAAAGTTTGGGTCACTACAGTTCGGTGAGCCCACAGTACTAAGGGGAGTTCATCTGTCCATCCTTTTTAGCATTTCCCCAACCTATTCTCTAATCCTTTTATGATGTCTTGGTTGGTCACTTCTACCAGCCCATTCCATTGGGGGTGGTATGTGGAGGTGAAATTTTGTATAATGCTCAATCTCTTGCAGAAGTTTGGGAATACTCCCTCAGCGAATTGCTTCCCATTGTCAGATACTATCTCATTAGGTACACCGAATCTGCAGATGATGAATTCTCAAACGAAGTTTTCCACGTGTTTCATGTTACAGTTGCCAGTGGTTTTGCTCTGGTCCACTTGGTAAAATAGTCGATGGCTACCAGCAAGAACCTGATTTTTTTTGGTGTACCAGGCAATGGTCCTACTATATCGATTCCCCACTTTATGAATGGCCATGCAGATGTTACGAAGACCAATTCTTGCTTAGGTTGCTTTTGCACTTTTGCATGAATTTGATAGGATTCACAGGTTTGCAGTATTGATAATGCATCTTGATGCATGGTGGGTCAGTAATATCATGTTCTCATGATCTTTGTTATGACTGACCGGGGGCCTGCGTGAAAACTGCAGATTCCTTCATGCATTTCATGTATGATGATCAAGGCTTGTCTTGGTCTAACACATCGGAGCCATGATGTTAGAAATGATCTTCGATATAACCCCCATTCATTAGTTTGTAAGATGGTGAAAGGACCCGTCCTAATCCACCTAGACGAAGTCATCAACATTTGGTCCCATTGCGATGATCGGCTCCAAGTAATGTCCTTATATTGAGCAAATGCACAGCGGAAGACTTAATTCGTACCTGAGAATAAACATGCTTTAAAGTGTCAACCAAAAGGTTGGTGAGTTCATAGGTTTATCAAAACAATCATTTCAATATGTTAATAGACCACAAGATTTCATAATCATAAACATAATACACTCGCAAGTGTATGTAAAGCATTCTAAGTGGTTGAGCACTTGGTAACCATACTTAACATTTAATCAACATCGCATATTCCCTTTATTATGAAATCTCACTACACCGTACCAAGTGTAGTCACCAAAACGAAGTACTGTGCAACTGTTGAATACTGGTCGTCCAGTCCGGTTGGGGTTGTCAGGCCCGATAGATCTATCAACAGGATTCGCGTTTACAATACCCATGTAAATAGTAGTTACCAAGCTATTAGGGAAAAATATGCAAAGTGGTACAACTCAACGTAGAATATGTTTTTAGTACTTGTGTCCATTTCGTAAAACAGTTATAAAACAGTGCATGTATTCTCAGCCCAAAAATATATATAAAAAGGGAGTAATGAAACTCACTTTTGCCTTGAAGGTATTTAATTCGACTTGGTCTCCGATAGATATCACGAACCTAACCATATATATAATATATCAACATATTTTCTTTTTAAGTAAGCGTTACATATATATATATATATATATATATATACTTTTAATACTTTTAATATTTTTCTTAGTCCGTAGTTAGCAGGCCGATGTTAGTGGTCCACAATTAGTTGTTTAAATAAAATGAATAAAGACCCCATCGTATTCGTATTGATCAAAATTAATCTCGACCCATGGTATCATGTTGTCAAATGACGTGTTGCGTACATAAAGTATCGTGTTGTCAAATGACGTGTTGCGTACAATCATGAGGTCTTATGATTAATCTTCTCGTGTTGTTTACGGGTGGTCCTGAAATATATAAAATCAAATCATAAGTAATTATATATAAAATATCATATTAATTAGAAAAGATATGATTAATTTACTTTTTCTCCAAATATTTTCGTAGCTAAACTAGCTTCGGATACCCAATCTTGTTTTAGTCGTAGTTTCTTCATTACAACTCCGTTTTTGTTGGTTCAACTTACCACTTCCTTGGATCGAGTCAAATTTTAAGAATATGAACTGAAAATACCTTAGTTTGTATTCGAAATTATAGGTTATAGGTCAAACTTTGGTGAAACTTATGAAAGTGATCATTTTCCATCATAAAAACAACATTTAATGATCATTTTTCTAAAAATACTTACACTTTGAGTTAAACCATGAAATTTTTATGTGTTAACATATTCATAAGAAATATCATTTTTCCAGAATATTAACTTCTAATTCAAAGTTCAAGATGGTTTTTAATTATCCAACCCAAAACAGCCCCCGGTTGCACTCCGACGACGTAGATTCAGTTTTTAAGATGTTCTTTGTAAAACCAAGTTATATCTTGTTAGGTTAGCATATCATTATGATATATTACAGGTATTGAAGTGTTTTAAAAGTCAAGTTAGAAGGATCTATTTAGTTTGTGAACAAGTTTGAAATCATTCAAACTATGTTCTTGTTGTTAAAATTTTATACCACAAAATAAGATAGCTATATGAATATGAATTGAATAAGATTATGAACAAGGTTAATACCTCAAGTTACTTGGATAAAGTTACTGCAAAAGATAAGAAATAATCTTGGAATCAAAGAGTGGTGGAGTTAGATCAAAAGGTTGGAAGTAAACTTCTTCAAATGGGTGGTTATTTTGATATGTTCTTCAAAGAGTTTTCTTATGGTGTTTAAGGCTTGTAATTGAAGCTAAATGATGGAGAAAATGCTTGGAGATGATCAAGTATGAAGTTAGGAGTATTTTGATAGAGAAATGAGTGTGTAGGTATGAGAAAATGGAGTGAAGAAATGGTGTTCATTTATAAAAACGTTTTTAGTTTATAAAGAAAGAAAAGGATTCCTAATTTTGTTTTCTTACTAATAATTCATACTACTTGACAAATTCTAGTTACCTCATATCTAGAGCAGTAATAATTTTGATTAGGATGTTGATTTGATGTGTATATACCAATAGTAAATACGTATAGAAGCTGGGTATGATACGGGTACATATACCCTAGATATACGTATAGAAATCTTGAGGAAACGAAACGAGAATTCAAATATAGCTATCTTTTGTGAATATACTTATATTTTTTTATGTATTTAAGTCCTTAAAAAGTGATTAAATACATTATATGTACGATACATGTATAAGCATTATAGATTATAAGTATATATATCAAAGAATGTTACGTATAGTTATCGTTTTGAAAACTTAAGTTAGTAGTTTCAAAATATACTTATAACTCATTGTCATTAGTACACAATGAGATGTTAAACCATCCTTAGATCATGTTAAATATATATAAATACATATATATACACAAACGTATAATTATTGTATGTTATATAGTTCGTGATATCATTGGTCATATTGGACGGTCAAACGTTGTGTAAAACTCTTTTAAAAAACACAAGTCTCAACAATTTGGATTGCTTATCATGTTGGTATGGTTTAATTTATGTAAATATTAATCTCATAAGTATAATTTGGTCGGAAAATTCCGGGTCATTACAGTACCTACCCGTTAAAGAAATTTTGTCCCCGAAATTTGATAGAGGTTGTTATGGATAACAAAAAGAAGGTTTTCATGACAAATATAAGGTGATAATGGAGTTTTATCATCATTGAGTAATGTAGATAAAACGATTCGATTATGCGAAGAATATAAATGAGACTATCGTAAAAGAGTGAGATGAGTAAAATATATTCGTCTTAACCGATGACGTAGTTATGATTGATTTCCGGGATTTAAGGGATTTAAAGAGAATCTTACGTAATAAGATTTGGTTCTTTGGTGATTAAGGAAATCAGGATCTTCTTTGATTATATGCAATAATCTGTTTTGATTGCTCTGTCGGATATTTCACTATAAATTCACCCCTTCGTTTCATTATTTTCCACAACTCACACCTTCTATTCTTTCTCCCTTGATTCTTATTTTAAAGCATTCATCAATATGCTCCATCCAGTCCTGATTCTTGATATTCTCCTAACTTTTATATCTGTCATTCTTCTTTTTCATCTACCACCAGAAGAATATATTTACTTCTACTATACTCTTGTGTTTATAGTGTTTCTAATTCTCCTGTGTCTCTATATTGCTATCTGCATCGATATACACGGTTTGTAATTTCGGGGTTATTATCAAAGTTTATATTCTTCATTATTTTTCGGAGCTTCATGCTTTCGTTTTCTCTTCTCGACTTTGAGTCAAGCGAGTAATGGTCCGGAATTCGTAGATATGAAATTCAGAATGAACATAGCTAATGCTCTAAGAAGAAAATGGTAATAGAATGATTTTGATTTGTTAAATTACCAGAATACCCTGGAGAAGACCGAGTCATCCAGAAAAATATTCTTTTGATATGTTTAGAGATTAGATAGAATGTAAGAGTCATGTAAATGGCACATGATGACGGTACTGTGAATCATCATGCTTCATTAGAAACTCAGCATGACTTACTGTAATATAATGACGTTGATCAAGTGTCATTATATTATACTAATCCATGCTTCAGTTCCCAACACTACTTCAAAACATTCATATTTTAAACTCGAAGGTTTCAGAATTTAGAAACTAACACAGTTTCTTTTATGTTGCAGATATTACGGAGAGATAAATGATCTCAGATAAGAATAGTTGTGAAAATATCGCCAGAAATATGGAGGATATTTATAATAGAACATACGAGAATATCTTAGAATTTCTAATATCAATGGATGATGAATAAGATTTGTCTGTGAAGGTTTAGAATGAGAAATAAGATGTTTGCTAACTATTTCAGCAGGCACAGAATCATTTGGATTCTTTGAAGGCAAACTTATTCTTTGTGATTTGTCCACGGCTTTCTTCATAGTTTCACATAATCCGCTTTTCGGTACTAAATTTTCTATCGAGTGTTCCTAACACTCCTTTCTTTATCATCAAACTTTTGGCCATTAAGATCATCTACAACATGCTGCTTCGTCAGCATTTTCAAAGTTAACTGATCTGGGTCATCGGTTATCAAACCGAGGTAGTTTCAGGAGAATTGTGTTTTTAGAATGATTAATCGCTGATGGTAATATTGTGGAATATAAAAGGTTCCCCAGTAACAATAAAGAGTACGCATATATATCGCGGTTATAATAAAGTTGTTTCGGATGAAAAGTCGGAGTTGACTTGCTGGAGCTGTGACAAAATTAGCTACTTTGGAAAGGGATTGCAAAATGATCTTCGGTAATAACAATGTCAAAGGAACTAGAACAGATACGTGTCAAACGTTTACTCAGTTTCCGAGGGTTTTTCAGGTGCATAACTATATGCATCAATCTTTTCTTTCGTAGATGAAGTGCGGTTGGTTTATCCTCTCGATTGAGGTGTTTTTAAGATTCATGATAGATTTGAACGCTGATTGTAATCGTCAAGATACAATGAGGTTTAAGATGAAATCAAGTGGCAATCTTGATGAAATGTTAAGTTTCATATGTTATAATCAATATTTTAATTCATTTTAATTTTCCAATGTCATTAGTCCACAGTCGATAGTCCACAGTAACAGTCCAATAATTCATATATAGTTTAATATATAATATACGAATTAATTAATACGTGTCGTGACCCGTATACCTCTCAGACTCGATCACAACTCAAACTATATATATTATTGTAGAATCAACCCCAACCCTGTATAGAGAACTCGATCATTACTGCATATAGAGTGTCTATGGTGATTCCAAATAATATATATAGATGCGTCGATATGATATGTCAAAACATTGTATACGTGTCCCGATATTTAAAGTGCGTAAAATAATTACAGAAATTAAATGACGATAAATAAAAGTGCGATAATTAAATTGCGATAAATAAACTGCGATAAATAAAATGTAATCAGTTAGCTAGGAACAGTTAGCTGGAACAGTTAGCGTGGATTCTTAACAAAATTTTTCATAGTTAATTTATTTGTTTCTAACAGATTTTATTTTGTCATATGTTTTCTTCATATGCCACTTGTTGGATTCTGGGAAGTCAAAATCCAAATATGAAATTGAATGAAAATGGTTATTCTGCGGTGAACGAATACCTATATCGGTAGTTGTAAGTAGGATAGTAAATGACTGTTGAATCAGCTTCGACGAATGTACAATGTAACTTATTAAGATGAAATCTAATTATTCCTCGGGTATTACCTACCCGTTAAAAAAAAATTTCACCAATAATATTTTGTACAGAAGAACTTTTAATTACAATCTTTATGAAAACATATATACATATATATTTTCTTCAGATGAAATCATGAATTTAATGAGTTAATATGATATTAATCTCATTTGCTTTTCGGTTTGAGCTAGAATAAGAAATCTCTAAAACTTTTTGAAACTACATATTCTTCGCATAATATCAATGAAGTTATGGATCAATACTTCATCGTTCATTATTGTTGGTACTCCTTGGTATCTATGGTGCGTATGATGTTGATGTTTGTGGGACAGATTATGATGTCGAGATGTGTGATGCGGATGTTGTTTGTTAGTGGTGATGATGGTATTGTTGATGTTATTGATGGTGGTGCTGATTATGCTGTTGGTGCTGCTGCTGGTGTTTGCAACCTTCGCACCATGTTCTCCAAAGCCGTCACGCGAGCGCGAAGTTCGTTAACTTCTGCTAGTACACCGGGATGATTGGCGGTTGGAGCGAGCGAATGAACAAGATTTGTAATATGGGATAGTATATAATCGTGACGAGGTACTCTAGAAATGAGAGAGAAAATGGTGTTTCGAATAGGTTCACCGGTAAGTGCTTCAGGTTCATCGCCAAGAGGGCAAATTGGTGGATGGAATGGATCACCTTCTTCTTGTCTCCAGCGATTTAGTATATTACGAACCCATCCCCAATTCATCCAGAATAGATGATGGGAAATTGGTTGATCCATTCCGGTGACGCTGCTTTCGGAGTCCGAATGGAAATCCATATCGACATAACTGTCGGAATCTGAAGAATTCGAACTAGATGCGGAATCCATCTTGTATAATGGGGAAAATGAATTTTTGGTATGGAATAGATTATAGGAGTTAGATTTGGTACTCTTCAATACATAATTTACATATGTATATATAATACCAAAATCCCGTAAATTACGGAGAATCTTTGAAAAGATATCAGTCAAAGTTCGCAATAACAGATATGCTAAGATAAGAATTCGTCTATACACTATCAATGCAGTAAATGCAGTAAAACGTGTCTAGACTTATGAATGATAAGCAGGTAATTTCCTAAGGATGATAAGCAGATGATTTTCGACTAGAAATGATAAGCAAAACTTTTGACATGTAGACACGGTCGAAGTCCAGACTCATTAATGCATCCTAACAACTAGTAGTTAGACACACTAATGCAAGACCTGGTTCGCTACGACCACCGCTCTGATACCAACTGAAAGGACCCGTCCTAATCCACCTGGACGAAGTCATCAACATTTGGTCCCATTGCGATGATCGGCTCCAAGTAATGTCCTTATATTGAGCAAATGCACAGCGGAAGACTTAATTCGTACCTGAGAATAAACATGTTTTAAAGTGTCAACCAAAAGGTTGGTGAGTTCATAGGTTTATCATAACAATAATTTCAATATGTTAATAGACCACAAGATTTCATAATCATAAACATAATACACTCGCAAGTGTATGTAAAGCATTCTAAGTGGTTGAGCACTTGGTAACCATACTTAACATTTAATCAACGTCGCATATTCCCTTTATTATGAAATCTCACTACACCGTACCAAGTGTAGTCACCAAAACGAAGTACTGTGCAACCGTTGAATACTGGTCGTCCAGTCCGG
Source organism: Rutidosis leptorrhynchoides (assembly GCF_046630445.1). Taxonomy (NCBI): domain Eukaryota; kingdom Viridiplantae; phylum Streptophyta; class Magnoliopsida; order Asterales; family Asteraceae; genus Rutidosis; species Rutidosis leptorrhynchoides. The sequence continues at coordinate 126,748,506 of NC_092343.1, forward strand.
TTGGGGTTGTCAGGCTCGATAGATCTATCAACAGGATTCACGTTTACAATACACATGTAAATAGTAGTTACCAAGCTATTAGGGAAAAATATGCAAAGTTGTACAACTCAACGTAGAATATGTTTTTAGTACTTGTGTCCATTTCGTAAAACAGTTATAAAACAGTGCATGTATTCTCAGCCCAAAAATATATATAAAAAGGGAGTAATGAAACTTACTTTTGCCTTGAAGGTATTTAATTCGACTTGGTCTCCGATAGATATCACGAACCTAACCATATATATAATATATCAACATATTTTCTTTTTAAGTAATCGTTACATATATATATACTTTTAATACTTTTAATATTTTTCTTAGTCCGTAGTTAGCAGTCTGATGTTAGTGGTCCACAATTAGTTGCTTAAATAAAATAAATAAAGACCCCATCATATTCGTATTGATCAGAATTAATCTCGACCCATGTTACCATGTTGTCAAATGACGTGTTGCGTACATAAAGTACCGTGTTCTCAAATGACGTGTTGCGTACAATCATGAGGTCTTATGATTAATCTTCTCGTGTTGTTTACGGGTGGTCCTGAAATATATAAAATCAAATCATAAGTAATTATATATAAAATATCATATTAATTAGAAAAGATATGATTAAGTTACTTTTTCTCCAAATATTTTCGTAGCTAAACTAGCTTCGGATACCCAATCTTGTTTTAGTCGTAGTTTCTTCATTACAACTCCGTTTTTGTTGGTTCAACTTGCCACTTCCTTGGATCGAGTCAAATTTTAAGAATATGAACTGAAAATACCTTAGTTTGTATTCGAAATTATAGGTTATAGGTCAAACTTTGGTGAAACTTATGAAAGTGATCATTTTCCATCATAAAAATAACATTTAATGATCATTTTTCTAAAAATACTTACACTTTGAGTTAAACCATGAAATTTTTATGTATTAACATATTCATAAGAAATATCATTTTTCCAGAACATGAACTTCTAATTCAAAGTTCAAGATGGTTTTTAATTATCCAACCCAAAACAGCCCCCGGTTGCACTCCGACGACGTAGATTCAGTTTTTAAGATGTTCTTTGTAAAATCAAGTTATATCTTGTTAGATTAGCATATTATTATGATATATTACAGGTATTGAAGTGTTTTAAAAGTCAAGTTAGAAGGATCTATTTAGTTTGCGAACAAGTTTGAAATCATTCAAACTATGTTCTTGTTGTTAAAATTTTATACCACAAAATAAGATAGCTATATGAATATGAATTGAATAAGATTATGAACAAGGTTAATACCTCAAGTTACTTGGATAAAGTTACTGCAAAAGATAAGAAAGGAATCAAAGAGTGGTGGAGTTAGATCAAAAGGTTGGAAGTAAACTTCTTCAAATGGGTGGTTATTTTGATATGTTCTTGAAAGAGTTTTCTTATGGTATTTAAGGCTTGTAATTGAAGCTAAATGATGGGGAAAATGCTTGGAGATTATCAAGTATGAAATTAGGAGTATTTTGAGAGAGAAATGAGTGTGTAGGTATGAGAAAATGGAGTGAAGAAATGGTGTTCATTTATAAAAACGTTTTTAGTTTATAAAAAAAGAAAAGGATTCCTAATTTTGTTTTCTTACTAATAATTCATACTACTTGACAAATTCTAGTTACCTCATATCTAGGGCAGTAATAATGTTGATCAGGATGTTGATTTGATGTGTATTTACCAATAGTAAATATGTATAGAAGCTGGGTATGATACGGGTACATATACCCTAGATATACGTATAGAAATCTTGAGGAAACGGAACGGGAATTCAAATATAGCTATCTTTTGTGAATATACTTATATTGTTTTATGTATTTAAGTCCTTAAAAAGTGGTTAAATACATTATATATACGATACATGTATAAGCATTATAGATTATAAGTATATATATCAAAGAATGTTACGTATAGTTATCGTTTTGAAAACTTAAGTTAGTAGTTTCAAAATATACTTATAACTCATTGTCATTAGTACACAATGAGATGTTAAACCATCCTTAGATCATGTTAAATATATATAAATACATATATACACAAACATATAATTATTGTATGTTATATAGTTCGTGATATCATTGGTCATATTGGACAGTCAAACGTTGTGTAAAACTCTTTTCAAAAACACAAGTCTCAACAATTTGAATTGCTTATCATGTTGGTATGGTTTAATTTATGTAAATATTAATCTCATAAGTATAATTTGGTCAGAAAATTCCGGGTCATTACAGATGGTGCCTTGATTCGAATCCTTCTTGCTTCATTTTTATCATCCGACACGATCCCATATTCTAGGTATTCCCTTATGGGTGTCATCCATGTTTTTCCCTCTTCTTGAATTAAGTCATCCACTTGTTTTTCTGAAATTGATTTTTCCTCGAGTACTTCCACTAGTACTTTCTTTGCTAGGTGTTCGAACGATAGTGAGACAAGTTTACTTAGTGCATCGGCTTTTTTATTTTGGCTTTGTCGCACATGTTTGATGATGAAGCTGTTAAACACCTCAATCAATTCTCTTGCTTTAGAGAGGTATTGTTGGATGGATGGTTGTCTTGCTTCGAATGTACCCATTACTTGGTTTGCTACTAACTGTGAATCAAAAAAAGCGCGTCCATGGCAGATTTTCATCTCCTTTACCAGTCTTTGACCAGCGAGAAGTGCTTCATATTCGTCTTCGTTATTAGTAGTTTGAAATTCGAAGCGTAGAGCGTATGTGAACTCTTGTCCTTTAGGGTTAACTAACATTAATCCCACTCCTGATCCATCGGAGCTTGATGCCCCATCAGTGTACAGCTTCCATTCTTCATTCTCTATCGTTGGCACGATGACTTGAGTTGTGTTTGTATTATCTTCATCATCGTCCATAGCTGTTTCGGACAGGAAGTCTGCCATCACTTGCCCCTTAATCAAGTGCCTTGCTTGGATTTCGACATCGTGCTCTCCTAGTTCAATGGCCCACTTGGCCATTTTCCCGACTTCTCAGGCTTCATAAGTATTTGTCAGATTGGTTTATCAGTGAGTACCACTATGGTATAGGCTTGAAAATATCTATGTAGCTTCCTTGCTGTAAGTACTAATGCCAGCACGAGTTTTTCCAGCTTGGGATAATTTGTTTCGGCATTTTGGAGAACTCGGGTGACGAAGTATATTGGTGTTTGTTTTTTTCACGTTAAGACATTAAGACTGCGCTTATACACTCCCTTGAGGCGGCTAAGTATACTTATAGGGTCTCTCCTTTCAATGGTACACTCCCTTGTGCACTTTCATCTAGACAAAGGCCTTTTCGGCTTCCTCATTCCAAACTATTTTCTTCTTGTTAAGACATCCCTTTAACGTATTGAAGAAAGGCAACTGCTTGTCCGCTCCTCGGGATAAAAATTGGCTTAACGAAGCAAGCATTCCATTTAAACTTTGCATTTCTTTGACGGTTTTTGGGGCTTGGAGTTATTTGAGTTTATTGACCATTTCAGGGTTTGCTTGTATTCCTTTCTGGGTGATGTAATAGCCTAGAAACTTCAACTCCTCAACTCCGAAAGAACACTTTTTTGGGTTGAACTTCATGCAAATCGATCGAAGCGTATTGAAGGTCTTCTGTATGTCTCCCAATAAATCTGTCTCTTCCCGACTTTTGATGACCATGTCATCGACATATGCTTCTAGGTTCCTACTAAGTTGTTTATGAAACACTTTGTCCACTAGTCTCTGGTACATTGCTCCGGCATTCTTTAATCCGAATGGCATCTTTTGATAATAGTAGATTCCCTTGCTTGTGAAGAACGGTGTTTTCTCATCGTCTTCCTCGGCCATTTGTATTTGATGGTAACCTTTGTACGCATCTAGAAAACATTTGAGTTTGTATCCATTTAGTGATTCTACTTTACAATCGATCTCTGGTAGGAGGTAGCAATCCTTGGGGCACACTTTGTTGATGTTTGTGAAGTCGACACACATCCGCCATCCTCCTTCGGATTTCTTTACCATCATCGGATTTGCTACCCAAGATGGATATTAGCTTCTAGGATTATTCCTGCTTTTAATAATTCTTCAACTCCTTTACATGCAGCTTCATCTCTCTCGGTTGCTATATTCCTTTTCTTTTGGTGCACATGTTCGAGGTGTTTGTGCTTGTTAAGACGATGTTCTGTGGAAAATGGTAATCCTTGTATGCTGATGGATCTAGGAATTCCCTTCATATCACTATATTTCAATTCAAATATGTCGACATTCTCTTGTAGTAGTTTTCGAAAATTTTGTTTCAACTCTGGGGGTAGGCTGCTTCCTATGCTGACTTGTTGCTCCGTGAATATGGGATTGATGGATATTTTTTCTTCCTGTGTTTCCTTTACAGGCTCTTCGTAAAAACTCTCTTTGGGACCTTCCGTTATCTTCTTGATGGCTAAGACTACCTTCTCTTGGTCATAGGTACAGACAAGTGTCCCAATTCCTTTAGAGGTGTGAAACTTGACTAGCTGGTGCACTATTGACACTATTATTCCCATTTTTTTCATAGCTCTTCTTCCTAGCAAGATATTTAGCGGGGAAGTAGATCATATTACAATGAGGTCTAGGGTTTCCATTCTTGTGAATGGTGGTTCTCCCATCATAAAATCTAGCTCGATTTCTCCGAGTGGCCAATATCTTTATCCGGAGAATCCTACCAAGGGGGTCCGAGGTATTGTCAAACGAGCCTTAGTCATTCGGCTAAGTTGAATGAATCAGTGCTCATACATAACATCGCAGGCGCTTCCTTCATCTAAGTATATTCGGTAGACTGTTCTGTTGAATATCTTTCCACTTATGGTGACAGGAAGTTTCGATGGGGTGATCGTGTATAGAGCTAGGAAGGTTATATCCTCCTGCTCCCTCATTCCATACCTTTTTTCTCTTTTTTGGTAAGGCATTTAGGAGTCTATTGCCAATACAACCTTTTTTGTGTATAGTTTTTTCTGGGGCGGCTCTAATCTGTTTTTGGCATTCCTCCTCTCTCTTTTTATTGATTTAGTCTGGCTCATTCGCAGATGGTTGGTTGTAGCGAAGGGAGTTTTTAGATGTTCCCAGGGGTTTTCCGTATTTTGCGTTTCTATCCTATGGGGGATACTCTTTTGACGATGTGCCCACTAAATCGGTTGGGGATTTTGCAGTATATTCCAGGTTAGGTGATGGCCAGAATAGGTTCCTGGTGCTAATGGGATATTCTGTGGGAGGAATGTGAAATGTCCCGTTCATAACGATTATAAACGTTTCATATTAATTGATCTCTTTACGAGGTTTTGACCTCTATATGAGACGTTTTTCAACAACTGCATTCGTTTTTAAAAGAAACCATAACCTTTATTTTATCGACAACGTTAAAAGGACACCACCTAGATTATCAAGAAATGATAATCTAAAAATATCACACTTACACACTACCAATACATGTTGGTTTTCAATATTAATATGTTACAACAAAGTAAATATCGAATGCAGTTTTAAACAATATTATACAAGCATGCTGACACCAAATCTTGTCCATATTTTAGCATGCAACAACGGAAGCTCTTAATAATCACCTGAGAATAAACATGTTTTAAACGTCAACAAAAATGTTGGTGAGTTATAGGTTTAACCTATATATTTATCAAATCGTAATAATATACCACAAGATTTCATATTTCAATATACATCCCATACATAGAGATAAAAATCATTCATATGGTGAACACCTGGTAACCGACATTAACAAGATGCATATAAGAATATCCCCTATCATTCCGGGAAATCCATCGGACATGATAAAAATGAATTCGAAGTACTAAAGTATCCGGTACTTTGGATGGGGTTTGTTAGGCCCAATAGATCTATCTTTAGGATTCGCGTCAATTAGTAGATCGGTTTACTAATTCTTAGGCTACCAAGCAAAAGGGGCATATTCGGCTTCGATCATTCAACCATATAATGTAGTTTCGATTACTTGTGTCTATTTCGTAAAACATTTATAAAACTGCATGTATTCTCATCCCAAAAATATTAGATTTTAAAAGTGGGACTATAACTCACTCTCACAGATTTTTACTTCATCGGGAAGTAAGACTTGGCCACTGGTCGATTCACGAACCTATAACAAATATGTACATATATATCAAAGTATGATCAAAATATATTTACAACATTTTTAATACGTTTTACTGTTTTAAGTTTATTAAGTCCGCTATCCTCGTTAGTAACCTACAACTAGTTGTCCACAGTTAGATGTACAGAAATAAATTGATATAAATTATCTTGAATCAATCCACGACCCAGTGTATACACGTCTCAGGCTAGATCACAACTCAAAGTATATATATTTTTGGAATCAACCTCAACCCTGTATAGCTAACTCAAACATTACTGCATATAGAGTGTCTATGGTTGTTCTAAATAATATATATACATGGGTCAATATGATATGTCAAAACATTTGTATACGTGTCTATTGAGATGACCCGTCCTAATCCATAAGGACGAATACAATAACATATGATTACATTGCGAGGTAATTGACCTCTATATGATACATTTTACAAACATTGCATTTGTTTTTAAAAGACAAACTTTCTTTACATTGAAAGTTGACGGCATGCATACCATTTCATAATACATCCAACTATAATTGACTTAATAATAATCTTCATGAACTCAACGACTCAATGCAACATCTTTCAAAATATGCCATGAATGACTCCAAGTAATATCCTTAAGATGAGCTAATGCACAGCGGAAGATTTCCTTAATACCTGAGAATAAACATGCTTTAAAGTGTCAACCAAAAGGGTTGGTGAGTTCATAGGTTTATCATAAACAATAAAATTCATCATTTTAATAGACCACCAGATTTAATATTCCCATTTCCCATAACCATTATGCATAAAATTCATTCATATGGATTGAACACCTGGTAATCGACCTTAACAAATTGCATATAGAATATCCTCATCATTCCGAGACAACTTCGAACATGATAAATTTGCCATCATTCCGGGAAAACTTCGGACATGATAAATTCGCCATCATTCCGGGAAAACTTTGGACATGATAAATTCGCCATCATTCCGGGAAAACTTCGGACATGATAAAAAGGGCACATTCGATTTCGATAATTCAACCATTGAATGTAGTTTTGATTACTTGTGTCTATTTCATAAAACAATTATAAAATTATTTCATGTATTCGGCGTTCAAAATATATTTCAAAAGCATTTAATAAAGCAGTTATAAAAACAGCGCATGTATTCTCAGTCCCAAAAATGTAAAGAGTAAAAGGGAATCAAATGAACTCACCATACTGTATTTTGTAGTAAAAATACATATGACGATATTGAAAAATGCAGGGTTGGCCTCGGATTCACGAACCTATATCAATTATATATATTAAAACATATAATCGTAATTAAACAAATTTATATATTTTATTATTCATAATATACTTGTTATATGATATGTTGTATAGATATAGATAAATTTAATATATTTAATTTATATATTTTATATAATTAATATTCATTATTCGTTATAACACATTAATAATAATAATTTATTTTATGGTTTATGTATGATAAATATATATATATATATATATATATATATATATATATATATATATATATATATATATATATATATATATATATATATATATTAATTGATATATGTTATATATATAGCTTAGTTAATATCATTTTAGTAGTAAGAATATAGTGATATGTAATATTATTATTATTGTAATGTATTTTATATAAATATATATCTATTTGTAATAATACTGATAATGATAAGGATGATAATAATAATAATGATAGTGATTATATTAATATTTAGAATGAAAATGTAATTTAGAATGAAAATTTTTAATGAAGATAATAACTTTAATAATAAGGTTATATGATAGTTTTAATGATAAAAATTTTAAGAATCATATTAATGATAGTAATAATAAATATAAAAGTTATATTTTTCTTGCAATAAAAACATTAGTTTTAAGTCTAATTTCTAAGACTTAACAATACTTAGTGGTAATATTTTGTAATAATAAATATAATTATGATAATAATATTAATATTAATGATAATAATAGTAAATTGAATTATGATAGTGATAATAATACTAATAATATTTATTGTTAATACTTAGTGATAACAATAATAATAATGCTAATATTACTTATACATATAATCATATTCTAATGTTAGTATAATAATAATTATCTTATTAATAACAATAATTAATTATAATCATAGTAATAACATTAATAATAAGGATCATAATAATCACAATTATAATGATAATAATAATACTTGTAATACTTAGTGTTTTTACTTAGTAAAAATAAAATGATAGTAATATTGATTATATTAATAATTTTAACATAAAAACAACACTAATTAATAACATCAATAATAATAATAACAATAATAATAATAATAATAATAATAATAATAATAATAATAATAATAATAATAATAATAATAATAATAATAATAATAATAATTTTTAAAATATAAGACTACCTTCTAAAGCCATTTTAAAAAGAATTGCGCCAAGCTGGGTTCGAACCCACGACCACTCGGAACCCGAACAAGTACCCAACCATCTGGTCTACCTTGTTTTTCCTACCTATTCTGCTTCCTATATTTATTTAGCCCGTATTTCTGTTATCCTATTTCATCTCCTTCTTTACAACAATTCAGTCGACTAGTGTATCCCAAAACCAACTATCAATTAGTTAACTAACTATCTTTAGGACTATCCAAATGAAATACAACATTGATTTAAAATGATTTGGGATTTACAGAAGAAAAAAAAATAAAAAATATATATATATAAATAAAAAATAAAAAATAAAAAACACTGTAACTCGTCAAGAACTCGATTTCAACTTTGTTTTACCTTATAGTTACAACATGAAACTGGTTTTAAATCATTAACAAAAACTTTATAAATCATCAATTGCTCCAGAAACTCAAAAACAACTTTGAATTTCACCATTAACAGATCGTTTGACCTTTTTATAACTAAACTTTGACTCAAGAATTTGAAATCGATAGCAAGAATTAAGATATGATATTTTGTGGAAAGTTCTAGCATTACATCCCTCACAAGACCTCATTTACACTTTTTGAAATTGATTTCAAAATCGAACATTTTGAAAAATAGTACCAAATACAGAGTCGACTAGTTACAGCTTCTGAGTTCTTGTTTTAATTCGATGGTTTTGAATTGGGTATTATTGGTAATGGTTAGAGTTATTGAGGGTTGGTTGAAAGACTTCCATGTATCCTGAATTAGTCGTTTATCCAAGGGAATATGTATCGATTTTCCCAATCAGACAAAAAAAGAAAAGAAAAACATCAATAATAAAATCAAAAGCTGACAAGGAACTTTACAAAATTTGGATGTTTGCTATTGATGGAATCCTTGATTGGTACAAAATTGAAAGAAGGTAAATCAATTCTCACAAACTGAAAATGATGTGTAACAAATTACGATTTTTGTTTGGTGTATTTATATATATAAATAAGCGTAATTACACACACACACACACATGTATATATATATATATATATATATATATATATATATATATATATATATATATATATATGTTTATCTGCATATGTATTTGTATATATGTATAGATAACTGTATCTTGTATTGGTACATGCATTTATGTAAATCTGAGTATATATCAGTAATTATATATCTGCCTTTATATCTTTATTAGTATTTCTTATATATATATATATATATATATATATATATATATATATATATATATATATATATATATATATATATATATATATATATATATATTTTTAAATTATGGTTAATCTTTTAATAAATATGATAATAATATCTTTAATATTTTATCTAATAGTAATACAAGTATAATGATAATATTATTACTAATGATAATAGTAATAATTATTATGAAATATATAACTATAATGTCATTAATAAAAATGTTACTAATTATTCTAATATTATTGATAATAGTAATAATATTAATAATAATAATTTATCAATTTATATATAACAAATTTCCATATTCATATATTATCTATATATATTTATATAATAATATTAATGAATAAAGTATTAATCTTAATAATAATAGTGAAAGTAATGGTAATAATATTAATACTACAATTATATTTAACTTGTAATTACATATAGTGTATTATCTTTTATCATATCATATCTACCAATTATACAATTTATTGAATCTTTAATATTTGTATATTACATTATATATAATATTACATATGTATAGAATTTATTTATACATATATTTTATATTTATTTACAAACAATAGTTCGTGAATCGTCGGGAATAGTCAAAGGTTCACTGAATCCATATAAATAGTTCAAAGGTCAAATGTATACATGAACACAGTTCCAAGTTTTTGAGACTTCAATATTGCAGACTTTGCTTATCATGTAAAAATTAATTAAAGATCAAGTATAAATTTGGTCGGAAATTTCCGGGTCGTCACAGTACTTACCCGTTAAAGAAATTTCGTCCCGAAATTTGAGTGGGATGGTCAAGGATGACAATAAGTATGTTTTCATAACACATACGAGTTGAAAATTAGAGTTTTATCATCATTGAGTAATATGGATAAAACAATTCGATTACGCGAAGAGTATAAGTGAAGCTATCACAAAAGAGTGAAATGAGTAAATAAAGATTCGTCTTAATTCTTGATGTGGACACAGTTGATTTTCGGAATTCAAGGGATTTAAAAAAAATCTTCATAATCTATAAAAGATTTGATTGTTCGGTGATTAAGGAAATTAGATGAAATGTCCCGTACTTATTGATTAAAAACGTTCCATATTAATTGATTTCGTTGCGAGGTTTTGACCTCTATATGAGACGTTTTTCAAAGACTGCATTCATTTTAAAACAAACCATAACCTTTATTTCATCAATAAAGGTTTAAAAACCTTTACGTAGATTATCAAATAATGATAATCTAAAATATCCTGTTTACACACGACTATTACATAATGGTTTACAATACAAATATATTACAACGAAATAAGTTTCTTGAATGCAGTTTTTACACAATATCATACAAGCATGGACTCTAAATCTTGTCCTTATTTAAGTATGCGACAGCGGAAGCTCTTAATAATCACCTGAGAATAAACATGCTTAAAATGTCAACAAAAATGTTGGTGAGTTATAGGTTTAACCTATATATATATATATATATATATATATATATATATATATATATATATATATATATATATATATATATATATATATATATATATATATATATATATATATATATATATATATATATATATATATATATATATATATATATATATATATATATATATTAAATCGTAATAATAGACCACAAGATTTCATATTTCAATATACACCCCTTACATAGAGATAAAAATCATTCATATGGTGAACACCTGGTAACCGACATTAACAAGATGCATATATAAGAATATCCCCATCATTCCGGGACACCCTTCGGATATGATATAAATTTTGAAGTACTAAAGCATCCGGTACTTTGGATGGGGTTTGTTAGGCCCAATAGATCTATCTTTAGGATTTGCGTCAATTTGGGTGTCTGTTTCCTAATTCTTAGATTACCAGACTTAATAAAAAGGGGCATATTCGATTTCCATAATTCAACCATAGAATGTAGTTTCACGTACTTGTGTCTATTTTGTAAATCATTTATAAAACCTGCATGTATTCTCATCCCAAAAATATTAGATTTTAAAAGTGGGACTATAACTCACTTTCACAGATTTTTACTTCGTCGGGAAGTAAGACTTGGCCATTGGTCGATTCACGAACATATAACAAATATGTTCATATATATCAAAGTATGTTCAAAATATGTTTACAACACTTTTAATACATTTTGATGTTTTAAGTTTATTAAGTCAGCTGTCCTCGTTAGTAACCTACAACTAGTTGTCCACAGTTAGATGTACAGAAATAAACCGATATATATTATCTTGAATCAATCCACGACCCAGTGTATACACGTCTCAGGCTAGATCACAACTCAAAGTATATATATTTTTGGAATCAACCTCAACCCTATATAGCTAACTCCAACATTACTGCATATAGAGTGTCTATGGTTGTTCCAAATAATATATATACATGGGTCGATATGATATGTCAAAACATTTGCATACGTGTCTATGGTATCCCAATATTACATAATATATTAGAATACATGTATAATACACTATAATTTAGCTAGGATATGATTTGTATAGAATTGTTAATATTTCCCGTACCTACAAAAATCAAAAAATATCGAATCTTGTTTTACCCATAACTTCTTCATTTTAAATCCGTTTTGAGTGAATCAAATTGCTATGGTTTCATATTGAACTTTATTTTATGAATCTAAATAGAGAAATTATAGGTTTATAGTCAGAAATATAAGTTACAAGTCGTTTTTGTAAGAGGTAGTCATTTCAGTCGAAAGAACGACGTCTTGATGACCATTTTGAAAAACATACTTCCACTTTGAGTTTAACCATAATTTTTGGATATAGTTTCATGCTCATAAGAAAAATCATTTTTCCAGAAGAACAACTTTTAAATCAAAGTTTATCATAGTTTTTAATTATCAAACCCAAGACAGCCCGCGGTGTTACTACGACGGCGTATGTCCGATTTTACGGTGTTTTTCGTGTTTCCAGGTTTTAAATCATTAAGTTAGCATATCATATAGATATAGAACATGTGTTTAGTTGATTTAAAAAGTCAAGTTAGAAGGATTAACTTTGTTTGCGAACAAGTTTAGAATTCACTAAACTATGTTCTAGTGATTTCAAGTTTAAACCTTCGAATAAGATAGCTTTATATGTATGAATAGAATGATGTTATGAACATCATTACTACCTTAAGTTTTGTGGATAAACCTACTGGAAAAGAGACAAATGGATCTAGCTTCAAAGGATCTTGGATGGCTTGAAAGTTCTTGAAGTAGAATCACGACACGAAAACAAGTTCAAGTAAGATTTCCACTCGAAATAAGATTGTTATAGTTATAGAAATTGAATCAAAGTTTGAATATGAGTATTACCTTGTATTATAAAGATATATTACTATAAATAAAAAAGATTTCTTGAGGTTGGATGATCACTCTACAAGATTGGAAGCAAGCTAGCAACTTGGAAGTACTCTTGATTTTATGAAACTAGAACTTGTAGAATTTATGAAGAACACTTAGAACTTAAAGATAGAACTTGAGAGAGATCAATTAGATGAAGAAAATTGAAGAATGAAAGTGTTTGTAGATGTTTTTGGTCATTGGTATATGGATTAGATATAAAGGATGTGTAATTTTGTTTACATGTAAATAAGTCATGAATGATTACTCATATTTTTGTAATTTTATGAGATATTTCTTGCTAGTTACCAAATGATGATTCCCACATGTATTAGGTGACTCACATGGGCTGCTAAGAGCTGATCATTGGAGTGTATATACCAATAGTACATACATCTAAAAGCTATGTATTGTACGAGTACGAATACGAGTGCATACGAGTAGAATTGTTGATGAAACTGAACGAGGATGTAATTGTAAGCATTTTTTTAAGTAGAAGTATTTTGATAAGTGTCTTGAAGTCTTTTAAAAGTTTATAAATACATATTAAAACACTACATGTATATACATTTTAACTGAGTCGTTAAGTCATCGTTAGTCGTTACATGTAAATGTTAATTTGAAACCTTTAAGTTAACGATCTTGTTAAATGTTGTTAACCCAATGTTTATTATATCTAATGAGATGTTAAATTATTATATTATCATGATAATATGATATATTAATATATCTTAATATGATATATATACATTTAAATGTCGATACAACGATAATCGTTACATATATGTCTCGTTTCGAAATCATTAAGTTAGTAGTCTTGTTTTTACATATGTAGTTCATTTTTAATACATTTAATGACATGTTTACTTATCATTTATCATGATTAAACATAGTGTATCAATATCTTAATATGATTCATATGTATTTAGTAAGAAGTTATAACGATAATCGTTATATATATCGTTTCGAGTTTCTTAATTCAATAAACTCAATTTTATGTATATAACTCATTGTTAAAATACCTAATGAGATACTTACTTATCATAATATCATGTTAACTATATATATAATCATATATATGTCATCATATAGTTTTTACAAGTGTTAACGTTCGTGAATCACCGGTCAACTTGGGTGGTCAAATGTCTATATGAAACCTATTTCAATTAATCAAGTCTTAACAAGTTTGATTGCTTAACATGTTGGAAACACTTAATCATGTATATAACAATTTCATTTAATATATATATATAAACATGGAAAAGTTCGGGTCACTACAGTACCTACCCGTTAAATAAATTTCGTCCCGAAATTTTAAGCAGTTGGAGGTGTTGACGTATCTTCTGGAAATAAATGCGGTTATTTCTTCTTCATCTGATCTTCTCATTCCCAGGTGAACTCGGGTCCTCTACGAGCATTCCATCGAACCTTAACAATTGGTATCTTGTTTTGCTTATGTCTTTTAACCTCACGATCCATTATTTCGACGGGTTCCTCGATGAATTGAAGTTTTTCGTTGATTTGGATTTCATCTAATGGAATAGTGAGATCTTCTTTAGCAAAACATTTCTTCAAATTCAAGACATGGAAAGTGTTATGTACAGCCACGAGTTGTTGAGGTAACTCAAGTCGGTAAGCTACTGGTCCGACACGATCAATAATCTTGAATGGTCCAATATACCTTGGATTTAATTTCTCTCGTTTACCAAATTGAACAACGCCTTTCCAAGGTGCAACTTTAAGCATGACCATCTCTCCAATTTCAAATTCTATATCTTTTCTTTTAATGTCAGCGTAGCTCTTTTGTCAACTTTGGGCGGTTTTCAACCGTTGTTGAATTTGGATGATCTTCTCGGTAGTTTCTTGTATTATTTTCGGACCCGTAATCTGTCTATCCCCCACTTCACTCCAACAAATTGGAGACCTGCACTTTCTACCATAAAGTGCTTCAAACAGCGCCATGTCAATGCTTGAATGGTAGCTGTTGTTGTAGGAAAATTCTGCTAACGGTAGATGTCAATCCCAACTGTTTCCGAAATCAATAACACATGCTCGTAGCATGTCTTCAAGCGTTTGTATCCTCCTTTCACTCTGCCCATCAGTTTGTGAATGATAGGCAGTACTCATGTCTAGACGAGTTCCTAATGCTTGCTGTAATGTCTGCCAGAATCTTGAAATAAATCTGCCATCCCTATCAGAGATAATAGAGTTTGGTATTCCATGTCTGGAGACGACTTCCTTCAAATACAGTCGTGCTAACTTCTCCATCTTGTCATCTTCTCTTATTGGCAGGAAGTGTGCTGATTTGGTGAGACGATCAACTATTACCCAAATAGTATCAAAACCACTTGCAGTCCTTGGCAATTTAGTGATGAAATCCATGGTAATGTTTTCCCATTTCCATTCCGGGATTTCGGGTTGTTGAAGTAGACCTGATAGTTTCTGATGCTCAGCTTTGACCTTAGAACACGTCAAACATTCTCCTACGTATTTAGCAACATCGGCTTTCATACCCGTTCACCAAAAATGTTTCTTGAGATCCTTGTACATCTTCCCCGTTCCAGGATGTATTGATTATTTGGTTTTATGAGCTTCTCTAAGTACCATTTCTCTCATATCTCCAAATTTTGGTAACCAAATCCTTTCAGCCCTATACCGGGTTCCGTCTTCCTGAATATTAAGATGCTTCTCCGATCCTTTGGGAATTTCATCCTTTAAATTTCCCTCTTTTAAAACTCCTTGTTGCGCCTCCTTTATTTGTGTAGTAAGGTTATTGTGAATCATTATATTCATAGATTTTACTCGAATGGGTTCTCTGTCCTTCCTGCTCAAGGTGTCGGCTACCACATTTGCCTTCCCCGTGTGGTAACGAATCTCAAAGTCGTAATCATTCAATAATTCAATCCACCTACGCTGCCTCATATTCAGTTGTTTCTGATTAAATATGTGTTGAAGACTTTTGTGGTCGGTATATATAATACTTTTGACCCCATATAAGTAGTGCCTCCAAGTCTTTAATGCAAAAACAATCGCGCCTAATTCCAAATCATGCGTCGTATAATTTTGTTCGTGAATCTTCAATTGTCTAGACGCATAAGCAATCACCTTCGTTTGTTGCATTAATACACAACCAAGACCTTTCTTTGATGCGTCACAATAAATCACAAAATCATCATTCCCTTCAGGCAATGACAATATAGGTGCCGTAGTTAGCTTTTTCTTCAATAACTGAAACGCTTTCTCTTGTTCATCATTCCATTCAAATTTCTTCCCTTTATGCGTTAATGCAGTCAAGGGTTTTGCTATTCTATGTAACACCCCGTTTTTCCCCGTACATGATTTATAGGTGAATTGGGTATGTACGATAGGCGTATGAAGGGTTCGGGACATTTTCTAGTGTTAAGTCTTGTGTGAAGAGAAAATGACTCAGATCGTGCTTTGTGCCAAGGCCGCGGCGTGGCAATGGACTGAAATTGAGATCATAAGTAGGACAAAAAATGATCCCAGACCTAGGCAAATGTCGCGGCGTGACATTTAAGGCCGCGGCGCGGCAATGTTGGCGAACTGGTTCCTGTTTTCGCAATATTTAGGTAAAGTGAGGGGCATTTTGGTATTTTCACATTTGAACTATATTGAGATCTTAAATCTCATCCACTCCTTTCATTTCCTAATTTCTTTTCCCTTTTAATTTCATTTTCCTCTCAAAAACTCAAACACCCAATTAGATTCAAACAGATTGTTGGAAAGGAAGAAGCGGGATTTGATCTTTGGCATAGTTGACAAGTTTGTTCTCCTCGTTCTTAGCTACATGGTGATACTAGTGGTAAGCTCTAACTCCGAATTTCATTTTCGTGTTCATCATTCAATTTTGGGGCTTTTGATTGTATGATTCATAGATGTAACCCATTTAGTTGTTAATTGGAAATTAACACCAAGATTCGGGTTTGTAAGTGTTAAAGGCAGGTTTTGGGTTGGTTAATGATTTAACCATGTTTAAGACTTGAGAATGGTGGATAATCACTAGTGTTAGTGATTATTGATGATTTGGAGACCTTTAGGGTTCTTGTGGTTGACTAACTTTGACTAGAGTCGAAATTAGGGTTCGTTGAGGTTTGTAAACTTAAAATGGATTAAGTTGAAGTATAAAACCGAGTTAAATATGTTTTGGTGTCAAAACTTGTAAATGGTGAGATTTTGACCTTATGGGTCAAAATTAGGGTTTATGGGCGATTTTGAGAACGATAAGTGTTTAACACTTGTGTTCGGGTTTAATTGGCATATTAGGACCATTATCACTTGTGTTAGTGATTATTTGGTAGTTTGGGCGCGGGTTGTCCTTGGAAGTACATTTGGGTCGAAATTGCACTAAGTGTCGAATTGGGTCAGTTGTATATCCGATCTAAGTGTGTTGTTGAATTTGTGATAATGGATTAGGTACTTTCCATTGACGAGTTGCAGATTTCTTGGAAGCATTTCTTCAAGGCGAAAAGGTGAGTGTTAATATCCTATATGCATATGTATGTGTAGGATGGGTGCGGGTCGGGTGAAGTGGTTCTCGGTTATAGAGCTCACTTCACATATAGGTGGATTTGATGGACTTGTGTATAGGTCTAATTGGCACGTTTGTGCGTATTGGTTGACCACCTTTAGCGAGGTACACACTTGTGTGTACGTTATCACACGTGGTTGTGATTTGGATGTTATAACCCCAATGGCGAGGGGTTGATATTGTTGTGAAGTGGATGACCCTGATGTGGTGGATTTTATAATCCCGTGACCGTGGGTTTTGATGTTGAGAAGTGAATCGCGTGTAGTTCGGATTCACGATGACTCATGTAGTTCGGTCATCTTATTGAGGTAGTAATCTCGTGTGGTTTCGGATTACTAAGGCTCGTGTAGTTCGGCCAACCTTGATATTGTGTTGTGAAGATAGTAATCTCGTGTGGTTTCGGATTACTAAGGCTCGTGTAGTTCTGTCAATCTTCATGGTGGTATTTGGTTCTCGGTATCGGGTTAAGGGGTTAACCTTGGCTGTTTATATATATATATATATATATATATATATATATATATATATATATATATATATATATATATATATATATATATATATATATACACATTAATGTATTGTTGTGATGTAGCTAGCCCTCCGGGTGTAGCTTATTGGCGTTGTTCCCATTGTCGTGGTGAACTTATACTTTGTTGATATCTTTAGCTTGTTTCTTAGAGATCGTACGGTATGCTTAGGGTAGTTGCCTTATACATGGATGCTTCGGTATGCGGTATTTGATATTTGTGTGGCGTGTCCATTTTATACATATATATGTATGTAATATATTATCATTCACTAAGCGTTAGCTTACCCTCTCGTTGTTGATATTTTTATAGGTTTGCATGCTTGGCGGCTCGGGTAAGCTTGGGGATTAGAGATCTTGGCTAGGTTGCTAAGAAGATCTTGCTTTTGTATTCGATTAGGATTTGGGTAGCGTAGTCCCAAATCACCATGCTCGGTTTTGCGTAAACGTAACTAGTCGGGTCATAATGATTATAACCGGTTTATGATTTAATTAATGAACCATTGTATTATGGAGTTTAAATTATTAATGTATGTTTTAAGTTCGTTGAACTTACTTTGGTAACAAATATGTTTTGGAAATTGTGTAATGGGACCTAAAGTATTATTTAACGCGTATTAAAAGGAAAAAAAATTTATGGGCCGGTTTTAATACGGGTTGGGTCATTTCAAGTGGTATCAGAGCATGGTCTAAGGGATTTAGGCGACTTGAGATAGGTGCCTAGAGTTAGACTTTTGTGTGTGCTTATTTGTTGCGGGACTTGTAGGTGAACGGGTCGGAACGGGTTATAGTTAGTGCCTTGTTTGTAGGTAGACTAACTAGGATTTTTGGCTTGTGTTGTGATGCTATTCCCTTGCGTGTGTTTATATCGCGTGGAATCGTCATTGTGTTAGTTATATCATCGAGCGAGGCGGTCGTTGTACTAACGAGTTGAGATGACGTGTGTGCGTAATAAGGACTTGCAAACCTTATTACAGGTGCAAATCGTGTCTAACAAGTGATGTACGACGAGTGTTGAGCAAGATGGGGCGGTGTTATGCGTGTTGTTTTATACGTTCGTGGACTAATCGTTTTGCATTCTTTAGAATGACGTCGTGAAACGAGATCGAGACGAATGACGAGGAGTTTAACTCTAGAGTTGCGGCTGCCGTTGCGGAGCAAATGAGTGCGTTTTGAGAAGAAATGGATAGGAAGTATTCCGAATTTTGGGGTAGTAGTGAAATGGAGCGTTGTCTTAAGAGCTTCATGAGGACTAAACATCCGATGTACGACTGGAAACCGGATCTTTTGGTAAGCACAACTTGGATCTCGGATGTCGAAGGGTGTTTTCGTACTATTGAATGCCCTCCTGAGAAGAAGACGAGACTCGCTACTAGTTTGTTGCGGGGTAGGGCAAAGGATTGGTTGGATGGTAAGATTGATCTTGTCGGTGGTGAACCGTTTATGGCATTATCGTGGGACGGGTTTAAGAAGGAATTCTTCGAGGAGTTCCGGACTTCATCCGATTTGTCGAAAATGCGTAATGAGTTGTGAAATTTGCAACAGGGTTATATGGATTTGAATACTCTCAAGACGACCTTTATGGCGAAGGCTCGTTTTTGCCCGGAGTATTTGGGGAATGATAATTTTTTGATGCAAGATTTCTATCGAACCTTGAATGATGACTTGAAGAATAAGATTAGCCGGGGTTACGCGAAATCGTTTGCGGAATTATTCACCGTAGCTAGAGGTTTTGATTTGTATACGCGATCAAAGATTGGTGAACCTTCAAATGAGAGAAGGGTTGTTTCGTATGGTGCTCCCAGTAAGAGGACTAAGGGTCCGAGTGTGAGCACGGGTGGTACGCGGACGGGTATACCGGATTCTAGTGCATCTAGATGTTACAATTGTGGCATGAGGGGTCACAAGTCTTGGGAATGTTTGGTACCAAAGGGTGATGGTATGGTGTGTTTTAATTGCCAAGAAGAAGGACATCGTAAGTCGGAATGTCCCAAGTTAGCGGGGATGGGTGCGGCAAGGAGACGTTAAGGTACGTTTCGTTTTAATAAATATGTCCTTTGATTATTGATTATGTGCCGTTAGAGTTTGAGTTTGTTAAATGCATTGTGTTATGCATGTTATATTGTTAAGGGTGACGTTCCTAATGGAGGTACCCTATGGTGACGATTTAATTGTTGGGCGAAGGGCGTAAGACATGGTGCAACCAAGAATTCCTAAATATCTGGGAAATGTTTCTACCAAGCCATGGAAATGGGTTTTGGTGTTCGGTTGTTAAGCGCGTGTTCGCTTTTGTGTGGAGGTCGATGAACCGTGAGGTTCGACGGGTGGGCTGAAAACCTTGAGATCGAGTGTTTTAAATCTCGATGTATGTTGGTAATGGAGTATATAAGAAGCGACATTAGGTGCCTCTTTTATACCTACTAGCGTGGTGTTCGACTCCGATTGTGTTGTGGTTACATTGTACTTAGGGTACCGGAGTGAAACCCTTAGGTACATGAGTGACTAGGTGGAAATTGACAAACTAGAGCAAATGGATGATTGCGAGGGTGTGGTTTGTGTAATGGTGGTACACTTTTTGTTCGAAGTGTTTAAGGATTGATTGAAATCCTTCGTGTGCTCAAGGCTGGAGCAAGATATGGTGATGGGTTGTGTGAGCCCAATCGTTTGTAAAGTCTACCTTTGGTAGCGTTGTACGGTTGTACAAGTTGTGGATATGGGACATAGTTCCAAGTGGGGGAGTTACACTCCCGCACGAGAAAGTTTTAGTGTGAGATTTCGGATGATGCTTTTGGTAGATCCGGAAAGTGTTGTCGAGACCTGGTTTTGGTCAATTTGTGGTAGATTACAATTTCAGATAAATTGTACTTATGGTTTGGATTTGAATTATCACCGAGGTAGTAATGTGGTAAATCTCGTTGAGAGATAATGGACGTGTTTGGTGAGCAAGGTGAAATCCTTCGGTTAAGGGAGGTGTGTATCGGATTCTCTTCTAGAGAATTATTGTTTTGTGCCTATGTTTGATATAGGTGGTTCTTGCTCGAGTGTGTGAATGGTTAGTGGTATCCGTTAGGATTCACTATGGCGTAGCAGAGCGCGATGTTACGCTACTCGTCGTTCGAGGCCAAAAGGGCGTTGATTGATGGAGCATGACTTTTGGAGTCCGCTGACTTCATCATGGTATTGGTGATTGATGAAGCATGACCTTTATGGTCCGAAGAATTCATCATGGGAGTATGCGATTGGTAGAGCATGACCTTTAGGGTCCGCTGACTTCATCATGAGCGAGGTGTTATATCGGTGAAGCATGACCGTTGACGGGGTCCGATGACTTCATCCGGTGTTGAGATTGGTGAAGCATGATCTTCGGGTCCGCTGACTTCATCATGGTAGTGGATCGCGTGTGGTTTCGGATTCACGATGACACGTGTGGTTTCGGTCATTGTATTGAGGAGTGAGTCTCGTGTAGTTCGGATTCACAAATGACTCATGTAGTTCGGTCATTCCTCCGGGATAGTGACTCTCGTGTAGTTCGGATTCACTAAGGCGCGTGTAGTTCGGCCAATCCCGATTGTTGTTGTGGTGAAGGTAGTGATTCGCGTGTAGTTCGGATTCACTAAGGCGCGTGTGTTTTCGGCCAGCCATCGGGTTGTGTGATCTATTGGTTGTTTTATACACCAATGGTGGGGTCGTAAGGACCATGTCGTGTGATCTATTGGTTGTTTGATACACCTATGGTGGGGTCATAAGGACCATGTTGTGGGAACTATGGGTTATTTTATACACCGATGGTGGGGTCGTGAGGACCATGTTGTATGATTAGTGATGCGATAGCCGTGTTTCGCTCATATGTTGCTACGGGTGTGACGATAGTCGATTTTGTACACCTTGGGATTAACGTTACCATAGTCGTTTTGGGCGTTATCGGTCTTAACCGTTTGTTATGATGTTACGGTAGTTGCGTATTGGTCGTATTGCGTACTACAAGGGATGTATAGTGATTGGTGTTATCCGTAAGGATTCGTTTGGTTCGGTCTTCATCGCTTCGGGTTTTTGACCTTAGGTTGAGACTTGGTTGTTTTTAGCGTCGTACTCGGTAAGGGTATGCTAAGGAATTGATATGTAGATACGAGATTGGTTGAGTTTTCCCGATGTGAGGGATTGAATTAGTGCTAGTTCTCGGGATTGTGGAATTGATAAATCGCGGGTGACGATTTAGTTGGTAAAGGCAATTCATTGGGAAGAATTGCTTAGGAAAGTCGGTTGGGACTTATGTTTGAGGACCGGGAAGTGTGGTCCATTTGGTTAAGTGACGAGGATCACGGGGGAGAGTTGTAACACCCCATTTTTCCCCGTACATGATTTATAGGTGAATTGGGTATGTACGATAGGCGTATGAAGGGTTCGGGACATTTTCTAGTGTTAAGTCTTGTGTGAGGAGAAAATGACTCAGATCGTGCTTTGTGTCGCGGCATGACAAAGGAGGCCGCGGCGCGGCAATGGACTGAAATTGAGATCAGAAGTAGGACAAAAAATGATCCCAGACCTAGGCAAATGTCGCGGCGCGACATTTAAGGCCGCGGCGCTGCAATGTGGGCGAACTGGTTCCTGTTTTCGCAATATTTAGGTAAAGTGAGGGGCATTTTAGTCTTTTCACGTTTGAACCAGATTGAGATCTTAAATCTCATCCACTCCTTTCAATTCCTAATTTCTTTTCCCTTTTCATTTCATTTTCCTCTCAAAAACCCAAACACCCAATTGGATTCAAACGGATTTTTGGAAAGGAAGAAGCGGGGTTTGATCTTTGGCGTAGTTGAAAAGTTTATTCTCCTCGTTCTTAGCTACACGGTGATACTAGTGGTAAGCTCTAACTCCAAATTTCGTTTTTGTGTTCATCATTCAATTTTGGGGCTTTTGATTATATGATTCATAGATGGAACCCATTTAGTTGTTAATTGGAAATTAACACCAAGATTCGGGTTTGTAAGTGTTAAAGGCGGGTTTTGGGTTGGTTAACGATTTAACCATGTTTAAGACTTGAGAATGGTGTATAATCACTAGTGTTAGTGATTATTGATGATTTGGAGACCTTTAGGGTTCTTGTGGTTGACTAACTTTGACTAGAGTCGAAATTAGGGTTTGTTGAGGATTATAACCCGAATGTCGATTCGTTGAGGTTTGTAAACTTAAAATAGATTAAGTTGAAGTATAAAATCGAGTTAAACATGTTTTGGTGTCAAAACTTGTAAATGGTGAGATTTTGACCTTATAGGTCAAAATTAGGGTTTATGGGCGATTTTGAGAACGATAAGTGTTTAACACTTGTGTTCGGGTTTAATTGGCATATTAGGACCATTATCACTTGTGTTAGTGATTATTGGGTAGTTTGGGCATGGGTTGTCCTTGGAAGTGCATTTGGGTCGAAATTGCACTAAGTGTCGAATTGGGTCGATTGTAGATCCAATCTAAGTGTGTTGTTGAATTTGTGATAATGGATTAGGTACTTTCCATTGACGAGTTGAGGATTTCTTGGAAGCATTTCTTCAAGGCGACAAGGTGAGTGTTAATATCCTATATGCATATGTATGTGTAGGATGGGTGCGGGTCGGGTGAAGTGGTTCTCGGTTATAGAGCTCACTTCACATATAGGTGGATTTGATGGACTTGTGTATAGGTCCAATTGGCACGTTTGTGCGTATTGGTTGACCACCTTTAGCGAGGTACACGCTTGTGTGTACGTTATCACATGTGGTTGTGATTTGGATGTTATAACCCCAATGGCGAGGGGTTGATATTGTTGTGAAGTGGATGACCCCGATGTGGTGGATTTTATAATCCCGTAACCGTGGGTTTTGATGTTGAGAAGTGAATCGCGTGTAGTTCGGATTCACGATGACTCGTGTAGTTCGGTCATCTTATTGAGGTAGTAATCTCGTGTGGTTTCGGATTACTAAGGCTCGTGTAGTTCGGCCAACCTCGATATTGTGTTATGAAGATAGTAATCTCGTATGGTTTCGGATTACTAAGGCTCGTGTAGTTCAGCCAATCTTCATGGTGGTATTTGGTTCTCGGTATCGGGTTAAGGGGTTAACCTTGGTTGTTTATATATTGTTATATATATATATATATTGTTAATGTATTGTTGTGATGTAGCTAGCCCTCCTGGTGTAGCTTATTGGCGTTGTTCCCATTGTCGTGGTGAACTTATACTTTGTTGATATCTTTAGCTTGTTGCTTAGAGATCGCACGGTATGCTTAGGGTAGTTGCCTTATACATGGATGCTTCGGTATGCGGTATTTGATATTTGTGTGGCGTGTCCATTTTATACATATATATGTATGTAGTATATTATCATTCACTAAGCGTTAGCTTACCCTCTCGTTGTTGATATTTTTATAGGTTTGCATGCTTGGCGGCTCGGGTAAGCTTGGGGATTAGAGATCTTGGCTAGGTTGCTAAGAAGATCTTGCTTTTGTATTCGATTAGGATTTGGGTAGCGTAGTCCCAAATCACCATGCTCGATTTTGCGTAAACGTAACTAGTCGGGTCATAATGATTATAACCGGTTTACGATTTAATTAATGAACCATTGTATTAGGGAGTTTAAATTATTAATGTATGTTTTAAGTTTGTTGAACTTACTTTGGTAACAAATATGTTTTGGAAATTGTGTAATGGGACCTAAAGTATTATTTAACGCGTATTAAAAGGAAAAAAATTTTATCGGCCGATTTTAATACGGGTTGTGTCATTTCATTCTGGAAAAGTCTTGGATGAACCTTCTGTAGTAACCAGCTAGTCCTAAAAACTGGCGTATGTGTTTCGGAGTTTTCGGGGTTTCCCACTTTTCAACAGTTTCTATCTTTGCCGGATCCACCTTAATACCTTCTTTGTTCACTATGTGACCGAGGAATTGAACTTCTTCCAACCAAAATGCACACTTTGAAAATTTAGCGTACAATTCTTCCTTCCTCAATACTTCTAACACCTTTCTCAAATGTTCACCGTGTTCTTGGTCATTCTTTGAGTAAATAAGTGTGGCGACCCGACCAAAATCGTCATTGACCAAAATTATGAGACTCGTTTGACCAAAATTATGTCGTATTCTTTTGAAACGTATCATGCTTGCAAAGTTTAGTTTACAAAACCGTTCGACAACAATTTTAAGTTTGCAAAAGTATAAATTATAAATGAGGTAACTTGCGACATAATTAGTTTAAAATCGCGGTTGCTATAAATAGCGTAAGTATGTAAACAATATGTTTGAATCCAAAGGTGCTATCACTAGCGTATGTATGTATGTATGTATGCTTGACTCCAAGCAAGAAATCAGAGTGTATGCATGTATGCTTGACCCCAAGCAAGTATGAGTGTACGCGGAAGCATGTATCAAATAGCCATGTATGAACCTGAGAAACATATAGAAAACTGTCAACGAAAAACGTTGGTGAAATCATAGGTGTATTAGTAAATGTTATATTTTAAACCACAAGATTTAGTATTTCCAATATGTTGATTATCCAAATCGTTTGCATTCCAAAAGTTTGTTCGCGAGCACCCAATTATCAAGACTTAACGTTTCCTTCCATAGAACCCCATCACAATAGTGTTAGAACATACACTGTTTCTCGAAAATATATTTCATCCGTAGACGGTAGCGAACCGTTCGAAATGAGGGTTTGTCAAACCCGTATGGCCACACAATATAAGTTCTCGCTTACACCCTGCAAGTGTAACTAATGATAATCGAATTGAGGATTTTTGTTCTAACTCGCTGTGGAATGTTTGTTTCATCGTACTTGTGTTCAAAGTATAAAAGTAAGTAGTACAAAATGTAACAAAGTATATGTTCCTCAGCCCACAATTTAAAAGTATAAAAAGTTGTTGAAAAGGTGGGACTATGATCTCACCTCGAGTGCACGAGTATAAAAGTACTTCACAAAGTAAACGTGTGCATGATAGTTGCTTAGCCTTGACCTAAACAAGTAAGTTGTATTAATTAACCGGTTACGTCACAAAGTCGGGCGAAATGTGTTCAATTAGTCCTATGGCTCGTTACGACTCGAATATATAGCATGTGAATCACGTTGTCAAGTTTCATGCAAGATACAAGTATAGAAACAAGTTAGGAAGATTGCACAATCATTTGGTTAAGTTTGAAAAAAATTCGAACTTCGGTCGGTCAAAGTCAACGAAAAGTGAACACGTTTGGGTCGGGTCCCGAACTATTTTTCTGAGGTTTTTAATCATATATGAGCATGTTAGAACAAGTTACATGTGAATCGGAGGTGCGTAGCATAGCAAACATTATTCAAAAATCGACAAAGTTGGACAGACCACTTTGGCGCGCCGCGCCATTACCTGTACAGAGAATTCTGGCAGTTTTCACACTCAAGCACGAATCCAACTTCAATTACCCATAAATCCTAAACCGTAAACATCCAAAACAAGTATCTTATATCGTTGGAAAGGTATTTTGACAAGGAATACAACTAACCACTTTTCATCAAGCAAAAACATCATTTACAATAGCCGAAATCTCGTCAAGTGGTCATTAAATGTTCAAAACCATCGTTTCAAGTTTACAAAACGCATTTTAAGATTCGGGAATGCAATTCACACATGTGATATGCCGTTTTGAAGGTAATGAAACATACAATACAACTAATCACTAACTAATAACATTTCATGGCATTCAAAGCATCAAAATTTCCTTTTAGAGTTCATCAAACCCTAATCAAGAATCACAAAACCAATAATCATGTTAATGATGTTTTCCAAATCAACCTACACATCAAATTGATGCTAAAGATGCTAGTAACACTTTTAAAACATAAACTCTAACAATTTAACAACATTAACTCATCCAAAATAAAGGATTAAGTACACCCATTTCAAATGTTCAAACTAGTTACTCAAAACAACGAATCGAGCAAACAAAACATATATTCATGTTATACACGAGCCATAGACACTAACTAACACCATATTAAGTCAAAAACACGAATTTAGAGAAATCTAGAGTTTTTAGAAACTTTACCCCAAGCTATGAAATTGGTACCAAATCGAAGAGGATGAAGAGAGGATCACGAAAATGTAATTTGTTTTGATGTTTGCTTCTCCAATCGGATTTAGATGATGAATTTGTGAGTTGGGTGTTTATGGTTCAAAAATGGAAGAGAGAAAGGAGGTAGAAGGAGAAGAGGAAAAATGAATGGATGAGATGGGGAGGAGGTGACTAGTCACCAAACATTTGGCCAAATGCCAAGATTAGTCCCTCAAGTTTGTTGTCGGGTGCGGGAATTAACCAAATGAATATTTTAAAAACGCTCGAGTAAACGAGTGATGTTATAATTAAATAACAGGAAAATTAAGAACGTTGGTCAACGGAAACTACGAATTTAAATAACGAAAGGTATTATTTAAAAAAAAAGATAGTGTTAAAAATAAATTTAACGGAAAAACGCGGGATGTTACATTACCTACACCTTAAAAGAAATTTCGTCCCGAAATTTAGTTGGAAGTAGTAGTCGTTGTTTCTTCCTCGAGATCTTGCGTTGTTGGTTCTACGAATAAGTGAAGGTACTCCCTCGGGTATTTCAACGAACTTCGACAGTCGCGATTTTATGTTGGTTTAAAGTTTGGTTCCACAATTTATAATTTCAACCGGTCCTCCTTGGAAGTGAGGTTTATCGTTGATAGTAAGTTCATCGAAGAGGATAACAAGTTCTTGTCTCGCAAGACACACCTTTAAGTTTGATACACAGAATGCAGGATGAACGGAATTTGTTTGAGTCAGAAGTTCGAAGCGGTAAGCAACGGGCACAACATACCCCAAAATTTCAAAAGGACTAAAAATATCGCGGATATAGCTTTCTACGTTTTCGAAATGGACTACACCTTTTCAAGGTGCGACTTTTAACGTTACGCAGTTTTCCACATGGAATTTGAAAAGTTTACGTCTAACAGTGGCATAGCTCCTTTGGCGACTACGGTCGTCTCGAGCCTTTCTGAGGTTAAAGAAGTTTCTTGGTTGTTCCATGAATTAGCTCGGGTTCGGTGGTTTGATTATCATTAACTTGGTTCTACATAAGGAGAATGACGTTTCCGTTCAAATAAGATTCCAAAAGGTGTGACGTTAAGACTTGAATGATAACCATCGGCGTAAGAGAAATTTAGTAAAGGCAATGACTTTTCTCAAGAAATTTTGAAGTCGATAACACGAATTAGTTTTATGATTTCCAAGGTTTGAATCGTATGTTTGTTTGGCCCTTCAAGATGCGTTGATGTGTTGTACTCATGTTTAAACATGGTCCCGAGGCTTTTCGAAAAGCACTTCAAAATCTAGAAGTGAAACAAGAATCTCGATCTGAAATGAGGTACATTTCTATAAGGTATGTTTGAATGGGTACATCAGGACTCGAAAACGTTAGTTAGAACAAATTTCTCAAGAAATTTGCATCGCGAAAGATTTATCTGTTTCCAAAAATGTTTGTCGGAGCAAGTTCTCATTGGTTTCTGAAAACGTTCGTCGGGGCTATTCACCCTCGAGGTGAGTACTAGTATAACGTGAAGAGTCTATCTCTCCATTGAAAATTTAGAATCAAAGATTTCCTTATACGGAAGTACGAGTGTAATGCGGGAGAAGTTTCCGCCTCGATATGAGCATAACAAGCATATCGTAGTTCGTCGATAAAACTGTGCGAAAACGAGATAGTATACACGTGTAACATATGTTTGAAAATGAAAGAATTTGTCATTCCTTCGGAAGCATGGGTATGGTTCGACAATAATCGAAGATGTGTCCCTGGTATGGTTGTTATCAACATTCTCGGAGTTTTTGGATATTCAAACAAGAAAAATGAAGTCATGTACATGGCACATGGTGGTGATTAGGTTGATCGAGTCCAATCACCATCACGAGTCATTAGAACTTTGGTATGGCTTACTGTAATATAACCACGTTGATCGAGTGTCGTTATATTACGCTAACTCATACCTCCATTCCCACATCACTCCATAACATCAAGTTCATGTAACTGTGAAGATCTAGAATGAACAAAGTGTAACGACGTCTCAAACGTGACTCGTATTAAATCGAAAGAATTTCTGCAACTCTAAGGAAGCGTTCCCCGAGGGAAGTGTATAAATGATTGTTCACGTCAATGCGGTTCGAGTCAGACAATAATGTATTTAGGTATGAAAAGAGTAACGAGTCATGATAACGAGTAGTACGCAACCGTAGTGATAAATAGTGATGACGATACTCATCTAGAGTGGTGGTGGTAACTTTACAACACTTGTGGATAGTAAGCTGAGACGGGGTGGATAACAACCAAGGAGTCAGAATTCCCGAACAAGTGTGACTAATGAAGTCGTCGTCATCCATACGTGTAGGAATCTTGAATTTACGTGTGTTACCAGAAAGTGGCAGAATACGGATTCGTATGATGAAAGCTTGGTACCATCAAGAAGTTTGCCTAAGAATGATTCAAGTATAATGCACAAGTAGTCAAGTAAGTGCTATCTATAGCAAATGTATGTCAGAATGCAATGGCTAACTATCCGGTTGTAGTCTAGATTCACTAATGCGTCCCAACGAATCTGTCAGACACACTAATGCACATCCTAGTTCCCTATAACCAACGCTCTGATACCATCTGTGGCGACCCGACCAAAATCTTCATTGACGGCGTCGCTAACTGAGGTCTCAAAACGTGGTCGTAGTCCCTATATGAGACTCATTTGACCAAAATTATGTCGCATTCTTTTGAAACGTATCATGCTTGCAAAGTTTAGTTTACAAAACCGTTCGACAACAATTTTAAGTTTGCAAAAGTATAAATTATAAATGAGGTAACTTGCGACATAATTAGTTTAAAATCGCGGTTGCTATAAATAGCGTAAGTATGTAAACAATATGTTTGAATCCAAAGGTGCTATCACTAGCGTATGTATGTATGTATGCTTGACTCCAAGCAAGAAATCAGAGTGTATGCATGTATGCTTGACCCCAAGCAAGTATGAGTGTACGTGGAAGCATGTATCAAATAGCCATGTATGAACCTGAGAAACATATAGAAAACTGTCAACGAAAAACGTTGGTGAAATCATAGGTGTATTAGTAAATGTTATATTTTGAACCACAAGATTTAGTATTTCCAATATGTTGATTATCCAAATCGTTTGCATTCCAAAAGTTTGTTCGCGAGCACCCAATTATCAAGACTTAACGTTTCCTTCCATAGAACCCCATCACAATAGTGTTAGAACATACACTGTTTCTCGAAAATATATTTCATCCGTAGACGGTAGCGAACCGTCCGAAATGAGGGTTTGTCAAACCCGTATGGCTACACAATATAAGTTCTCGCTTACACCCTGCAAGTGTAACTAATGATAATCGAATTGAGGATTTTTGTTCTAACTCGCTGTGGAATGTTTATTTCATCGTACTTGTGTTCAAAGTATAAAAGTAAGTAGTACAAAATGTAACAAAGTATATGTTCCTCAGCCCACAATTTAAAAGTATAAAAAGTTGTTGAAAAGGTGGGACTATGATCTCACCTCGAGTGCACGAGTATAAAAGTACTTCACAAAGTAAACGTGTGCATGATAGTTGCTTAGCCTTGACCTAAACAAGTAAGTTGTATTAATTAACCGGTTACGTCACAAAGTCGGGCGAAATGTGTTCAATTAGTCCTATGGCTCGTTACGACTCGAATATATAGCATGTGAATCACGTTGTCAAGTTTCATGCAAGATACAAGTATAGAAACAAGTTAGGAAGATTGTACAATCATTTGGTTAAGTTTGACAAAAAGTCGAACTTCGGTCGGTCAAAGTCAACGAAAAGTCAACACGTTCGGGTCGGGTCCCGAACTATTTTTCTGAGGTTTTTAATCATATATGAGCATGTTAGAACAAGTTACATGTGAATCGGAGGTGCGTAGCATAGCAAACATTATTCAAAAATCGACAAAGTTGGACAGACCACTTTGGCGCGCCGCGCGGGTATATGGCGCGCCACGCCATTACCTGTACAGAGAATTCTGGCAGTTTTCACACTCAAGCACGAATCCAACTTCAATTACCCATAAATCCTAAACCGTAAACATCCAAAACAAGTATCTTATATCGTTGGAAAGGTATTTTGACAAGGAATACAACTAACCACTTTTCATCAAGCAAAAACATCATTTACAATAGCCGAAATCTCGTCAAGTGGTCATTAAATGTTCAAAACCATCGTTTCAAGTTTACAAAACGCATTTTAAGATTCGGGAATGTAATTCACACATGTGATATGCCGTTTTGAAGGTAATGAAACATACAATACAACTAATCACTAACTAATAACATTTCATGGCATTCAAAGCATCAAAATTTCCTTTTAGAGTTCATCAAACCCTAATCAAGAATCACAAAACCAATAATCATGTTAATGATGTTTTCCAAATCAACCTACACATCAAATTGATGCTAAAGATGCTAGTAACACTTTTAAAACATAAACTCTAACAATTTAACAACATTAACTCATCCAAAATCAAGGATTAAGCACATCCATTTCAAATGTTCAAACTAGTTACTCAAAATAACAAATCGAGCAAACAAAACATATATTCATGTTATACACGAGCTATAGACACTAACTAACACCATATTAAGTCAAAAACACGAATTTAGAGAAATCTAGAGTTTTTAGAAACTTTACCCCAAGCTATGAAATTGGTACCAAATCGAAGAGGATGAAGAGAGGATCACGAAAATGTAATTTGTTTTGATGTTTGCTTCTCCAATCGGATTTAGATGATGAATTTGTGAGTTAGGTTTTTATGGTTCAAAAATGGAAGAGAGAAAGGAGGTAGAAGGAGAAGAGGAAAAATGAATGGATGAGATGGGGAGGTGGTGACTAGTCACCAAACATTTGGCCAAATGCCAAGATTAGTCCCTCAAGTTTGTTGTCGGGTGCGGGAATTAACCAAACGAATATTTTAAAAACGCTCGAGTAAACGAGTGATGTTATAATTAAATAACAGGAAAATTAAGAACGTTGGTCAACGGAAACTACGAATTTAAATAACGAAAGGTATTATTTAAAAAAAAAGATAGTGTTAAAAATAAATTTAACGGAAAAACGCGGGATGTTACAATAAGTATGTCATCAATGAAAACAATGACAAACTTGTCAAGGTATGGTCCACACACTCGGTTCATAAGGTCCATGAACACAGCTGATGCATTAGTTAAACCAAATGGCATGACCATAAACTCGTAATGATTGTAACGTGTTCTGAAAGCAGTCTTTGGAATATCATCTTCTTTCACCCGCATTTGATGATACCCGGAACGTAAGTCAATCTTTGAATAAACAGACGAGCCTTGTATTTGATCAAATAAGTCGTCGATTCTCGATAGTGGGAAGCAGTTCTTGATGGTAAGTTTGTTCAACTCTCGGTAGTCGATACACAATCTGAATGTACCATCTTTCTTTTTGACAAACAAAACAGGAGCTCCCCACGGTGATGTGCTTGGTCGAATGAAACCACGCTCTAAAAGTTCTTGTAATTGGCTTTGCAGTTCTTTCATCTCGCTGGGTGCGAGTCTGTAAGGAGCACGAGCTATTGGTGCAGCTCCTGGTACAAGATCTATTTGAAATTCAACGGATCGTTGTGGGGGTAATCTCGGTAATTCTTTTGGAAATACATCGGGAAATTCTTTTGCGACGGGAACATCATTGATGCTCTTTTCTTCAGTTTGTACTTTCTCGATGTGTGCTAGAACAGCATAGCAACCTTTTCTTATTAGTTTTTGTGCCTTCAAATTACTAATAAGATGTAGCTTCGTGTTGCCCTTTTCTCCGTACACCATTAAGGGTTTTCCTTTTTCTCGTATAATGCGAATTGCATTTTTGTAACAAACGATCTCTGCTTTCACTTCTTTCAACCAGTCCATACCGATTATCACATCAAAACACCCTAACTCTACTGGTATCAAGTCAATCTTAAATGTCTCGCTAACCAGTTTAATTTCTCGATTCCGACATATATTATCTGCTGAAATTAATTTACCATTTGTTAATTCGAGTAAAAATTTACTATCCAAAGGCGTCAATGGACAACTTAGTTTAGCACAAAAATCTCTACTCATATAGCTTCTATTCGCACCCGAATCAAATAAAACGTAAGCAGATTTATTGTCAATAAGAAATGTACCCGTAACAAGCTCCGGGTCTTCCTGTGCCTCTGCCGCATTAATATTGAAAACTCTTCTGCGGCCATGTCCATTCGTGTTCTCCTGGTTCGGGAAATTTCTAATAATGTGGCTCGGTTTTCCACATTTATAACAAACTACATTGGCATAACTTGCTCCGATACTACTTGCTCCGCCATTACTCGTTCCGACACCATTTGTTCCTTTCGTTCTGTTAACCCCTGGTCCGTAGACCTCACACTTCGCTGCGCTATGACCATTTCTTTTACAATTGTTGCAAAATTTGGTGCAGAACCCCGAGTGATACTTTTCACACCTTTGGCATAGCTACTTCTGATTGTTGTTGTTGTTGTTGCGGTTATTATTGTTGTTGGAATGATTGTTGTAGTTGTTATTGTTGTTTTGCCGTTTGTTGTAGTTACGATTGATGTTGCGATTGTTGGGATAGTTGTTATTGTTTTGG
This sequence comes from Rutidosis leptorrhynchoides, assembly GCF_046630445.1. Taxonomy (NCBI): domain Eukaryota; kingdom Viridiplantae; phylum Streptophyta; class Magnoliopsida; order Asterales; family Asteraceae; genus Rutidosis; species Rutidosis leptorrhynchoides. The sequence goes on from NC_092343.1 coordinate 126,782,436, forward strand.
TGACTCTTATCACCGTTTTCCTCCCACTTTCTTTTGACTAGCTTCACGTTGGCCTCTTCGGCCGCCTGTTCTTTAATTCTTCCCTCAATCTGGTTCAATAGTTTGTGAGCCATTCTACATGCCTTTTGTATGGAGGCAGGCTCGTGTGAACTTATATCTTCTTGGATTCTCTCCGATAACCCTTTCACAAATGCGTCGATCTTCTCTTCCTCATCTTCGAACGCTCTCGGACACAATAGGCACAATTCTGTGAATCGTCTTTTGTACGAAGTAATATCGAATCTCTGTGTTCGTAACCCTCTAAGTTCTGACTTGAGCTTATTGACCTCGATTCTAGGACGGTACTTCTCGTTCATCAAGTGCTTGAATGCTGACCACGGTAGCGCATAAGCAGCATCTTGTCCAACTTGCTCTAGATAGGTATTCCACCATGTTAACGCAATACCTGTGAAGGTATGCGTAGCGTACTTCACTTTGTCTCCTTCAGCACACTTAATTATGGCAAAGACCGATTCAACTTTCTCGGTCCACCGTTTCAATCCAATTGGTCCTTCAGTCCCATCAAATTCTGAAGGTTTGCAGGCAGTGCATTCCTTGTAGGAGCATCCTACACGATTTCTTGCGCCGTTAGCTGTATTGCTAGATTCAGAGTTATTGTTGGTATGTAGCGCGGCCTGTACTGTGGCTATGTTTGAAGCAAGAAAGGCACGAAATTCCTCTTCGCTCATATTCAAGGTGTGTCGAGTAGTCGGTGCCATTTCCTTCAAAATAGTCAAATGAAACGAGTTAATCATATTGAATATCAAGAGTAGTCAATAGTATTTCGTAGCGTAATATGAACTTATTTATAAAAGATCTTTCTTCATATTAGCGTTTTATACTCTTTAATTCGGGTAGTACCTACCCGTTAAGTTCATACTTAGTAGCTAACATACCATTTCAACTACTACAATTCTATATGAAAAACTAATCACAAAAAAAATATCATATTCAAACCTTTATACAATAACTTGCAAACTTACAATACCGCTATTTTACATATAGCATGAAATATAGCACATAAAACTTTGATACAAAGTAGTTGCGAAGATAATTCTAGTTAATAAATAAGGCGTTCAGCAAAGGCACTAAAGATACGTAATTCATACGTCCAGAAACAAGTCATGCATTCTGGTTTTACTAATACCACTTCCCATCCTTGGTTTTGTGGAACATAACCGTTGTGACCGATAGTATGACAATGTGTTGTAACGTCGTCAAAAGGATGAAGGTTACATAATGACCAACAGTCTCGTAATAACCTAAAAACCTAATTTCTTACCCCAATTACCAACTCCGTCATTTGTGGGAACTTTTTGTTTAATAGTTGTAGCCCGATGTTCTTGTTCTCACTTTGGTGAGAAGCGAACATTACTAACCCATAAGCATAACATGTTTCTTTATGTTGCATGTTAGCCGCTTTTTCTAAATCACGAAGTCCTATAGTCAGATATATTCAGTCAAAATAATTTCTTAACCCGTTGCGTAAAATAGCATTTAGGTTCCCCGCAATATATGCGTCAAAGTAAACACATCGTAACTTATGGATTTCCCAATGTGATATCCCCCATCTTTTGAACGAAAGCCTTTTATAAACCAAGGCATTCTTGGAACGTTCTTCGAATGTCTTACAAACTGATCTCGCCTTAAATAGTTGTGCCGAGGAATTCTGACCGACTCTAGACAAGATTTCATCAATCATGTCTCCGAGTAGGTCTCTTAAAATATTGGATTGTCTATCCATTTTGTGTTTTTATACTGTAAAATAGAAAAGAGTTAGATTCATAAAAAAAATACTTATTAATACAAGCAATTTTTACATATATCATAAAGCATAAGCACACTATATTACATATATTACACCACACGAATACAACTATCTTATTCCGACTCGCTCGTTTCTTCTTCTTCGGTTTTGGTTCGTTTTGCCAAGTTTCTAGGGATATATGATGTTTTCCTAATACGAGCCGTCGTTTTCCACATTGGTTTAGAAAAGCCTGGTGGTTTAGAGGTTCCCGGGTTATTGTCACAACTTAAGAAATACGGGTGTTGACGATACATATAAAGTTCATCGGGTTTGGAATCAAATTTCTCTATTTTTATGCCCTTTCCCTTATTGTTGTAGTGACCCGAACTTTTCCATATTTATTTATATATTAAATGAAATTGTTATTTACATGATTAAGTGTTTCCAACATGTTAAGCAATCAAACTTGTTAAGACTTGATTAATTGAAATAGGTTTCATATAGACAATTGACCACCCAAGTTGACCGGTGATTCACGAACGTTAAAACTTCTAAAAACTATATGATGATATATATATGGATATATATATATATATATATATAGTTAACATGATATTATGATAAGTAAACATATCATTAAGTATATTAACAATGAACTACATATGTAAAAGCAAGACTACTAACTTAATGATTTTGAAACGAGGCATATATGTAACGATTATCGTTATAACGACATTTAATGTATATATATCATATTAAGAGATATTCATACATCATAATATCATGATAATATAATAATTTAAAATCTCATTTGATATTATAAACATTAGGTTAACAACATTTAAAAAGATCGTTAACCTAAACGTTTCAAAACAACACTTACATGTAATGACTAACGATGACTTAACGACTCAGTTAAAATGTATATACATGTAGTGTTTTAATATGTATTCATACACTTTTGAAAGACTTCAAGACACTTATCAAAATACTTCTACTTAACAAAAATGCTTACAATTACATCCTCGTTCAGTTTCATCAACAATTCTACTCGTATGTTCCCGTATTCGTACTCGTACAATACACAGCTTTTAGATGTATGTACTATTGGTATATATGTAGAGACCCGTCCTAATCCATCTGGACGAAGTCCATATCGATTACAAATGATTCACAATAGTTGATTACATCGCAAAGTACTTGACCTCTATGTGATACATTTTACAAACATTGCATTCATTTTTAAAAGACAAACTTTAATTTCATCGAAAGTTGACGACATGCATAACATTTCATAATATATCTAAACTATAAATGACTTGATAATAATCTTGATGAAATCGACGACTCGAATGCAACGTCATTTGAAATATGTCATGAATGACTCCAAGTAATGTCTCTAAAATGAGCAAATGCATAGCGGAAGATTTCTTTCATACCTGAGAATAAACATGCTTTAAAGTGTCAACCAAAAGGTTGGAGAGTTCATTAGTTTAACATAAATAATCATTTCCATCAATTTTAATAGACCACAAGATTTTCATTTCTCATAAATATACGTCCCATGCATAGAGACAAAAATAATCATTCATATGGATTGAACACCTGGTAACCGACCTTAACAATATGCATATAAGAATATCCTCATCATTCCGGGATCCTCCTTCGGACATGACATAAATTTCGAAGTACTAAAGCATCCGGTACTTTGGATGGGGCTTGTTGGGCCCGATAGATCTATCTTTAGGATTCGCGTCAATTAGGGTGTCTGTTCCCCAATTCTTAGATTACCAGACTTAATAAAAAGGGGCATATTCGATTTCGATAATTCAACCATAGAATGTAGTTTCACGTACTTGTGTCTAGTTTGTAAATCATTTATAAAAGCAGCGCATGTATTCTCAGTCCCAAAAATATATATTGCAAAAGCATTTAAAAAGGGAGTAATGAAACTCACGCATATAAATATTGTAAAACAGTTATTAAAACAGTGCATGTATTCTCAGCCCAAAAATGTAATGAGTAAAAGGGAGTAAATGAAACTCACAATACAATATTTTGTAGTAAAAATATGCATACGACGGAACTGAACAATGCAGGTTTGGCCTCGGATTCACGAACGTATATCATTTATATATATTAATACATATAATAACAATTAAACAAGTTTTATATATATTAATTTTAATATACTTAATAATTTGTATGTTATATTAATAAGTAGTTTAATTATAACTATTTTATATATTTTAGTTAAATAATTAATATTCTTATATATATGATTATATTAGAATATGTTTATCTATTATATATAATCTAGTTGATTTATTTAAATCAATATGTAATATTAGTATGGTCAGGATATATGTAAAAATATATTTTGATATAAATATCATTCGTTTGTTAAAATTCTAATTATAATAATACTAAAAATAATATTGGCAATGATAAAAATAATAGTAATGATAATAAAATTAATAATAATAATAATAATAATAATAATAATAATAATAATGATAATAATAATAATAATAATAATAATAATAATAATAATAATAATTATAATTATAATAATAATAATAATTATAATAATAATAATAATAATAATAATAATAATAATAATAATAATAATAATAATAATAATAATAATAATAATAATAATAATAATAATAATAATAATAATAATAATATAGAAAACTACCTTCCAACACTTTTCCAAAAAGAAATGCCCGTGCCAAGGCTTGAACTCGCGACCTCTCGTTTCCAAAACTTCACGACCAACCATCACTCTGTTTCGTATTTTCTGATTAACAACACAACTAATTTTTTTTTTTTAACCCGGCCTTTACTGTTTCCCTTTCTTTTTATTGTTATCATTAAATGTAACCATCTAACATAATCATAATTTATAAGATCATATGCGTAGATCATCATGAATTGTTGTATGAACCACCTTTATCATATAATACATCTCTCGGCCCAATTTATATCACAAGCCCAAGTATTAATTGTATTTAACAAGCTCGATATTATCAAACAATAATGAGGTTTCGGTTCAGGAGCCTAAGTCCAAATAATTTATTTTAAAATCATGAATGAGTATTGGTTCGACACAGGAGCCGTAGTTTCATTATCATCATATCATCAATGTCCTAATATCATTTTCACCACCGTATGATCATTAACAAAAACCTAGAAAAAAAAATAATCCGAATAAGATGGTGTTTTGGTAGTTTAAGGTGACGGGTTAACCAGGAATAATGAATCAAAATAGAAATAAAAATAAATAAGTATTGCAGCAGTAATTAAGCATAAACAACGATGGTAGCAGTAGAAGTACCACGGATTTGGGTCTTATTGGAACGATGAACGTAACTACAACAGTAACACACGTTATAGTAGCTGCAATAAAAAAAATGAATGACAGCCTGGGCAGTTTAACAGCAGTGGTTGTGACTGTCCATGGTGGCTATTCGTGATGTAGCTCGATGTGTGATGGTAGCAGCAAACAACTGGTTTCAACAGCAAGTGGTGGAGTAAATCGAATAAGTAGCAAGAAAAAGTTTATAATGGTCATAAGTAATGGTGATCGGGTTATAACCAAGAGTTGTGTGGTGGTTATTTACGAATGAGAGGTAGTGAGTGTGGCAACGGTTAGGGTTGTAGGAAGGCAGTAGTCGATCTATATAAATAATGGGTTTTAGCTGCCAAATTCCAAGGTACTAGTCCACTAGTAGTCCCAAACAAAATAGTTTAGTATTAATCGGCCCAACTGAATAACATTCAGCCTCAAAATCATTGTTCGATCCAACATAAATTAGTGGATTTGTCTATGGCCCAAATCAAGTTGTGTGGTTTGATTATAAAAAGATCTAGACGTTGAAATTTGTTGAACATGTGGGGTTATCTCTTGTTGGAAGTGTCTGCCATTTAGAAAAGTAAGGAGCATGTTCTGAAAATTTAAACATCAACAAAAATGACGTGTGGTTTATGGGTTATATCAAAGCAACCAAAAGAAAGAAAAGAAAAAAAAATGTATATATAAAGTCACGATGGTGGTTGATCAATTATTAGTATAGCAGCGTGTGACCGTCAACAGGAAATGAATTTGCAGCGTGAGTGTTTTCGAGAAAAAAAATAGCAGTTTGTTTGGTTTTTAGTGGTGTTGTACCTCGTATGAACTAGAAACAAAATCGTATGCAGCAACAGTTATGAGTCTTTCAGCTGTTACAGTCAATTAGAAATAGGTTTTGCATCATATAAAGTAGGTTTACGAGGAAAGAAAAAAAATATGAAGGAAAGGTGGATGAAGGTGGTGATGCTCACGGGTTGTAAAAATAGAAGAGAAGGAAAGAGATAAATAGAGAAATGGTGAATAAGGTGGTTCTTGGGTTGGTTAACACGACAAAACAGTGAAGTATTTGCGACAAAAATGGAGCAACATAAAATGAAAGAAAAAGAGAAGAAAAAAAATAGTAATGAGTATGATGGTTTGCAATGTTTGTTTGCTCGAAAGAAAACATAATCAGTTTAGTAGTAGCGTAGCAGTAGGCTTTTTTGTAATGGCATTTGATCATGGTGGTTGTTGAGTGAACAACAAGCATTGGCTGAGCAAAAGCAAGAATGGAATAATTGGTGATGATTTGTTGTCATTCGAACAAGAAGAAAAAAAGAAACACAAATTGTTAATGGTGATTCAACGGGGTGGGTTTGAAGATGAGGGTGATTATTGATGGTTGTTGCTCACGATACAAGGTTGTAGTTGTGGTGATGGTTTGTTGATCAACGGAAAGAAACAGAAGAGGAAGGAATCACATCTCAAGTTATGGTTCATAAAAGTTATTTATGGTTTCTGATTTAAATAGAAGTATGATAATTTAGTGATCGGGTTTTTACTAGAACATAGAAAGAAGTAACATGTGGAGATGATAAATGGGTAGTCTTGTTGGGTGTTGGAGTCGTAACAAAAAGAAAGCAAAAAGAATGATGTGGCTTTGGGTTATGAATTGAATCCAAAAACAGTATTCGAATCATTCACTCAATCAGTGGATGATATTTTATTATAATAATAATAAAACATAAGAATGTGAATTCAATTTAAAATAGTAGAGCCATCGTTTACTGTATAATTAAGTAATTATTCAGTCGACATAAATTAAATAGGGAATGTTTCATGATCCGTTGATAATCAGTGGCGGATAAAAGTTTTTAGGAAAGTCCTAAAATTTTAAATTAAATAACTTTATTTATTTCAGTCTTTTAGGGTGTAAAATTGGTCATTAATTATATACAATTATTTAAATAAAAATTAAATTAATTATGAGCTCCCATCCCCAAGTAAAAATACTAAATGTTAAAATTAATTAAATAGATTCTAATTATATTTTTAACAAAGCTATAATTCGTATAACTTATTTTCGGATCACCGTTTATTTCAAAATTACATAAGTTTGAATTTAACTTGCTATATCAATCGAAACATCAAACGAGTATTACAATCATTTAATATTTATTTTTAATATACTTTATTTAGATATATTTTAAATAATGATTATAATAATATCCTATTTTTTATTTTATTAATAACAACAACAAAAAATTCTTCAAATTATATTTCGAACTATTATTTATATATACATACACAAATAACTATTTACAATTAATTGTTCGTGAATCGTCGAGAGCAGTAGAAGGGTAAATAAATACATGAACACAGTTCAAAGTTTTTGAGGTTTCAACATTACAGATTTTTGCTTATCGTGTTGAAATCATATAAAGATTTAAGTTTAAATTTGGTCGGAAATTTCCAGGTCGTCACAGTACCTACCCATTAAAGAAATTTCGTCCCGAAATTTGAGTGAGGTGGTCATGGCTAACAATAAAAATGTTTTCATGACGAATATGAGTTGATAAATAGATTTTTATCATCATTGGATAATATGGATAAAATAATTCGATTATTTAAAGAGCACGAATGAAGGCTATCACAAAAGAGTGAAATGAGAAAATAAAGCCTCACCATATTTTTTGACGTAGGTATGATTGATTTCCGAAGTTCAAGGAATCTTGGGGAAATCTCTGTAATAAGATTTAATTCTTTGATAATTAAGGAAATTAGGATATTCTTTTCTTAAATGCGATAATCTGTTTCGATTGCTCTGTCGGATATTTTACTATAAACCTACTCCCTTCGTTTCCTTTATATTTTGGAGTTCCCTCCTTTTATTTTCTCTTCCAGTCTTTAAGTCAAGCGAATAATGGTCCAGAATTCGTAGGTATAAAGTTTCGAATGAACATGACTAATGTTCTAAGAGAGAGATTGTAATAGTACGGTCTTGATTGGTTAAATTACCAGAATTCAAGAGATAAGATAGAACTATCAGGAATATATGTTCTCGATATGTGTGGAGATTAGGTAGAATGTAAGAGTCGTATAACATGGCACATGATGACGTTATGGTCTGTGAATCATCAAGCTCCATTAGAAACTCAGCATGACTTACTGTAATATAATCACGTTGATCAAGTGTCATTATATTATACTAACTCATGCTTCAGTTCCTAACACTACTCCAAAATCATTCATAATTTAAGCTCGAAGGTTTACAGAATATAGAAACTAAACAGTTTCCTTTATAATATAATACAGATAGTACGAAGAGATAAATAATTTCGGACGAGAATATTTATGAAAATATCTTCAGAAATATCAAAGATATTTATGATGATATTTTGGAATTTCTAAGTTCGATGGTTGATGAAGAAAGATTTTCCGCAAGATTTTAACATGAGTACGGAGCAAGATATTCGTTGAAGGTTTCATCGGATCCAGAATTAACTGGTTTCTTTGAATATATGGTATGGTCCTTGTATTTGGCCTTGGTCTCCTTCATGGTTTGCTCAATCTGTTTTTCAGTACCAAATTTTCTATCGAGTGTTCCTAACACTCCCTTCTTTATCATCAAACTTTTGGCCGTTTAGACCATCTACAATTTTTCTGTTTACTCTGCATTTAATGCGACCATATATAAATCATCGGTTATCAATCCGAGGTAGTTTCAAGAGTATTGTGTTTCTAGATGATTAAACGCTGATAGTAATATGGTGGAATATAAAAGGTTCTCCGATAACAATAAAAGAGCACGCATATAAATCAAGGTTATAATAAGGTTGTTTCGAATGAAAAGTCGAAGTTGACTTGCTGGAGCTGTGACAAAATTGACTGATTTGAAAAGAGATTGCAAAGTTATTTTCGGTAATAATAACGATAAAGGAATTAGCACAGCTACGCGTTAAACGTTTACTCAGTTTTCGAGAGTTTTCAGGTGCATAGCTATATGCATAAATCTTTCCTTCCGTAGACGAAGTGCGGTTGGTTCATCCTCTTGCTTGAGGTGTTTTCAAGAATCATGAAAGGTTTGAACGCAGATTGTAATCATCAAGATACAAATGAAGTTTAGGATGAAATCAAGTGGCAAACTTGAAGAATTGTTTAGTTTCATATGTTATAATTAATATTTTAATTCATTTTAATTGTCCAATGTTGGTAGTCCTCAGTGGATAGTCCACAGTTAGCAATATATAATATTCGAGTTAATTAATACGTGTCATGACCCGTGTACATGTCTCAGACTCGATCACAACTCAAAGTATATATATTATTGTAGAATCAACCTAACCCTGTATACCTAACTTCAACATTACTGCATATAGAGTGTCTATGGTTATTCCAAATAATTTATAGATGCGTCGATATGATATGTCAAAACCTTGTATACGTGTCCTGATATTTAAATGTGTAAATAACAGTATTTAAATGACGATAAGTAAATTGCGTAAAATAAATAACAGAAATTAACTACGATAAATAAAATTGCAAGAATATAAATTGCGATAAATAAACTGCGATAAATAAATTGCGATAATAAAATGTAATAAGGAATTAACAGTTATCTAGGAACAGTTAGCTAGGATTTTGTTAGCGTGGATTCTTAACAAAATTTCTCATAGTTAATTTGTTTGTTTCTAACAAATTTTATTTTGTCAAATATTTTCTTCATTATGCCACTTGTTGGATTTCTGATAACTCAAAATCCCAATATGAAATTGGATGAATATGGTTATTCTGTGGTGAACGGATTTGTATATCGGTGGATGTAAGTAGGATAGTAAATGACTGTTGAATCAGCTTCGTCGAATGTACAGTGTAACTTATTAAAGTGAAATCTAAATATTCCTCGGGTATTACCTACCCGTTAAAATATTTTCACCATTAACAGTTTGTACAAAAGGATTTTTAATTACAATCTTTATGAAAACATATATACATATATATTTTCTTCAAATGTAATCATGGATTTAATGAGTTAACTTAATATTAAACTCATTTAGTTTTCGGTTGGAACTAGAATAAATAATCTCTAAAACATTAGAGATTACATATTTGCCTTGTCGAATGAAGATAAATGAGGTAGAACGATACGTAGAACGAAGATCATACTCGAAGTACAGATGGTGATATTAAGGCATGGATTGTTGATGGTACTGGTGCTGTTATTGATGGTACTGTTAGTGATGTTGCTGAAGCTGGTAGATTTTGCACCATATTCTCCAAATTGATTACTCGAGTGCGAAGTTCGCTAACTTCTTCTATTATTCCGGGATGATTGTCGGTCAGAACGAGAGGATGAATAAGGTTTAGAAATGTGGATAGAATATAATCGTGTCGAACTACTCTGAAAATGAGGCTGAAAATGGTGTTTCGGATAGATTCGCCAGTAGATGCTTCAGGTTCTTTGCCAAGAGGGCAATTTGGTGGATGGAAAGGGTCGCCTTCTCCGCGTCTCCATTGTTTAAGTCGACTACGAACTCATCAGATGAATTGGGGATGGCTGATTGGTTGATTCATTCTGGTTATACTACTTTCGGAGTTCAAGTGGAAATCCATATCGGAATAGCTGTCGGAATAACTATCGGAATAATTATCGGAATCTGAGGGACTCGAACTGGTTGAGGGATTCATCTCGTACAATCAGATGAAGGATTTTCGATAAGAAATAGATTATAGGATGTAGATTAGTACCCTGCAATACATAATTTACATGTGCATATATAATACCAAATCCCACAAGTTACGGAGGAATCTATGGAATCTGTCAGGCAAAGTCTACAGTAATAGATATGCTAAGATATGAATTAGCAGATACGCTAAGATACGAATTTTGTCTATACACTATTCATGTAATCATTGCAGTAAGATGTATCTAGACTAAGAATGATAAGCAGGTAATTTTCTAAGGATGATAAACAGATGATTTTCGACAAAAATGATAAGTAAAACTTTTGACATGCAGACACGGTCGAAGTCCAGACTTACTAATGCATCCTAAAGACTATCAGTTAGACACACTAATGCAAAACCTGGTTCACTAAGACCACCGCTCTAATACCAACTGTAGAGACCCGTCCTAATCCATCTGGACGAAGTCCATATCGATTACAAATGATTCACAATAGTTGATTACATCGCAAAGTACTTGACCTCTATGTGATACATTTTACAAACATTGCATTCATTTTTAAAAGACAAACTTTCATTTCATCGAAAGTTGACGACATGCATAACATTTCATAATATATCTAAACTATAAATGACTTGATAATAATCTTTATGAAATCGACGACTCGAATGCAACGTCATTTGAAATATGTCATGAATGACTCCAAGTAATGTCTCTAAAATGAGAAAATGCACAGCGGAAGATTTCTTTCATACCTGAGAATAAACATGCTTTAAAGTGTCAACCAAAAGGTTGGTGAGTTCATTAGTTTAACATAAATAATCATTTCCATCAATTTTAATAGACCACAAGATTTGCATTTCTCATAAATATACGTCACATGCATAGAGACAAAAATAATCATTCATATGGATTGAACACCGGGTAACCGACCTTAACAATATGCATATAAGAATATCCCCATCATTCCGGGATCCTCCTTCGGACATGATATAAATTTCGAAGTACTAAAGCATCCGGTACTTTGGATGGGGCTTGTTGGGCCCGATAGATCTATCTTTAGGATTCGCGTCAATTAGGGTGTCTATTCCCCAATTCTTAGATTACCAGACTTAATAAAAAGGGGCATATTCGATTTCGATAATTCAACCATAGAATGCAGTTTCACGTACTTGTGTCTAGTTTGTAAATCATTTATAAAAGCAGCGCATGTATTCTCAGTCCTAAAAATATATATTGCAAAAGCATTTAAAAAGGGAGTCACGCATATAAATATTGTAAAACAGTTATTAAAACAGTGCATGTATTCTCAGCCCAAAAATGTAATGAGTAAAAGGGAGTAAATGAAACTCACAATACAATATTTTGTAGTAAAAATATGCATACGACGGAACTGAACAATGCAGGTTTGGCCTCGGATTCACGAACCAATATCATTTATATATATTAATACATATAATAACAATTAAACAAGTTTTATATATATTTATTTTAATATACTTAATAATTTGTATGTTATATTAATAAGTAGTTTAATTATAACTATTTTATATATTTTAGTTAAATAATTAATATTCTTATATATATGATTATATTAGAATATGTTTATCTATTATATATAATCTAGTTGATTTATTTAAATCAATATGTAATATTAGTATGGTCAGGATATATGTAAAAATATATTTTGATATAAATATCATTCGTTTGTTAAAATTCTAATTATAATAATACTAAAAATAATATTGGCAATGATAAAAATAATAGTAATGATAATAAAATTAATAATAATATTGGCAATGATAAAAATAATAGTAATGATAATAAAATTAATAATAATAATAATAATAATAATAATGATAATAATAATAATAATAATAATCATAATGATAATAATAATAATAATAATAATAATAATAATAATAATAATAATAATAATAATAATAATAATAATAATAATAATAATAATAATAATAATAATATAGAAAACTACCTTCCAACACTTTTCCCAAAAGAAATGCCCGTGCCAAGGCTTAAACTCGCGACCTCTCGTTTCCAAAACTTCACGACCAACCATCACTCTGTTTCGTATTTTCTGATTAACAACACAACTAATTTTTTTTATTTAACCCGGCCTTTACTGTTTCCCTTTCTTTTTATTGTTATCATTAAATGTAACCATCTAACATAATCATAATTTATAAGATCATATGCGTAGATCATCATGAATTGTTGTATGAACCACCTTCATCATATAATACATTTCTTGGCCCAATTTATATCACAAGCCCAAGTATTAATTGTATTTAACAAGCTCGATATTATCAAACAATAATGAGGTTTCGGTTCAGGAGCCTAAGTCCAAATAATTTATTTTAAAATCATGAATGAGTATTGGTTCGACACAGGAGCCGTAGTTTCATTATCATCATATCATCAATGTCCTAATATCATTTTCACCACCGTATGATCATTAACAAAAACCCAGAAAAAAAAATAATCTGAATAAGATGGTGTTTTGGTAGTTTAAGGTGACGGGTTAACCAGGAATAATGAATCAAAATAGAAATAAAAATAAATAAGTATTGCAGCAGTAATTAAGCATAAACAACGATGGTAGCAGTAGAAGTACCACGGATTTGGGTCTTATTGGAACGATGAACGTAACTACAACAGTAACACACGTTGTAGTAGCTGCAATAAAAAAAATGAATGACAGCGTGGGCAGTTTAACAGCAGTGGTTGTGACTGTCCATGGTGGCTATTCGTGATGTAGCTCAATGTGTGATGGTAGCAGCAAACAACTGGTTTCAATAGCAAGTGGTGGAGTAAATCGAATAAGTAGCAAGCACAAGTTTATAATGGTCATAAGTAATGGTGATCGGGTTATAACCAAGAGTTGTGTGGTGGTTATTTACGAATGAGAGGTGGTGAGTGTGGCAACGGTTAGGGTTGTAGGAAGGCAGTAGTCGATCTATATAAATAATGGGTTTTAGCGGCCAAATTCCAAGGTACTAGTCCACTAGTAGTCCCAAACAAAATAGTTTAGTATTAATCGGCCCAACTAAATAACATTCAGCCTCAAAATCATTGTTCGATCCAACATAAATTAGTGGATTTGTCTATGGCCCAAATCAAGTTGTGTGGTTTGATTATAAAAAGATCTAGACGTTGAAATTTGTTGAACATGTGGGGTTATCTCTTGTTGGAAGTGTCTGCCATTTAGAAAAGTAAGGAGCATGTTCTAATAATTTAAACATCAACAAAAATGACGTGTGGTTTATGGGTTATATCAAAGCAACCAAAAGAAAGAAAAGAAAAAAAATGTATATATAAAGTCACGATGGTGGTTGATCAATTATTAGTATAGCAGCGTGTGATCGTCAACAGGAAATGAATTTGCAGCGTGAGTGTTTTCGAGAAAAAAAATAGCAGTTTGTTTGGTTTTTAGTGGTGTTGTACCTCGTATGAACTGGAAACAAAATCGTATGCAGCAACAGTTATGAGTCTTTCAGCTGTTACAGTCAATTAGAAATAGGTTTTGCATCATATAAAGTAGGTTTACGAGGAAAGAAAAAAAATATGAAGGAAAGGTGGATGAAGGTGGTGATGCTCACGGGTTGTAAAAATAGAAGAGAAGGAAAGAGATAAATACAGAAATGGTGAATAAGGTGGTTCTTGGGTTGGTTAACTCGACAAAACAGTGAATTATTTGCGACAAAAATGGAGCAACATAAAATGAAAGAAAAAGAGAAGAAAAAAAATAGTAATGAGTATGATGGTTTGCAATGTTTGTTTGCTCGAAAGAAAACATAATCAGTTTAGTAGTAGCGTAGCAGTAGGCTTTTTAGTAATGGCATTTGATCATGGTGGTTGTTGAGTGAACAACAAGCAGTGGCTGAGCAAAAGCAAGAATGGAATAATTGGTGATGATTTGTTGTCATTCGAACAAGAAGAAAAAAAGAAACACAAATTGTTAATGGTGATTCAACGGGGTGGTTTTGAAGATGAGGGTGATTATTGATGGTTGTTGCTCACGATACAAGGTTGTAGTTGTGGTGATGGTTTGTTGATCAACGGAAAGAAACAGAAGAGGAAGGAATCACAGCTCAAGTTATGGTTCATAAAAGTGATTTATGGTTTCTGATTTAAATAGAAGTATGATAATTTAGTGATCGGGTTTTTACTAGAACATAGAAAGAAGTAAGATGTGGAGATGATAAATGGGTAGTCTTGTTGGGTGTTGGAGTCGTAACAAAAAGAAAGCAAAAAGAATGATGTGGCTTTGGGTTATGAATTGAATCCAAAAACATTATTCGAATCATTCACTCAATCAGTGGATGATATTTTATTATAATAATAATAAAACATAAGAATGTGAATTCAATTTAAAATAGTAGAGCCATCGTTTACTGTATAATTAAGTAATTATTCAGTCGACATAAATTAAATAGGGAATGTTTCATGATCCGTTGATAATCAGTGGCGGATAAAAGTTTTCAGGAAAGTCCTAAAATTTTAAATTAAATAACTTTATTTATTTCAGTCTTTTAGGGTGTAAAATTGGTCATTAATTATATACAATTATTTAAATAAAAATTAAATTAATTATGAGCTCCCATCCCCAAGTAAAAATACTAAATGTTAAAATTAATCAAATAGATTCTAATTATATTTTTAACAAAGCTATAATTCGTATAACTTATTTTCGGATCACCGTTTATTTCAAAATTACATAAGTTTGAATTTAACTTGCTATATCAATCGAAAAATCAAACGAGTATTACAATCATTTACTATTTATTTTTAATATACTTTATTTAGATATATTTTAAATAATGATTATAATAATATCCTATTTTTTATTTTATTAATAACAACAACAAAAAATTCTTCAAATTATATTTCGAACTATTATTTATATATACATACACACATAACTATTTACAATTAATTGTTCGTAAATCGTCGAGAGCAGTCGAAGGGTAAATAAGTACATGAACACAGTTCAAAGTTTTTGAGGTTTCAACATTACAGATTTTTGCTTATCGTGTTGAAATCATATAAAGATTTAAGTTTTAATTTGGTCAGAAATTTCCAGGTCGTCACAGTACCTACACGTTAAAGAAATTTCGTCCCGAAATTTGAGTGAGGTGGTCATGGCTAACAATAAAAAATTTTTCATGACGAATATGAGTTGATAAATAGAGTTTTATTATCATTGGATAATATGGATAAAATAATTCAATTATTTAAAGAGCACGAATGAAGGCTATCACAAAAGAGTGAAATGAGAAAATAAAGCCTCACCATATTTTTTGACGTAGGTATGATTGATTTCCGAAGTTCAAGGAATCTTGAGGAAAACTCTGTAATAAGATTTAATTCTTTGATAATTAAGGAAATTAGGATATTCTTTTCTTAAATGCGATAATCTGTTTCGATTGCTCTGTCGGATATTTTACTATAAACCTACTCCCTTCGTTTCCTTTATATTTTGGAGTTCCCTCCTTTTATTTTCTCTTCCCGTCTTTAAGTCAAGCGAATAATGGTCCAGAATTCGTAGGTATAAAGTTTCGAATGAACATGACTAATGTTCTAAGAGAGAGATTGTAATAGTACAGTCTTGATTGGTTAAATTACCAGAATTCAAGAGATAAGATAGAACTATCAGGAATATATGTTCTCGATATGTGTGGAGATTAGGTAGAATGTAAGAGTCGTATAACATGGCACATGATGACGTTATGGTCTGTGAATCATCAAGCTCCATTAGAAACTCAGCATGACTTACTGTAATATAATCACGTTGATCAAGTGTCATTATATTATACTAACTCTTGCTTCAGTTCCTAACACTACTCCAAAATCATTCATAATTTAAGCTCGAAGGTTTACAGAATATAGAAACTAAACAGTTTCCTTTATAATATAATACAGATAGTACGAAGAGATAAATAATTTCGGACGAGAATATTTATGAAAATATCTTCAGAAATATCAAAGATATTTATGATGATATTTTGGAATTTCTAAGTTCGATGGTTGATAAAGAAAGATTTTCCGCAAGATTTTAACATGAGTACGGAGCAAGATATTCGTTGAAGGTTTCATCGGATCCAGAATTAACTGGTTTCTTTGAATATATGGTATGGTCCTTGTATTTGGCCTTGGTCTCCTTCATGGTTTGCTCAATCTGTTTTTCAGTACCAAATTTTCTATCGAGTGTTCCTAACACTCCCTTCTTTATCATCAAACTTTTGGCCGTTTAGACCATCTACAATTTTTCTATTTCCTCTGCATTTAATGCGACCATATCTGAATCATCTGTTATCAATCCGAGGTAGTTTCAAGAGTATTGTGTTTCTAGATGATTAAACGCTGATAGTAATATGGTGGAATATAAAAGGTTCTCCGATAACAATAAAAGAGCCCGCATATAAATCAAGGTTATAATAAGGTTGTTTCGAATGAAAAGTCGAAGTTGACTTGCTGGAGCTGTGACAAAATTGACTGATTTGAAAAGAGATTGCAAAGTTATTTTCGGTAATAATAACGCTAAAGAAATTAGCACAGCTACGCGTTAAACGTTTACTCAGTTTCCGAGAGTTTTCAGGTGCATAGCTATATGCATAAATCTTTCCTTCCGTAGATGAAGTGCGGTTGGTTCATCCTCTTGCTTGAGGTGTTTTCAAGAATCATGAAAGGTTTGAACGCAGATCGTAATCATCAAGATACAAATGAAGTTTAGGATGAAATCAAGTGGCAAACTTGAAGAATTGTTTAGTTTCATATGTTATAATTAATATTTTAATTCATTTTAATTGTCCAATGTTGGTAGTCCTCAGTTGATAGTCCACAGTTAGCAATATATAATATTCGAGTTAATTAATACGTGTCGTGACCCGTGTACATGTCTCAGACTCGATCACAACTCAAAGTATATATATTATTGTAGAATCAACCTCAGCCCTGTATACCTAACTTCAGCATTACTGCATATAGAGTGTCTATGGTTATTCCAAATAATTTATAGATGCGTCGATATGATATGTCAAAACCTTGTATACGTGTCCCGATATTTAAATGTGTAAATAACAGTATTTAAATGACAATAAGTAAAGTGCGTAAAATAAATAACAGAAATTAACTACGATAAATAAAATTGCGAGAATATAAATTGCGATAAATAAACTGCGATAAATAAATTGTGATAATAAAATGTAATAAGGAATTAACAGTTAGCTAGGATTTTGTTAGCTTGGATTCTTAACAAAATTTCTCATAGTTAATTTGTTTGTTTCTAACAAATTTTATTTTGTCAAATATTTTCTTCATTATGCCACTTGTTGGATTTCTGATAACTCAAAATCCCAATATGAAATTGGATGAATATGGTTATTCTGTGGTGAACGGATTTGTATATCGGTGGATGTAAGTAGGATAGTAAATGGCTGTTGAATCAGCTTCGTCGAATGTACAGTATAACTTATTAAAGTGAAATCTAAATATTCCTCGGGTATTACCTACCCGTTAAAATATTTTCACCATTAACAGTTTGTACAAAAGGATTTTTAATTACAATCTTTATGAAAACATATATACATATATATTTTCTTCAGATGTAATCATGGATTTAATGAGTTAACTTAATATTAAACTCATTTAGTTTTCGGTTGGAACTAGAATAAATAATCTCTAAAACTTTAGAGATTACATATTCGCCTTGTCGAATGAAGATAAATGAGGTAGAACGATACGTGGAACGAAGATCATACTCGAAGTACAGATGGTGATATTAAGGCATGGATTGTTGATGGTACTGGTGCTGTTATTGATGGTACTGTTAGTGCCGGTGATGTTGCTGAAGCTGGTAGATTTTGCACCATATTCTCCAAATTGATTACTCGAGCGAGAAGTTCACTAACTTCTTCTATTATTCCGGGATGATTGTCGGTCGGAACGAGAGGATGAATAAGGTTTAGAATTGTGGATAGAAAATAATCGTGTCGAACTACTCTGGAAATAAGGCTGGAAATGGTGTTTCGGATAGATTCGCCAGTAGATGCTTCAGGTTCTTTGCCAAGAGGGCAATTTGGTGGATGGAAAGGGTCGCCTTCTCCGCGTCTCCATTGTTTAAGTCGACTACGAACTCATCAGATGAATTGGGGATGGCTGATTGGTTGATTCAATCTGGTTATACTACTTTCGGAGTTCAAGTGGAAATCCATATCGGAATAGCCGTCGGAATAACTATCGGAATAATTATCGGAATCTGAGGGACTCGAACTGGTTGAGGGATTCATCTCGTACGATCAGATGAAGGATTTTTGATAAGAAATAGATTATAGGATGTAGATTAGTACCCTGCAATACATAATTTACATGTGCATATATAATACCAAATCCCACAAGTTACGGAGGAATCTATGGAATCTGTCAGGCAAAGTCTACAGTAATAGATATGCTAAGATATGAATTAGCAGATACGCTAAGATTCGAATTTTGTCTATACACTATTCATGCAATCATTGCAGTAAGATGTGTCTAAAATAAGAATGATAAACAGGTAATTTCCTAAGGATGATAAACAGATGATTTTCGACAAAAATGATAAGCAAAACTTTTGACATGCAGACACGGTCGAAGTCCAGACTTACTAATGCATCCTAAAGACTATCAGTTAGACACACTAATGCAAAACCTGATTCACTAAGACCACCGCTCTAATACCAACTGTAGAGACCCGTCCTAATCCATCTGGATGAAGTCCATATCGATTACAAATGATTCACAATAGTTGATTACATCGCGAAGTACTTGACCTCTATGTGATACATTTTACAAACATTGCATTCATTTTTAAAAGACAA
Organism: Rutidosis leptorrhynchoides; assembly: GCF_046630445.1. Taxonomy (NCBI): domain Eukaryota; kingdom Viridiplantae; phylum Streptophyta; class Magnoliopsida; order Asterales; family Asteraceae; genus Rutidosis; species Rutidosis leptorrhynchoides. The sequence continues at coordinate 126,802,115 of NC_092343.1, forward strand.
ACTTTCATTTCATCGAAAGTTGACGACATGCATAACATTTCATAATATATCTAAACTATAAATGACTTGATAATAATCTTGATGAAATCGACGACTCGAATGCAACGTCATTTGAAATATGTCATGAATGACTCCAAGTAATGTCTCTAAAATGAGCAAATACACAGCGGAAGATTTCTTTCATACCTGAGAATAAACATGCTTTAAAGTGTCAACCAAAAGGTTGGTGAGTTCATTAGTTTAACATAAATAATCATTTCTATCAATTTTAATAGACCACAAGATTTGCATTTCTCATAAATATACGTCACATGCATAGAGACAAAAATAATCATTCATATGGATTGAACACCTGGTAACCGACCTTAACAATATGCATATAAGAATATCCCCATGATTCCGGGATCCTCCTTCTGACATGATATAAATTTCGAAGTACTAAAGCATCCAGTACTTTGGATGGGGCTTGTTGGGACCGATAGATCTATCTTTAGGATTCGCGTCAATTAGGGTGTCTGTTCCCCAATTCTTAGATTACCAGACTTAATAAAAAGGGGCATATTCGATTTCGATAATTCAACCATAGAATGCAGTTTCACGTACTTGTGTCTAGTTTGTAAATCATTTATAAAAGCAGCGCATGTATTCTCAGTCCCAAAAAATATATTGCAAAAGCATTTAAAAAAGGAGTAATGAAACTCACGCATATAAATATTGTAAAACAGTTATTAAAACAGTGCATGTATTCTCAGCCTAAAAATGTAATGAGTAAAAGGGAGTAAATGAAACTCACAATACAATATTTTGTAGTAAAAATATGCATACGACGGAACTAAACAATGCAGGTTTGGCCTCGGATTCACGAACGTATATCATTTATATATTAATACATATAATAACAATTAAACAAGTTTTATATATATTAATTTTAATATACTTAATAATTTGTATGTTATATTAATAAGTAGTTTAATTATAACTATTTTATATATTTTAGTTAAATAATTAATATTCTTATATATATGATTATATTAGAATATGTTTATCTATTATATATAATCTAGTTGATTTATTTAAATCAATATGTAATATTAGTATGGTCAGGATATATGTAAAAATATATTTTGATATAAATATCATTCGTTTGTTAAAATTCTAATTATAATAATACTAAAAATAATATTGGCAATGATAAAAATAATAGTATTGATAATAAAATTAATAATAATAATAATAATAATAATAATAATAATAATATTAATAATAATAATAATATTAATAATAATAATAATAATAATAATAATAATAATAATAATAATAATAATAATAATAATAATAATAATAATAATAATAATAATAATAATAATAATAATAATAATAATAATAATAATAATAATAATAATAATAATATAGAAAACTACCTTCCAACACTTTTCCAAAAAGAAATGCCCGTGCCAAGGCTTGAACTCGCGACCTCTCGTTTCCAAAACTTCACGACCAACCATCACTCTGTTTCATATTTTCTGATTAACAACACAACTAATTTTTTTTTATTTAACCCGGCCTTTACTGTTTCCCTTTCTTTTTATTGTTATCATTAAATGTAACCATCTAACATAATCATAATTTATAAGATCATATGCGTAGATCATCATGAATTGTTGTATGAACCACCTTCATCATATAATACATTTCTCGGCCCAATTTATATCACAAGCCCAAGTATTAATTGTATTTAACAAGCTCGATATTATCAAACAATAATGAGGTTTCGGTTCAGGAGCCTAAGTCCAAATAATTTATTTTAAAATCATGAATGAGTATTGGTTCGACACAGGAGCCGTAGTTTCATTATCATCATATCATCAATGTCCTAATATCATTTTCACCACCGTATGATCATTAACAAAAACCCAGAAAAAAAAATAATCCGAATAAGATGGTGTTTTGGTAGTTTAAGGTGACGGGTTAACCAGGAATAATGAATCAAAATAGAAATAAAAATAAATAAGTATTGCAGCAGTAATTAAGCATAAACAACGATGGTAGCAGTAGAAGTACCACGGATTTGGGTCTTATTGGAACGATGAACGTAACTACAACAGTAACACACGTTGTAGTAGCTGTAATAAAAAAAATGAATGACAGCGTGGGCAGTTTAACAGTAGTGGTTGTGACTGTCCATGGTGGCTATTCGTGATGTAGCTCGATGTGTGATGGTAGCAGCAAACAACTGGTTTCAACAGCAAGTGGTGGAGTAAATCGAATAAGTAGCAAGCAGAAGTTTATAATGGTCATAAGTAATGGTGATTAGGTTATAACCAAGAGTTGTGTGGTGGTTATTTACGAATGAGAGGTGGTGAGTGTGGCAACGGTTAGGGTTGTAGGAAGGCAGTAGTCGATCTATATAAATAATGGGTTTTAGCGGCCAAATTCCAAGGTACTAGTCCACTAGTAGTCCCAAACAAAATAGTTTAGTATTAATCAGCCCAACTGAATAACATTCAGCCTCAAAATCATTGTTCGATCCAACATAAATTAGTGGATTTGTCTATGGCCCAAATCAAGTTGTGTGGTTTGATTATAAAAAGATCTAGACGTTGAAATTTGTTGAACATGTGGGGTTATCTCTTGTTGGAAGTGTCTGCCATTTAGAAATGTAAGGAGCGTGTTCTAATAATTTAAACATCAACAAAAATGACGTGTGGTTTATGGTTTATATCAAAGCAACCAAAAGAAAGAAAAGAAAAAAAATGTATATATAAAGTCACGATGGTGGTTGATCAATTATTAGTATAGCAGCGTGTGACCGTCAACAGGAAATGAATTTGCAGCGTGAGTGTTTTCGAGAAAAAAAATAGCAGTTTGTTTGTTTTTTAGTGGTGTTGTACCTCGTATGAACTAGAAACAAAATCGTATGCAGCAACAGTTATGAGTCTTTCAGCTGTTACAGTCAATTAGAAATAGGTTTTGCATCATATAAAGTAGGTTTACGAGGAAAGAAAAAAAATATGAAGGAAAAGTGGATGAAGGTGGTGATGCTCACGGGTTGTAAAAATAGAAGAGAAGGAAAGAGATAAATAGAGAAATGGTGAATAAGGTGGTTCTTGGGTTGGTTAACTCGATAAAACAGTGAAGTATTTGCGACAAAAATGGAGCAACATAAAATGAAAGAAAAAGAGAAGAAAAAAATAGTAATGAGTATGATGGTTTGCAATGTTTGTTTGCTCGAAAGAAAACATAATCAGTTTAGTAGTAGCGTAGCAGTAGGCTTTTTTGTAATGGCATTTGATCATGGTGGTTGTTGAGTGAACAACAAGCAGTGGCTGAGTAAAAGCAAGAATGGAATAATTGGTGATGATTTGTTGTCATTCGAACAAGAAGAAAAAAAGAAACACAAATTGTTAATGGTGATTCAACGGGGTGGGTTTGAAGATGAGGGTGATTATTGATGGTTGTTGCTCACGATACAAGGTTGTAGTTGTGGTGATGGTTTGTTGATCAACGGAAAGAAACAGAAGAGGAAGGAATCACAGCTCAAGTTATGGTTCATAAAAGTGATTTATGGTTTCTGATTTAAATAGAAGTATGATAATTTAGTGATCGGGTTTTTACTAGAACATAGAAAGAAGTAAGATGTGGAGATGATAAATGGGTAGTCTTGTTGGGTGTTGGAGTCGTAAAAAAAAGAAAGCAAAAAGAATGATGTGGCTTTGGGTTATGAATTGAATCCAAAAACAGTATTCGAATCATTCACTCAATCAGTGGATGATATTTTATTATAATAATAATAAAACATAAGAATGTGAATTCAATTTAAAATAGTAGAGCCATCGTTTACTGTATAATTAAGTAATTATTCAGTCGATATAAATTAAATAGGGAATGTTTCATGATCCGTTGATAATCAGTGGCGGATAAAAGTTTTCAGGAAAGTCCTAAAATTTTAAATTAAATAACTTTATTTATTTCAGTCTTTTAGGGTGTAAAATTGGTCATTAATTATATACAATTATTTAAATAAAAATTAAATTAATTATGAGCTCCCATCCCCAAGTAAAAATACTAAATGTTAAAATTAATCAAATAGATTCTAATTATATTTTTAACAAAGCTATAATTCGTATAACTTATTTTCGGATCACCGTTTATTTCAAAATTACATAAGTTTGAATTTAACTTGCTATATCAATCGAAAAATCAAACGAGTATTACAATCATTTACTATTTATTTTTAATATACTTTATTTAGATATATTTTAAATAATGATTATAATAATATCCTATTTTTTATTTTATTAATAACAACAACAAAAAATTCTTCAAATTATATTTCGAACTATTATTTATATATACATACACACATAACTATTTACAATTAATTGTTCTTAAATCGTCGAGAGCAGTCGAAGGGTAAATAAATACATGAACACAGTTCAAAGTTTTTGAGGTTTCAACATTACAGATTTTTGCTTATCGTGTTGAAATCATATAAAGATTTAAGTTTAAATGTGGTCAGAAATTTCCAGGTCGTCACAGTACCTACACGTTAAAGAAATTTCGTCCCGAAATTTGAGTGAGGTGGCCATGGCTAACAATAAAAATGTTTTCATGACGAATATGAGTTGATAAATAGAGTGTTATCATCATTGGATAATATGGATAAAATAATTCGATTATTTAAAGAGCACGAATGAAGGCTATCACAAAAGAGTGAAATGAGAAAATAAAGCCTCACCATATTTTTTGACGTAGGTATGATTGATTTCCGAAGTTCAAGGAATCTTGAGGAAATCTCTGTAATAAGATTTAATTCTTTGATAATTAAGGAAATTAGGATATTCTTTTCTTAAATGCGATAATCTGTTTCGATTGCTCTGTCGGATATTTTACTATAAACCTACTCCCTTCGTTTCCTTTATATTTTGGAGTTCCCTCCTTTTATTTTCTCTTCCCGTCTTTAAGTCAAGCGAATAATGGTCCAGAATTCGTAGGTATAAAGTTTCGAATGAACATGACTAATGTTCTAAGAGAGAGATTGTAATAGTACGGTCTTGATTGGTTAAATTACCAGAATTCAAGAGATAAGATAGAACTATCAGGAATATATGTTCTCGATATGTGTGGAGATTAGGTAGAATGTAAGAGTCGTATAACATGGCACATGATGACGTTATGGTCTGTGAATCATCAAGCTCCATTAGAAACTCAGCATGACTTACTGTAATATAATCACGTTGATCAAGTGTCATTATATTATACTAACTCATGCTTCAGTTCCTAACACTACTCCAAAATCATTCATAATTTAAGCTCGAAGGTTTACAGAATATAGAAACTAAACAGTTTCCTTTATAATATAATACAGATAGTACGAAGAGATAAATAATTTCGGACGAGAATATTTATGAAAATATCTTCAGAAATATCAAAGATATTTATGATGATATTTTGGAATTTCTGAAATGTCCCGTTCTTATTGATTAAAAACGTTCCATATTAATTAATTTCGTTGCGAGGTTTTGACCTCTATATGAGACGTTTTTCAAAGACTGCATTCATTTTTAAAACAAACCATAACCTTTATTTCATAAATAAAGGTTTAAAAAGCTTTACGTAGATTATCAAATAATGATAATCTAAAATATCCTGTTTACACACGACCATTACATAATGGTTTACAATACAAATATGTTACATCGAAATCAGTTTCTTGAATGCAGTTTTTACACAATATCATACAAACATGGACTCCAAATCTTGTCCTTATTTTAGTATGCAACAGCGGAAGCTCTTAATATTCACCTGAGAATAAACATGCTTTAAACGTCAACAAAAATGTTGGTGAGTTATAGGTTTAACCTATATATATCAAATCGTAACAATAGACCACAAGATTTCATATTTCAATACACATCCCATACATAGAGATAAAAATCATTCATATGGTGAACACCTGGTAACCGACATTAACAAGATGCATATATAAGAATATCCCCATCATTCCGGGACACCCTTCGGATATGATATAAATTTCGAAGTACTAAAGCATCCGGTACTTTGGATGGGGTTTGTTAGGCCCAATAGATCTATCTTTAGGATTCGCGTCAATTAGGGTGTCTGTTCCCTAATTCTTAGATTACCAGACTTAATAAAAAGGGGCATATTCGATTTCGATAATTCAACCATAGAATGTAGTTTCACGTACTTGTGTCTATTTTGTAAATCATTTATAAAACCTGCATGTATTCTCATCCCAAAAATATTAGATTTTAAAAGTGGGACTATAACTCACTTTCACAGATTTTTACTTCGTCGGGAAGTAAGACTTGGCCACTGGTTGATTCACGAACCTATAACAATATATACATATATATCAAAGTATGTTCAAAATATATTTACAACACTTTTAATATATTTTGATGTTTTAAGTTTATTAAGTCAACTGTCCTCGTTAGTAACCTACAACTAGTTGTCCATAGTTAGATGTACAGAAATAAATCGATAAATATTATCTTGAATCAATCCACGACCCAGTGTATACGTATCTTAGTATTGATCACAACTCAAACTATATATATTTTGGAATCAACCTCAACCCTGTATAGCTAACTCCAACATTCACATATAGAGTGTCTATGGTTGTTCCGAAATATATATAGATGTGTCGACATGATAGGTCGAAACATTGTATACGTGTCTATGGTATCTCAAGATTACATAATATACAATACAAGTTGATTAAGTTATGGTTGGAATAGATTTGTTACCAATTTTCACGTAGCTAAAATGAGAAAAATTATCCAATCTTGTTTTACCCATAACTTCTTTATTTTAAATCCGTTTTGAGTGAATCAAATTGCTATGGTTTCATATTGAACTCTATTTTATGAATCTAAACAGAAAAGTATAGGTTTATAGTCGGAAAAATAAGTTACAAGTCGTTTTTGTAAAGGTAGTCATTTCAGTCGAAAGAACGACGTCTAGATGACCATATTAGAAAACATACTTCCACTTTGAGTTTAATCATAATTTTTGGATATAGTTTCATGTTCATAATAAAAATCATTTTCTCAGAATAACAACTTTAAAATCAAAGTTTATCATAGTTTTTAATTAACTAACCCAAAACAGCCCGCGGTGTTACTACGACGGCGTAAATCCGATTTTACGGTGTTTTTCGTGTTTCCAGGTTTTAAATCATTAAGTTAGCATATCATATAGATATAGAACATGTGTTTAGTTGATTTTAAAAGTCAAGTTAGAAGGATTAACTTTTGTTTGCGAACAAGTTTAGAATTAACTAAACTATGTTCTAGTGATTACAAGTTTAAACCTTCGAATAAGATAGCTTTATATGTATGAATCGAATGATGTTATGAACATCATTACCACCTTAAGTTCCTTGGATAAACCTACTAGAAAAGAGAAAAATGGATCTAGCTTCAATGGATCCTTGGATGGCTCGAAGTTCTTGAAGCAGAATCATGACACGAAAACAAGTTCAAGTAAGATCATCACTTGAAATAAGATTGTTATAGTTATAGAAATTGAACCAAAGTTTGAATATGATTATTACCTTGTATTAGAATGATAACCTACTGTAAGAAACAAAGATTTCTTGAGGTTGGATGATCACCTTACAAGATTGGAAGTGAGCTAGCAAACTTGAAAGTATTCTTGATTTTATGAAACTAGAACTTTTGGAATTTATGAAGAACACTTAGAACTTGAAGATAGAACTTGAGAGAGATCAATTAGATGAAGAAAATTGAAGAATGAAAGTGTTTGTAGGTGTTTTTGGTCGTTGGTGTATGGATTAGATATAAAGGATATGTAATTTTGTTTTCATGTAAATAAGTCATGAATGATTACTCATATTTTTGTAATTTTATGAGATATTTCATGCTAGTTGCCAAATGATGGTTCCCACATGTGTTAGGTGACTCACATGGGCTGCTAAGAGCTGATCATTGGAGTGTATATACCAATAGTACATACATCTAAAAGCTGTGTATTGTACGAGTACGAATACGGGTGCATACGAGTAGAATTGTTGATGAAACTGAACGAGGATGTAATTGTAAGCATTTTTGTTAAGTAGAAGTATTTTGATAAGTGTATTGAAGTCTTTCAAAAGTGTATAAATACATATTAAAACACTACATGTATATACATTTTAACTGAGTCGTTAAGTCATCGTTAGTCGTTACATGTAAGTGTTGTTTTGAAACCTTTAGGTTAACGATCTTGTTAAATGTTGTTAACCCAATGTTTATAATATCAAATGAGATTTTAAATTATTATATTATCATGATATTATCATGTATGAATATCTCTTAATATGATATATATACATTAAATATCTTTACAACGATAATCGTTACATATATGTCTCGTTTAAAAATCATTAAGTTAGTAGTCTTGTTTTTACATATGTAGTTCATTGTTAATATACTTAATGATATGTTTACTTATCATAGTATCATGTTAACTATATATATATCCATATATATGTCATCATATAGTTTTTACAAGTTTTAACGTTCGTGAATCACCGGTCAACTTGGATGGTCAATTGTCTATATGAAACATATTTCAATTAATCAAGTCTTAACAAGTTTGATTGCTTAACATGTTGGAAACATTTAATCATGTAAATATCAATCTCAATTAATATATATAAACATGGAAAAGTTCGGGTCACTACAGTACCTACCCGTTAAATAAATTTCGTCCCGAAATTTTAAGCTGTTGAAGGTGTTGACGAATCTTCTGGAAATAGATGCGGGTATTTCTTCTTCATCTGATCTTCACGCTCCCAGGTGAACTCGGGTCCTCTACGAGCATTCCATCGAACCTTAACAATTGGTATCTTGTTTTGCTTAAGTCTTTTAACCTCACGATCCATTATTTCGACGGGTTCTTCGATGAATTGAAGTTTTTCGTTGATTTGGATTTCATCTAACGGAATAGTGAGATCTTCTTTGGCAAAACATTTCTTTAAATTCGAGACGTGGAAAGTGTTATGTACAGCCGCGAGTTGTTGAGGTAACTCTAGTCGGTAAGCTACTGGTCCGACACGATCAATAATCTTGAATGGTCTAATATACCTTGGATTTAATTTCCCTCGTTTACCAAATCGAACAACGCCTTTCCAAGGTGCAACTTTAAGCATGACCATCTCTCCAATTTCAAATTCTATATCTTTTCTTTTAATGTCAGCGTAGCTCTTTTGTCGACTTTGGGCGGTTTTCAACCGTTGTTGAATTTGGATGATCTTCTCGGTAGTTTCTTGTATAATCTCCGGACCCGTAATCTGTCTATCCCCCACTTCACTCCAACAAATCGGAGACCTGCACTTTCTACCATAAAGTGCTTCAAACGGTGCCATCTCAATGCTTGAATGGTAGCTGTTGTTGTAGGAAAATTCTGCTAACGGTAGATGTCGATCCCAACTGTTTCCGAAATCAATAACACATGCTCGTAGCATGTCTTCAAGCGTTTGTATCGTCCTTTCACTCTGTCCATCGGTTTGTGGATGATAGGCAGTACTCATGTCTAGACGAGTTCCTAATGCTTGCTGTAATGTCTGCCAGAATCTTGAAATAAATCTGCCATCCCTATCAGAGATAATAGAGATTGGTATTCCATGTCTGGAGATGACTTCCTTCAAATACAGTCGTGCTAACTTCTCCATCTTGTCATCTTCTCTTATTGGCAAGAAGTGTGCTGATTTGGTGAGACGATCAACTATTACCCAAATAGTATCAAAACCACTTGCAGTCCTTGGCAATTTAGTGATGAAATCCATGGTAATATTTTCCCATTTCCATTCCGGGATTTCGAGTTGCTGAAGTAGACCTGATGGTTTCTGATGCTCAACTTTGACCTTAGAACACGTCAAACATTCTCCTACGTATTTAGCAACATCGGCTTTCATACCCGGCCACCAAAAATGTTTCTTGAGATCCTTGTACATCTTCCCCGTTCCAGGATGTATTGAGTATCTGGTTTTATGAGCTTCTCTAAGTACCATTTCTCTCATATCTCCAAATTTTGGTACCCAAATCCTTTCAGCCCAATACCGGGTTCCGTCTTCCCGAATATTAAGATGCTTCTCCGATCCTTTGGGTATTTCATCCTTTAAATTTCCCTCTTTTAAAACTCCTTGTTGCGCCTCCTTTATTTGAGTAGTAATGTTATTATGAATCATTATATTCATAGATTTTACTCGAATGGGTTCTCTGTCCTTCCTGCTCAAGGCATCGGCTACCACATTTGCCTTCCCCGGGTGGTAACGAATCTCAAAGTCGTAATCATTCAATAATTCAATCCACCTACGCTGCCTCATATTCAGTTGTTTCTGATTAAATATGTGTTGAAGACTTTTGTGGTCGGTATATATAATACTTTTGACCCCATATAAGTAGTGCCTCCAAGTCTTTAATGCAAAAACAACCGCGCCTAATTCCAAATCATGCGTCGTATAATTTTGTTCGTGAATCTTCAATTGTCTAGACGCATAAGCAATCACCTTCGTTCGTTGCATTAATACACAACCGAGACCTTGCTTTGATGCATCACAATAAATCACAAAATCATCATTCCCTTCAGGCAATGACAATATAGGTGCCGTAGTTAGCTTTTTCTTCAATAACTGAAACGCTTTCTCTTGTTCATCATTCCATTCAAATTTCTTCCCTTTATGCGTTAATGCAGTCAAGGGTTTTGCTATTCTGGAAAAGTCTTGGATGAACCTTCTGTAGTAACCATCTAGTCCTAAAAACTGGCGTATGTGTTTCGGAGTTTTCGGGGTTTCCCAATTTTCAACAGTTTCTATCTTTGCCGGATCCACCTTAATACCTTCTTTGTTCACTATGTGACCGAGGAATTGAACTTCTTCCAACCAAAATGCACACTTTGAAAACTTAGCGTACAATTCTTCCTTCCTCAATACTTCTAACACCTTTCTCAAATGTTCACCGTGTTCTTGGTCATTCTTTGAGTAAATAAGTATGTCATCAATGAAAACAATGACAAACTTGTCAAGGTATGGTCCACACACTCGGTTCATAAGGTCCATGAACACAGCTGGTGCATTAGTTAAACCAAACGGCATGACCATAAACTCGTAATGACCGTAACGTGTTCTGAAAGCAGTCTTTGGAATATCATCTTCTTTCACCCGCATTTGATGATACCCGGAACATAAGTCAATCTTTGAATAAACAGACGAGCCTTGTAGTTGATCAAATAAGTCATCGATTCTCGGTAGTGGGTAGCGGTTCTTGATGGTAAGTTTGTTCAACTCTCGGTAGTCGATACACAACCTGAATGTACCATCTTTCTTCTTGACAAACAAAACAGGAGCTCCCCACGGTGATGTGCTTGGTCGAATGAAACCACGCTCTAAAAGTTCTTGTAATTGGCTTTGTAGTTCTTTCATCTCGCTGGGTGCGAGTCTGTAAGGAGCACGAGCTATTGGTGCAGCTCCTGGTACAAGATCTATTTGAAATTCAACGGATCGATGTGGGGGTAATCCCGGTAATTCTTTCGGAAATACATCGGGAAATTCTTTTGCGACGGGAACATCATTGATGCTCTTTTCTTCAGTTTGTACTTTCTCGACGTGTGCTAGAACAGCATAGCAACCTTTTCTTATTAGTTTTTATGCCTTCAAATTACTAATAAGATGTAGCTTCGTATTGCCCTTTTCTCCGTACACCATTAAGGGTTTTCCTTTTTCTCGTATAATGCGAATTGCATTTTTGTAACAAACGATCTCCGCTTTCACTTCTTTCAACCAGTCCATACCGATTATCACATCAAAACTCCCTAACTCTACTGGTATCAAATCAATCTTAAATGTTTCGCTAACCAGTTTAATTTCTCGATTCCGACATATATTATCTGCTGAAATTAATTTACCATTTGCTAATTCGAGTAAAAATTTACTATCCAAAGGCGTCAATGGACAACTTAATTTAGCACAAAAATCTCTACTCATATAGCTTCTATCCGCACCCGAATCAAATAAAACGTAAGCAGATTTATTGTCAATAAGAAATGTACCCGTAACAAGCTCCGGGTCTTCCTGTGCCTCTGCCGCATTAATATTGAAAACTCTTCCACGGCCTTGTCCATTCGTGTTCTCCTGGTTCGGGCAATTTCTAATAATGTGGCCCGGTTTTCCACATTTATAACAAACTACATTGGCATAACTTGCTCTGACACTACTTGCTCCGCCATTACTCATTCCGACACCATTTGTTCCTTTCGTTCTATTAACCCCTGGTCCGTAGACCTCACACTTCGCCGCGCTATGACCATTTCTTTTACACTTGTTGCAAAATTTGGTGCAGAACCCCGAGTGATTCTTTTCACACCTTTGGCATAGCTGCTTCTGATTGTTGTTGTTGTTGCAGTTATTATTGTTGTTGGGATGATTGTTGTAGTTGCTGTTGTTGTTGTTGTTGTTGTTGTTGGGCCGTTTGTTGTAGTTGCGATTGATGTTGCAATTGTTGGGATAATTGTTGCGATTATTGTTGTAATTGCTGTTGTTGTTGTATTGGTGATTCTTATCACCGTTTTCCTCCCACTTTCTTTTGACTTGCTTCACATTGGCCTCTTCAGCAGTCTGTTCTTTAATTCTTTCTTCAATTTGGTTCACGAGTTTGTGAGCCATTCTACATGCCTGTTGTATGGAGGCGGGCTCGTGTGAACTTATATCTTCTTGGATTATTTCCGGTAATCCTTTCACAAACGCGTCGATCTCCTCTTCCTCATCTTCGAATGCTCCCGGACACAATAGGCACAATTCTATGAATCGTCTTTCGTACGTGGTAATATCAAATCTTTGGGTTCGTAACCCTCTAAGTTCTGTCTTGAGCTTATTGACCTCGGTTCTGGGACGGTACTTCTCGTTCATCAAGTGCTTGAATGCTGACCACGGTAGTGCGTACGCATCGTCTTGTCCCACTTGCTCTAGATAGGTATTCCACCATGTTAACGCAGAACCTGTGAAGGTATGCGTAGCGTACTTTACTTTGTCCTCTTCAGTACACTTACTTATGGCAAACACCGATTCGACCTTCTCGGTCCACCGTTTCAATCCGATCGGTCCTTCGGTTCCATCAAATTCCAAAGGTTTGCGGCAGTGAAATCTTTGTAGGTGCATCCTACACGATTTCCTGTACTGCTAGATCCAAGGTTATTGTTGGTATGTAGCGCAGCCTGTACTGCGGCTATGTTTGAAGCTAGAAAAGTACGGAATTCCTCTTCATTCATATTCACGGTGTGTCGAGTAGTCGGTGCCATTTCCTTCAAAATAGTTAAATGGAACAAGTTAATCATACAGAATATTAAGAGTAGTTAATAGTATTTCGTAGCATAATATGAACTCATTTATAAAAGCTTTTTCTTCATATTAGCGTTTTATAAGTTTAAATTCGGGTAGTACCTACCCGTTAAGTTCATACTTAGTAGCTAATATACAATTCAACTACTACAATTCTATATGAAAAACTGATTATAATAATATTTCGCGTTCAAACTTTTATACAATATTTTACAAACTTACAATACCGCTTATTTTACATAAAGCATGAAATATAGCACACAATAACTTTGATACAAGATAGTTGTGAAGATAATTCTAGCTAGTACACAAGTCGTTCAGCAAAGGCAATAAAGACACGTAATTCATACGTCCAGAAACAAGTCATGCATTCTGGTTTTACTAGGACTACTTCCCATCCTTGGTCTTGTGCAACATAACCGTTATGGCCGTTGATAAGACAGCGTGTTGTAACGTCGTCAAAGGGACGAGGGTTACGTAATGTCCAACAGTCCCGTAATAATCTAAAAACCTCATTTCTTACCCCAATTACCGACTCCGTCACTTGTGGAAACGTTTTGTTTAATAGTTGTAGCCCGATGTTCTTGTTCTCACTTTGGTGAGAAGCGAACATTACTAATCCGTAAGCATAACATGCTTCTTTATGTTGCATGTTAGCCGCTTTTTCTAAATCACGAAGTCCAATATTCGGATATATTGAGTCAAAATAATTTCTTAACCCGTTGCGTAAAATAGCATTTGGGTTCCCCGCAATATATGCGTCAAAGTAAACACATCGTAACTTATGGGTTTCCCAATGTGATATCCCCCATCTTTCAAACGAAAGTCTCTTATAAACCAAGACATTCTTGGAACGTTCTTCGAATGTCTTACAAACTGATCTCGCCTTAAATAGTTGTGCCGAGGAATTCTGGCCGACTCTAGACAAGATTTCATCAATCATGTCTCCGGGTAGGTCTCTTAAAATATTGGGTTGTCTATCCATTTTGTGTTTTTAAACTGTAAAATAGACAAGAGTTAGATTCATAAAAAAATACTTATTAATACAAGCAATTTTTACATATATCATAAAGCATAAGAACACTATATTACATATATTACACCACACGAATACAACTATCTTATTCCGACTCGCTCGTTTCTTCTTCTTCGGTTTTGGTTCGTTTTGCCAAGTTTCTAGGGATATATGATGTTCCCCTAATACGAGCCGTCGTTGTCCACATTGGTTTAGAAAAACCTGGTGGTTTAGAGGTTCCCGGGTCATTGTTACAACTTAAGGACTTCGGGGGTTGACGATACATATAAAGTTCATCGGGGTTGGAATTAGATTTCTCTATTTTTATGCCCTTTCCCTTATTATTTTCTTTTGCCTTTTTAAATTCAGTTGGGGTAATTTCTATAACATCATCGGAATTCTCGTCGGAATCCGATTCATCGGAGAATTGGTAATCCTCCCAATATTTTGCTTCCTTGGCGGAAACACCATTGACCATAATTAACCTTGGTCGGTTGGTTGAGGATTTTCTTTTACTTAACCATTTTATTATTTCCCCCACCGGTTCTATTTCTTCATCCGGTTCCGATTCTTCTTCCGGTTCCGATTCTTCTTCCGGTTCCTCTTCGGGAACTTGTGAATCAGTCCACGAATCATTCCAATTTACATTTGACTCTTCATTATTATTAGGTGAGTCAATGGGACTTGTTCTAGAGGTAGACATCTATCACATAATATCAAACGAGTTAAGAGATTAATATATCACATAATATTCACATGTTAAAAATATATAGTTTCCAACAAAATTTGTTAAGCAATCATTTTTCAAGTAAACACGGTCAAAGTCCAGACTCACTAATGCATCCTAACAAACTCGATAAGATACACTAATGCAAAATTCTGGTTCTCTAAGAACAACGCTCGGATACCAACTGAAATGTCCCGTTCTTATTGATTAAAAACGTTCCATATTAATTGATTTCGTTGCGAGGTTTTGACCTCTATATGAGACGTTTTTCAAAGACTGCATTCATTTTTAAAACAAACCATAACCTTTATTTCATAAATAAAGGTTTAAAAAGCTTTACGTAGATTATCAAATAATGATAATCTAAAATATCCTGTTTACACACGACCATTACATAATGGTTTACAATACAAATATGTTACATCGAAATCAGTTTTTTGAATGCAGTTTTTACACAATATCATACAAACATGGACTCCAAATCTTGTCCTTATTTTAGTATGCAATAGCGGAAGCTCTTAATATTCACCTGAGAATAAACATGCTTTAAACGTCAACAAAAATGTTGGTGAGTTATAGGTTTAACCTATATATATCAAATCGAAACAATAGACCACAAGATTTCATATTTCAATACACATCCCATACATAGAGATAAAAATCATTCATATGGTGAATACCTGGTAACCGACATTAACAAGATGCATATATAAGAATATCCCCATCATTCCGGGACACCCTTCGGATATGATATAAATTTCGAAGTACTAAAGCATCCGGTACTTTGGATGGGGTTTGTTAGGCCCAATAGATCTATCTTTAGGATTCGCGTCAATTAGGGTGTCTGTTCCCTAATTCTTAGATTACCAGACTTAATAAAAAGGGGCATATTCGATTTCGATAATTCAACCATAGAATGTAGTTTCACGTACTTGTGTCTATTTTGTAAATCATTTATAAAACCTGCATGTATTCTCATCCCAAAAATATTAGATTTTAAAAGTGGGACTATAACTCACTTTCACAGATTTTTACTTCGTCGGGAAGTAAGACTTGGCCACTGGTTGATTCACGAACCTATAACAATATATACATATATATCAAAGTATGTTCAAAATATATTTACAACACTTTTAATATATTTTGATGTTTTAAGTTTATTAAGTCAACTGTCCTCGTTAGTAACCTACAACTAGTTGTCCATAGTTAGATGTACAGAAATAAATCGATAAATATTATCTTGAATCAATCCACGACCCAGTGTATACGTATCTCAGTATTGATCACAACTCAAACTATATATATTTTGGAATCAACCTCAACCCTGTATAGCTAACTCCAACATTTACATATAGAGTGTCTATGGTTGTTCCGAAATATATATAGATGTGTCGACATGATAGGTCGAAACAATGTATACGTGTCTATGGTATCTCAAGATTACATAATATACAATACAAGTTGATTAAGTTATGGTTGGAATAGATTTGTTACCAATTTTCACGTAGCTAAAATGAGAAAAATTATCCAATCTTGTTTTACCCATAACTTCTTCATTTTAAATCGGTTTTGAGTGAATGAAATTGCTATGGTTTCATATTGAACTCTATTTTATAAATCTAAACAGAAAAGTATAGGTTTATAGTCAGAAAAATAAGTTACAAGTCGTTTTTGTAAAGGTAGTCATTTCAGTCGAAAGAACGACGTCTAGATGACCATATTAGAAAACATACTTTCACTTTGAGTTTAATCATAATTTTTGGATATAGTTTCATGTTCATAATAAAAATCATTTTCTCAGAATAACAACTTTAAAATCAAAGTTTATCATAGTTTTTAATTAACTAACCCAAAACAGCCCGCGGTGTTACTACGACGGCGTAAATCCGGTTTTACGGTGTTTTTCGTGTTTCCAGGTTTTAAATCATTAAGTTAGCATATCATATAGATATAGAACATGTGTTTAGTTGATTTTAAAAGTCAAGTTAGAAGAATTAACTTTTGTTTGCGAACAAGTTTAGAATTAACTAAACTATGTTCTAGTGATTACAAGTTTAAACCTTCGAATAAGATAGCTTTATATGTATGAATCGAATGATGTTATGAACATCATTACTACCTTAAGTTCCTTGGATAAACCTACTGGAAAAGAGAAAAATGGATCTAGCTTCAATGGATCCTTGGATAGCTCGAAGTTCTTGAAGCAGAATCATGACACGAAAACAAGTTCAAGTAAGATCATCACTTGAAATAAGATTGTTATAGTTATAGAAATTGAACCAAAGTTTGAATATGATTATTACCTTGTATTAGAATGATAACCTACTGTAAGAAACAAAGATTTCTTGAGGTTGGATGATCACCTTACAAGATTGGAAGTGAGCTAGCAAACTTGAAAGTATTCTTGATTTTATGAAACTAGAACTTTTGGAATTTATGAAGAACACTTAGAACTTGAAGATAGAACTTGAGAGAGATCAATTAGATGAAGAAAATTGAAGAATGAAAGTGTTTGTAGGTGTTTTTGGTCGTTGGTATATGGATTAGATATAAAGGATATGTAATTTTGTTTTCATGTAAATAAGTCATGAATGATTACTCATATTTTTGTAATTTTATGAGATATTTCATGCTAGTTGCCAAATGATGGTTCTCACATGTGTTAGGTAACTCACATGGGCTGCTAAGAGCTGATCATTGGAGTGTATATACCAATAGTACATACATCTAAAAGCTGTGTATTGTACGAGTACGAATACGGGTGCATACGAGTAGAATTGTTGATGAAACTGAACGAGGATGTAATTGTAAGCATTTTTGTTAAGTAGAAGTATTTTGATAAGTGTATTGAAGTCTTTCAAAAGTGTATAAATACATATTAAAACACTACATGTATATACATTTTAACTGAGTCGTTAAGTCATCGTTAGTCGTTACATGTAAGTGTTGTTTTGAAACCTTTAGGTTAACGATCTTGTTAAATGTTGTTAACCCAATGTTTATAATATCAAATGAGATTTTAAATTATTATATTATCATGATATTATCATGTATGAATATCTCTTAATATGATATATATACATTAAATATCTTTACAACGATAATCGTTACATATATGTCTCGTTTAAAAATCATTAAGTTAGTAGTCTTGTTTTTACATATGTAGTTCATTGTTAATATACTTAATGATATGTTTACTTATCATAGTATCATGTTAACTATATATATATCCATATATATGTCATCATATAGTTTTTACAAGTTTTAACGTTCGTGAATCACCGGTCAACTTGGGTGGTCAATTGTCTATATGAAACATATTTCAATTAATCAAGTCTTAACAAGTTTGATTGCTTAACATGTTGGAAACATTTAATCATGTAAATATCAATCTCAATTAATATATATAAACATGGAAAAGTTCGGGTCACTACAATTTCTAAGTTCGATGGTTGATGAAGAAAGATTTTTCGCAAGATTTTAACATGAGTACGGAGCAAGATATTCGTTGAAGGTTTCATCGGATCCAGAATTAACTGGTTTCTTTGAATATATGGTATGGTCCTTGTATTTGGCCTTGGTCTCCTTCATGGTTTGCTCAATCTGTTTTTCAGTACCAAATTTTCTATCGAGTGTTCCTAACACTCCCTTCTTTATCATAAAACTTTTGGCCGTTTAGACCATCTACAATTTTTCTGTTTCCTCTGCATTTAATGATACCATATCTGAATCATCTGTTATCAATCCGAGGTAGTTTCAAGAGTATTGTGTTTCTAGATGATTAAACGCTGATAGTAATATGGTGGAATATAAAAGGTTCTCCGATAACAATAAAAGAGCACGCATATAAATCAAGGTTATAATAAGGTTGTTTCGAATGAAAAGTCGAAGTTGACTTGCTGGAGCTGTGACAAAATTGACTGATTTGAAAAGAGATTGCAAAGTTATTTTCGGTAATAATAACGCTAAAGAAATTAGCACAGCTACGCGTTAAACGTTTACTCAGTCTTTTAGGGTGTAAAATTGGTCATTAATTATATACAATTATTTAAATAAAAATTAAATTAATTATGAGCTCCCATCCCCAAGTAAAAATACTAAATGTTAAAATTAATCAAATAGATTCTAATTATATTTTTAACAAAGCTATAATTCGTATAACTTATTTTCGTATCACCGTTTATTTCAAAATTACATAAGTTTGAATTTAACTTGCTATATCAATCGAAACATCAAATGAGTATTACAATCATTTAATATTTATTTTTAATATACTTTATTTAGATATATTTTAAATAATGATTATAATAATATCCTATTTTTTATTTTATTAATAACAACAACAAAAAAATTCTTCAAATTATATTTCGAACTATTATTTATATATACATACACAAATAACTATTTACAATTAATTGTTCGTGAATCGTCGAGAGCAGTCGAAGGGTAAATAAATACATGAACACGGTTCAAAGTTTTTGAGGTTTCAACATTACAGATTTTTACTTATCGTGTTGAAATCATATAAAGATTTAAGTTTAAATTTGGTCGGAAATTTCCAGGTCGTCACAATATACACTCCAATGGACAGCTCTTAGCAGCCCATGTGAGTCACCTAACACATGTGGGAACTATCATTTGGCAACTAGCATGAAATATCTCATAAAATTACAAAAATATGAGTAATCATTCATGACTTATTTACATGAAAACAAAATTACATATCCTTTATATCTAATCCATACACCAATGACTAAAAACACCTACAAACACTTTCATTCTTCAATTTTTTTCATCTAATTGATCTCTCTCAAGTTCTATCTTCAAGTTCTAAGTGTTCTTCATAAATTCTACAAGTTCTAGTTTCATAAAATCAAGAATACTTCCAAGTTTGCTAGCTTACTTCCAATCTTGTAGAGTGATCATCCAACCTCAAGAAATCTTTCTTATTTATAGTAAGATATCTTTCTAATATAAGGTAATACTCATATTCATACTTTGATTCAATTTCTATAACTATAACAATCTTATTTCGAGTGGAAATCTTACTTGAACTTGTTTTCGTGTCATGATTCTACTTCAAGAACTTTCAAGCCATCCAAGATCCTTAGAAGCTAGATCCATTTGTCAATTTTCCAGTAGGTTTATCCACAAAACTTGAGGTAGTAATGATGTTCATAACATCATTCGATTCATACATATAAAGTTATCTTATTCGAAGGTTTAAACTTGAAATCACTAGAACATAGTTTAGTTAATTCTAAACTTGTTCGCAAACAAAAGTTAATCCTTCTAACTTGACTTTTAAAATCAACTAAACACATGTTCTATATCTATATGATATGCTAACTTAATGATTTAAAACCTAGAAACACGAAAAACACCGTAAAACTGGACATACGCCGTCGTAGTAACACCGCGGGCTGTTTTGGGTTTGATAATTAAAAACTATGATAAACTTTGATTTAAAAGTTTTTCTTCTGGGAAAATGATTTTTCTTATGAACATGAAACTATATCCAAAAATCATGGTTAAACTCAAAGTGGAAGTATGTTTTTCAAAATGGTCATCAAGACGTCGTTCTTTCGACTGAAATGACTACCTCTTACAAAAATGACTTGTAACTTATATTTCCAACTATAAACCTATATTTTTTCTGTTTAGATTCATAAAATAGAGTTCAATATGAAACCATAGCAATTTGATTCACTCAAAACGGATTTAAAATGAAGAAGTTATGGGTAAAACAAGATTGGATATTTTTTGATTTTTGTAGCTACGGGAAATATTAACAATTCTATACAAATCATATCCTAGCTAACTTATATTGTATTATACATATATTCTAATATATTATGTAATTTTGGGATACCATAGACACGTATGCAAATGTTTTGACATATCATATCGACCCATGTGTATATATTATTTGGAACAACCATAGACACTCTATATGCAGTAATGTGGGAGTTAGCTATACAGGGTTGAGGTTGATTCCCCCCACAAATATATATACTTTGAGTTGTGATATAGCCTGAGACGTGTATACACTGTGTCTTGGATTGATTCAAGATAATATATATCAATTTTTTTCTGTACATCTAACGTTGGACAACTAGTTGTAGGTTACTAACGAGGACAGCTGACTTAGTAAACTTAAAATCTAATATACTTTGATATATATATTTACATATTTGTTATAGGTTCGTGAATCGACCAGTGGCCAAGTCTTACTTCCCGAAGAAGTAAAAATATGTGAAAGTGAGTTATAGTCCCACTTTTAAAATCTAATATTTTTGGGATGAGAATACATGCAGGTTTTTTTAATGTTTTACGAAATAGACACAAGTAATCGAAACTACATTATATGGTTGAATTATCGAAATCGAATATGCCCTTTTTATTAAGTCTGGTAATCAAAGAATTAGAGAACAGACACCCTAATTGACGCGAATCCTAAAGATAGATCTATTGGGCCTAACAAACCCCATCCAAAGTACCGGATGCTTTAGTACTTTGAAATTTATATCATATCCGAAGGGTGTCCCGGAATGATGGGGATATTCTTAAATATGCATCTTGTTAATGTCGGTTACCAGGTGTTCACCATATAAATGATTTTTATCTCTATGTATGGGATGCGTATTGAAATATGAAATCTTGTGGTCTATTGTTACGATTTGATATATATATATATATATAGGTTAAACCTATAACTCACCAACATTTTTGTTGACGTTTAAAGCATGTTTATTCTCAGGTGATTATTAAGAGCTTCCGCTGTTGCATACTAAAATAAGGACAAGATTTGGAGTCCATGCTTGTATGATATTATGTAAAAACTGCATTCAAGAAACTTATTTTTGATGTAATATATTCTTATTGTAAACCATTATATAATGGTCGTGTGTAAACGGTATATTTTAGATTATCATTGTTTGATAATCTACGTAATGCTTTTTAAACCTTTATCGATAAAATAAAGGTTATGGTTTGTTTTAAAATGAATGCAGTCTTTGAAATACATCTCATATAGAGGTCAAGACCTCGCAACGAAATCAATTAATATGGAACGTTTATAATCAATATGAACGGGACATTTCAGTTGGTATCCGAGCGTTGGTCTTAGAGAACTAGAATTTTGCATTAGTGTGTCTTATCGAGTTTGTTAGGATGCATTAGTGAGTCTGGACTTCGACCGTGTTTACTTGAAAAATGATTGCTTAACAAATTTTGTTGGAAACTATATATTTTTAACATGTGAATATTATGTGATATATTAATCTCTTAACGTGTTTGATATTATGTGATAGATGTCTACCTCTAAAACAAGTCCCATTGACTCACCTAATAATAATGAAGAGTCAAATGTAAATTGGAATAATTCGTGGACTGATTCACAAGTTCCCGAAGAGGAACCGGAAGAAGAGTCGGAACCAGAAGAAGAATCGAAACCGAAAGAAGAATCAGAACCAGAAGAAGAAATAGAACCAGTGGGGGAAATAATAAAACGGTTAAGTAGAAGAAAATCCTCAACCAACGGACCAAAGTTAATAATGGTCAATGGTGTTTTCACCGAAGAAGCAAAATATTGGGAAGATTACCAATTTTCCGATGAATCGGATCCCGATGAGGATTCCGGTGATGTTATAGAAATTACGTCGACCCAATTTAATAAAGCGAAAGAAAATAATAAGGGAAAATGTATAAAAATAGATAAACCCGATTTCAACCCCGATGAACTTTATATGTATCGTCAACACCCGTATTTCTTAAGTTGTGACAATAACCCGGGAACCTCTAAACCACCAGTTTTTTCTAAACCAATGTGAAAAACGATGGCTCGTATTAGGGAAACATCATATATCCCTAGAAACTTGGCAAAACGAACCAAAACCGAAGAAGAAGAAACTAGCGAGTCGGAATAAGATAGTTGTATACATGTGGTGTAATATATGTAATATAGTGTGCTTATGCTTTATGATATATGTAAAAATTGCTTGTATTAATAAGTATTTTTTTATGAATCTAACTCTTGTCTATTTTACAGTATAAAACACAAAATGGATAGACAATCCAATATTTTAAGAGATCTACCCGGAGACATGATTGATGGAATCTTGTATAGAGTCGGTCAGAATTCCTCGGCACAACTATTTAAGGCGAGATCAGTTGGTAAGACATTCGAAGAACTATCCAAGAATGCCTTGGTTTATAAAAGGCTTTCGTTCGAAAGATGGGGGATATCACATTGGGAAATCCATAAGTTACGATGTGTTTACTTTGATGCATATATTGCGGGGAACCCAAATGCTATTTTACGCAACGGGTTAAGAAATTATTTTGACTCAATATATCTGAATATAGGACTTCGTGATTTAGAAAGAGCGGCTAACATGCAACATAAAGAAGCATGTTATGCTTACGGGTTAGTAATGTTCGCTTCTCACCAAAGTGAGAACAAGAACATCGGGCTACAACTATTAAACAAAACGTTCCCACAAGTGACAGAGTCGGTAATTGGGGTAAGAAATGAGGTTTTTAGGTTATTACGAGACTGTTGGTCATTACGTAACCTTCATCCTTTTGACGACGTTACAACACATTGTCTTACTATCGGTCATAACGGTTATGTTCCACAAGACCAAGGATGGGAAGTGGTATTAGTAAAACCAGAATGCATGACTTGTTTCTGGATGTATGAATTACGTGTCTTTATTGCCTTTGCTGAACGCCTTATTTATTAACTAGAATTATCTTTGCAACTACTTTGTATCAAAGTTTTATGTGCTATATTTCATGCTATATGTAAAATAGCGGTATTGTAAGTTTTCAAGTTATTGTATAAAGGTTTGAATATGATATTTTTTTTTTGATGATTAGTTTTTCATATAGAATTGTAGTAGTTGAAATTGTATATTAGCTACTAAGTATGAACTTAACGGGTAGGTACTACCCGAATTTAAACTTATAAAATGCTAATATGAAGAAAAAGCTTTTATAAATAAGTTCATATTATGCTACGAGATACTATTGATTACTCTTAATATTCTGTATGATTAACTTGTTTCATTTGACTATTTGAAGGAAATGGCACCGACTACTCGACAAACCATGAATATGAGCGAAGAGGAATTTTGTACCTTTCTTGCTGCAAACATAGCCACAGTATAGCCTGCGCTACATACCAACAATAACACCGAATCTAGCAATGCAGCTAACGGCGCAAGAAATCGTGTAGGATGAACCTACAAAGAATTCACTGCCTGCAAACCTTTGGAATTTGATGGAACCGAAGGACCGATCGGATTGAAACGTTGGACCGAGAAGGTCGAATCGGTGTTTGCCATAAGTAAGTGTACTGAAGAGGACAAAGTGATGTACGCTACGCATACCTTCACAGGTACTGCGTTAACATGGTGGAATACCACAAGATGATGCTTACGCACTACCGTGGTCAGCATTCAAGCACTTTATGAACGAGAAGTACCGTCCCAGAATCGAGGTCAATAAGCTCAAGACAGAACTTAGAGGGTTACGAACCCAAGGATTTGATATTGCCACGTATGAAAGACGATTCACAGAATTGTGCCTATTGTGTCCGAGAGCGTTCGAAGATGAGGAAGAGAAGATCTACGCGTTTGTGAAAGGATTACCGGAAAGAATCCAAGAAGATATAAGTTCACACGAGCCCGCCTCCATACAACAGGCATGTAGAATGGCTCACAAACTAGTGAACCAGATTGAGGAAAGAATTAAAGAACAGGCGGCTGAAGAGGCCAATGTGAAGCAAGTCAAAAGAAAGTGGGAGGAAAATGGTGATAAGAATCACCAATACAACAACAACAGCAATTACAACAATAATCGCAACAACTATCCCAACAATCGCAACATCAATCGCAACTACAACAAACGGCCCAACAACAACAACAATAACAACTAAAACAATCATCCCAACAACAATAACAACTGCAACAACAAAAATAATCAGAAGCAGCTATGCCAAAGGTGTGAAAAGTATCACTCGGGGTTCTGCACCAAATTTTGCAACAAGTGTAAAAGAAATGGTCATAGCGCGGTGAAGTGTGAGGTCTACGGACCAGGGGTTAACAGAACGAAAGGAACAAATGGTGTTGGAACGAGTAATGGTGGAGCAAGTAGTGTCGGAGCAAGTTATGCCAATGTAGTTTGTTATAAATGTGGAAAACCGGGCCACATTATTAGAAATTTCCCGAACCAGGAGAACACGAATGGACAAGGTCGCGGAAGAGTTTTCAATATTAATGCAGCAGAGGCACAGGAAGACCCGGAGCTTGTTACGTGTACGTTTCTTATTGACAATAAATCTGCTTACGTTTTATTTGATTCGGGTGCAGATAGAAGCTATATGAGTAGAAATTTTTGTGCTAAATTAATTTTTCCATTGACGCCGTTAGATAGTAAATTTTTACTCGAATTAGCAAACGGTAAATTAATTTCAGCAGATTATATATGCCGGAATCGAGAAATTAAACTGGGTAGTGAAATATTTAAGATTGATTTGATACCAGTAGAGTTAGGGAGTTTTGATATAATAGTTGGCATGGACTGGCTGAAGAAGGTGAAAGCAGAGATCGTATGTTATAAAAATACAATTCGCATTGTACGAGAAGAAGGAGAACCTTTAATGGTGTACGGAGAAAAGGGCAACACGAAGCTACATCTTATTAGTAATTTGAAGGCACAAAAACTAATAAGAAAAGGTTGCTATGATGTTCTAGCACACGTCGAGAAAGTACAAACTGAAGAAAAAAGCATCAATGATGTTCCCGTCGCAAAAGAATTTCCCGATGTATTTTCGTAAGAATTACCGGGACTACCTCCATATCGATCTGTTGAATTTCAAATAGATCTTGTACCAGGAGCTGCACCAATAGCTCGTGCTCCTTATAGACTCGCACCCAACGAGATGAAAGAACTGCAAAGCCAACTATAAAACTATTAGAACGTGGTTTCATTCGACCAAGCACATCACCATGGGGAGCTCCTGTTTTGTTTGTCAAGAAGAAGGATGGTACATTTAGGTTGTGTATTGACTACAGAGAGTTGAACAAACTTACCCTCAAAAACCGTTATCCACTGCCGAGAATTGACGACTTATTTGATCAACTACAAGGCTCGTCGGTTTATTCAAAGATCGATTTACGTTTTGGATATCATCAAATGCGAGTAAAGGAGGATGATATTCCAAAAACTGCTTTTAGGACGCGTTATGGTCATTATGAGTTTATGGTTATGCCGTTTGGATTGACTAATGCACCAGCTGTGTTCATGGACCTTATGAACCGAGTGTGTGGGCCATATCTTGACAAGTTTGTCATTGTTTTCATCGATGACATACTTATTTACTCAAAGAATGATCAAGAGCACGAAGAACATTTGAGAAAAGTGCTAGAAGTATTGAAGAAAGAAAAACTGTACGCTAAGTTTTCAAAGTGTGCATTTTGGTTGGAAGAAGTTCAATTCCTCGGTCACATAGTGAACAAATAAGGTATCCAGGTGGACCCGGCAAAGATCGAAACCGTTGAAAAGTGGGAAACCCCGAAAACTCCAAAACACATACGCCAATTTTTAGGTTTGGCTGGTTATTACAGGAGATTCAATCAAGATTTTTTCAAAATAGCAAAACCCTTGACTGCATTAACGCATAAAGGAAAGAAATTTGAATGGAAGGATGAACAAGAGAAAGCATTTTAATTGTTGAAGAAAAAGTTAACTACGGCACCAATATTGTCATTACCTGAAGGGAATGATGATTTTGTGATATATTGTGACACCTCAAAGCAAGGTCTCGGTTGTGTATTAATGCAACGAACGAAGGTAATTGCTTATGCGTCTAGACAATTGAAAATTCACGAGCAAAATTAGACGATGCATGATTTGGAATTAGGCGCGGTTGTTTTTGCATTAAAGACTTGGAGGCACTACTTATATAGGGTCAAAAGTATTATATATACCGACCACAAAAGTCTTCAACACATATTTAATCAGAAACAACTGAACATGAGGCAGCGTAGGTGGATTGAATTGTTGAATGATTACGACTTTGAGATTCATTACCACCCGGGGAAGGCAAATGTGGTAGCCGACGCCTTGAGCAGGAAGGACAGAGAACCCATTCGAGTAAAATCTATGAATATAATGATTCACAATAACCTTACTACTCAAATAAAGGAGGCGCAACAAGGAGTTTTAAAAGAGGGAAATTTAAAGGATGAAATACCCAAAGGATCGGAGAAGCATCTTAATATTCGGGAAGACGGAACCCAGTATAGGGCTGAAAGGATTTGGGTACCAAAATTTGGAGATATGAGAGAAATGGTACTTAGAGAAGCTCATAAAACCAGATACTCAATACATCCTGGAACGGGAAAGATGTACAAGGATCTCAAGAAACATTTTTGGTGGCCGAGTATGAAAGCCGATGTTGCTAAATACGTAGGAGAATGTTTGACGTGTTCTAAGGTCAAAGCTGAGCATCAGAAACCATCAGGTCTACTTCAACATCCCGAAATCCTGGAATGGAAATGGGAAAATATTACCATGGATTTCATTACTAAATTGCTAATGACTGCAAGTGGTTTTGATACTATTTGGGTAATAGTTGATCGTCTCACCAAATCAGCACACTTCCTGCCAATAAGAGAAGATGACAAGATGGAGAAGTTAGCACGACTGTATTTGAAGGAAGTCATCTCCGGACATGGAATACCAATCTCTATTATCTCTGATAGGGATGGCAGATTTATTTCAAGATTCTGGCAGACATTACACAGCAAGCATTAGGAACTCGTCTAGACATGAGTACTGCCTATCATCCACAAACTGATGGGCAGAGCGAAAGCACGATACAAACGCTTGAAGACATGCTACGAGCATGTGTTATTGATTTCGGAAACAGTTGGGATCGACATCTACCGTTAGCAGAATTTTCCTACAACAACAGCTGCCATTCAAGCATTGAGATGGCGCCGTTTGAAGCACTTTATGGTAGAAAGTGCAGGTCTCCGACTTGTTGGAGTGAAGTGGGGGATAGACAGATTACGGGTCCGGAGATAATACAAGAAACTACCGAGAAGATCATCCAAATTCAACAACGGTTGAAAACCGCCCAAAGTCGACAAAAGAGCTACGCTGACATTAAAAGAAAAGATATAGAATTTGAAATTGGAGAGATGGTCATGCTTAAAGTTGCACCTTGGAAAGGCGTTGTTCGATTTGGTAAACGAGGAAAATTAAATCCAAGGTATATTGGACCATTCAAGATTATTGATCGTGTCGGACCAGTAGCTTACCGACTTGAGTTACCTCAACAACTCGCAGCTGTACATAACACTTTCCAAGTCTCGAATTTGAAGAAATGTTTTGCTAAAGAAGATCTCACTATTCCGTTAGGAGAAATCCAAATCAATGAAAAACTTCAATTCATCGAAGAACCCATCGAAATAATGGATCGTGAGGTTAAAAGACTTAAGCAAAACAAGATACCAATTGTTAAGGTTTGATGGAATGCTCGTAGAGGACCCGAGTTCACCTGGGAACGAGAAGATCAGATGAAGAAGAAATACCGCATTTATTTCCAGAAGATACGTCAACACCTCCAACTGCTTAAAATTTCGGGACGAAATTTATTTAACGGGTAGGTACTGTAGTGACCCGAACTTTTCCATGTTTATTTATATATTAAATGAAATTGTTATTTACATGATTAAGTGTTTCCAACATGTTAAGCAATCAAACTTGTTAAGACTTGATTAATTGAAATAGGTTTCATATAGACAATTGACCACCCAAGTTGACCGGTGATTCACGAACGTTAAAACTTGTAAAAACTATATGATGACATATATATGGATATATATATAGTTAACATTATATTATGATAAGTAAACATATCATTAAGTATATTAACAATGAACTACATATGTAAAAGCAAGACTACTAACTTAATGATTTTGAAACGAGACATATATGTAACGATTATCGTTGTAACGACATTTAATGTATATATATCATATTAAGAGATATTCATACATCATAATATCATGATAATATAATTATTTAAAATCTCATTTGATATTATAAATATTGGGTTAACAACATTTAAAAAGATCGTTAACTTAAAGGTTTCAAAACAACACTTACATGTAACGACTAACGATGACTTAACAACTCAGTTAAAATGTATATACATGTAGTGTTTTAATATGTATTCATACACTTTTGAAAGACTTCAAGACACTTATCAAAATACTTCTACTTAACAAAAATGCTTACAATTACATCCTCATTCAGTTTCATCAACAATTCTACTCGTATGCACCCGTATTCGTACTCGTACAATACACAGCTTTTAGATGTATGTACTATTGGTATATACACTCCAATGATCAGCTCTTAGCAGCTCATGTGAGTCACCTAACACATGTGGGAACCATCATTTGGCAACTTGCATTAAATATCTCATAAAATTACAAAAATATGAGTAATCATTCAAGACTTATTAACATGAAAACAAAATTACATATCCTTTATATCTAATCCATACACCAATGACCAAAAACACCTACAAACACTTTCATTCTTCAATTTTCTTCATCTAATTGATCTCTCTCAAGTTCTATCTTCATGTTCTAAGTGTTCTTCATAAATTCTACAAGTTCTAGTTTCATAAAATCAATAATACTTCCAAGTTTGCTAGCTTACTTCCAATCTTGTAGAGTGATCATCCAACCTCAAGAAATCTTTCTTATTTACAGTAAGATATCTTTCTAATATAATGTAATACTCATATTCATACTTTGATTCAATTTCTATAACTATAACAATCTTATTTCGAGTGGAAATCTTACTTGAACTTGTTTTCGTGTCATGATTCTACTTCAAGAACTTTCAAGCCATCCAAGATCCTTAGAAGCTAGATCCATTTGTCTCTTTTCCAGTAGGTTTATCCACAAAACTTGAGGTCGTAATGATGTTCATAACATCATTCGATTCATACATATAAAGCTATCTTATTCGAAGGTTTAAACTTGAAATCACTAGAACATAGTTTAGTTAATTCTAAACTTGTTCGCAAACAAAAGTTAATCCTTCTAAATTGACTTTTAAAATCAACTAAACACATGTTCTATATCTATATGATATGCTAACTTAATGATTTAAAACCTGGAAACACGAAAAACACCGTAAAACTGGACATACGCCGTCGTAGTAACACTGCGGGCTGTTTTGGGTTTGATAATTAAAAACTATGATAAACTTTGATTTAAAAGTTTTTCTTCTGGTAAAATGATTTTTCTTATGGACATGAAACTATATCCAAAAAACATGGTTAAACTCAAAGTGGAAGTATGTTTTTCAAAATGGTCATCAAGACGTCGTTCTTTCGACTGAAATGACTACCTCTTACAAAAACGACTTGTAACTTATATTTCTGACAACAAACCTATACTTTTTCTGTTTAGATTCATAAAATAGAGTTCAATATGAAACCATAGCAATTTGATTCACTCAAAACGGATTTAAAATGAAGAAGTTATGGGTAAAACAAGATTGGATATTTTTTGATTTTTGTAGCTACGGGAAATATTAACAATTCTATACAAATCATATTCTAGCTAACTTATATTGTATTATATATGTATTCTAATATATTATGTAATCTTGGGATACCATATACACGTATGCAAATGTTTTGACATATCATATCGACCCATGTGTATATATTATTTGGAACAACCATAGACACTCTATATTCAGTAATGTGGGAGTTAGCTATACAGGGTCGAGGTTGATTCCAAAAATATATATACTTTGAGTTGTGATCTAGCCTGAGACATGTATACACTGGGTTGTGGATTGATTCAAGATAATATATATCAATTTTTTTCTGTACATCTAACGTTGGACAACTAGTTGTAGGTTACTAACGAGGACAGCTGACTTAATAAACTTAAAACATCAAAATGTATTAAAAGTGTTGTAAATATATTTTGAATATACTTTGATATATATATATGTACATATTTGTTATAGGTTCGTGAATCGACCAGTGGCCAAGTCTTACTTCCCGACAAAGTAAAAATCTGTGAAAGTGAGTTATAGTCCCACTTTTAAAATCTAATATTTTTGGGATGAGAATACATGCAGGTTTTATAAATGTTTTACGAAATAGACACAAGTAATCGAAACTACATTATATGGTTGAATTATCGAAATCGAATATGCCCCTTTTTATTAAGTCTGGTAATCTAAGAATTAGGGAACAGACACCCTAATTGACGCGAATCCTAAAGATAGATCTATTGGGCCTAACAAACCCCATCCAAAGTACTGGATGCTTTAGTACTTCGAAATTTATATCATATCCGAAGGGTGTCCCGGAATGATGGGGATATTCTTAAATATGCATCTTGTTAATGTCGGTTACCAGGTGTTCACTATATGAATGATTTTTATCTCTATGTATGGGATGCGTATTGAAATATGAAATCTTGTGGTCTATTGTTACGATTTGATATATATATATATATATATATATATATATATATATATATATATATAGGTTAAACCTATAACTCACCAACATTTTTATTGACGTTTAAAGCATGTTTATTCTCAGGTGATTATTAAGAGCTTCCGCTGTTGCATACTAAAATAAGGACAAGATTTGAAGTCCATGCTTCTATGATATTATGTAAAAACTGCATTCAAGAAACTTATTTTTGATGTAATATATTCTTATTGTAAAACATTATGTAATGGTCGTGTGTAAACGGTATATTTTAGATTATCATTGTTTGATAATCTACTTAATGCTTTTTAAACCTTTATCGATAAAATAAAGGTTATGATTTGTTTTAAAATGAATGCAGTCTTTGAAAAACGTCTCATATAGAGGTCAAAACCTCGCAACGAAATCAATTAATATGGAACGTTTATAATCAATATGAACGGGACATTTCAATTGTTCTCTTTTGCCTTATTAAATTGTGTTGGGGTAATTTCTATAACATCATCGGAATTCTTGTCGGGATCCGATTCATCGGAGAATTGGTAATCCTCCCAATACTTTGCTTCCTTGGCGGAAACACCATTGACCATAATTAACTTTGGTCGGTTGGTTGAGGATTTTCTTCTACTTAACCGTTTTATTATTTTCCCCACTGGTTCTATTTCTTTTTCGGGTTTCGATTCTTCTTCCGGTTCCGATTCTTCTTCCAGTTCCGACTCTTCTTCCGGTTCCTCTTCGGGAACTTGTGAATCAGTCCACGAATCATTCCAATTTACATTTGACTCTTCATTATTATTAGGTGAGTCAATGGGATTTGTTCTAGAGGTAGGCATCTATCACATAATATCAAACACGTTAAGAGATTAATATATCACATAATATTCACATGTTAAAAATATATAGTTTCCAACAAAATTTGTTAAGCAATCATTTTTCAAGTAAACACGGTCGAAGTCCAAACTCACTAATGCATCCTAACAAACTCGATAAGATACACTAATTCAAAATTCTGGTTCTCTAAGACCAACGCTCGGATACCAACTGAAATGTCCCGTTCATATTGATTATAAACGTTCCATATTAATTGATTTCATTGCGAGGTTTTGACCTCTATATGAGACGTTTTTCAAATACCGCATTCATTTTTAAAACAACCATAACCTTTATTTTATCAATAAAGGTTTTAAAAACATTACGTAGATTATCAAATAATGATAATCTAAAATATACTATTTGTACACGACCATTACATAATGGTTTACAATAGAAATATATTACATCAACATATGTTTCTTGAATGCAGTTTTTACACAATATCATACAAACATGGACTTCAAATCTTGTCCTTATTTTAGTATGCAACAACAGAAGCTCTTAGTATTCACCTGAGAATAAACATACTTTAAACGTTAACAAAAATGTTGGTGAGTTATAGGTTTAACCTATATATATCAAATCGTAACAATAGACCACGAGATTTCATATTTCAATACACATCCCATATATAGAGATAAAAATCATTCATATGGTGAACACCTGGTAACCGACATTAACAAGATGCATATCTAAGAATATCCCCATCATTCCGGGACACCCTTCGGATATGATATAAATTTCGAAGTACTAAAGCATCCGGTACTTTGGATGGGGTTTGTTAGGCCCAATAGATCTATCTTTAGGATTCGCGTCAATTAGGGTGTCTGTTCCCTAATTCTTAGATTACCAGACTTAATAAAAAGGGGCATATTCGATTTCTATAATTCAACCATAGAATGTAGTTTCACGTACTTGTGTCTATTTTGTAAATCATTTATAAAACCTGCATGTATTCTCATCCCAAAAATATTAGATTTTAAAAGTGGGACTATAACTCACTTTCACAGATTTTTACTTCGTCGGGAAGTAAGACTTGGCCAATGGTCGATTCACGAACCTATAACAAATATGTTCATATATATCAAAGTATTTTCAAAATATGTTTACAACACTTTTAATACATTTTGATGTTTTAAGTTTATTAAGTCAGCTGTCCTCGTTAGTAACCTACAACTAGTTGTCCACAGTTAGATGTACAGAAATAAATCGATATATATTATCTTGAATCAATCCACGACCCAGTGTATACACGTCTCAGGCTAGATCACAACTCAAAGTATATATATTTTTGGAATCAACCTCAACCCTGTATAGCTAACTCCAACATTACTGCATATAGAGTGTCTATGGTTGTTCCAAATAATATATATACATGGGTCGATATGATATGTCAAAAAATTTGTATACGTGTCTATGGTATCTCAAGATTACATAATATATTAGAATACATGTATAATACAATATAAGTTAGCTAGGATATGATTTGTATAGAATTGTTAATATTTCCCGTAGCTACAAAAATCAAAAAATATCCAATCTTGTTTTACCCATAACTTCTTCATTTTAAATCCGTTTTGAGTGAATCAAATTGCTATGGTTTCATATTGAACTCTATTTTATGAATCTAAACAGAGAAAGTATAGGTTTATAGTCAGAAATATAAGTTACAAGTCGTTTTTGTAAGAGGTAGTCATTTCAGTCGAAAGAACGACGTCTTGATGACCATTTTGAAAAACATACTTCCATTTTGAGTTTAACCATGATTTTTGGATATAGTTTCACGTTCATAAGAAAAATCATTTTTCCAAAAGAACAACTTTTAAATCAAATTTTATCATAGTTTTTAATTATCAAACCCAAGACAGCCCGCGGTGTTACTACGACGGCATATGTCCGGTTTTACGGTGTTTTTCGTGTTTCCAGGTTTTAAATCATTAAGTTAGCATGTCATATAGATATAAAACATGTTTTTAGTAAATTTTAAAAGTCAAGTTAGAAGGATTAACTTTTGTTTTCGAACAAGTTTAGAATTCTCTAAACTATGTTCTAGTGATTTCAAGTTTAAACCTTCGAATAAGATAGCTTTATATGTATGAATCGAATGATGTTATGAACATCATTATTACCTCAAGTTTTGTGGATAAACCTACTAGAAAAGTGACAAATGGATCTAGCTTCAAAAGATCTTGGATGGCTTGAAAGTTCTTGAAGTAGAATCATGATACGAAAACAAGTTCAAGTAAGATTTCCACTCGAAATAAGATTGTTATAGTTATAGAAATTGAATCAAAGTTTCAATATGAGTATTAACTTGTATTATAAAGATATCTTACTGTAAATAAGAAAGATTTCTTGAGGTTGGATGATCACTCTACAAGATTGGAAGTAAGCTAGCAACTTGGAAGTATTCTTGATTTTATGAAACTAGAACTTGTAAAATTTATGAAGAACACTTAGAACTTGAAGATAGAACTTGAGAGAGATCAATTAGATGAAGAAAATTGGAGAATGAAAGTGTTTGTAGGTCTTTTTGGTCGGTGGTATATGGATTAGATATAAAGGATGTGTAATTTTGTTTACATGTAAATAAGTCATGAATGATTACTCATATTTTTTTTAATTTTATGAGATATTTCATGCTAGTTGCCAAATGATGGTTCCCACATGTGTTAGGTGACTCACATGGGCTGCTAAGAGCTGATCATTGGAGTATATATACCAATAGTACATACATCTAAAAGCTGTGTATTGTACGAGTCCGAATACGGGTGCATACGAGTAGAATTGTTGATGAAACTGAACGAGGATGTAATTGTAAGCATTTTTTTAAGTAGAAGTATTTTGATAATTGTCTTGAAGTCTTTCAAAAGTGTATGAATACATATTAAAACACTGCATGTATATACATTTTAACTGAGTCGTTAAGTCATCGTTAGTCGTTACATGTAAATGTTGATTTGAAACCTTTAAGTTAACGATCTTGTTAAATGTTGTTAACGCAATGTTTATTATATCTAATGAGATGTTAAATTATTATATTATCATAATAATATGATATATTAATATATCTTAATATGATATATGTACATTTAAATGTCGATACAACGATAATCGTTACATATATGTCTCGTTTTGAAATCATTAAGTTAGTAGTCTTGTTTTTACATATGTAGTTCATTGTTAATACACTTAGTGATATGTTTACTTATCATTTATCATGATTAAACATAGTGTATCAATATCTTAATATGATTCATATGTATTTAGTAAGAAGTTGTTATAACGATAATCGTTATATAGATCGTTTCGAGTTTTTTAATTCAATAAACTCAATTTTATGTATATAACTCATTGTTAAAATACCTAATGAGATACTTACTTATCATAATATCATGTTAACTATATATATATAATCATATATATGTCATCATATAGTTTTTACAAGTTTTAACGTTCGTGAATCACCGGTCAACTTGGGTGGTCAAATGTCTATATGAAACCTATTTCAATTAATCAAGTCTTAACAAGTTTGATTGCTTAACATGTTGGAAACACTTAATCATGTAAATAACAATTTCATTTAATATATATATAAACATGGAAAAGTTCGGGTCACTACATTAGAATCCTCTTTAATTAAATGCGATAGTCTGTTTCGATTTCAATATCTGATGCTCCCACTATAAATGGACTTCTTTCGTTCCATTATTTCCCACAACTCTCAACTTTTATACTTCAATTCATATTTCCAAAACAGTTGCCAAATTATTAGAAGTCACTGGTAAGGATAGAATTATCCAGAAAATATGTTCTTGATTTTGTTTAGAGATTTAGTAGAATGTAAGAGTCGTGTAACAGAGCACATGATGACGTTATGATCTGTGAATCATCACGTTACATTAGAAACTCAGCATGATTTACTGTAATATAATCACGTTGATTAAGTGTCATTATATTATACTAACTCATGCTTCAGTTCCCAACACTACTTCAAAAGCATTCATGAATTAAACTCGAGAGTTTACAGAATATAGAAACTAAACAGTTTCCTTTATGATGTAATACAGATAGTGCGGAGAGATAATTAATATCGGACGAGAATATTTATGAAGATATCTTCAGAAATATTGAGGATATTGATAATGAAATATACGATAATATCTGATAATTCTACAATCAAAATGTGATGAAGAAATTCATTCACAATGATTTAGAACAATTCGGAACAAGGCATTCGCTAAAAATTTCATCAGAAACAGAATCATTTGAATTCTTTATGTACAAGTTTAGTCCTTGTGATTTGTTCAGAGTCTCCTTAATGGTTTTCTCAATCCATTTTTCCAGTACAAATTCTCCATTGAGTGTTTCCAACACTCCATTCTTTATCATTAAACTTTTGACTGTTAAGGTAGTCTTCAGTTTTCACTGTTTCATCAGCTTTTTCAAAGTTTACTGTATTGATTCGTAGGTTGGGTACTTTTTAGAATTTTAGAATGGAAGTTCATAATTCTAAAAATAAATGTTATATGTATAAATATAACTGTTGATGTAGACATGCTGCGAGATTTCAAAATACTGATTGCTGATTCCTGGTAATTGATATGGTAATTCTTGTTACAAGATGTGGATGAGTATATGATAGAGTTTTTATTGAATGAATATAGTGATTCATTGGAGAGATTCTAGTCAATGAGTAATGAAATTGCTGGTAAGTTTGCTGCTAATGTGGTGGAATATAAACGGTTCTCCATTAACGATGACGAAAGACAAACTTATATATCAAGGTTATAATAAGGCTAATCCGAATGAAAGTCGAAGTTGATTTGCTGAAGCTGTGACAAAATTGGCTACTCTGGAAAGGGATTGCAAAGTTATTTTCAGTAATACCAACGCCAAAGGAGCTAGCACAGATACGTTTTATACATTTACTCAGGTTCTGAGTGTTTTCAGGTGCATAACTATATGCATCAATCTTTTCTTCCGTAGATGAAGTGCGGTTGGTTCATCCTCTCGATTGAGGTGTTTTCAAGAATCATGAAATGTTTGAACACAGATTGTAATCGTCAAGATACAAGCGAGGTTTAAGATGAAATCAAGTGGCAAACTTGAAGAAATGTTTAGTTTCATATGCTATAATCAATATTTTAATTCATTTTAATTGTCCAATGTTATTAGTCCACAGTCGATAGTCCACAGTCAATAGTCC
Organism: Rutidosis leptorrhynchoides; assembly: GCF_046630445.1. Classification (NCBI taxonomy): domain Eukaryota; kingdom Viridiplantae; phylum Streptophyta; class Magnoliopsida; order Asterales; family Asteraceae; genus Rutidosis; species Rutidosis leptorrhynchoides. The sequence goes on from NC_092343.1 coordinate 126,839,854, forward strand.
ACAGTTAACAGTCTAATAATTCATATATAGTTTAATATATAATATTCGAATTAATTGATACGTATCGTGACCCGTGTACATGTCTCAGACTCGATTACAACTTAATGTATATATATTATTGTAGAATCAACCTCAACCCTGTATAGCTAACTCGATCATTACTGCATATAGAGTGTCTATGGTTATTCTAAATAATATATATAGATGCGTCGATATGATATGTCAAAACCTTGTATACGTGTCCCGATATTTAAAATGCGTAAATAACAGTATTTAAATGACGATAAATAAAGTGCGTAAAATAAATAACAGAAATTAAATGACGATAAATAAAATTGCGAGAATATAAATTGCGATAAATAAATTGCTATAATAAAATGTAATAAGGAATTAACAGTTAGCTAGGATTTTATTAGCGTGGATTCTTATCAAAATTTTCTCATGGTTAATTTGTTTGTTTCTAACAAATTTTATTTTTTCCAATGTTTTCTTCATTATGCCACTTGTTGGATTCTGATAGGTCAAAATCCAATATGAAATTGGATGAAAATGGTTATTCTGTGGTGAACGGATACATATATCGGTGGTTGTAAGTAGGATAGTAAATGACCGTTGAATCAGATTCAAAGAATATACAGTGTAACTTATTAATGTGAAATCTAATTATTCCTCGGGTATTACCTACCCGTTAAAATATTTTCACCATTAACAGTTTGTACGAAAGAATTTTTAATTACAATCTTTGTGAAAATATACTTACATATATATTTTCTGCAGATGTAATCATGGATTTAATGAGTTAATATAGTATTAAACTAATTTGGTTTACCGTCAAAACTAGAATACATAATCTCTATAACATTAGAGATTACATAATTGCCATGAAGAACGAAGATAATTGATGTAGAACCATACGTAGAACGATGGTTATACTTCGAGGTATAGAATGAGATTTTAAGGCATGGATTGTTGATGGTACTGGTGATGTTACTGATGGCACTGTTGGTGCCAGTGATGTTCCTGAAGCTAGAAAATTTTGCACCATATTCTTCAAATTGATTACTCGAGCGCAAGTTCGTTGACTTCTTTTATTGTTCCGGGATGATTGTCGATCGGAACAAGCGGATGAATAAGATCCAGAATATGAGATAGTATATAATCATGACGGGATACTCTGGAAATGAGAGAGAAAATGGTATTACGAACAGGTTCGCGGTAAGTGCTTCAGGTTCTTCGCCAAGAATGCAAGTTGGTGGGTGGAAAGTATCGTCTTCTTCTGGTCTCCATCGGTTAAGTCGACTACGAACTCATCAGATGAATTGGGGATGGATGATTGGTTAATTCATTCTGATGACACCACTTTTGGAGCTTAGGTGAATCTCCAATACGGAATAGCTGTCAGAATCCGAGAAATTCGAACTGATTGAGGGATTCATCTCGTACGATCAGATGAAGTATTTTTGATAAGAAATAGATTATAGGATGTAGATTAGCACCCTGCAATACATAATTTACATATGCATATATAATACTAAAATCCCAAAAGTTACGGAGGAATCTAAGGAATATGTCAGGCAAAGTTTACAGTAACATATACGCTAAGGTATGAATTAGCAGATACGCTAAAATATGAATTTTTGTCTATACACAAATCATGCAATCAATGCAGTAAGATGTGTCTAGACTAAGAATGATAAGCAGGCAATTTCCGACAAAAAATGATAAGCAAAACTTTTGACATGTAGACACGGTCGAAGTCCAGACTCACTAATGCATCCTAACGACTTATCAGTTAAACACACTATTGCAGCCTGGTTCACTAAGACCACCGCTCTGATACCACATGAGACAACCCGTCCTAATCCATAACGACGAATACAATAACATATGATTACATTGCGAGGTAATTGACCTCTATATGATACATTTTACAAACATTGCATTCGTTTTTAAAAGACAAACTTTCTTTACATTGAAAGTTGACGGCATGCATACCATTTCATAATACATCCAACTATAATTGACTTAATAATAATCTTGATGAACTCAACGACTCGAATGCAACGTCTTTCAAAATATGCCATGAATGACTCCAAGTAATATCCTTAAGATGAGCTAATGCACAACGGAAGATTTCTTTAATACCTGAGAATAAACATGCTTTAAAGTGTCAACCAAAAGGGTTGGTGAGTTCATAGGTTTATCATAAACAATAAAATTCATCATTTTAATAGACCACCAGATTTAATATTCCCATTTTCCATAACCATTATACATAAAATTTATTCATATGGATTGAACACCTGGTAATCGACCTTAACAAATTGCATATAGAATATCCTCATCATTCCGGGACAACTTCGGACATGATAAATTTGCCATCATTCCGGGAAAACTTCGGACATGATAAATTCGCCATCATTCCGGGAAAACTTCGGACATGATAAATTCGCCATCATTCTGGGAAAACTTCGGACATGATAAAAAGGGCACATTCGATTTCGATAATTCAACCATAGAATGTAGTTTCGATTACTTGTGTCTAATTCGTAAAACAGTTATAAAAATATTTCATGTATTCGCAGTTCAAAATATATTTCAAAAGCATTTAATAAAACAGTTATAAAAACAGCGCATGTATTCTCAGTCCCAAAAATGTAAAGAGTAAAAGGAAATCAAATGAACTCACCATACTGTATTTTGTAGTAAAAATACATATGACGATATTGAAAAATGCAAGGTTGGCCTTGGATTCACGAACCTATATCAATTATATATATTAAAACATATAATCGTAATTAAATAAATTTATATATTTTATTATTCATAATATACTTGTTATATGATATATTGTATATATATAGATAAATTTAATAAATTTAATTTATATATTTTATATAATTAATATTCATTATTCATTATAACACATTAATAATAATAATAATAATTTATTTTAAGGTTTATGTATGATATATATATATATATTAATTGATATATGTTATATATATAGCTTAGTTAATATCATTTTAGTAGTAAGAATATAGTGATATGTAATATTATTATTATTGTAATGTATTTTATATAAAAATATATCTATTTGTAATAATACTGATAATGATAAGGATGATAATAATAATAATGAGAGTGATAATATTAATATTTAGAATGAAAATGTAATTTAGAATGAAAATTTTTAATGAAGATAATAACTCTAATAATAAGGTTATATGATAGTTTTAATGATAAAAATTTTAAGAATCATATTAATGATACTAATAATAAATATAAAAGTTATATTTTTCTTGTAATAAAAACATTAGTTTTAAGTCTAATTTCTAAGACTTAATAATACTTAGTGGTAATATTTTGTAATAATACATATAATTATGATAATAATATTAATATTAATGATAATAATAGTAAATTGAATTATGATAGTGATAATAATACTAATAATATTTATTGTTAATACTTAGTGATAACAATAATAATAATGCTAATATTACTTATACATATAATCATATTCTAATGTTAGTATAATAATAATTTAACAATAATTAATTATAATCATAGTAATAACATTAATAATAAGGATCATAATAATCACAATTATAATGATAATAATAATACTTGTAATACTTAGTGTTTTTACTTAGTAAAAATAAAATGATAGTAATATTGATTATATTAATAATTTTAACATAAAAACAACACTAATTAATAACAACAATAATAATAATAACAATAATAATAATAATAATTTTTAAAATATAAGACTACCTTCTAAAGCCATTTTAAAAAGAATTGCGCCAAGCTGGGTTCGAACCCACGACCACTCGGAACCCAAACAAGTACCCAACCATCTGGTCTACCTCATTTTTCCTACCTATTCTACTTCCTATATTTATTTAGCCAGTATTTCTGTTATCCTATTTCATCTCCTTCTTTACAACAATTCAGTCGACCAGTGTATCCCAAAAACAACTTTCAATTAGTTAACTAACTATCTTTATGACTATCCAAACGAAATACAACATTGATTTAAAATGATTTGGGATTTATAGAAGAAAATAAAATAAAAAAAATATATATATATATAAATAAAAAAATAAGTAAAAAACACTGTAACTCGTCAAGAACTCGATTTCAAGTTTATTTTACCTTATAGTTACAACATGAAACTGGTTTTAAATCATTAACAAAAACTTTATAATTCATCAATTGCTCCAGAAACTCCAAAAACAACTTCGAATTTCACCATTAACATATCGTTTGACCTTTTTTATAACTAAACTTTGACTCAAGAATTTGAAATCGATAGCAAGAATTAAGATATGATATTTTGCAGAAAGTTCTAGCAATACATCCCTCACAAGAACTCATTTACACTTTTTGAAATTGATTTCAAAATCGAACGTTTTGAAAAATAGTACCAAATACAGAGTCGACTAGTTACAGCTTCTGAGTTCTTTTTTTAATTCGATGGTTTTGAATTGGGTATTATTGGTAATGGGTAGAGTTATTGAGAGTGGGTTGAAAGACTACCATGTATCTTGAATTAGTCGTTTATCCAAGGGAATGTGTATCGATTTTCCCAATCAGACAAAAAGAGAAAAGAAAAACATCAATAATAAAATCAAAAGCTGACAAGGAACTTTACAGAATTTAGATGTTTGCTATTGATGGAATCCTTGATTGGTACAAAATTAAAAGCAGGTAAATCAATTCTCACAAACTGAAAATGATGTGTAACAAATTACGATTTTTGTTTGCTGTATTTATATATATAAATAAGCGTAATTACATACATATATATATATCTGTTAATCTGCATATGTATTTGTATATATGTATAGATAACTGTATCTTGTATTGGTACATGCATTTATGTAAATCTGAGTATATATCAGTAATTATATATCTGCCTTTATATCTTTATTAGTATTTCTTTTATATATATATATATATATATATATATATATATATATATATATATATATATATATATATATATATATATATAATATGGTTAATCTTTTAATAAATAAGATAATAATATCTTTAATATTTTATCTAATAGTAATACAAGTATAATGATAATATTATTACTAATGATAATAGTAATAATTATTATGAAATATATAACTATAATGTCATTAATAAAAATGTTACTAATTTTTCTAATATTATTGATAATAGTAATAATATTAATAATAATAATTTATCAATTTATATATATCAAATTTCGATATTCATATATTATCTATATATATTTATATAATAATATTAATGAATAAAATATTAATCTTAATAATAATAGTGAAAGTAATGGTAATAATATTAATACTACAATTATATTTAACTTGTAATTACATTTAGTGTATTATCTTTTATCATATCATATCTACCAATTATATAATTTGTATATTACATTATATATAATATTACATATGTATAGAATTTATTTATACATATATTTTTATATTTATTTACAAACAATAGTTCGTGAATCGTCGGGAATAGTCAAAGGTTCACTGAATCCATATAAATAGTTCAAAGGTCAAATGTATACATGAACACAATTCCATGTTTTTGAGACTTCAATATTGAAGACTTTGCTTATCGTGTCGAAATTAATTAAAGATCAAGTATAAATTTGGTCGAAAATTTCCGGGTCGTCACATCTATGGTATCCCAAGATTACATAATATATTAGAATACATGTATAATATAATATAAGTTAGCTAGGATATGTTTAATATAGATTTGTTACCAATTTTTACGTAGCTACAACAAGCAAAATTATCGTATCTTGTTTTACCCATAACTTCTTCGTTTTAAATCCGTTTTGAGTGATTCAAGTTGCTATGGTTTCATATTGAACTTAAGTTTATGAATCTAAACAGTAAAAGTATAAGTTTATAGTTAGAAATACTGGTTACAAGTCAATATTATAAGAGGTAGTCATTTCAGTCGAAAGAACGACGTCTTGATGACCATTTTGAAAAACATACTTCCACTTTGAGTTTAACCATGATTTTTGGATATAGATACATGTTCATAAGAAAAATCATTTTTCCAGAAGAACAACTTTTAAATCAAAGTTAACCATAGTTTTTAATTAACTAACCCAAAACAGCCCGCGGTATTACTACGACGGCGTATATCCGGTTTTACGGTGTTTTTCGTGTTTTCGGGTTTTAAATCATTAAGTTAGCATATCATATAGATATAGAACATATGTCTAGTTGATTTTAAAAGTCAAGTTAGAAGGATTAATTTTTGTTTGCGAACAAGTTTAGAATTAACTAAACTATGTTCTAGTGATTACAAGTTCAAACCTTCGAATAAGATAGTTATATATATATATATGATTTGAATGATGTTATGAACATCTTTACTACCTCAAGTTTTGTGGATAAACATACTGGAAATGTGAAAAATATATCTAGCTTCAAAGGATCCTTGGATGGCTTGAAAGTTCTTGAAGTAGAATCATGACATGAAAACAAGTTCAAGTAAGATTTCCACTTGAAATAAGATTGTTATAGTTATAGAAATTGAATCAAAGTTTGAGTATGAGTATTACCTTGAATTAGAGAGATATCTGACTGTAAATAAGAAAGATTTCTTGAGGTTGGATGATTACTTAAAATGGATTTGTGATATTTCTCTAAACATACATATATTTCAACGCAATATCATTTATATTTCATAGGCTTTTACCGTTTACAAAGACATTCAATTGCATATTTCACGAGAAAAATGACTAAAGTAAACACGAGAGTAAAGATCGAAGAAAAGAGAATAAACGTCGATTTAAACCAAATATTTATCGAGAAAACGTTTATCCGAATTCAAGAACGAAGAAGACCGAAGAAAAAGAGTTTAAACAAATCTTCCAAGATAGTACACATCTACAATTGGTCAACAGAGAATAAAAATTAAAAAAAAAACTGCTTTTTACTCTTACGCGGATCGAATATATAGCCACGCGAAACGCGTAATGTTGTAGCGAAATTCCAGATTCCATTTAACTCCTACGCGAAACGTGTGGATCCCTACGCGAAACGCGTAATCTTATGGCCAGTATTAGATTCCAAGTTCATGTGGGACGGTTGTTTTTAATATATATTAACCATACTACAGAGCACGCTTAAGGGAATAATCAACTTTTTCAGAAACTTTACAGAAAACCCACCAATACAAGCATGCTTATACAACACTCACCTACCACTTCTCAACTGATTTATATTCGAGAACTGCTATAATTTGAGGAGACACATTTTACAAGAGGGTGAGATTAGTTTAAAAATAGAGAGTAGTCAACATTTGAATACTCTCACTGTTTCAGTTACAAATATTCCAAAGTACTCCGTATCAGTTTAATTAGTTTTTAGTACTGTTCCGTATTAATTTCAAGTTTCAAGATTTAGGATAGTTTCAATAGTAAGGGTGTATTGTTCGTGATTAAGGGTATTATTGTTCGAGTGCAAGGGTGTTGTTATTGTAATTTTCTACCATTTGAAGTTAATGAAATTGAAGATTTTAGTAAGTTTATTCTATTAAAACTATCGTTAACAATTTTTATCGTTATTATTATGTTTGTATACTTATATTTTTATGTTTACCTTAGTATAATGAGTAGCTAAGTTTCCATAGTGTTTACTTAAATGTAGAACCCTAGTGAAATGGATCGTTATCATTTGTAAATATTAAAATATAACTTAAGTATTTTTAACATTGAGCCTAATTAAAAGAACCATTATTATATACTTAGATATTTAACCCTTGTCACTTAATTTATTAGATTCAAATAGCGAAAGCTATTTTTATTTATATAAATTAAGCTTTAACATTAAAAGTGATTTAGACGAACTTATGAATAAGTTATTAACACTAATTTAGAAATAAAGTTCGGTGGTTTGGGTAATATCAATAGTTATACAATAGTGAAATTGTAAAAAGGGAAACCATTACGATTTAAGGTGTTGGCGAAGGTCAAAACTAGGTTAGGTCTCAATTTAAATACTTGAGGAATAGTAAACTATCTAAATAAGATCAAATGAAAATTAGATTTAATTTAGTTAGTTGAAACTTTATATATTCGAAAGAAAATATTAAGTTGTATATTAAAACATTTTAATAGGGCTTAAATTCAAAACAATCCATGGATCTAGAGGTGAAACATTTAAGTGAACACTCCCATTTATATATTGCAAATTATTATTATTATTTTTACGTATTATTATTCAGAAAAATTAAAATATAAATCAACCTCCTTCAGTCTTAATTTGTATTGTTTTGTCACATCGAATATAACATACGCGGATCGTGTATACTTCCACAAGAAAAGCGTATCTGCAAAACATACGCGGAACGCGTATATATACACGCGAAATGCGTACTTATAAATACAGTACTGTTACGAATTTTGTTTAATTCCAAGTTTTAATTAAAGTAATATTTATTATTACCTTAAAGTATTTAATTTATAATTAGTTTAATTACTATAATTTCCTTTCATTCATCTTTAATTTAATTAAAACTTATTATTTAGTTAATTTAAATAATTTTTATTTTATTTTATTGTTTAAAACAAATTCCTAATCATTTAGTTTTATTGCAAGTTATTGTTTAACCATTCAGTAATACAATTGCTTTATCACAAATAGTATAATTTCATTTAGTTCACTTTTAATTTAATGATTATAAATCCTGTAATCTTGTAATTTTATTTATAAAGTAAGTTAGTTTAATTAAGTTATTTTTCATTATTGTTATATTATATAATTCCTAATCTGAAACCCCCTTTAAATTAGTTTAACTTCAAAGACTATTAAAAAACCGTTAAACACTCCATCTCCCTGTGGAACGAATCAGATTTACCTATAAAACTAAACTACGCGGATAGGACTAGTTGCCTATATATGTGTGAAATTAAACCGAATTCATTAAAACACCATATATACAATAAATCAATCCGTGTAAGAAAACAACTCAAATCCGTTCATAAATAAAGGTTATGATTCAGCACATCAACTTTTTGGCGCTGTGCCGGGGAGTTGGCAGTTAAATAAATAGATAATTTTTCTGATTCGTAGTAGTAGTTGGATTTGTACGTGGACTGGGTTATTGGAGCCAAACAGTACCCAATTATATTAGGACCAAACGAATCCTACCCCTTCGCTGCATCTTTTGGCTATTCGAAACGTGAGCAAAATCAGAAGGAAAATCTATTTGTTTAAAGGTTTTTATCATTGTTTTTATGTTATTCAATCCTTTTGTAAGAATTCAATTCCTAGAAAAGCTTTTGGTGTTGTGATTGCACAATAGAAACTAATGCATGAATTTACGTTTTTCCAACACTGATTTAACTCCTTCATATCCTGAACCCGAAAGGGAATTTCACGAACGCTTAAGAGCTCAAGAAGTAGAGTCTCTCGCTGAGGGTTTAGAATCACTTTCATTGGATTCTAACTCTGAACCAGTTATTCAACCAGTCATAGAGCCAGTTATTAAAGAAGAGGAAGAGATGGCTGCTACAAATCAAACGATGGATGCATTAATGAGGGCAACAAGAACAGGTCAAGGCCACGCAATTATTGAGCTTACGATGTCTGACGGTTTTGAAATAAAGGGTCAATTTCTTCACATGGTGACTAATACATGCCAATTCGGTGGAGCTCCGAATGAGGATGCTAACGAGCATCTTCGTAAATTTGTAAGCATTTGCAAGCTATTCAAGATCAAGGATGTCACCGATGATATCGTATGTTTAAAAATCTTTCCATGGTCATTAAAGGATGATGCAAGAGATTGGCTAGAATCATTACCAGAAGGTTATATTGAAGATTGGAATGATATGATGGACAAGTTTTTGTCAGAATTCTTCGCTGCTTCAAAAGCAGCAAAGTTGCAAAGTGATGTAAATCACTTCAAGCAAAAGCCTAATGAGACTCTTTATGAAGCTTGAACCCGATTCAATAAAATGCTTAGGGTATGTCCTCAACACGAGTTGAATACATTCCAAAAGGTCCAAATATTCTATAAAGGAGTCAATGTGGCTACTCGAAAAGATATTGATGTTGCAGCAGGAGGATCAATCATGAAAAAAAGACCGAAGAAGCTCACACAATCATTGCCGGTATAGCAGCACATTCTCATAATTGGCATCAAGAAATGGAGTTCTCTAGATCAATAACTGTTGCTAGTATCAAAAGCAACGATAAAATCGCTGCTTTAAAAGTTCAATTGGCAAATCAAGGAAGGCAAATTGAGAAGGTGACCAAGGAAATGCATGCTATTAGGGTAGGGTGTGAATTGTGCCAAGGTCCTCACCTTACTAGAGATTGTGATTAAACAACAATGGAAGAGCAAGCGAATTTCTTAGGTTACTTGCGAAAAGATGAAATGAATTTCATCGATTTTCCGGCGGTTGAAGCAATGAACCAGAAATATCCTCCTATCAACAGCTACCAAATAGGAGGACCTTCAGGTTCAAACAATAATTACCAATGAGGAATTTCGGTTTACCAAAATAACCGAAATTTCTCAAATCAAAATCAAAGAAATGCACCACCTGGTTACAATCACCTAAACAACCAAAATCAACCTCAACGAAATTACCAAAATAATTTCCAACATAATCAACCACAACCACAACCACAAGCACCTATACAACCACAACCCGAGAAGAAATCCAGTTTAGAAGATCTTTTGAGAGATTTTATGGTTAAGCACGAGCAAACTGCGGAACTTCAAACTCAGCAAATTTGAAATCAACAAGCTACTATACAGAATTTAGAAAGAGATGTTGGAAGAATCTCACAGTTACTAGCAGAGAGACCACCAGGCGCTCTCCCCTCAAATACTCAAGTGAATCCCAACAACAGTCAAACAAGGAATGAGCAAGTAAATTCCATAACTACGAGAAGTGGGCTAACCGTTAACCTCGATGTTCCAAAGCCTCATGTTCCTATTTCTATTCCAATTCCAAATGAAAAAGATTCTTCCGTGGAAGAGGATAAAGTGCCAACCACAAGCGCACCTAAAGCTCAACCGCCATTAAAAGAATACAAACATCCAATTCCATATCCACAATGTTTGAAGAAAGATAAATTACAAGCATAGTACAACAACTTTGCCGAAATGATTAAGCAAATTTGTATCAATGTACCACTTGTAGATGTTCTTGCGGGTATGTCAAATTATGGAAGGTTTATCAAGGATCTCATAGCCGATAAAGGTAATTATGAAGAAGTTTCAACCACATTCCTCAATGAAGAATGCTCCGCAATTTTGCAAAAGCAAAAGATGCCACCGAAACTTGGAGATCCTGGTAGTTTCATTATTCCGTGTCTGATGGGAGATTCAGTAATGTACGATGCATTAGCTGACTTAGGCACAAGTATCAATCTTATGCCACACTCCTTGTACTTAAAACTAAACCTAGGTGATCTAAAACTAACTAGGATGTGTATACACCTAGCCGATAGAACTTTTAACTATCCTATTGGTATTGCCGAAAACCTACCGGTTAAAGTTAATCATTTAATCTTTCCTGCCGATTTCGTTGTCCTTGAAATGGAAGAAGATAGCAAAGTTCCCCTAATTCTAGGGCGACCTTTTCTAAATACCACCGACGCGATTGTATGTGTTAAAGATAAAAAATGTAGTCTAGGTGTAGGGGAAGATAGAGTTACCTTAAACATAGATAAAGCTATGAAACAACCTATCTCCTCCGATGACGAATGTTATAAGGTAGACATTGTTGATTTTTGTGTTGAAGAAGAATTACAAGAATTACTAAATGTCGACACCTCGAACTTCACCCCAATGAGTGAAAGTAATGAATTTGATGTAGAACTTGAACTTGACAAATTGTTGAAAGTAGTCATCGATGAAGATTGCTGTGGGGAAGAAATTCTCAAGGAAGATGAAACTTTTGAAGAAATTACTGATGGTAATAGGTTCCGGATAAAATCTTCCTTGGAAGAACCACCAACCTTGGAACTTAAAGAACTACCGGAACATTTGGAGTAGGCTTATCTCCAAGGTACGTCACAATTACCTGTTTTAATTTCATCAAAAATCTCCGATAACGAAAAGAGTAGGTTAATGTCCGTTCTAAAAACTCACAAAAGGGCAATTGCTTGGAAAACTACCGATATTCCAGGGATTAACCCAGCTTATTGTACTCATAAGATTCTAATGGAAGAAGATTTTAAACCCGTGGTACAAAGGCAACGAAGGTTAAACCCTAACATGAAAGAAGTTGTCAAGAAGGAGGTTATCAAGTTACTTGATGCCGGGTTAATATACCCTATATCTGATAGCCCATGGGTTAGTCCTGTTCAAGTAGTACCCAAGAAAGGGGGTACAACTGTCATCCTTAATGAAAAGAATGAACTCGTTCCTACAAGAACAATCACTGGTTGGAGAGTCTGTATAGACTACCGTCATTTAAACGACTCCACGAGGAAAGATCATTTCCCACTTCCTTATATAGACCAAATGCTAAAATGTTTAGCGGGAAAAGTGTACTATTATTTCCTTGATGGATTCTCCGATTATTTTCAAATTCCCATTGATCCAAAAGACCAAGACAAGACAACTTTTACTTATCCATTTGGTACATTCGCATACCGACGAATGCCGTTCGGATTATACAACACGCCAGGCACCTTTCAAAGGTGTATGATGGCAATATTTCATGACATGATATAAGGAAGTATGGAAGTCTTTATGGACGATTTCTCTATTTTTGGAGACTCCTTCGATTCATGCCTTTCAAACCTCGAGCGAATGTTAATTCGTTGTGAGGAATCAAATCTTGTTTTAAATTGGGAAAAATGCCACTTCATGGTGACGGAAGGCATTGTTTTAGGACACAAGATTTCTCGAGATGGAATGGAAGTAGACAAAGCTAAGATCGATGTATTCTCAAAGCTTCCTCCTCCAACTAACGTTAAAGGAATTCGTAGTTTCTTAGGTCATGCGGGATTCTATCGACGATTCATAAAGGACTTTTTCAAAATCGTTCGACCCATGACTAAACTTTTTGAGAAAGATAGTACATTCAATTTCAATGACGAATGCTTACAAGCTTTCTCCATTCTAAAAGATAAACTTACGAATGCACCTATCATAGTATCTCCCGATTGGTCGAAACCATTTGAACTAATGTGTGATGCTAGTGATTTCGTACTAGGAGCCGTTTTAGGACAACGCCAAGATAACAAGTTTCAACCAATATATTATGCAAGTAAAATACTAACAGGAGCACAATTCAACTATACAACTACCGAAAAAGAACTCCTTGCAACTGTATTTACTTTTGATAAATTTAGATCATATCTTGTGTTATCCAAAAATATTGTTTTTACCGATCATTCAACCCTAAAGTACTTATTCAAGAAACAAGATGCAAAACCTAGATTGATACGTTGGATTCTTATCTTACAAGAATTTGATATAGAAATCAAGGATAAAAAGGGTGCTGAAAATCTCGCTGCTGATCACTTGTCTCGTCTTGAGAATCCAGACCTAGAAAAACTAGATGAGTCAGTTATTCATGACACTTTTCCCGATGAGTTTCTAATGAGAATAGAAACCGAATTTGAAGTTCCATGGTTTGCGGATTTTTTAAACTATCTCCCTGCAGGAGTATTTATTAAAAACCAAACGTACCAGCAAAAGAAGAAATTCTTTGCTGATTTAAAGTTTTACTTCTGGGAAAACCCTAATCTTTTTCGAATAGGAGCGGATCAAGTTATCCGCCGATGCGTATATGGTAAAGAAGCTCAACAAATATTGGAGCAATGTCATCAAGGCCTAGCGGGTGGTCATTTCGGACCTATCTATACAGCTAAGAAGGTCTTTGACTCAGGTTTTTTATGGCCAACCATTTTCAAAGATGCACACCACATGGTTAAAACATGTGATGCATGTTAAAGATCCGGTAACATCTCAAAAAGGGACGAAATGCCACAAAAAGGCATTCTTGTATGTGAAGTATTTGACATTTAGGGTATTGACTTCATGGGTCCATTTCCCGCATCGAATAAATGCAAATACATTCTTGTGGCAGTTGACTACGTTTCTAAATGGGCCGAAGCAAAAGCTTTACCCACAAATGATGCCCGTGTTGTTGTGAACTTCCTAAAAAACCTATTTTCACGTTTTGGGATTCCAAAAGCATTAATCAATGATCGTGGAACTCATTTTACAAATTAATTACTCGAGAAAGTACTTAAAAAGTACGGAGTTAACTGAAAGGACCCATCCTAATCTATCCGGATGAATACATTACATTTGGTTACATCGTGAGGTACTTGACCTCTATATGATACATTTTTCAAACATTGCATTCGTTTTTAAAAGATAAACTTTCACTACATCAAAAATTGACGGCATGCATACCATTTTCTAATATATCCTGCTATAAATGACTTAATAATAATCTTGATGAACTCGACAACTCGAATGCAACGTCTTTTGAAATATGTCATGAGTGACTCCAAGTAATATCTCTAATGAGCAGATGCACAGCGGAAAATCTCTTTCATACCTGAGAATAAACATGCTTTAAAGTGTCAACCAAAAGGTTGGTGAGTTCATTAGTTTAAGATAAATAATCATTTCCATCATTTTAATAGACCACAAGAATTTCATTTACAGTTCTTATAAATATACGTCCCATGCATAGAGACAAAAATCATTCATATGGTGAACACCTGGTAACTGACATTAACAAGATGCATATAAGAATATCCCCTATCATTTCGGGACATCCATCGGACATGATAAAACAACATCGAAGTACTAAAGCATCCGCTGCAACGAATGGGGCTTGTTAGGCCCAATAGATCTATCTTTAGGATTCGCGTCAATTAGTAGACTGGTTTACTAATTCTTAGGTTACCAAGTAAAAAGGGGCATATTCGGCTTCGATCATTCAACCATATAATGTAGTTTCGATTACTTGTGTCTATTTCGTAAAACATTTATAAAAACAGCGCATGTATTCTCAGTCCCAAAAATATATATTGCAAAAGCATTTAAAAAGGGAGCAAATGAAACTCACGATACTGTATTTTGTAGTAAAAATACATATGACGACATTTGAACAATACATGGTTGGCC